>NC_056435.1:35399094-36046594 GCF_018296145.1 Oncorhynchus tshawytscha | reverse complement strand
GAACCAGAGAATGATGAAGTCCAGCCTGCTTAAGAAACAAAGCAGAGCGACTTTTTTCAAATCAACATTGGAGTTGCATCATGCAGCCTGTGAATGTTTTAAAAATCAAAACATATAGTCCAACGTTTGTATCACAACTAAAGTTGCAGAAATAATTCTAAATTAGTCATATAGGAGGACCTATTTCTTTATTAACCACTCAACACAGAATAGCTAGCTGCATGTGTGGACTACTGTCATGCCTTGACCTTAGTTATCTTTGTTTTCTTTATTATTTTGGTTAGGTCAGGGTGTGACGAGGGTGGTATGTGTGTTCGTCTTGTCTAGGGTCTTTGTATATCTATGGGGTTTTGGTATGTCAAGATAAATGTAGGTCTATGATGGCCTGAATTGGTTCACAATCAGAGGCAGCCGTTTATCTTTGTCTATGATTGGAGATTCTATTTAGGTTGCCATTTTCCATTTTGGTTTTGTGGGTTATTGTCTATGTGTAGTTGCATGTCAGCACTTGTTGTTATTAGCGGCACGGTCGTTTTGTTTAGTGTTCTTAGTTTATTAAAGAAGAATGTATTCTTATCACACTGCGCCTTGGTCTCCTCGTTATGACGACCGTGACAACTACCTCAGAAATCATTTGGATAAATGATCCTTTCTATTTTATTTAGCTTTGTTCAATTGTATTCTTCATACTATAAAATAATGCCATGAAATTCTAAGTAAATCCTGTCTGCTAAATGGACTATATAGCCCATAGCCATATGGTATAGCCAGATCAGGACCTACATGTAACATAAGGACAACTCAGAGAATGCCATTTTGTTCTTCTGAAATAGACTACATTTTCTTCATCTCATGTTTCTTTAGACCTGCCTAAAATAAATCATGGATTTATTGTGATGTGTAGGCTATATTAAATGGATGTATTGTGATGTGTAGGCTATATTAAATGGATTTATTGTGATGTGTAGGCTATATTAAATGGATTTATTGTGATGTGTAGGCGATATTAAATGGATTTATTGTGATGTGTAGGCTATATTAAATGGATTTATTGTGATGTGTAGGCTATATTAAATGGATTTATTGTGATGTGTAGGCGATATTAAATGGATTTATTGTGATGTGTAGGCTATATTAAATGGATTTATTGTGATGTGTAGGCTATATTAAATTGATTTATTGTGATGTGTAGGCTATATTAAATGGATTTATTGTGATGTGTAGGCTATATTAAATGGATTTATTGTGATGTGTAGGCTATATTAAATGGATTTATTGTGATGTGTAGGCTATATTAAATGGATTTATTGTGATGTGTAGGCTATATTAAATGGATTTATTGTGATGTGTAGGCTATATTAAATGGATTTATTGTGATGTGTAGGCTATATTAAATGGATTTATTGTGATGTGTAGGCTATATTAAATGGATTTATTGTGATGTGTAGGCTATATTAAATGGATTTATTGTGATGTGTAGGCGATATTAAATGGATTTATTGTGATGTGTAGGCTATATTAAATGGATTTATTGTGATGTGTAGGCTATATTAAATGGATTTATTGTGATGTGTAGGCGATATTAAATGGATTTATTGTGATGTGTAGGCTATATTAAATGGATTTATTGTGATGTGTAGGCTATATTAAATTGATTTATTGTGATGTGTAGGCTATATTAAATGGATTTATTGTGATGTGTAGGCTATATTAAATGGATTTATTGTGATGTGTAGGCTATATTAAATGGATTTATTGTGATGTGTAGGCTATATTAAATGGATTTATTGTGATGTGTAGGCTATATTAAATGGATTTATTGTGATGTGTAGGCTATATTAAATGGATTTATTTGACTTTTTAAAATGCAAATGTTTCAAAAGTCTGCATCAGTGGCTTGTAGGTGTGGAAGCCAGGAGATGCTAAAGGTGTTTATGCTAATTAATGGTCAATTACCATGAGACCGGCAGTTGTTTGCTTGACAATCACCGGCTGACAAAATGTCATGACCGCCACAGCCCTAATAATCACTGACTGGAATAGAGAAGAGCTTAATTTGAGAATGGAGGATTCGATTGCTGTAAAAACAGTATAGTTGAGTGTAGTCCAAGCTACACATAACTACACACAGATTTGTTTTGCAAACGTGTCCGTGGAACATGTTGCTAGTTCTGGATGCCTAGTAAAGGAAACTAGGGGACATGCAACAGACAGATACTGGGTAGTCCCAGCATGCCTTGTGCATTAGCCTTCCTGACTTGTGTTCATACTACAAGGAGCTTGGAGAGAAGCAGCAAAGCCAATAAACAAGGAGGAGGAAAGCAGAGAGGGGTAGGAGGCGGTGAACAGAAGATGATGATTATTTCAAACAAAGGAGAGGATAGGAAAGGGGTAGGAGAGAAAACAAGGACAATTGTTGCTTCAGAGCATCACCCCACCTTGAAGCCACGGCGTTGTGAGAAAGGAGAGGGACAGTGGGTTGACTGGGCCAGAGAGAAGCTGAGGCACACAGGAGTCAGAATAAAGATGGAAGATTCACAGGGAGTTGAATGCATTTTTACTTACTGTACACATCTCTAACATGCACATTTATTTAGGGATCTACATCAATATAAAGGACACCTGTAAATGAAAAGAGAGTTTCAACTTCATTAGCACATCTAAAAGTAACAGCAGCCACAGGACCGGAAGCCGAGGTATTTTCACTGCAGCTGGGGACAGAACAGTTATATTAATACCATATGAAGACAAAATCTTTGCTTTGAGTGAACTTATTTCCATTCATTGATTGTATTTGAATGTTTAACTTTGTTTTCTTCTTAAATGCTGCTGTTATCTCCATATAAAATCCTTTCTGGGTAACAATTAAGTTCCTTACTGACATAGTTTTCCATTAAAATTGTTAAAAAGAAACACAAATAGCCTTTTCAGCAAAAAAACTATTTCTCAAGGATTAATTTTGCTATCACTGTCTGGGAGTGGTCTGAGTAGGGGGGGAACTGAAAACTCGCTGTTATTGGCAGAGAGGTTTGGAACTCTGTTATTGGTACAGGATATTAATTAATTTACTGCCTGGCCGAAACTCCACCACGCAAAACCTGCTGATTAGAAGGTCCTGTGTAGATTGTATTTTCAACCAGCAACTATCAGGAAATAACACTGATCACATTTTTGTCACACTTTTACAGTGTTAGTTTCATCAGCTAACCCCACAACTGTAGTTTGTTAGCACCCATTGACCTGCAGGGGGCAATGTGGTAAAGCACCAGAGGGCATGATGTCTGTAGTATGTATATCACTGTGTAACAATAACGTGTGATAATCCCTGTAGATAACAATACTATTGTGGTAACAATGCTAGAGGGGAGACATAACTGACGACAGAACATTGTACAGTACAGTAAAGTACTGTGTGTGAAATAATACTCGATGGGTATAGCTAGTACGTTGTGTGATGCTGCATTGTGTAATTTAACTGTGTGTGTGTGTGTGTGTGTGTGTGTGTGTGTGTGTGTGTGTGTGTGTGCGTTTGTGTGCTGCACATCTTTCAGTGTTTATTTGAGGTGGTCATCTACCTTCTACTTTGGCGTATTCTGAGAGGCGCTGGTAGTTGATCAAGGCTGCCTGCTCCAGACATTTACGGATGACTGTCTTCACCTCCTCCTGGGGCACAGGAGTCACAATATCCTTCATCAGCACCTGGAACGGAGTAGGAGACATTGGAGAAAAAATACTATCCTTTTTGGGGGGTTACCACAAAAAAGAAAATCATGGGAGTGTGCATGTTGACCCTTCACTTGTAGAGAACAGGAGACAAACATCTGTTTTCCACACTCAGGTAGCCTATATTATATACAACATATAGAAACCAAATACACATCTATCCATAACGCCTGGTCAATTCAAATGTGGATGGAACATTTATAATATTGTGTATATTTAGTTTAGGAAGGTGTGTGTCCATGGTTAATCGAACATAGGGTAAGTTTATAAGAGGATGCATAATAACCTACCCTCTCAAGCAGGGACAAAGTGGCTTTCAGGGCCCCCTCCGGTCGACCAAATGGAAAACAGTACCTGTGAAAGAAATCCAGTTTAATTACTGTAGTGTTTATTATGAAGGTTTTCCTTCATCATAAGGCCATTCTTTATCCTCAAGGATTTCTACAATTTATAAATGACTACCCACTGGGCACAGACGTCTATTCAAGGTCTATTCCGCATTGGTTTAACACAATTGAATAGAAATAACGTTGATTCAACCAGTTTGTACCAAGTGGGCAGCTAGTGGGCAGCTAGTTCTTGAGATCAGAATGTAAGTACAATTTTGCAGAGCACAGTGATCTGTCACAATCTATAATCTGTGGTCTGATAAGTCCCATAGCCGTGTCTGTGCCAGGGTCAGTTATAGATTTAGATATAGTATTACAGCACACACCTGAAGTGTGTGATCTGGTTCTCCAGCAGAACACGCAGCCTCTCTTTGATATCCTCAAAGCGTTCCTTCTCCTCCACAGTCACCGTCCCTATCCCGTCAGGCCTGAGGGATATACAGTACCATAGAGTTTATATGGTTGGAGCATGGGGCAGGGAACACCAAGGTTGTGGGTTTCATTCCCACATGGTCCACATAAAGTACAATGCATATACAGTATGTGTTAACTGGAATATCCCTTAGGACATATTATATTAGTGTCATCGTAATATCCCAATTCAGAGTAGACAGTATGGCCACCACTGACACAGTGATCACAGGGGTCACACAAGGGTCAACATGGTCACTGAAGTTATAACTGCGAATTTCAGCTAACATGGTACATGTGTAGTGGCTAGCTATATGTCCACAGCAGAGCCCACAGTATGAAGAGTTTCTGTGGTGTATTCCACAGGTAAGAGCCAGCCATCTGTCTGGAATAGTGGGGCCACTGATATCTGAGGATGGTTACAGACAGGGTTTATAACTGCACCCCCCCCCCAGCTGTGGCCCCCATCTTGTCTGACAGGAGTATCCCTCACCCCTCTCCTCCCCTCCTTTCTCAGTGTCCTTCACTGAGATTACATCCTGGGCCCGGTGACGCGGAGCATGTCACGTCTCCTGCTCCTCAAGCCGCTGTCACGGCGACCAGCGCCTCCTCTGTCACATGCACTCTGCTCAATTTCCCCCGTCCTCAGCCACGTCACTAACTATAAGGAGCCAGGCCCCTCAACCACACTCTCTTCCCTCTGTGTGTGTGTGTGTGTGTGTGTGTGTGTGTGTGTGTGTGTGTGTGTGTGTGTGTGTGCGCGCGCGTGTGTGTGTATGTTTCAGGCTATGATTGTTAGTGTTTGTGTTTTTGTGTTCATCTGAAGCATGTCGATAAAAAGCCCTTAATAAGATGTGGTGTGTGTATAATCTCTGCATCTGACGGTCCGTCAAAAATAATTCAACTATTTGATCATTTCACACTAATTATGCCTAGCCTCATTTTCTGCTCCTCCACAGCTTTCATAATGTTTTCATAACCTCACGCCCCTGTCCTGTATTATAATGGCTAGATGGAAATGGGAAGTCTTTTGGAACAGAGCGATCAGAGAAACTAATAACAGAACACCGGAAGCGCATATCAGAGGTAGTTCAAGAAGCTACAGTACGTGACTGGAGTTCAATTACAGCCAATTCACAAATTGACTAGTACATCACATTTTAAAAGACAAATACCATATTTAACCTGTATTTAACATTCAAACATCACATTTCCAAATCATTCCATTACTGGAGGTGGAATGAAATCCACTCCAACCTTTAAACAGACAATTTATTCTCAATTTACTGTCAGGTTACTGTACTCTCTATAATAATCAGTTCATGCCCTGTGGCCATCAGGCTATTACATTGTGGGTGGATGAGGGGAGTGAGGGGTGTTTTGGCCAAAGATGGGTTTCTCTCATGGGCTGCGCGAGGCTGTCATGGTCATGGGGACTGGAGGCAGGCTGGCTGTAGCTGTGGCCTGAGCTCGGACAGTGGCAGGAGAGACTCGCCCGTCACCCATGACAACCTGTCATCCTGTCATTCCTGACCTCCAGGCACACCGGCCGTCTGGAGAGCTCCCACTACAGTACACTACACCTCCCTCCCTTTATTTTCTGTCTCCATATTTCTCTCTCTCTCCCTCTATTCCTGACCCTCTCTCTTTATGTCCTCTCCGCCTCTCTTTTTCTCCCATTTTCCTTTTTCTCTCTCCACCCCCCACTCCTATCCTCCAGTCTTGGAGCTACTCCCGTCTTCCTGTCCAGCCTGATCATAACAGGACTCAAACAGACAGCCCACCTCAGCTTCATCACTGTCTGTCATAGGATGGGGGTAGAGGGGTTGAAATCAAATCAAGTCAAATCAAGCTTTATTTATACAGCACATTTCAGACATAGAATGCAAGTGCTTCACAGGAAAAAAATTGAAATTGAAATTGAACTCCAGTAATTGAAATTGAACTCCAGTATTCACTCGTTAAAATCAAAAAGTGACTGAGGTCGGGTGGGAGGGAGAGAGTCACAGTGGATCTATCAGGGAGGAAGCACCACAGACTCTTACCTTCTGGGCCAAGAGACAGCCTGGGACTTGGAGTCCTTTTTTTTC
This sequence comes from Oncorhynchus tshawytscha, assembly GCF_018296145.1. Taxonomy (NCBI): domain Eukaryota; kingdom Metazoa; phylum Chordata; class Actinopteri; order Salmoniformes; family Salmonidae; genus Oncorhynchus; species Oncorhynchus tshawytscha. The sequence goes on along the minus strand of NC_056435.1, from coordinate 36,039,981 downwards.
CTAAACTCCTTGATTTTGAGTTCCCTCTTAGAGGGTGTGGGGGGCTCTGGGGTGGGGGGTAAAGGTAACTCTGAAGCTCTGCCTCGGTTACAGGCCAGTTTAGCAACTCAGACAGTCTCTGACTACAGGTTACATGAGAAAGAGGCAGGGGTGATGTTAAGAGATCAAGCATCGGGAAAAAAAGAAAGAAGAACATTAATAAAGCAAAATCATAACAGACTATGAAAATCAATGAATCGAGAACAGACAACAAAGAAAGAATAAACACAAATCCCAACTGGACATGAGAAACTTAAAAGCACAAGTGACTGAAACAAGTGATTGGAAAAATAATATTAGAGAAAGCTTTGACTGAGGCAAAAAAAAAAAAAACACAGTATGAGGTGGCTTGGTGAAGTATACCAGTACAGAACATTGTATGCAGATCTAGGAGACAGGGTGTAGGGTGTAATATACATTATGTTACTGTCTTCTCCGAATGAGATTGATTTGATGAAGAAGGTTGGTGATAGAGTGGGTTCTCTGAGTGAGGAGGATTGGGTTTACTTTCATATGCTTAACATTTGTTCCTGTTAAACACACAGAGACAGAGAGACAGAGACAGAGACAGAGACAGTGAGAGAGACAGAGACAGAGACAGACAGACAGACAGACAGACAGACAGACAGACAGACAGACAGACAGACAGACAGACAGACAGACAGACAGACAGACAGACAGACAGACAGACAGACAGACAGACAGACAGACAGACAGACAGACAGAGAGACAGAGAGACACAGAGAGAGAGACAGAGAGAGAGAGAGTGAGAGAGACAGAGACAGAGATAGACAGAGAGACAGAGAGAGTGAGAGAGACAGAGACAGACAGACAGACACAGAGAGAGGCAGAGAGACACAGAGAGAGAGGGGGGGGCGTAGAAGGGGGCTGTAAGTCAGTTCTCTGTACCTGTTGCCATGGACGTGTGAGGCACAGAAGGCAAAGCTGTAGTGCAGCAGGGTGGGGTCAATCATAGCCCCGTTCTCTGCTCTCTCCAGCAGGTCACCCAGGTAACACAGGTGTCTGTGACACCCCCGCACACCATTACGAGCACAGTACTCATCCATGACAAACACCTGGCCTGGACTGAACCAACCCTACAAAATAGACATACAAGGGAGGTTAGAATAGATCAAAATTGATAGAATGCAGGATCACAATGTAAAAGAATGAGGGAACCACTGGACTGGTAACCCTTTCCTCACCAAACAGGAGTAGGAGTCATTGAGTCTGTGGTCCAGGGTGAGGCGCTGCACCATCTCAAACAGAGAGGAGTGGTCAAAGCTGCAGGGGTTGGCTGAGATGAACTCATCCATGCCATGTTTCTGCGCCCGGTCCGCGTCTATGTCCGTCCACCCCGGAGAGAGAGAGAGAGCCAGCACACATGAAGGGAGAGACAGGATCCACAGGAGTTAGACACAGCAGAGGATGGGAATGGCTATCGGAGTGAGAGGGTAAGAGAGCATCCCTCGCACAGTGTGAGGGCCCTATTCTATTAAAACTGCTAAGAAGATTTACGGGATGAGACACACATATGGTATACATTTTTCTTGCACTGGAAGATTGTGGGTTGGGGCTCATCTAATGAGTAATCAATGGCGTATGGGTGAAACTATACAGACACCCTCTCACCGGGCAGAATTGTTTAAAAATGTGTTCTGAGCCTGCACACCAGGTCAACGGTTTACATTGAATAGGGCTCTCGTACAGTACGCTTCATCTGGGGGTGGGTGGTTTGGTCAATGGAGAGGATCAGTGTGGGGTTCATAGTCAACTAGCAGGTGGAAAGGGCTCTGGGCAAGAGGGAGGGTCAGGAGGATTGGATGTGAGTTGCAGCATAACCAATGCAGAAGGGTCATTCCTGTGGTCATGCATGACTGATTCTGTTCTGTCTGTCTGTCTCATTATTACAATGTTGGTCCAGTTCTCTCTTGATACATTTCAACGTTATTTTATGTGGGGTCTTTCTACCTACACAACAGTGTATGACTGTTGAAATCTCAGGTCCCCCCACATGTGAACAGTCGACCTGAGCATGTACACCAAACAAAAATATAAACTCAACATGCAGTTGGGCCCATGTTTCATCAGCTGAAATTAAAAGTTCCCTGAAATTTTACATGTGCACAAAAATCGTATTTCTCTCAAATTTTGGGCACAAATTTGTTTACATCCCTGTTAGTGAGCATTTATACTTTGCCAAGTAATCCATCTGCCTGACAGGTGTGGCTTATGAAGAAGCTGATCAAACAGCATGACAAACAACATTACACAGGTGCACCTTGTGCACCTAGAAGCACAAGCATTTCGCTACACTCGCATTAACATCTGTTAACCATGTGTATGTGACAAATAAATTTGATTTGATTTGATTTGTGCTGGGGACAATAAAAGGCCACTCTAAAATGTGCAGTTTTGTCACACAACACAATCCCACAGATGTCTCAAGTTTTGAGGGAGTGTGCAATTGGCATGCTGACTGCAGGAATGTCCACTAGAGCTGTTGCCAGAGAATTTAATGTTAATGTATCTACCATAAGCCACCTCCAACGTCATTTTAGAGAATTTGGCAGTACTTCCAACCGGCCTCACAACCGTAGACCACATGTATGGCGTTGTGTGGGCGAGCAGTTTGCTGATGACAACGATGTGAACAGAGTGCCCCATGATGGCGGTGGGGTTATGGCATGGGCAGGCATAAGCTATGGACAATGAACAAAATTGCATTTTATCAATGGCAATTTGAATGCTCAGTGATACCGTGACGAGATCCCGAGGCCCATTGACGTGCCATTCATCCACCACCATCACCACCTCATGTTACAGCATGATAATGCACAGCCCCATGTCACAGTTCTTCCATGGCCTGCATACTCACCCGACATGTCTCCCATTGAGCATGTTTGGGATGCTCTGGATCGACGTGCACAACAGCATGTTCCAGTTCCCGTCAATATCCAGCAACTTCCCACAGCCATTGAAGAGGCGTGGGACAACATTCCACAGACCACAATCAACAGCCTGATCAACTCTATGCAAAGGAGATGTGTCACGTTGCATGAGGCAAATAGTGGTCACACATCTGTGACCAACAGATGCATTTGTATTCCCAGTCATGTGAAATCCATAGATTAGGGATTAATGAATTTATTTCAATTGACGGATTTCCTTCTATGAACAGGTGACCAAAGATCTGTCCAGAGGGATCGTTGAGAAGAAGCTGGCTGCTTGTGTCAACATCGTCCCCAAAATCACATCTGTATATGAATGGCAGGGGAAGATCCAGGAGGATAGTGAAGTTTTGCTGATGATAAAGACCAGAAGTTCTAAGGTAAAGGTTCTCAGTAAAATCTTTTAAAATGTACATTTTTGTTCAGTATATATAGTCTAAAGTCTCTGATAGCATCCTCACATGATCGAATGAGCTGCACCAGCTAGACCCATCTCCTTTCCCCTCCCACCCTTCCCTTTTACTTCCACTCCCTCCCCTTCCCTTCACTGCTCAGCCCGTCAGCACATCCCCCTAGGGTCTCCCTAATTACCCCCCTTGTCCAGCGAGAGGGCTAAATAAATTTGACAACACATTTTCACTTTCCTTCTCAGTGAGTGGGCTTAGGCATTACATCAGGGTCTGTCTGGAATGGGAAGGCTGACCGATAATCCATGCGCTGTCCATCTCCCTCTAGTTGTATTCTAATGGACTGCTTCAGCCAGGGCTCAGGGACTGCTCTGAATGCCTCAGATCCGCAGGTCACAGCTATTCTAAGCAGCGGTCTGGATAAATAGCCTATGCAGCTGTCCCTCCCGAGACGAGGCTTTACATGTCAATATAGAGACAACACCACTTATGGAGCATTAACAACAGTTGAGATATCGATACAAATGAGTTTTCGCTGCATTGTGGATATACACAAACAATGTCATAGTAAAATGTGTCCAGACACACTGACATAAAAAAGTGTCAAATGTTTTGGATGTTTTTCATAAATTCCAAATCACACAAAAGCAGAAAGTGACACACAAATATAAAATCATGAACAATAAATTACTTTGACTATAGACTAAAAAAATGTAAATACCAAACTACCATCAAAGCTGAGAGAATATAATAATAAAAAATCACTTTTATTTTCTTCCATTGACCTCGACTTCACTGTTGAGTGAAACCCAATGTGGCGCCAGGCCAGCTGTCAACCACCCAGGGAACAAAGCCTGTGCTGCTATGATGCTTATGATCCCCAACTCCCAAATCCAAAAAGGTGACTATGTGTCCCTCTCCTCTGTGACTGGTGGCCTGTCATGTCTATTTGACATTCCAGCGGTGGAGTGGACATGGGAGCACTGGACAGTAACAGACAATGACACTAGTCACCCCCGTCTGTCTAGGCAGGGGAAGGACTGACATCACAATGATTGATGGATGCTACTCATTTATAGATCCCTACACTGAACATTTGGGCTATTTAGCACATTAAAAAAAAAAGAATTGACCACCAGCACCACCTCCCTGCTCATTCCCTCTCTCCCCAGAACATCCACAGCCCAGCCCTCTCTGACGGCAGAGTGAGGGGTACATGGTGATAGCTGGGTCTGATTTAGGGGCATCATGGAGCTAAAGACATGAGCTGACACTGTGGTTCTCACTTTCTCGATCAGTCCCTCCATCCTAAACGTTGGAATTCATTGGACAGCAATTGTGGAAGATCTTATTATGCTCATTTAGATTTTGTATACAGGTTCATGCTTTTCACACATTTGTAAGTTGACAATACTTTATATGCCCATGCACTGTATGATTCATAGAGCACTGAGAGCATAGCAATATTAGTGTGTTAAAGGAGAGGATAAATTCATTCCTGAGGCAAATCTCTATATACCCAACAATACCAGGATCTGTCTCAGTCTTTCAACAAGAGGGAACAGAAAACAGACTCAGTTTTAAGCAAAAAATGTGAGAACATCACCCTGGTAAATGTCCTTGTCAGGCATCTAAAGAAAGAAATGGATATGTACATTGCAAAAGTGGTAGAAGTGTTCATTTCAGGTCTGTCTCTAAGGAGTGGAGAAGACTGCAGCAGCATATGGTAAAAGGAATGGCATGACATCATGACTTGCTACATGTTAGCATTCAGAATACTCCAGGTACATATTTGCCAGCTCTCATTTAGCAGCAAGAAGAATAAAGAGTTAAAGGCAGGAATTGAGCAATCTTCAGTAAAACATGGATATTCCACTGGAAATAACAATTGATTCAAATATATAATAAATATATACAGTGCCTTCAGAAAGTATTCATACCCCTAAATATTTTTTTACAAATTGCACCAATCCACACACAATACCCCATAATGAAAAAGTGACAACATATGTGTAGAAATCTGGGCAATTGTTTTGAAAATGTAATATCTAATTTATGTAATTATTCACACCCCTGAGTCAATACTTTGTAGAAGCACCTTTGGCAGTGATTACAGCTGTGAGTCTTTCTGGTTAAGTCTCTAAAAGCTTTCCACACCTGGATTGGGAAACATTTGCCCACTATTCTTTACAGAATTCTTCAAGCTCTGTCAAATTTGTTGTTGATCATTGCTAGACACCTATTTTCAGGTCTTGCAATATATTTCTAAGTAGTGTTAAGTCAAAACTGTAACTCGGCCACTCAGGAACACTCACTGTCTTCTTGGTAAGCAACTTTCTTTTAGGATTTTGCTTGTGCTTTGCTACATTCCATTTATTTTTTATCCTGAAAAACTCCCCAGTCCCCACTCTGAACCACCCATCCCGGATCCGGTATAATTGTCATCAGCAACGCTGAATAGCATAGCGCCACAGTCAAATAATATTACTAGAAAATATTCATATTCATGAAATCACAAGTGCAATATTGCAAAACACAGCTTTGCCTTTTGTTAATCCACCTGTCGTCTCAGAGTTTGAAATTATGCTTTACAGCGAAAGCAATACAAGCGTTTGTGTAAGTTTATCGATCTCTTGACAAAACAATAAGTACACTTAGCATCAGGTAACTTGGTCACGAAAATCAGAAAAGCAATCAAATTAATCGTTTACCTTTGATGATCTTCGGATCTTTTCACTCATGAGACTCCCAGTTAGACAACAAATGTTCCTTTTGTTCCATAAATATATTTTTTATATCCAAATACCTCCGTTAGTTTGGTGCATTATGCCCAGGAATCCACCGGAAAGAGCGGTCACGACAACGCAGACAAAAATTCCAAATTATATCCATAATGTCCACAGAAAAATGTCAAATGTTTTTTATAATCAATCCTCAGGGTGTTTTTCAAATATCTATTCGATAATATATCAACCGGGACAGTTGGCTTTTCACTAGGACCGGGAGTAACAATGGCCGCCTTTCTCTTTTTGCGCACAACTCACTCTGAGAGCCCCCACCTATCCACTTACACAATGTGGTCGTTCATTCTTCAAAATAAAAGCCTGAAACTATGTCTAAAGGCTGTTGACAGCTTAGGGAAGCCATAGAAAAAGGAATCTGGTTGATATCCCTTTAAATGGGCAATAGGGATGCATAACAACAGAGAGGTTTCAAAAACAGGGGCACTTCCTGATTGGATTTTCCTCAGGTTTTAGCCTGCAATATCAGTTCTGCTTAACTCACAGACAAACTCACAAACACTCTAAAGTTTTGGAAACTTTAGAGTGTTTTCTATCCTAATCTGTCAATTATATGCATATTCTAGCATCTGGTCCTGAGAAATAGGCCGTTTACTTTGGGGACATTATTTTTCCAAACATAAAAATAGTGCCCCCTAGCTTCAAGAGGTTAATACACATAACATGATGCAGCCACCACTATGCTTGAAAATATGGAGAGTGGTACTCAGTAATGTGTTGTATTGGGATTTGCCCAAAAATAACACTTTGTATTCAGGACAAAAAGTTTATTGCTTTGACACATTTTTTAAAGTATTACTTTAGTACCTTGTTACAAACAGGATGCATGTTTTGGATCTTTTAATTTTTACTCTGTCAATTAGGTTAGTATTGTGGAGTAAATACAATGTAGTTAATCCATCCTCAGGTATTTCCTATCACTGCCATTAAACTCTGTAACGGTTTTAAAGTTACCATTGGCCACAAGGTGAAATCTCTGAGAGGTTTCTTTTCTCTCCGGCAACTGACACCTATATCTTTGTAGTGACTGGGTGTATTGATACACCATCCAAAGTGTGATTAATAACAATTGAATGTCTGCTATTTGTTTTACCCATATACCAATAGTTGCCCTTCTTTGTGAGGCATTGGACAATCTCTCTGGTCTTTGTTGTTGAATCTGTGTTTGAATTTCACTGCTCGACTGAGGGACCTTACAGATAATTGTATGTGTGGAACTCAGAGGCAATCATAAAAAATCCTGTTAAAACCCTATTATTGCACACAGAGTGAATGCATGCACCTTTTTATGTGACTTGTTAAGCACTTTTTTTTTTTACCCCTGAATTGACTTAGGCTTGCCATAACAAAGGGGTTGAACACATTGACTAATGGTATTTTCAATTTTCAATTGAATTGAATTGTAAAAAGTTTGAAAAACATAATTTCACTTCAACATTATAGGGCATTGTGTGTAGGTCAGTGAAAAAAACCATCTCAATTTAACCAATTTAAAATGTAGACTCACAGAACAACATTTGGAAAAAGGGGTGTGAATATGTTCTGAAGGCACTGTATATAAATACAATTTAGCAGACATTTAGCAGACTTACATGCATGCATACATTGGATTTGGACTTTTCTGCAATTTGGAAGAAGCACATCAAACTATATAATGTGTATTAAGTGTGTAGCCAAATTACATTGGTCTGGAATAAAAAGACAAGATTATTTATCCTACCTATAATATATTTTAATTATCTTATTTTAAACCTTGTTTTTTTCAGAAGAGAAGGCATTTGTAGAGTTGCAAGTGTGAACTAGCATGTCGTTATTTAGCAACATTTCACTGATTGCTTCCAGGAATAATTGTGCAGAGACCACACTGTTTAATTCATGTCATGGCACTTTTAACATGGTAGTAATCAGCTGCTGAGAGACAGGTCTCCAGTAGTTGTCAAAAACAACCATTTCACCGAATTAACATACGTCCTCAGTTCTACTGCAATTTATGGAACATGACAATCAACAAATCATTGTAGTTTTATGTTGTGGGTTTTAGCCCTGTCTCCGCCTAAACCCTTTATTACAATTATGGCCTTTTTTAAATCAATTATTTTTAAGAGATAACATATTGGTATGTTATAAGTCCTGGGGTTTAGAAAAAGGTCTGTTTTGCTAAGAAGGGATTTCATGTTCAATAAAGTTGCTGAGCGCGAGAGAAGGCAAATATGCAGTTTAACCAAAGCAAAACAAACAAAATCAGAGTGACATGCATCTTAGTCTTGTCAGGATGGAAGTGAGTATTTTAAACCTAAAGAGAATCAAACCAAATCAAAACGAAAGTTTTCTAAAGTGGTCTAAGACAGAGATAACATAAAGATTTGAATAGAGGGAGAGAATGAACAACAGAAGAGGAAGAGAGGGAGGAGATCACATTGCTTTGGTCAGATAATCAGTGTGGATTATCTGAGCGGTGCCAGCAACAGGGAAGCACTTACCCTTAAATCCAGCTACGAGATAGATAGCAGGGTAAGAAGGAACAAACCAGAGAGACATAAAGACAGAGAGCAGACACAGAGACCTGACCTACAGCAGCTGGGCTCGACCAGGGACACACAAAAAGCACGAGTGTGAGAGTGAGAGTGAGAGAAAGTGGGGGAAATAGCTCATAACACTGTTAAACAACTGGCATAATAGGACACAGGGGAAGAGGAAGGGCTAAACTAAAGAGATGAATATTGACATAAGGTGAAATGAATAGATACAGATAGAGAGTGAGAGATAATGTGATATGGAATAGGAGAGAGAGACACAGCGTTGATGAAAAAAAAACATATTTAGTGACGATAGTAGAGAGATTAATGAAACAAAATGAAAGGAGAGGTGAGGAGAGGCGTTCTTTCTTCTCCAGATGGATGTAGACACTTCGCTGTAGTTGCTTGGGGTTACATAATATACACTGTTACACACACATTCCTATAGAATACATATATACCATAACAGGGAGTATTGTCCATTTTAAAATACACACTTGTGTGGAGAGAAATAAATACAACAAAAGAGGTTACCTCAAAAAGGAGTCCAATAAAATCCGTATCTTGATAGATATTGAATTTGATTAGACATAACAGAATTGCACATTGGGCGGTCGTTTCCTGGGTACTGTAGCTGAAACAGTACCCAGTGTTGTGGGCCTCGTGGGCACAACATGGGTGGCACTTACAGAACTGGGAGATGGGTGCGTCTAGCTGAGGTGCGGAGCCTGCTCTGTTGTTGAGTTTCTGGACCTGGGTGGGGGGGATTGGCTTGTGGGACTGGCCCGTGGCCCGGTACATAGCCTGGACCCACAGGATGCGGTCCTGCTCGTCATCACTGGCAAAGATCACGGTGTCACCTTCCTTTACTGCATTGAAGAAGGTCCTCCCACCGTCAAGACCTAAGGAATTATTACAGTTAGCAGTGTTTGTAGGGCTAGTGCTACAGGTAGATACCAGCACATATATACAAAAGTATGTGGACACCCCGTAAAATTAGTGGATCTGGCTATTTCAGCCACACCCATTGCTGACAGGTGTATAGATCAAGCACACGGCCATGCAATCTCCATAGACAAACAATGGCCTTACTGAAGAGCTCAGTGACTTTCAACGTGGCACCGTTGTCAGTTCAAGTCAGTTCGTAAAATATTTGCCCTGCTAGAGCTGCCTCGGTCAACTGTGCTGTTATTGTGAAGTGGAAACATCTAGGAGCAACAATGGCTCAGCCATGAAGTGGTAAGCCACACAAGCCCACAGAGTGCTGTCCTCGGTTGCAACACTCACTACCGAGTTCCAAACTGCCTCTGGAAGCAATGTCAACACAAGAACTGTTCGTCGGGAACTTCATGAAATGGGTTTCCATAGCCAAGTAGCCGCACACAAGCCTAAGATTACCATTCACAATGCGAAGGTGGAAACGCATTCCCTGGAGTGATGAATTGCGCTTCACCATCTGGCAGTACGATGGACGAATTTGGGTTTGGCAGATGCCAGGAGAACGCTACCTTCCCCAATACATATTGCCAACTGTAAAGTTTGCTGGAGGAATAATGGTCTGGGGCTGTTTTTCATGCTTCGGGCTAGGCCCCTTAGTTCCAGTGAAGGGATATTGTAATGCTACAGCATTCCATGACATTCTAGAGACGATCCTGTGCTTCCAACTTTGTGGCAACAGTTTGGGGAAGGCCCTTTCCTGTTTCAGCATGTTCAATGCCCCCGTTCACAAAGCAAGATCCATTCATAAATGGTTTGTTGAGATCGGTGTGGAAGAACTTTACTGGCCTGCACAGCGCCCTGACCTCCACCCCATCAAATACCTTTGGGATGAATTGGAAAGCCGACAGCGAGCTAGGCCGAATCACCCAACATCAGTGCCCGACCTCACTAATGCTTGTGGCTGAATGGAAGCAAGTAATTTTTTAATATATTTTTTTAATTTCACCTTTATTTAATACAAGTGGTGTATTACTGTACCTGGCTGAGGGTCGGTGTGTGTGTGGTGTGTTACTGTACCTGGCTGAGGGTCGGTGTGTGTGTGTGTGTGTGTAGTGTATTACTGTACCTGGCAGAGGGATGGTGTGCCTGTGTGGTGTGTTACTGTACCTGGTTGAGGGTCGGTGTGTGTGTGTGGTGTGTTACTGTACCTGGCTGAGGGTCGGTGTGTGTGTGTGTGTGTGTGTGTGTAGTGTATTACTGTACCTGGCAGAGGGTTGGTGTGCGTGTGTGGTGTATTACTGTACCTGGCCGAGGGTCGGTGTGTGTGTGGTGTGTTACTGTACCTGGCTGAGGGTCGGTGTGTGTGTGTGTGTGGTGTGTTACTGTACCTGGCCGAGCGTCGGTGTGTGTGTGTGTGTGGTGTGTTACTGTACCTTGCTGAGGGTCGGTGTGTGTGGTGATTTACCGTACCTGGCTGAAGGTCGGTGTGTGTGTGTGGTGTGTTACTGTACCTGGCTGAGGGTCGGTGTGTGTGTGGTGTGTTACTGTACCTGGCTGAGGGTCGGTGTGTGTGTGTTGTATTACTGTACCTGGCTGAGGGTCGGTGTGTGTGTGTTGTATTACTGTACCTGGCTGAGGGTCGGTGTGTGTGTGGTGTGTTACTGTACCTGGCTGAGGGTCGGTGTGTGTGTGGTGTGTTACTGTACATGGCTGAGGGTCGGTGTGTGTGTGTTGTATTAATGTACCTGGCTGAGGGTCGGTGTAGTCTACAGTGTAGCCGTCCAGTTGAAGCAGCTCCACAGGCTCTGCCTTCTTCTCTCTGTAGCTGCACATGGCAAAGGTGTACTGGCTCACCTGCATCACAGAGGAAGGAACAGTGGGCTAATTATTTACTGTACACTTTATCTCATGGTGCTTTTCCAGCTGCTATTTACCTGGTATTTCTCAAGGTAACGCATAGTAATACGGGTACTGGGACTTAGACGAAAATGACATAACATTGGTAAACTGCCTAGTAATTACTATGTAACTACCATTTTGGTATACCAGGTAAATAACAGACTGAAAGAAAGCATTACATCTTATCAGTTCTACTTACCACTGTAACCTTGACCTCAAATATAACGTCATGTTCCCTAACCCAGGCCTTGGACACCTTGTTTGTGATAACCAACCAGGAGAGACGGTCACACAAGGGTTAATGAGCCAATCACCAGGCATAGATGGTGACCAGATGCTGGTCAAGATAGGCATATGGGAAAACAATCTCTGTGTGTGTGTGTGTGTGTGTGTGTGTGTGTGTGTGTGTGTGTGTGCTTGCAATAGTGAGAGAATGGAAATGACAGCTGTGTTGCCCACTCTTGAACCTCTAGTCAGTAATGTGTGTGTGAGTGTGTGTGAGTATACTGGGATAATCACATTATAATTAGATGAATGAAGTGGCCGAACCAGGGGAGGGGGGCTGGTAAAAGTAACTTATGTTGATGAGAGAGAGTATGTGTGTGCTTGAGTGTGAGTGCGTATCTATCCCGCACTGATACAGTGATAAGCAGGCTTATTCTGCTACTGACAAGGACAGACACACACAGAGAGAGAGAGACAGAGAGAGAGAGAGAGAGAGAGAGAGGTGGGAGAGGATCAGAGAGCGAGGGTGGGCAGTCAGGGTGCTGTTGCCGGCGCCGTTGCCAGGGTGGGGTTGTGGCCCTGACTCTGTCACTCAGCGAGGACAGACGAGTGCGGTAGTGACACCCTGTCACAAGAGATAGGAGCCCGACTGCTAGGTGCCAGTCATGCCAAGGCAACCCAAGGATCTCAGCCAATACCATGCTATTGTCACCTCTGCTGCAAGTGGCAGCTCTCACTGGCTGCAGCCTGCCTCTGTGTGACAACAGAGATTCACTGTCAGGGCTCTGATGAGGCCCCCGGTGGAACTTGCTGGGCCGCCGGTGCCACTACCCAGCTCCACGGTGCCCCCTTGCCTTCGGGACGTCCCTGGGGCACATCAGAACTCCCCATCTCCTTCCCACTCCCTCGCCTGCCTCTCTCTCAACCCACTTCAGCCTCACATCCCTCTGCCTGCTAAAGTTTGGACCTGTCAGGGCCAGGCGAGACAAACACACAGACAGAGACAGAGCAGGACTGTATGGGCCTTAAGGCTGGCTGACCTGCTGTCAAACTGATGGTTAAAGGATTCTAAATGACTTTGCTCCCTGATTACCCTACATGATTTGCTCTTTTAAATAACCTTGTTATTGTTGAGAGCAGTGGTGTAAAATACTAAAGTAAAAATACATTCAAGTACTACATGAGTAGTTTTTGGGGGTATCTGTACATTACTTTACTGTTTATATTTATGACAACTTTTACTTTTACTTCATTACATTCCTAAAGAAAAATATGTACTTTTTACTCAATACATTTTCCCTGACACCCAAAAGTACATTTTGAATGCTTAGCAGGACTGGAATATGGTCTAATTCACACCCTTATCAAGATAGCATCCCTGGTTATCCCTACTGCCTATGATCTGGCGGTGTCACGCATGACCTTAGTATTCTTTGTTTTCTTTATTATTTTGGTTAGGTCAGGGTGTGACATGGGTTGTGTATGTGTTTTTGTCCCTGACTAGGGGTTTTATATGTCTACGGGTGTTTACTAGTCTAGGTGTTATGTATGGCTATGGTTGCCTAGATTGCTTCTCAATTAGAGGCAGCTGTTTATCGTTGTCTCTGATTGGGAACCATATTTAGGCAGCCATATTCCTTGGGTATTTTGTGGGTTATTGTCTATGGCTAGTTGCCTGTGTATACACTTGTTTATATATAACTTCATATATAACTATATAACTTCATGTTTGTTTTGTTGTTTTGTAAAGTTTGTTTAAGTGTTCTTTGTTTCATTAAAAAGAAGAATGTATTCAAATCACTCCTCCATTCAACGAACGTGACAGGCGGACTCACTGAACACATGCTTCGTTTGTAAATGATGTCTGAGTGTTGGAGCGTGTCCCTGGTAATCCGTAAAAAAACAAAACATGGTTTGCTTAATAAGGAATTTAAAATTATTTATACTTTCACCTTTGCTTTTGCTACATAAGTATATTTTAGCAATTACATTTACTTTTTAGAATTATGTATATTTATAACCAAATACTTTTAGACTTTTACTCAAGTAGGATTTTACTGGGTGACGTTCACCTTTACTGATTTATTTTCTATTAATTAAGGTGTCTTTACTTTTACGCAAGTATGACAATTGCGTACTTTTTCCACCACTGGTTGAGTCTATAAATTGGATTGTGTGATGGGGTGGGGCCGGGGAACAGAGATCAATGTGGTTGTTTGCCAGTATATCACTGAGGAAACTCTTGAACATGATAGACCCCCCCCAGTTGTCAAACGGAAATGCTTAAGACTTCACTCCAAAGCCGGCACATATCAGCAGAGAGAGAGAGAGAGAGAGAACAAAGATAGTGAGTGAACAGAGAAGAAAATAGAAAGCAGTGAGTGAGAGAAGGGGGAGAGAAAAAGAAGGATAGTGTGGTATGGTGCAGAGTGAGAGAGTGGCTGCTTCTGGCTGTCTTCGAGGACAGCCTCCAGACTGCTGAATAATTACACTTCACTTTGCATCATAAACATGTGGTTTATGGCTCCAATCTGTTCTGTTTAGCAGTGACCTGTCAGGGCATTCAACTAGCCAGATACCACTACAAGGCAGGATGAACTCTATCTGAGCGGGGTGGGGGTAGGAGGGGGCTGGCGAGAGCTTGGTTTGGGGAGCAAGCTGCTTAATTGTGATCCCTCGACTCAATTAAGACAAAACACAGTTTCACAGGTTTAGAGTGGCATTTTCGCCTCTCGTGATGGGACTCGGTTCAGCTGAGGTCGATGCCTTTGATACCGACGCGTTCCACTTTCGCTGGGTATGAACGGAGAACGGGGACTTACTTTATCACACAGGCATAGTGAGAGGGTTTATATGGCATGAGCCGTCACGATAGCCATCTCATGGGATGTTCAACCGCTGACTCGTTCTTGTTTTCTCTGACACACGTAACGTGTTTACAGGGTGTGTAATGACGGCTTTACACCTGTAGAATTCTGTTTACGTGTACCTGAGGTGTTGTTGGTGTGTCGCTGCCATGGGTGGTGCCAGCGTCCATCACCTAGCACTGTAAATGATCTACTCACTCCATGTAATTAACAACTCATGAATAATTCAACAGGAAACAAATCCTCTGACACTGAAATAAATACCCCCCAGTGTAAACTGTGCTATTTATGAGTATCATGGCAAATGTCAGTCAAATTAAATTCAGAAAGTGTGTGTGTGTGTGTGTGTGTGTGTGTGTGTGTGTGTCCCACATTTAGCATATAGCGGATGTGAGTTTGCATTTTGTTATTTCAGAGAAGGAGGGTTGAACATCACAGAGTGCTGTTGGTGAATCACAAACATTTCTATTGAACATATCTCCTCAACCAGCTGAAGTTGCACACTGTTGTCTTTTCATAGGCTATGAATCAACATGTACAGTTTGTACTACTCCACTGCTGAATTTTGTATTTTCAGGCAACACCAAGAAACAAAGGGAACATACTATATTGATGGTAAAGCGAACTAAACGTATTTGCCCTTCACTTTGAAAATATAATAATTTTGCCAATTCTGAAGAACAATACATTTGAGTCCATCATAACACCAATAGAGTATTGGATGTCTTGAATACTTACACGCGACTTAACATAACCAAAACAGAAGTGACAAGAAAAAGTAAAAGATTTACAAATGAAATTATACACAAACATAAAAGCTATTGGTCTCTCTAAGAAACAGACTTGCACATGACACACACACACACACACACACACACACACACACACACACACACACTGTATGTACAGCTGGGAGCGAGTGAGACGCACATTCCTTGGGCTCTTGTTGCTGCGAGTGCTAGCCCAGCCAGCGTATACTCTGGTTTGTCAATCGCCTGTCAACTCCTCGCTCTGAGACATATCCTCCCAAACCGAGAGGAGAAAGCGTGCTTCTCCAAATGAGGCCAGACAGAAAATGGCTGCTACAGCTACAAAAGCTCCTGACAAGAACTGGCTTAGACCTTCAGCACCCCAGTCAACTAGAGGAAGACACATACCAAAGCATGACAGATCAAAAACATAACATCTTACTTATTGGATTAGTGCTGACCATGGTTCTTTAGTGGTATTTTGTTCTTACCTGCACCAAGACAAAGAATCTCTTCTTCCATCTCTTCCACACATTTTTACCAATAGCCCATAGGTACCTAAGTAAACAAAGCAATGGTTTAGTAATAAGTTGTGTGGTCTATGGTGGGTGGCCTTTCTGCAGAGGCTGCTTTACAATATTAAACCTTGTGTTGCATCATTATTTCATAAAGAGGTGGCATGCTGAAAAACCATTACATTTTTCCTTTTACGTTATAATGAGCAATATATACAACACCTTGAATGAATGGCAATTGGCGAACAATAGCAGAGATGCATGTGTTACAGTACAAGGTCTCTGCTGACCTCTTATGGTAAAACGTTGTTACTGCTACCTTTTACTGTGAAAAGGGTTTAGAGCCAGAACGACCCATTTTCTGTTTGTGAAAGGTTAAACTGCTTTCTGATATGAACTTCATTCAGAGCAGAACATGGTTCGGGGATGGGAGTGACATCCAGAACTCCAGCTCCAGTATGAGCCAGTGGACATCCCTACATGTGGGTATGAAGACTGTACTCTGGTTTGTTGAGTGCTATCATTAGATTTACATTGCAGTCATTTAGCAGACATTCTTATCCAGAGTGACGTACAGTAAGTAGTGAGTGCATACATTTTTTTAATATATATTTTTTTTACTTCTATAAGTCTTGAGTCTGTGGAAGTGCAGCATGAGTGTTGTGTTGCTGTGTATCTTGTGTTGTGAAGAGATCAGAGCATGAAGAAGAAATGAACATCTGAGGGTGAGGACACCAGCTCTGACTGCCTCTGGCCGCTCCTCCCCCTGGCCGGGCTAGAGATACCCTGGCTTGTCTGCCTCTGCCTGTGTATCCCCCTGGTTAGTTTAGGGACATCAGGGCTTCTCTCTCTGAATAAACTAGTGCCAAAGGAGCAGCGGAAAAGGGGGCTGAGGCTGGTACAGGCAGACGCAGGTACAGGAATCATAAGACCCCAACACAGGCTACTGCAGAGCCACCCCAGCATCACATCAGGCCTCGCAGGCCCTGTACAGGAAGCATATGGAGGAGAGTGAACGAGAGGGACAGGCGGCGCTCCTTAAAGCCCAGACACTGGGCTTCCCCCATAGAGCAGGACAGACACACACAGTGGAGGAGACCGGAGGAGGGAAGAAGGAAGAAGTGTGACGTTAACGTTTCCTTATGTCTCTGAGTTGGTGCTGTCACATCACTTACATCAATAGCCATTATTTAAAAAAAATTTAAAAAAAAAAATTAAACTAGGCAAGTCAGTTAAGAAAAAATTCTTATTTTCAATGACGGCCTACTGGGGAACAATGGGTTAACAGCCTTGTTCAGGAGCAGAATGACAAATTTTTACCTTGTCAGCTCGGGGATTTGATCCAGCAACCTTTCAGTTACTGGCCCCACACTCTAACCACTAGGGTACCTATCACCCCACTGACTTAATCACAATCATTATCTGCTATTTGATCTGGGGAGAGGAGAATGTCAATCACTTTTACTTGATATCCATTCATGACAGTGAGAATTCTTACTCTTATTCAATGTGCTCTTTAACATGGTCATGTCTTACATATTAGTGTGAGGCTATGTGCACAATGGCACCAACAAAGCAGTGAAATACAGAAGGAGAAGACTTCCTTTTGTTCTTTAGCAAACATTATGGAAGCTTGATAAATGCAGTACAACAATATTTGAGGAAATTAAAAATGTCAGATGTCACATTACATAGTAATGTTCAATGTATGTTGAAGATAATAGATTTAATGTTTAAGGTTAAAGATAAAGGTTGCCTGCTTTGGTCACAGTCGATCGGCCGTCTGGAAGTGTGTGTTATGCACTAATGGTCGGCCCACTAGATGGCAGCATATCACTGCATCTGAGAAAGATATGATTTGATCTAGAGTTTCAGCGCAGCGTAGCTTACCCACAGTGCTTCATGTTTTGTGGCTTGTCCATGCGGATGGCCAGTTTGATCTTCAGGTCACTGTCAGGGCAGCCTTTGGACACGGACATCTTGTGTAGTTCGGACTGTTTGGGACTGTTAGGGGTCGGATGGAGTACCACCTGGAAGCACAAAGACACATATCTATTACAGTCAAGTCCTACATAAAACACACAGCCATGTAAGGTTGTATCAATGTATATGTATAATGTATGTAATAGATCGTAGCAATGTTTACCCCCTATTCACATCAATGACAACCATTTTAAAATCTGAAAAGCAAGTTCGTTGCTAACTGTGCCTATGTCTGGCTCCAGTTCTGTAGGCTCTTACCCTGCCAAGCTCTTTGTCCTCCAGGGCCAGGACTCCTGTGCTCTCAGTGAACAACTTCACCTTGACAGCAGGCAGGGGGTGTGTGGTGGTGAAGTCCCCCTGGGTCCCCCAGCTGAAACACACAGAAGACCATAGGGTGAGACGGGTTAAAGAGTGACAAGACATTGTTTCACATCAAATGTGAACCATTTCAGGAAACTAGGCGCATGTCGAAGGTCACTACTTCACAGGAGAGCCATTTGAACGTAAACTTTAAATCAAAATTAAATCTAAATGTGTTTTTTGGCATGAAATGCCTTCTTGAACATGTGAACTTTCATGTGCCTTAATAACACACTTGTATGCCATCTGTAAATACTAATACAATTGCTAAATTACGAACCTAGTTGGTTTAGCCACAGAAAAAGTGAGCAACCTTCCTGTTAGCCATGATTGGCTGATATAATGAGTGGGCTGGACATGTCGAAAGATGAGTTTGGATTGGTCTGCCATATAGTACGCTTCTGTCTATTTGAGCTGGTCAGTATGTGTAGGTAATCCTGTTTTATCCTGTCTTTAAAAAAATAATGTATTGCGTAGTAAAACTACAGGTGTTGCTCTCCACTTTCTGGAGGACCGAGTTTTGAAATCAGTGGAATTCATGTGTGATAGCTAAGGACATGGAGAAAACACCATGGCATCCATGACAGGAGAAGCGCCCATCCCTGATGATGACAAATGATCTTATTATTCGTATCTCAGAGCCATTTGCATTGCTAGTTATAGTCTAATGTTAGCTAGCTAACATTAAACCTGGTTGGTTAGCTACCTGCAGATTCATGCAGGGTAGTAACGTCATAAATTGGGATTATGATTCATTGTTTAGCTAGCTAGCTACATGTCTTAACAATAGACTCCACTATGCAAGTATCAATTTCAATAGAATGTCTGTTGATAGACAACTGTTGATAGACATAATTGGTAATTCACTCTGGCTATCTACACTGATTCCAGACCACAGGTAAGATAGTCTAGCTAGCTACATTTTCAGATATTACATGTTTCTAATTTTGACTTCAAGTTAAAGTGTACTGTTAGCTGGCTAGCTAACGTTAGCTGGCTGGCTCACTAGCTAACGTTACGTGTATGATCTTATTATTCGTATCTCAGAGCCATTTGCTTGGCTAGTTATAGCTTAATGTTAGCTAGCTAACATTGGACTTGATTGGTTAGCTACCTGCAGATTCATGCAGGGTTGTAACATCATGAGTTGGGATTATGGTCCATTGTTTAGCTAGCTAGCTAGCGTACATTCAGAGGCCATTTTCTCAAAAGTGAGGTAACAAGATTATCAACTTTCAAAGCAGAATTACTTTCCCATTGTTCCTCAAATGCAGTGTATGATATGGCATTTTGTAGCTCTGTTTCTCTGCTTTTATCCAATGTAAAAAACACTATGTCAAATTTTGCTAAATAAGACCGAATCAAGGCGGTCTGTCACAAATATTATTGGTTGCGTACACATATTTTGCATTTGTTATTGTGGGTGTAGCAAAATGCTTATGATGGTGTGTATAGACTAAATATGAATAGAAAAGGTGTACAGCAGTAGTTATATAGGATGAGCCTAGACTAGAATACAGTATATACATATAAAGTAGGTAAAACAGTACGTAAACATTATTAAAGTGACCAGTGTTCAATTACTATCTACAGTACATCTCTAAGGTGCAGGGTCGAGTATCCAGGTGGTAGTCTCCAGGTGGTAGTCGGCTAGAAACAGTGACTAAAGTTCAGGGCAGGGTACTGGGCGGAGGCCAGCTGTAGGTGATTATTTAACAGTCTGATGGCCTGGAGATGAACTGTTTTTCAGTCTCTCGGTCCCAGCTTTGATGCACCTATACTGGCTCTGCCTTCTAGTGGGGTGAACAGGTCGTGGCTTGGGTGGGGGAGGTCCTTGCTGATCTTCTTGGCTGTCTTGTGACACTGGGTGCTGTAGATATCCTGGACGGCAGGCAGTATGTCCCCGTTGATGCGCTAGGCTGACTGCACCACCCTCTGGAGATTCCTGTTTTTGCGGGCGGTGCAGTTGCTGTACCAGGCCCGTCAGGATCCTCTCAATTGTGCATCTGTAGAAGTTTGTGAGGGTCTTATGTGCACACTGCCCCCAGAATGAGGTGGAAACTGAGCTGCACTTCTTAACCTCCTGCCAAATGTATGACCATTTAGAGACACATATTTCCCTTAGATTACACAGACCCCAAAATAATTTGAAAACAAATTCAATTTTGATAAACTTCCATATCTATTGGGTGAAATACCACAGTGTGCAATCACAGCAGCAAGATGTGTGACCTGTTGCCACAAGAAAATAGCAACCAATTAAGAACAAACACCATTGTAAATACAACCTATATTTACAATGATTTATTTTCCCCTTTGTACTTTAACTATTTGCACATCATTACAACACTCTATATATACACAATATGACATTTGAAATGTCTTTATTATTTTGGAACTTCTGTGAGTGTAATATTGGTGCATGTGTGTGTGTGTGTGCATGTATGACAAACCCAGTGTATTCAGAACACTTGACACCACAACAGCAATTTCATCATTCCAATATCATTCAGCATGCTTTTGGGATGCACCACAACCTACTGTGGACTATCTCTGAGCTGTTAGGTGTTCCCCTGTGTGTCTCACGTCTCACTGATGTGCTGCATCACATTTCTATGTGGTCTCTTATCTGTGGAAAAAAAAAACGTTTTGCACTGAAGTATTGTACACTGCCCTGGAATTATTTCAATCAAAAGGAGAGACTTTTACATTTCTTCAAAACAATCAACCTTTATTATTTAATTACTGCAGTAATGGAGCTTGTCAACAACCCCCTAGTTGATTCGTTGAGAGCTCAACGACAAAATATACCATGGCCTTTTATAGCAAAGATTACACCCCCTTCAATCTTCATGACAAACAACAGATGTATGGAATAGTTAACTTCTCTAGGGTAGGGGACAGCATTTGGAATTTTGGATGAAAAGCATGCCCAAATTAAACTGCCTTCTACTCAGGCCGAGAAGATAGGATATGCATACAATTAGTAGATTTGGATAGAAAACACTCTAAAGTTTCCAAAACTGTTAAAATAATGTCTGTCAGTATAACAGAACTGATTTGGCAGGCGAAAACCTGAGAAAAATCCATTCAGGAAGTAGGATTTTTTGTTGTTGTAGTTTTCTATTCAATGCCATTACAGTATCCATTGACTTAGGACTCAAATGGCAATTCCTATGCCTTCCACTAGATGTCAACAGTCTTTAGTACTTGTTTCAGGCTTGTATTCTGAAAAAAGAGGGAGTAAGAGCAGTCTGAATGAGTGGACCCTGCCGTGTCACAGAGCTTTTTCCTGCGCGCGACCGAGAGAGTGCCTTTCTTGTTTACCTTTTATATTGACAACATTATTGTCCGGTTGAAATATTATTGATTATTTAGGCTAAAAACAACCTGAGGATTGAATATAAACATCGTCTGACATGTTTCCATGAACTTTACGGATACATTTTGGATTTTTTTGTCTGACTGTTGTGACTGCGTTTGAGCCTGTGGATTAATGATTCACAAGAAGTTAATCTTTAAACCTATGTAAAATAGTTGTATCTTTTCTGAATTTTTATAATGAGTATTTCTGTATTTGAATTTGGCGCTCTGCAATCTCACTGGATTGCACTAGAGAGGTTAAGATTTGTATGAAAGATCCTTATAATTCACAGCAAACAGTATCTGCTGTAAAAACTGTTCTCATTGTGTAGAGACCAGGGTCTGGTCCCGGAGTCATCTCTCCCTGGTACCTTATAGAACAGAAACATTAACTCATGCTATGGCATGCGGCAGGGTAGCCTAGTGGTTAGAGCGTTGGACTAGTAACCACAAGGTTGCAAGTTCAAACCCCTGAGCTGACAAGGTATAAATCTGTCGTTCTGCCCCTGAACAGGCAGTTAACTCACTGTTCCTAGGCCGTCATTGAAAATAAGAATTTGTTCTTAACTGATCTTGCATAGTTAAATAAAGGTAAAATAAAAAATGTGGTCTCTTTAGGTTTATCACCCAAAGACATTGTAAATCTTCTGTCAGTGTTAAATCTCCCAGAGGCCCATCCTCAGTAGAACACACACAGATGAGTGTTCTAACAACCCTTATTCTGTTGCATAAAACAACCATTTGATGCGATAACATAATCTTGCAATTTTGCTCTCACAACACACAGCGGCTACCATCCATGAAGCATTTCCCAGATGTGACAGTATTGAGTAAGGTTTGTACCATTTGTAAGGTTTAACTACTATACAATAATATAAGTGAGTAAGTGGTATACTGTGACAGTAAGTGACATCTCTGGCTCACCCAACTGAAGCAGGAGATTGAGGGTGTTTAAAAGGAGATGCTACTATAGAATGCCGTGAAAACAGTTGATAATAGGACTCAAATGCATTGTGCCACAGGGTTGTTGTTGGTAGAGAGCATATATGCTAGAAACGTGGAGCACAAAATTGGATCCCATATAGATACTGTATATACTTATATGACCAAGGATAGGCAGCCTAAGACTCTGGATGGTTCTCAAGCATTTAGAGTTAGTGTCCAGATAGTCATAATCCATTCCATCTTACCACACACACACACACACCTGTGGTAACAGACTTGACTATGGTTAGAAGATGGCTGTCTCCTGACAGGTTGTTAGAAGGTAATCTAGTTGGGATGTTCTCTGTAGCTCTGACAGCTCCATGCACACACTGTGAAATGCAGCTTATAAAGAATACCAAACACAGGCCTGCCAGAAACAGCCACAGAGGAGTACACAGACCAAGCCAAATCAGATCCAAGTTTCAAGCTTGTCCTATGGGAAGACTCACAATTCTCACTATTCTCACTATTCTCTTTGTTAAATTCTAGAAGCATGTGAGCCAGTGGGCAGTGCGACATAAGCATGAAATAGAGAGAGGTCTTGGCTACTTGTGGCCACTCACGAGTTAATATAGCCAGGACTGGCTTCACATTCAAAATACTAAGCATGCTCACTACAGTTCTCTCTGCCTGCGGTGGGGGAGCACTAATACGGCAGAATGAAGATTAGTCTGTCCATCTCACTCTTTCACCCCCTCCATCGCCCTCTCTCCGCACTTAAACTGTACGTATTTCAATCATTTTGCATGGTATAAAATTACCTGCTCTAAATGAAACACAGTTTCCATGACAGACCCCACCAACGACCTGAAAGCAGCTCCACATATGACCCATTAACAACAACCTATCAGGCTTGATGTCCAGCATCTGTTGAATTGCTGCTTTCCATCAACATGACACACATCCCTCCAGCCCAGTAGCCACTGTACTGGAGCCTTGGCAGGGAACACTTTGTGACACAGTGTTACAATGCCTCTGAATCATGAGCCCTGTGAGTCATGTGTAATACATTGGGCTCTCCCACTATTGAGTAGTGTGTAAGGGCTCACCAGTTGACTCACCACAGAACGGCCTGTCACACATGCACACGTTCCAAGTCAACAAC
This sequence comes from Oncorhynchus tshawytscha, assembly GCF_018296145.1. Classification (NCBI taxonomy): domain Eukaryota; kingdom Metazoa; phylum Chordata; class Actinopteri; order Salmoniformes; family Salmonidae; genus Oncorhynchus; species Oncorhynchus tshawytscha. The sequence continues at coordinate 36,016,275 of NC_056435.1, read as the reverse complement.
ACTCTGGTGGTACTAGCCTATGTATGAGTCATGGAGAAAAGACTGCAATCTATTTCCCTGGGGTTTTTCCTCTGTTTGTCTTGTCAGAGCAGATTGCACTGGCAGAGTGCCGACTGCAATATTGACACCAATTGAGAGGGAAAATATAATTTATTATAATGAATTACAGAGAAGCGTAATATTGCATGGATTTAAACAGAACAAATTGAATATTCTTCAGATGGTTTTAATTGTGTAGTATTTAACAGCATACATTTACAGACAATTAAATGTCTGTAAATATGTGTTTTAAGCAAAGTAGCTGTCCAAAGCCTGGTAATTCTGTTTTTACATACCACCTGTAGATGGCAGTCTAAGAGCTTGCAGAAATATGTAGGTACTTTCACTCAAACCATGAAAAGGAAAAACCAAGGAAGCCCACATAATTTCATCCATGTTCGAAAGAATAAGAAAAGATGTTAGTGCAAAGTGATAAACAAATGCCTTCATCAGTGCTGTACAAATTCATTAGGAGAAGACACATCTGTTGTTCGTAAGAGGCGCGACAAGTCAGGTGCAGCAACTGGTTAAATACATACCGGGGAAAAGGGAAACAAAGGTCTCTTCTCAATGATATCTGTCCATTTTTTAAAATTCTTCTACATATTTCCTGTATTAAAGTATATGCCCTGGGCCCAGTTTATTTCCTGTATAAAGTATATGCCTTAGGCCCCGTTTATTTCCTGTATAAAGTATATGCCCTAGGCCCCGTTTATTTCCTGTATAAAGTATATGCCCTAGGCCCAGTTTATTTCCTGTATAAAGTATATGCCCTAGGCCCAGTTTATTTCCTGTATTAAAGTATATGCCCTAGGCCCCGTTTATTTCCTGTATAAAGTATATGCCTTAGGCCCCGTTTATTTCCTGTATAAAGTATATGCCCTGGGCCCAGTTTATTTCCTGTATAAAGTATATGCCCTGGGCCCAGTTTATTTCCTGTATTAAAGTATATGCCCTAGGCCCCGTTTATTTCCTGTATAAAGTATATGCCTTAGGCCCCGTTTATTTCCTGTATAAAGTATATGCCCTGGGCCCAGTTTATTTCCTGTATAAAGTATATGCCCTAGGCCCAGTTTATTTCCTGTATAAAGTATATGCCCTAGGCCCCGTTTATTTCCTGTATAAAGTATATGCCCTGGGCCCAGTTTATTTCCTGTATAAAGTATATGCCCTAGGCCCAGTTTATTTCCTGTATAAAGTATATGCCCTAGGCCCAGTTTATTTCCTGTATAAAGTATATGCCCTGGGCCCAGTTTATTTCCTGTATAAAGTATATGCCCTGGGCCCAGTTTATTTCCTGTATAAAGTATATGCCCTAGGCCCCGTTTATTTCCTGTATAAAGTATATGCCCTAGGCCCAGTTTATTTCCTGTATAAAGTATATGCCCTAGGCCCAGTTTATTTCCTGTATAAAGTATATGCCCTAGGCCCAGTTTATTTCCTGTATAAAGTATATGCCTTAGGCCCAGTTTATTTCCTGTATAAAGTATATGCCTTAGGCCCAGTTTATTTCCTGTATAAAGTATATGCCTTAGGCCCAGTTTATTTCCTGTATAAAGTATATGCCCTGGGCCCAGTTTATTTCCTGTATAAAGTATATGCCTTATAGGCCCAGTTTTTCAAAAGTTGTCTTATTGGATTTCGGCAATCGGATAGGATTAAATGATAGCACTGGGTTTTTCAAAACTGAAAACAGACTCTGATCCTCCGAATAGGGATAAGGATTTAGTAATCCAATCTGACCTTTAATCAGGATTGTATTGAGCTTTTTCTTGATCCCAGTGGAAGGGTAGATTTAGAAAGGCATTACAACCACAATATTTCAATGTAACTAAGGTGAAAAAGTAAAAAAAAAAACTTTGTTAGATCTGAAAATCAAAGGTTAAATGTGTTAAATTGACTGCAGTACGTATGTGGTAAGAAGTTATATTGAGAAGTGTCAAACAAATGTTTCTACTTATTTCTTGTAACGTCTGCTTTCAACTCACTCTCAAACACGTAGATCCCCTGAACGCAGCTCACTCTCCAGCTCACACTCTCAAACACATAGATCCCCTGAATGCAGCTCACTCTCCAGCTCACACTCTCAAACACATAGATCCCCTGAATGCAGCTCACTCTCCAGCTCACACTCTCAAACACATAGATCCCCTGAACGCAGCTCACTCTCCAGCTCACACTCTCAAACACGTAGATCCCCTGAATGCAGCTCACTCTCCAGCTCACACTCTCAAACACATAGATCCCCTGAACGCAGCTCACTCTCCAGCTCACACTCTCAAACACATAGATCCCCTGAACGCAGCTCACTCTCCAGCTCACACTCTCAAACACGTAGATCCCCTGAACGCAGCTCACTCTCCAGCTCACACTCTCAAACACATAGATCCCCTGAATGCAGCTCACTCTCCAGCTCACACTCTCAAACACATAGATCCCCTGAATGCAGCTCACTCTCCAGCTCACACTCTCAAACACGTAGATCCCCTGAACGCAGCTCACTCTCCAGCTCACACTCTCAAACACATAGATCCCCTGAACGCAGCTCACTCTCCAGCTCACACTCTCAAACACGTAGATCCCCTGAACGCAGCTCACTCTCCAGCTCACACTCTCAAACACATAGATCCCCTGAACACAACTCACTATCCAGATCCTAATCACCTGAATTCTGACCACCTGTTCAGACACCTGTATGTCATTATCACACACTATTTAGTTTAGTTCTTTGCACCCCATCATTGTGAGGTGTTGTTTGTGACGCACTTCTACTCGGAGCGCTGGTTTTCCGGTAATGTAATCCTCCTGTGATATGATAGTTTTTGCCTGCCTCACTAATGATGCCTTTTGCCTATTCCCTGCATGTACCTTAGCCTATCGGTTTTCCTGTTATCAGCCTGATCTCCCGAATGATGTTACTAGCCTCTTCCCTGCCTGTACTGTTGCCTTTTTGAACACCCTGTGTATGACCTTCTGCCTGCCCCTGGACCCAGCTACCTGCCTCCTCCTGTGGTCCTTTAATAATAAACACCTGCTGCGCCCTGCGCTTGAAACCAGCTCTCTGTCCCATCGTGTTCATTACAATTCTAACTGATATGCAAGCTATATATTTTTTTAAATAAAGTTACCTTTATTCAAGTAGTTTACTTTATTTGTTTGCTTATGAGCGTGTATAAGTAGTTCCACAATCTGTCTAGTAGATGGCAAGGTGTAGGCCTGTTCAAAGCAAAAAAAATATCCAGATTCTGTAATCTTGATATTGTGGTATCTGGATCAGAATGATCCTATCTGATTATTTTCTGAAAACCATCTCAAAAACAGCCAGATTGATATGATCCTGGTTAGCAACAAAGAGGATTACAGAATCCGGATCATTCTGATCCAGATACAAATGTGAATATTTTGGCTAAACAAAATGCGAACAACTCACCAAGTACAGTAGATGGCAATATAGATACTTATCCAAACCACTGAAAATCTGGATTCAGTGATGTTGTGGTATCTGGATCATCATCTATCTGATTATTTTTGGAAAAAACATCTAAAAAAACAGCCAGATTGATCTCATCCTTCAAAAACTGGGAGTGGTTTAGTTGTGGGTTGAGGAACGCTTCAGCGTAGCCTTTGACCTTTAAAGCGCAACTGAAGGCAAGAGTACCACAGTATGAGTCGTAATACCCAGAAAACCTAGAGGTCAAACAGGGAAAGGGTTCCAATAATTTTTCCCATAGGGGATTTTAGAAACACTTACGGTATGTGTTTCATGTAGGCTTACCCTGGCGTAACGTTCGATAACCATGTAAATCTCTCTGGTTATGCCTGGTTATTAAAAGTGCTTTCCTCACCAACTTAAATAAGCATGCCCCATTCCAAAAATGTTGAACCAGGAACAGATAAGCCCTTGGTTCACTCCAGACCTGACTGCCCTTGACCAGCACAAAAACATCCTGTGGCGTACTGCATTAGCATCGAATAGCCCCCGCAATATGCAACTTTTCAGGGAAGTTAGGAACCAATATACACAGGCAGTTAGGAAAGCAAAGGGTAGCTTTTTCAAACAGAAATTTGTATCCTGTCGCACAAACTCCAAAAAGTTCTGGGACCAAGTAAAGCCCATGGAGAATAAGACCACCTCCTCCTAGCTGCGCACTTCACTGAGGCTAGGAAACACTGTCACCACCGATAAATTCAAGATAATTGACCATTTAAATAAGCATTTCTCTACGGCTGGACATGCTTTCCACCTGACTACCCCTAATCCGGTCAACAGCCCTGCACCCCCCAAAGCAACTTGTCCAAGCCTCCCACATTTCTCCTTCACCCAAATCCAGATAGCTGATGTTCTGAAAGAGCTTCAAAGCCGGCCTAGAAAATCTGGACCCTCTCTTTCTAAAATTATCCGGCAAACTTTTTGTAACCCCTATCACTAGCCTCTTCACTTTCATATCGTCTGAGGTCCCCAAAGATTGGAAAGCTGCCGCGGTCATCCCCCTCTTCAAAGGGGGAGACACTCTAGACCCAAACTGCTACAGACCTATATCTATCCTACCCTGCCTTTCTAAGGTCTTCGAAAGCCAAGTCAACAAATAGATCACCAACCATTTCGAATCTCACCGTACCTTCTCCGCTATGCAATCTGGTTTCAGAGCTGGTCATGGGTGCACTTCAGGCACGCTCAAGGTCCTAAATGATATCATAACCGCCATTGATAAGAGACAATACTGTGCAGCTGTATTCATCGACCTGGCCAAGACTCTGTCAATCAACACATTTTTATCGGCAGACTCAACAGCCTTGGTTTCTCAAATGACTGCCTCGCGTGGTTCAACAATTACTTCTCAGACAGAGTTCAGTGTGTCAAATCGGAGGTGCCACAGGGTTCAATTCTCGGGCGGACTTTCTTCTCTGTATATATCAATGATGTCGCTCTTGCTGCTGGTGATTCTCTGATCCACTTCTACGCAGAGGACAGCATTCTGTATACTTCTGGCCCCTCTTTGTCACCAAAGCCCCATACACTACCCACCACTGTGACCTGTATGCTCTCGTTGGCTGGCCATCGCTTCAAATTCGTCGCCAAACCCACTGGCTCCAGGTAATCTATAAGTCTTTGCTAGGTAAAGCCCCGCTTTATCTCAGCTCACTGGTCACCATAGCAGCACTCACCCGTATCACACGCTCCAGCAGGTATATTTCACTGGTCACCCCCAAAGCCAATTCCTCCTTTGGCCACCTTTCTTTACAGTTCTGTGTTGCCAATGACTGGAATGAATTGCAAAAATGACTGAAGCCAGAGACTCTTATCTCCCTCACTAACTTTAAGCATCAGCTGTCAGAGCAGCTCACAGATCACTGCACCTGTACATAGCCCATCTGTTAATAGCCCATTCAACTACTTCATTCCCATACTGTTATTTATTTATTTTGCTCCTTTGTATCACTCCAGTTTTTAATTGCAATATTGTAATTATTTTGCCACTATGGACTATTTATTGCCTTACCTCCCTTATCATACCTCATTTGCACACACTTTATATAGACTTTCTATTGTATTATTGACTGTATGTTTGTTTATTCACTTGTGTAACTCTGTGTTGTTGTTTGTGTCGCACTGCTTTGCTTTATCTTGGCCAGGACACAGTTGTAAATGAGAACTTGTTCCCAACTATCCCACCTGGTTAAATAAAGGTGAAATTAAATAAAAATTAAATAAAATTACGGTCACTGTGGGGACGTCGTTGTCGATGCACTTATTGATGAAGCCGGTGATTGAGGTGCTATTCTCCTCAATGCCAATTGCATGAATAAAACTGTTGAGTTATCTTAGATTATTGTCGATTCATTATGACTATTTTGAAGAAGTGATTACTGGCTTTGTTCCTATGGTGTCTCATGGGCGACAAACATCTAACTGCCACATTGAACCACACCAGTGGAGGCTCCTCAGAAGCGGAAGACCATCCTCCTCAGTGAATTTCATAAAAATAAAATTTGTGAAAAACATTTTAAAAAGTGATCCTTTTTAGATATATTTAGTATAGTTTTATTGACGTCACCAAATAATTAATTAAAACACACTGTTTTGCAATGAAGATCTACAGTAGCCTCAACAGCACTCTGTAGGGTAGCAACATGGTGTAGCCAGAGGACAGCTAGCTTCCATCCTCCTCTTGATACATTGACTTCAATACAAAACCTAGGAGGCTCATGGTTCTCACCCCCTTCCATAGATTTACACAGTAATTATGACAACGTCCGGAGGACGTCCTCCAACCTATCAGAGCTCTTGCAGCATGAACTGACATGTTGTCCACCCAATCAAAGGATCAGAGAATTAATTTAGTACTGAACACATAAGCTACAGCTAGCTTGCACTGCTGATCATAAAATGTGGTGAGTAGTTGACTCAAAGAGAAAGACAACAGTTGAACAGTTTTCAACAAATTCATTTATTCAAAAATAAAGAAGTGTCACGTTCTGACCTTAGTTCTTTTGTTATGTCTTTGTTTTAGTAGGGTCAGGGCGTGAGTTGGGTGGGTTGTCTATGTTCCTTTTTCTATGTTGTGTTTTACGTTTGGCCGGGTATGGTTCTCAATCAGAGGCAGCTGTCGTTAGTTGTCTCTGATTGAGAATCATACTTAGGTAGCCTTTTCCCACTTGTTTTCGTGGGTGATTATTTTCTGTTATGTGTATGTCACCTTTCAGAACTGTTTCGTTTTGTTTCTCCTTTGTTATTTTGTTTAGTGTTCTCGGTTTAATAAATATATGATGAACACTCACCACGCTGTGCTTTGGTCCTCACCTCATTCCAACGACGAGCGTGTCAAGAAGAAGCAAGAGACAGAGTTTTTATTTTTTCAATTTCAGTTTCACTTACTTAGCTAGAAAATGCAGCTGTCTAGTTTAGGCTACTAAAACACCCAGCTCAAACAGGGGGATGCTATGTTAGCTAGTTGGCAATGACTATCCAATACAACACTGGAACTCATCCATGTCAAGACTAAACTGTGTAACGGCAGATTTCCTCCTCTTCGTCTGAAGAAGAGTAAGGATCGAACCAAGATGCGGCGTGGTAGTGTCCATGTTTTTAATATGAAAAAACTCAACATGAACACTAATACAAAAACAATAAACGTGAACAAAACCGAAACAGTACCGTGTGGCGAACAAACAGACACGGAAACAATCACCCACAAAACAACAGTGAAACCCAGGCTACCTAAGTATGATTCTCAATCAGAGACAACTAACGACACCTGCCTCTGATTGAGAACCATACTAGGCCGAACACAGAAAAACAACCTAGAAACACAAAACATAGAATGCCCACCCAACTCACGTCCTGACCAACTAAAACAAACAAATAACACAAGAGGGTCAGAACGTGGCAAACTGCTTACTGAATATTCACTAACTTTACTGCATGATTGTAGCGGGTTTCTAATGTATTAGTTCTATTAGCTATTTTGACTAGGACGTTACTTTAGCTAATATGGGGACAATGGTGTAGGCTGTGTGTAGCGGTTATGACATGGTTTAGCTTGTGCATTGAAGCCCACAAACGAAGGGAAAAGGTGAGAGGAGGAGACTGCATAGAGGCGAGAAGGAATACAACGTGGTTGCTATGAAAGTGAACCATGTTTATGCGTGATCAGTGGTATATTCATTCCACCAATTCTGTTGAAAAGCGTTTAAACGGAAGCAAATGAAACAAGGATGAATTTGTCCAACAGAAACTCTCGTTTGCAACTGTTGAACTAATGATTACTCCGTAGATAAGCTAGATGCAGGCAAGATTGTGCAAGGAGGTATTTAATGTGTCACTGTCTGTCACCTCATATTTTTCTCTCGACCTGTGTGCATCTACATTGTAAACTTTCATTCATAGGCTAGGTTGTAGCAACCTATTGATGAGTATAAGGAAAATTCAAGTATCAAGACTGAAATCACATTTATTAATAAGCAGAGAAACACATGTGGAATCTATGCATTCAGTCACTCACTTCACTTCATGCCAGACCCCGCCACACCCACCAAACGGAGCAAACTTTCAAGAACGGTTTGGGGAAACGTGTCATTCAATACAACCGCCACACAACATAGCAAACGTTTAATCAAACTGAACACATCCCAGGTGTGTCGCATCCTAGCAGGCGGCGTAGTGGTGTCGATGTACCCTTGAGCAAGGCACTTAACCCTAATTTGCTCCAGGGGTACTGTATTACCATGGCTAACCCTGTAAAACAACACATTTCACTGCACCTAGGGAAAGGGTATACCTAGTCAGTTGCACAACTAAATGCGTTCAACCGAAACGTGTCTTCTACCCCAACCCCTCTGAATCAAGAGGTGCGGGTGGCTGCCTTAATTGACGTCATTGGCCCCCAGGGAGCAGTTGTTGTTGAGGGTTAACTGCCTTGCTCTATGCCGCCCCCTATCCCGTGTATGTGACAATAAAACATCTTAAGTATGTGTCTCTGAATTAATTTGTACAGCACAGATGAAGGCATATAATGTGGTAATTGCTGTTTCATTGTAGCCTGAGAGTGGACCAATTATTTATTTATACACTAGATGACTGACGAGGTGCTGTTTTGAAGCCACCGCGCCTCCATCTTGGCACTTCCCCACCATAGTAAAAAATATTTTGGAAGCTATGGAAATGCATTTATTATTGTGTACATTTGTTTTTGCACGATTATTCTATTACAGACACCTTAAAGGGATAGCTCGGGATTTTGGCCATGAGGCCCTTTATCTACTTCCCCAGAGTCAGATGAACTTGTGGATTCCATTTGCATGTCTCTGTGTCCAGTATGAAGGAAGTTAGAGGTAGTTTCATGCGCCAATGCTAACTAGCATTAGCACAATGCCTGGAAGTCTACAGATGTCCAGTCATTGCGCTAACTCTAGTTAGCAATTGCTCTAGTGTTAGTTTGGTACCGCTTGCCATGCTTACTTACAAGCCCTTAAACAACAATGCAGTTAAGAAAAAAAAGTGTTAAGAAAGTATTTACTAAAATAAACTAAAGAAATAAGTAAATAAAAACTATTTTAAAAAATATAGAAAAATAACAAATAATTAAGGAGCAAAAATAAAATAACAGTAGCGAGGCTATATACTGTCCTCACGTCAACAATAAAAAAAATACTTAAATACAGGTAATTTTGTCCTTGAAACATTTAATTGAAATACTGTAGAATTCCATTTATTCCTATGAAGTGCCAAAATGGTTGGCTTCAAAGCTTTTCATTAGTCATTACATAGCATCAGCAATACAGGGTTTATATACATCATTGGCACAGACCCTCACACTGGCTTTCTAGCTCGCATCACTAAAGTCTGGATTACATTCAAGATATCATAAAATGACATTACATAATGTATGTTGCTTTCAGAAAATGACAGATATAAATTGATGTCAGGATCACAGTATGCATTCCTCATTAAAATGTGCCTGAGATGAGCACACTAACAGCAGCGTTTGTGACGAGTCAAAAAAAGTTAGTGCAAAAAGGATGCAGATACCACTGAACAAACACTGAACAAACAAAAAACATATCAACACAACATGTAATGAGCTGAAAAAGATCCCAGAAATGTCCCATTGGTACAAAAATATTACTTCTCTAAAATGTTGTGCACACATTTGTTTACATCCCTGATAGTGAGCATTTCTCCTTTGCCAAGATAATCCATCCAACCGACAGGTGTGGCTGATTTAACATCATGATAATTACACAAATGCACCTTGTGCTGGGGACGATAACAAACTGTGCCATTTTGTCACACAACACAATGCCACAGATGTCTCAAGTTTTGAAGGAGCGTGCAGTTGGCATGCTGACTGCAGGAATATCCACCAGAGCTGTTGCCAGAGAAATGGATGTTAAGTTCTCTACCATAAGCCACCTCAAACATAATTTTAGAGAATTTGGCAGTACATCCAACCGGCCTCACAACCCCAGACCACGTTTTTGGTGTTTTGTGGGTGAGCAGTTTGCTGATGTCAACGTTGTTAACCGAGTGCCCCATGGTGGTGTTGGTGTTACGATATGGGCAGGCATAAGCTACAGACAATGAACACCATTGCATTTTTATCAATGGCAATTTTAATGCACAGAGATACCGTGACAAGATCCTGAGGCCCGTTGTCGTGCCATTTATCCACCGCCATCACCTCATGTTTCAACATGATAATGCACGGCCCCATGTCGCAAGGATCTGTTCCCAATTCCTGGAAGCTGAAAATGTCCCAGTTCTTCCATGGCCTGCATACTCACAAGACATGTCACCCATTGAGCATGTTTGGGATGCTCTGAATCGACATGTACGACAGCGTGTTCCAGTTCCCGCCAACATTCCACAGGCCACAATCAACCGCCTGAGCAACTCTATGCGAAGGAGATGTGTCGTACTGCATGAGGCAAATGGTGGTCACACCAGATACTGACTGGTTTTCTGTTTTCTGATGATATTAATTTCCTTACATGAACTGTAACTCAGTAAAATCTTTGACTTTGTTACATGTTGCGTTTTATATTTTTGTTCAGTATAGTTAAATAGTTAACCAAAAAGCTACCTGGACTTCTTATTTAGCAGGCTTATGGCTTGGGGGTACAGTAGGAGCTCTTCAGGGTCCTGTTGCTTCCAGACTTGGTGCATTGGTACTGCTTGCCATGTGGTAGCAGAGAGAAAAGTCTATGACTTGGGTGGCTGGAGTCATTGAAAATGTTTAGGGCTTTCCTCTGACACCGCCTGGTATATCTAGGGATGAGTGTATGTCTAAGCCTGGCTCGTAGCTCAGATGTGAGGCCTGGTGTTGGTTTGAGCCTCAGTAGCCATGAGCACAGGCCTGGGGCATTCCTATGGGACTTAGTATTGATGTAAATCTAAGCTCAGCGGAGCAGGACAACATAGTAGAGCACAGAGCTGGATCCACAAACATACACACATACTAATGATGTGCGCGTTGACTCATAACCCAACGATTTTTCTTTCATTATTTTAGGCTATCTGGTATTAGTGCATAAGCCTAAGCTTTGGGGCTTAACTGTACATGCACCAAATAGACTACACAGCCAATTGACAAACAATGCTTTTGGGAATGGGCAGAAAAAGTTAACGTCAATCGACAGAGGAAAAAAGGCCATTGTCAAAGTTCAATTCAGTAAGACAAAGGCTGCGATATGAGAGTTGAAAATAAAGAGAAGGGAGAAAGAAAAGTAATGTTTGGAAAATATGCTATAAGAGGATGATAGCAGTGCCGGCTATGTTATGTGTGATGATTGTGAGGCGCTATACAAATTCGACAGTCACAAGACGGGACTTCAAATAGGCCGATGGCATGTCAAGGGAACTGTAGTTGAGATGGGTTAAAGAGAAACTCAAATCTGGAAACTGACTCTAGGTCTATAACTCACATTGCCTAAATAAAAACTCCTGCAGAATGAACATTTCTTCCAGATATCTCATCAGAAACACGTTGGGTCACTTTCACAGCTTTCTTTTTCCTTACAACTGGTCAAACTCATGTAATTTGGACATTTTGCACAGAAAATCTTTCCTGTTTTTTTTGTTGTTGCTTTATAGTATTTTTCCCCAGTCCCAAAACATCTTTGCTCAGCTAATGTTGACAATGAAAACTTTACCAATGCCAACTAGATTGATGCATTCACTCTATCAATCTATTGCATTATTCTGTTGAGAAAGGGTTTATTTAGTCTTCTAGGGCCGACTCTTTTCTCTGTATATATCAATGATGTTGCTCTTGCTGCTGGGGATTCTCTGATCCCTCTCTACGCAGACGACACCCTTCTGTATACATCTGGCATTTCTTTGGACACTGTGTTAACTAACCTCCAGACGAGCTTCAATGCCATACAACTCTCCTTCCGTGGCCTCCAACTGCTCTTAAATGCAAGTCAAACTAAATGCATGATCTTCAAGCGATTGTTGCCCGCACCTGCCCGCCTGACTAGCAACACTACTTTGGACGGTTCTGACTTAGAATATGTGGACAACTATAAATACCTAGGTGTCTGGTTAGACTGTAAACTCTCCTTCCAGACTCACATTAAGCATCTCCAATCCAAAATTAAACCTAGAATCGGCTCCCTATCTCGCAACAAAGCATCCTTCACTCATGCTGCCAAACATACCCTCGTAAAACTGACTATCCTACCGATCCTTGACTTCGGCGATGTCATTTACAAAATAGCCTCCAATACTCTACTCAGCAAACTGGATGTAGTCTATCACAGTGCCATCCGTTTTGTCACCAAAACCCTATATACCCTACCCACCACTGCAACCTGTATTCTCTTGTTGGCTGGCCCTCACTACATAGTAGTTGCCAAACCCACTGGCTCCAGGTCATCTATAAGTCCTTGCTCGGTAAAGCCCCGCCTTATCTCAGCTCACGGGTCACCATAGCAACACCCACCAGTAGCACGCGCTGGAGCAAGTATATTTCACTGGTCATCCGCAAAGCCAACACTTCCTTTGGCCGCCTTTCCTTCCAGTTCCGTGCTGCCAATGACTGGAACAAATTGCAAAAATCACTGAAGCTGGAGTCTTATATCTCCCTCACTAACTTTAAGCATCAGCTGTCAGAGCAGCTACCGATTACTGTACACAGCCAATCTGTAAATAGCACACCCAACTACCTCAACCCCATATTGTTATTTATCCTCTTGCTCTTTTGCACCCCAGTATCTCTACTTGAACATCATCATCCGCACATCTATCACTTCAGTGTTAATGTTAAATTGTAATTATTTCACCTCTATTGTCACGTTCTGACCATAGTTCTGTTATTTTATTATTTGTTTTAGTATGGTCAGGGCGTGAGTTGGGGTGGGCAGTCTTATGTTTGTTTTTCTATGTTGGGTTTTGTGTTCGGCCTAGTATGGTTCTCAATCAGAGGCAGGTGTCGTTAGTTGTCTCTGATTGAGAATCATACTTAGGTAGCCTGGGTTTCACTTTTGGTTTGTGGGTGTTTGTTTCCGTGTGTGTGTTTGGGCCACACGGTACTGTTTCGGTTTTGTAAATTCACGTAATCGTTTATTGTTTTGATTTAGTGTTCAGTGCTTTCTTTAATTAAAATCATCATGAACACTTACCACGCTGCGCTTTGGTCCGATCCTTACTCCTCTTCAGACGAAGAGGAGGGAATCCGTTACATCTATGGCCTATTTATTGCCTTACCTCCCTACTCTTCTACATTTACACACACTGTACATTGGTTTTTCTATTGTGTTATTGACTCTCTTTGTTTATGTGTAACTCTGTTTATGTTTTTGTCACACTGCTTTGCTTTATCTTGGCCAGGTCGCAGTTGTAAATGAGAACTTGTTCTCAACTGGCCTACCTGGTTAAACAAATGTGAAATAAATTTTTAAAAAATAAAAAGAGATAGAGAAGCTACATGTATCTAATTATTGACAAGTTGCAAAATGTTGGAAATTATAAGCAAAAACATATCTAAATCAGGCAAAAAAATCCTGCACCCCCTGTCAAAAAGACATAATGGGACCCATGTCATCCAAAAAGTTGTCTCAAGTTTGCCAAAAAGCACCTGGATGATCATCAAGACTCTTGGAAGAATGTTATATGGACAGATGATTCAAAAGTATAACTTTTTGGACGACATGAGTCCCAATATACCTGGTGAAAACCCAACACTGCATTCCATAGTAAGAACCTCATACCAATCATGGTGGTGGTAGTGTGGTAGTTTGGGGATGCTTTGCTGCCTCAGGATCTGGAAGACTTGCCTTATTAGAAGGAACAATGAATTCTGCTCTATATCAGATAATTCTACAGGACAATGTCAGGCCATCGGTCTGTGAGCTGAAGCTGAAGCACAGCTGGGTCATGCAGCAAGATAATGAGCCAAAACGCACAATCAAGTCTACATGAAAATGGCTAAAAAGCAACAAATTTGAAGTTTTGGAATGGCCTAGTCAAAGTCCAGACATAATCCCAATTGAGTTGTGGTGTCACGCCCTGACCATAGAGAGCCCTTGGATTCTCTATAGTGGTTTAGGTCAGGGTGTGACTAGTGGGGTGTTCTAGAATGTGTATTTCTATGTTGGTGGTTTTGTATGGTTCCCAATTAAATTCAGCTGGTAATCGTTGCCTCTAATTGGGGATCATATTTAGGAAGCCCTAAATACCACCTGCTTTGTGGGATATTGTTTGTGTTAGTGTTTGGACACTTTGTGTTAGTGTTTGGACACTACGTCTTCACTTTCTTTGTAAGTTTTGTTGTTTTGTTTCTAGTTTCACTTTGTATTAAAAAGATGTGGAACTCAATGCACGCTGCGTCTTGGTCCACTCATTTTGATGTTCGTGACAGAATATCACACCAAACCAGGACCAAGCAGTGTGCCCAAAAGGGAAAGGCGTTTTGGACATGGGAAGAAGTGATGGGTGGATGCGAAACCCTTCCTTGGCGGCAGACGGAAGGTAATAATGGAGGACAGCGACACCAAGGACAACCCGAAGATTTTTTTGGGAAGCTCAGTACGTCATGTGCCGGTTCCCTGCATTCGCCCTAAAGAGCCAGAGACCGTCAGGGAGACGTTGGGAGAGAAGAGAGAGATGTTGTGCAAGTGTGTTCTGCGCAACATTCGACCGGAGGATCCGGTTAGCAGTCTGGTGAAACCTGTGCCGGCTCCACACATCTGGACTCCAGTGCACCTCCCCAGTCCAATGCGTCCTGTGCCTCCTCCCCGCACTCGCCCTGAAGTGCTTGTCACCAGTCTGGTGCCACCTGTACCGGCGCCACGTACTAGGCCTCCAGTGCGCATTCACAGTCCAGAGCTTCCGGCGACGGTTCCCGTTCCGGAGCTTCCGGCGACGGTTCCCTGTCCGGAACCTCCTGAGACGGGTCCCGGTTCAGAAACTCCTGTGATGGTCACGGTCCAGAACATCCAGCGACGGTCCACGGTCCGGAACCTCCAGCGACGGTCCACGGTCCGGAACCTCCAGGGACGGCGTCCAGTCCCGCTCCATGGCAGGAGCCTTCCTCTGCACCGGTGCCCCGTCCAGGCACGGTGTCTAGTCCTGCTCCTGGGCAGGAACCTTCCTCTGCTCCGGTGCCCTGTCTAGACACGGTGTCCAACCCAGCTCCATGGCCGGAGCCTTCCTCTGCGTCGGTGCCCAATCCAGGCACGGCGTCCAATCCCGCTCCAAGGCAGGAGCCTTCAACTGCGCCGAGGCCCAGTCCAGGCACGACGTCCAGTCCCGCTCCATGGCAGGAGCCTTCCTCTGTGCCGGTGCCCAGTCCAGAGACGGCGTTCAATCCAGCTCCATGGCCGGAGCCTTCCTCTGCGCCGGTGCCCCGTCCAGGCACGGTGTCTTGTCCCGCTCCAAGGCAGGAACCTTCAACTGTGCCGAGGCCCAATCCAGGCACGATGTCCAGTCCCGCTCCATGGCAGGAGCCTTCCTCTGCACCGGTGCCCAGTCCAGACACGGCGTTCAACCCAGCTCCATGGCCGGAGCCTTCCTCTGCGCCGGTGCCCAGTCCAGGCACGGCATCCAGTCCCGCTCCAAGGCAGGAGCCTTCAACTGCGCCAAGGCCCAGTCCAGCCACGACGTCCAGTCCCGCTCCATGGCAGGAGCATTCCTCTGCGCCGGTGCCCCGTCCAGGCACGGTGTCTTGTCCCGCTCCAAGGCAGGAACCTTCAACTGTGCCGAGACCCAATCCAGGCACGATGTCCAGTCCCGCTCCATGGCAGGAGCCTTCCTCTGCACCGGTGCCCAGTCCAGACACGGCGTTCAACCCAGCTCCATGGCCGGAGCCTTCCTCTGCGCCGGTGCCTAGTCCAGGCACGGCGTCCTGTCCCGCTCCAAGGCAGGAGCATTCCTCTGCGCCAGTGCCCCGTCCAGGCACGGTGTCTTGTCCCGCTCCAAGGCAGGAACCTTCAACTGTGCCGAGGCCCAATCCAGGCACGATGTCCAGTCCCGCTCCATGGCAGGAGCCTTCCTCTGCACCGGTGCCCAGTCCAGACACGGCGTTCAACCCAGCTCCATGGCCGGAGCCTTCCTCTGCACCGGTGCCCAGTCCAGGCACGGCATCCAGTCCCGCTCCAAGGCAGGAGCCTTCAACTGCGCCAAGGCCCAGTCCAGCCACGACGTCCATTCCCGCTCCATGGCAGGAGCATTCCTCTGCGCCGGTGCCCCGTCCAGGCACGGTGTCTAGTCCCGCTCCAGGGCAGGAGCTTTCCTCATAGTTTTGATGTCTTCACTGTTATTCTACAATGTAGAACAGTAAACATAAAGAAAAACCCTTGAATGAGTAGCTGGCCAAAGTTTGACTGGCACTGTGTATATATCTACGCTACCATTCAAAAATTTGGGGTCACTTAGACATTTCCTTGTTTTTGGTCCATTAAAATAACATACAATTGATCAGAAATGCAGTGTAGACATTGTTAATGTTGTAAATTACTATTGTAGCTGGAAACAGCTGATTTTTTATGGAATCACTACATAGGTGTACAGAGGCTCATTATCAGCAAACATCACTCCTGTGTTCCAATGGCACGTTGTGTTAGCTAATCCAAGTTTATAATTTTAAAAGGCTAATTGATCATTAGAAAACCCTTTTGCAATTATGTTAGCACAGCTGAAAACTGTTTTGCTGATAAAGAAGCAATACAAATGTCTTTCTTTAGAGTAGTTGAGTAGCTGGAGCATCAGCATTTGTGGGTTCGATTACAGGCTCAAGTTGGCAAATAACAAACAAATAACTTTCTTCTGAAACTTGTCAGTCTATTCTTGTTCTGAGAAATGAAAACTATTCCATGCAAGAAATTGCAGAGAAACTGAAGATCTCCCTTCACAGTACAGCGCAAACTGGCCCTAACCAGAATAGAAAGAGTGGGAGGCCCCGTTTCACAACTGAGCAAGAGGACATGTACATTAGAGTGTCTAGTTTGAGAAACAGACGCTTCAAAAGTCCTCAACTGGCAGCTTCATTAAATAGTACCCACAAAACACCAGTCTCAAAGCCAACAGTGAAGAGGCGACTCCGGGATGCTGGCCTTCTAGGCAGAGTTACAAAGAAAAAGCCATATCTCAGAGTGGCCAATAAAAATAAAAGATTAAGATGGGCAAAAGAGCACAGACACTGGACAGAGGAACCCTGCTTAGAAGGCCAGCATCCCGGAGTCGCCTCTTCACTGTTGACGCATGTCGGCTTTGATGGCAGTTTGAAACCTGAAATAACATTCAAATGTTTTTTTTTTAATTTAACATGCAGTGCTGTTTGTTTTTGAATCAAGTTGTGAATCTTGTGTACAAAGGGGAAACTAGCAATTCCCTGGGGCTCTAGTCTTTGGGTAAATACACACATGTATTTTGTTCAGTCTGCATATAGAACAAAACATATGTTAATAAGGATTAACAGTTACTCCAAATGGATTGTGATGTGTATTGCTGATTTAATTTTTGTCTTTCTTTCGATACAAATTTCACCAGATTGGGTCTGCTGGATTGTTGGGATTCCCCCATGGGTTAGGGTGCTAACTCCCTGATCTGGTAACTCTTCCGAGAGGTCGCCAGTTAAATAAGGGAGTATGAACTAATTTTGAAAATGGTTTCAACAGTAACAGTATGTTGTTATGCTCTTTGACATTTGTCTTAGATATAAAGGTATTAAGAACATTGGAAATGTAATAATTTGTCATATAGTCAATGCTTGTAACTAAACTGATGTTCTGATCTGTCTTCTCTTGAGGTTATCATGGAAGTTGACGTCAGATGGGGTCTTAATGCAATGATAGGAATAATTTGACCATGAACAGCGTGTGTGAACCTCAAAACCCTCCCTAACCGGCTGAAGAAAGAGCGACAAAGGCGTTCAATGCGACAGTGACTTTAAACACTCCGGTCTGCGTCCGAGCCATTAACCTGGTTACGGTCGGCAGGAGCGTGCCATGATTCCTGAGACATGGAGAGAGATCACATTCAAATTTCTCTCGTGCTCCTGGTGTACTGGTGGGAGAAATGGACCAGGCATAATGGTGGTAGCTGCTCAGGTGAGAGACTCGTGAACTTAGAAAAAAATGGATTACTCTATATTGAAATCGGACATTATCAAGGGCCATCAAATGTAAGCAAGACTTACATACAGTGAGGGAAAAAAGTATTTTGATCCCCTGCTGATTTTGTACGTTTTTTGTTTACTGTTGTGCTATCATCAGATAATAGCTTCTTATGCTTTTGCCGAAAAGCCTTTTAAAAATCTGACATGTTGGCTGGATTCACAACGGGTGTAGCTTTAATTTAGTATCTTACATGTGTGATTTAATGAAAGTTAGATTTTTATATCATTTTATTTGAATTTGCCGCGCTGGCTTTTGGCCAAGTGGGACGCAAGCGTCCCCTATACCATATGACGTTAAAGGGAGTGCTCCTAATCTCAGCTTGTTACCTGTATAAAAGACACCTGTCCACAGAAGCAATCAATCAATCAGATTCCAAACTCTCCACCATGGCCAAGACCAAAGAGCGCTCCAAGGATGTCAGGGACACGATTGTAGACCTACACAAGGCTGTAATGGGCTACACGACCATCGCCAAGCAGCTTGGTGAGAAGGTGACAACAGTTGGTGCGATTATTCGCAAATTGAAGAAACACAAAATAACTGTCCATCTCCCTCGGCCTGGGGCTCCATGCAAGATCTCACCTCGTGGAGTTGCAAAAATCATGAGAACGGTGAGGAATCAGCCCAGAACTACACGGGAGGATATTGTCAATGATCTCAAGGCAGCTGGGACCATAGTCACCAAGAAAACAATTGGTAACACACTACGCCGTGCAGGATTGAAATCCTGCAGTGCCCGCAAGGTCCCCCTGCTCAAGAAAGCACATATACATGCCTGTCTGAAGTTTGCCAATGAACCTCTGAATGATTCAGAGGACAACTGGGTGAAAGTGTTGTGGTCAGATGAGACCAAAATGGAGCTCTTTGGCATCAACTCAACTCGCCGTGTTTGGAGGAGGAGGAATGCTGCCTATGACCTCAAGAACACCATCCCCACAATCAAACATGGAGGTGGAAACATTATGCTTTGGGGGTGTTTTTCTGCTAAGGGGACAGGACAACTTCACCACATCAAAGGGACGATGGACGGGGCCATGTACCGTCAAATCTTGGGTGAGAACCTTCTTCCCTCAGCCAGGGCATTGAAAATAGGTCGTGGATGGGTATTCCAGCATGACAATGACCCAAAACACACGGCCAAGGCAACAAAGGAGTGGCTCAAGAAGAAGCACATTAAGCCTTGCCAGTCTCCAGACCTTAACCTCTCTTGGGTAGGCGGGACGCTTGCGTCCCACATGGCCTATAGCCAGGGAAAATGCAGAGCGCCAAATTCAATTACATTTCTATAAAAATCTAACTTTCATTAAATTACACATGCAAGATAGCAAATTAAAGCTACACTTATTGTGAATCGAGCCAACATGTCAGATTTCAAAAAAGCTTTTCGGCGAAAGCATAAGATGCTAGTATCTGATGATAGCACAACAGTAAACAATGAGAGAGTAGCATATTTCAAATCTGCAGGCGTGACACAAAACGCAGAAATAAAAAATAAATCATGCCTTACCTTTGACGAGCTTCTTTTGTTGGCACTCCTATTTGTCCAGTAAACATCACAAATGGTCCTTTTGTTCGATTCATTCTGTCGATATGTATCCAAAATGTCCATTTATATGGCACGTTTGATTCAGAAAAACACCGCTTCCAACTTACGCAACCTCGCTACAAAATATCTCAAAAGTTACCTGTAAACTTTGCCAAAACATTTCAAACTACTTTTGTAATACAACATTAGGTATTTCTAAACGTCTATATAATCGTTCAAATTGAAGACGGGATGATCTGTGTTCAATACAGAAGCAAAACAAACTGATGCTACTTTTCTGGTTACGCGCCTCTATCAAAAGGTACACATGAAGTGACGTTCGTTCTGAGCTATGGTACTTCTTCATTACACAAAGGAAAAACCTCAACCAATTTCTACAAACTGGTGACATCCAGTGGAAGCGGTAGTTACTGCAGGAAAGTCGATTAGAATTCTGGATTCCCCATGAAAACTTGATTGAAAAGATAGTGACTTCAAAAAAGAAAAAATCTGAATGGTTTGTCCTCAGGGTTTCGCCTGCTAAATAAGTTATGTTATACTCACAGACATGATTCAAACAGGTTTAGAAACTTCAGAGTGTTTTCTATCCAATACTAATAATATGCATATATTAGGATCTGGGACAGAGTAGGAGGCAGTTCAGTTTGGGCACGCTATTTATCCAAAAGTGAAAATGCTGCCCCCTACCCCAAACAGGTTAATCAACATAGAAAATCTGTGGAGGGAGCTGAAGGTTCGAGTTGCCAAATGTCAGCTTCGAAACCTTAATGACTTGGAGAAGATCTGCAAAGAGGAGTGGGACAAAATCCCTTCTGAGATGTGTGCAAACCTGGTGGCCAACTACAAGAAACGTCTGACCTCTGATTGCCAACAAGGGTTTTGCCACCAAGTACTAAGTCATGTTTTGCAGAGGGGTCAAACACTTATTTCCCTCATTAAAATGCAAATCAATTTATAACATTTTTGACATGCGTTTTTCTGGATTTGTTGTTGTTATTCTGTCTCTCACTGTTCAAATAAACCTACCATTATAGACTGATCATTTCCTTGTCAGTGGGCAAATGTACAAAATCAGCAGGGGATCAAATACTTTTTTCCCTCACTGTATGTGCCGTTGGGAAGATAAACTGTAACGCTATAAAGAAGTGCCGGGAAAGGGGGGGGGGTGATATTGAGGAAGTTCTACACACTGCAAACAATTTGGACTAAGAATGCATTGAGATACCGATCTTTCCCTACCATGCCACTCGAGACAGAACAGGGACAAATGGGGGTGGTAATGAGAAGAGTTAATATACGTAATATCGGGTCCCGTTTATAAATGTACATTCTAACCGTGATGATGTGTGCCAGGTTGAGAAACTTAAAGTTGCGTGATTGACAGTCCTTAGTGCTTTACTTTGAGTATTTCTATATTTGGGTTGGATTGTTTATCAAATGTTTTAATTATGATTCAGATAAAGCGAGAGAGAGCGCTACTCTCAAACTGTGAGGTGTGGGTGCAGTGCTAGAATTTATTGGGCCTAGGGAGGATTTTTCCAGAAACCTTATCTAGAAACCTTATCTTTAAGTGTCCTCTAAGAGGGAGGTTGTTAGAGAACTCACTGGATGATAGCTTGGGTCAACCATGAAGGTTTATTTGTTTTTTGTTTTATACCATGTCAGAATTGTAATGTTAAATTGCATCAATACATATAGATTGCTGGATGATACGGTACAATTAATTGCATACAAGGCTCATAGCCTGTGTCTTGCGATAACACCCAAGGATGAAAATGAAGGAGACGGCATGGAGACCAGCATCACATGGGCATAGAACGGAACAGATGGGCGGTTCTTTCCCCAGTCTTTGTCACATCAAGGGTGGTGTGAATTATTAAACATGTACCTTTTCTCTTTCCCTTTCAAGTCAATATGTTTTTAGGTGTTGTGGAACATATGAGTTCATTGTTGTAGAGGAGGGATTGGTGTATATTGACTAATTGATTTAAGAATGTTTTATTATGCTTATAACTTTAGAAGTGCATTAGGAGTAGTGACTATTGTGTTATGGGTTAGATGGAATGATATATGTGAAAATGTATCTGTAGCAGAAGGCGAGGTACACATGAGGTCTGTGTTTGAGACAATGTTTACATAATGTAACGATTGTCGTCGGGAGACGGAGAAGAGGACCAAAGAGCAGCGTGGTACATATTCATAATGATTTTAATAAAGATTAATACTGGAACAAAAACAACAAACCGACAAACGAACAGTTCTGCAAGGTGCAACAAAAACACTAAACAGAAAATAACTACCCACAACCCATAGTGGGAAAACAGGCTGTCTAAGTATGGTTCTCAGAGACAATGATTGACAGCTGCCTCTGATTGGGAACCATACCAGGCCAAAACCAGATATACAAAACCTAGAACAAAACCTAGAATGCCCACCCCAACTCACGCCCTGACCAAACTAAAACAGAGACCTAAAAAAGGATCTAAGGTCAGGACGTGACACATAAGGCTGTTAAGTGGGATGGAATGTGACTGGGTTGATCTGTGGGGGCTCATAAATTGAGGTCGGGGTGATAGTGGTATCATCCCCAGAGACCATGTATATTGTTACAGGAGATAGCTCGTAGGAGAGGGAGGACAGCTAACTGTGCACAATATAGGGACTATTGCACATACCCAGATCATGGTGAAAGTAGCAGAGATAGTGTTGGCATTTCAGACACTATTGTAAACTTTCAGGAAACCTATGATTCAGAGTTTTGTTAGGATGGATATTCTTCCAACGACATTAATCTCTTCCCCATTTATAACAACCAGCAAACACTTGACAGATTCCATGCAGTGATTATTCTCACGGCAGTCGCTGTAGGGACAGTAACTGAAGGTGGCCATATACAGGTAGTAACAGCATGGAATTGGACTACGGTGTAAATTAGGTATTTGGAGGTATGCGTCATGGGCAGGTTTAGTAGTAGCAGGGGTTACTCTAGTAGCTTTGTTAGGAGAGTCTGTTGTTCTGTTGTCAGGAAATGACCGATGCGTTGCAGCGTGTATATTCCCAGGTGAAAGCGGCACATGAGGAGCAGGAGATAACCGGGAGCACGAACTGAATTCTGGAGATTGAGTGTACATAAAGAAACACTAGGCAGGGGTGTTGGGACAGCATTGGTCTGGTCCACACAGTATTCCTTGCAGCGGTAAAGATCGTCATGTCACAACATTCTGAAGGCATTGATTCGGGATACGCACTTGCCTATCAGGTGACGTGCCTATCGGGTGGCAATGGAGGAAGAAGGAGAACAAAGTGAAAATTACATGGGAACACCTTTCGGAGCCTGTGGCCGGAAAGGGGAAGACTGGGTGAAAGCATCAGGAGGTTCTCTAGGGCCTTCTTTTTTGTGGAATCCAGTATCCTGGAGGCATAGAGACAGGTGAAGAGAGAGTGGGAATTGTCATGCTATCAGACTTTGGGTTTTCATGCATATATAATTATGCATAGCTTACCACCTTATTAATGCTGATATGTCTTGTGTTCCGTTTGACTTTTGAACTCTTGTGCTGTCACTCTCTTAGGAACCAGAAGGAGAACGTTGAACTGGAAGAAGTCAACAGATCCAGCAGGCACGTTATTATCAGTTTTCTATGAGAAATGGAAGTAAGAGTGTGTATGGTGTGACTATAGAACAGAGGCCATAAGTCGGAGTTTGTAAACCTCACTGTGAATGTTAATTATGTTACATTTTTTGTTCATGTTGTATTATCATTGTTTGCCCATTTATAAGAAATGTCCAAGTTTATATAGTGATGAACAGTATGGGGTTAATGTTCAACAGAGGGGACTGTTGGGTTCTGAGAATATGAAATATACTTATTCATGTCACTGAGGGAGAGAGGGTAATGTATAAAGTTTACATTATGTCAGGATATGTTATTGTTAGCCATCAGGGATCCTATGGGAGGGATCCTCTGGGAGGAGAAGAGACACAGTCTGGTACCAGTCACCATGACAGCCGTGAGTTGGGGAGGAGTGAGCACTTTGGGGCAGAGGTCAGGTCAGATGAAGTGAGGAAGAACAGATATCACTAAGGCTCTCTGTCAAGCAACAGAGATGCATTGGCTGTTCAGATGTGTAGGAGGAGACTCTGCATAGGATAAAGTTAAATATCAGTGCTTGTGTGAATATGTCTTAGTCGGTTCAGCTATTCGATCCTTTGGGATGAATAAACTTGATTTAAGTTTTCATAATGTCCGTCGAGTTCTTACTGATATTTAGAACCTAACATTCCTATGCAAAGTTCAGCAGGAGACTGGCCATCTGTGCATCATGGAAGAGAAGGAATGGATCCCTTTTTTAAATGTACTCAGTGTTCCGTTATCCATGGCTGACCGAGATACTGTATCTAGCACAAATAAACTCTACTCTGTTTTAGGAACAATTGAGGTTGAACTAAAGTTTCCACTGATCCACTCACAGATCCCATCTGATCTCATCACATTCCACTGTGAGGAAGCAGGGCTTAAAATAGCCCCTTCTCTTTCTCACACACACCTGTTTTACTATGCTTGTGGGGACTAAAAATGTATTCCCATTTAAAATCCTTAACCTAGCCCTAACCTTTTTATTTGTTTTATTTTTTAATTTTACCTGCAATTTTGATCTTGTTTCATCACTGCAACTCCCCAACAGGCTTGGGACGCGAAGGTCGAGTCATGCCTCCCCCGAAGCATGACCCGCAAAACCGCGCTTCTAAACACCCACCCGCTTCACCCAGAAACCAGCCGCACCAATGTGTCGGAGGAAAAACCGTTCAACTGACAACTGAGGTCAGCCTGCAGGAGTCACTAGAGTGTGAAGAGCCAAGTAAGGCCCCCGGCCAAACCCTCCTCTAACCCGGACGACGCCAGGCTGCGCCACTTGGGAGGCCTCAAACCTTCATTCTAACCCTAATTGTAACCCTAACCCATAAGCTTGGACACACAATTTGATGTCAATGATGGGCACAGCTGCATCCCTTGCCATAGTCTAGACGGTAGACAATATCTACTCTCTATCTCTGTGCACTCAGGGCATAGAGACTGATAACTCTGACAGTAACAAATGACAAAACCCACTGCGCCACATATTTCACATTAGGGTGTGTTACAGTAACAGATGACAAAACCCACTGCGCCACATATTTCACATTAGGGTGTGTTACAGTAACAGATGACAAAACCCACTGCGCCACATATTTCACATTAGGGTGTGTTACAGTAACAGATGACAAAACCCACTGCGCCACATATTTCACATTAGGGTGTGTTACAGTAACAGATGACAAAACCCACTGCGCCACATATTTCACATTAGGGTGTGTTACAGTAACAGATGACAAAACCCACTGCGCCACATATTTCACATTAGGGTGTGTTACAGTAACAGCGTGACCCTAAAACTACAATCAACATCTGTTCACTCAGAACAAGGCCCTCTTCAAGATGAACACTTCTGAATGAGTATTGATGGCTCGGGTACAGGGTTACTGTTACAAACTGTTTTAGCTACTATAGCTCTAGCAGGGGGTCTAGGACATACCATCCTGCTGTTCAAATCAGAGGGAGGGGAAGAGAGGAAATAGACTAAAAACAGAAGGTATGTAGGAAAGATAATGGAGCTAATATATTTTTTAAATAATATAATCTTTGAGCTCTAATAATCACCAAAATAAAAGCTAGACAGTCAAGGAGAATATACAATACCAAAAACAATTCATTCATTTTGAGTATTAATTTTATTATGTTTGAACAAAATAATGCAGCATAAGCCATGGCAAAATGTGTAGAATTGCAGGAAATCAGCGAAAATGTCTCTCAGCTCCATGGAGAAATTTGTAGAATGAAACATTTGTGCCACGCTCTCATTGCCACTCCCCCTGCCACACCCACTACCTAAGCCCCTTTTTGATCCCCAAAAACCCTGGAGAGGATGGCAGAGAGAAGATGGGAGGGGGAGAGGGACGGCAGAGAGATGAGGGAAGAAGTACGGCAGAGAGAAGAGGGGAGGAGAAGGACGGAAGAGTGGTGATGAGTCCTGCATTATACATGAGGAAATATTTCCTTCTACTGACAATGATGAATTCATCATCTATATCAGGAAGAGATATGGATTACTTACTCATCTCTGATACTCTACATACATCTGTGAGTATCCTTTAATTAAAGCAAAGCAAATGTCTCAACACATCCACACATCCCACCTCAGTCACCTGCTAGAGAACACAAGCAGTGGCGCAATGTGCATGTTGGGTAATCAGTACGGCTCAGCGTCTACAACCTTGTTATCTGTGCCCTGATCCCACTCACACAGGCAATATCATTACCACATCATGCTGTGCAGCTATGGCCAAAACATGAGGCCACCCAACGAGGACTCAAGACTTACTGCTCATATATAACACAATCTGTATCAGGTGCTGATAAATCTAAATGCAGTTATGTAGTTCCTAACCTGATTAGCTAACATGACTTTGTTTAGATAAAAAACAATTAGAATGCACTGAACTTATTACCCAGTTACTAGGTATTTATTCCTAAATAACGCTGTAATGTCATGTATGTGCACAGTATATGTGCATGTGTTTGTGTCACACTCACGTTGGTTTGGAGGCCTCGGCCTGGTCAGTCTGGAGCTTATGCCCCCCCTCCACCTCCATGGTGCAGTAGACGATCCGATTGGGCGCCAGCGACTTTAACCCCTGAACCTCCACAATCACCACCTGAGAGAAAAATAAAAGCTTATCAAACACATATATACATTAGAGGTCGACCGATTATGATTTTTCAACGCCGATACCGATTACTGGAGGGCCCACAAAAAAAAAGCCGATACCGATTAATCGGGCAATTTAAAATATATATATTTTTAATAATGACAATTACAACAATACTGAATGAACACTTATTTTAACTTAATATAATACATCAATAAAATCAATTTAGCCTCAAGTAAATAATGAAACATGTTCAATTTGATTGAACATAATGCAAAAACAAAGTGTTGGAGAAGAAAGTAAAAGTGCAATATGTGCTATGTAAGAAAGCTAACGTTTAAGTTCCTTGCTCAGAACATGAGAACATATGAAAGCTGGTGGTTCCTTTCAACATGAGTCTTCAATATTCCCAGGTATGAAGTTTTAGCTTGTAGTTATTATAGGAATTATAGGACTATTACCTTCTATACCATTTGTATTTCATTAACCTTTGCCTCTTGGATGTTCCTATCGGCACTTTAGTATTGCCAGTGTAACAGTATAGCTTCCGTCCCTCTCCTCGCTCCTCCCTGGGCTCGAACCAGGAACACAACGACAACAGCCACCCTTGAAGCAGCGTTACCCATGCAGAGCAAAGGGAACAACTACTAGAAGGCTCAGAGCGAGTGATGTTTGAAACGCTATTAGCGCGTGCTAACTAGCTAGCCATTTCACTTCGGTTACACAAGCCTCATCTCGGGAGTTGATAGGCTTGAAGTCATAAACAGCGCAATGGTTGACGCACAACGAAGAGCTGCTAGCAAAACGCACAAAAGTGCTGTTTGAAAGAATGTTTACGCGCCTGCTTCTGCCTACCACCGCTCAGTCAGATACTTAGATACTTGTATGCTTGTATGCTCAGTCAGATTATATGCAACGCAGGACACGCTAGATAATATCTAGTAATATTATCCATGTGTAGTTAACTAGTGATTATGATTGATTGTTTTTTATAAGATAAGTTTAATGCTAGCTAGCAATTTACCTTGGCTTACTGCATTCGCATAACAGGCAGTCTCCTTGTGGAGTGCAACGAGAGAGAGGCAGGTCGTTATTGCGTTGGACTAGTTAACTGTAAGGTTGCAAGATTGAATCCCCCGAGCTGACAAGGTGAAAATCTGTCGTTCTGCCCCTGAACGAGACAGTTAACCCACCGTTCATAGGCCGTCATTGAAAATAAGAATGTGTTCTTAACTGACTTGCCTAGTTAAATAAAAGGGATAAAAAAAAATATATATATATATTTTTTTTAAATCGGCAAATTGGCGCCTAAAAATACCGATTTCCGATTGTTATGAAAACTTGAAATCTGCCCTAATTAATCGGCCATTCCGATTAATCGGTCAACCTCTAATATACATATACTAATATACTAATAATAATATACTAATATATATATATATACACACATACATATATATATATATATATATATCACTTATTTCCAACACACATCTGCTGCTACAAACTAGTTTCAGACACAAACACAAAATTACATTTAACAGTTAGAGCACTGTTAAATACACTGATACTACTATAAAGAAACAGCTTCCTTGGTTTTTCACAGACATGGGCCGCCCAGATCAGCTCAGCCTCTGATCTACAGCCATATCCCCTGAGACCAGCAGAATAGGGAGTGTAAAACATTATGACTGCTGCAACAAACATTTCTGAGGTATACGAGAGAGGGACAATGTCCCATAGGACATTACTCATCAGAGCCTACAGTGCCTTCAGAAAGTATTCATACCACTTGACTTACAGTAGTCCACATTTTATTGTGTTACAGCTTGAATTCAAAATGGATTAAATGGATAATTTCCCACCCATTTACACACAATACCCTATAATGACAAAGTGCTTAGCTCTATTACATTTATTTTTATCCTCAAAAACTCCCTAGTCCTTGTTGATGACAAGCATACCCAAAACATGATGCAGCTACCACCATCCTTGAATATATGAAGAGTGGTACTCAGTGATGTGTTGTGTTCAATTTGCCCCAAACATAACA
The DNA here is from genome assembly GCF_018296145.1 of Oncorhynchus tshawytscha. NCBI lineage: Eukaryota > Metazoa > Chordata > Actinopteri > Salmoniformes > Salmonidae > Oncorhynchus > Oncorhynchus tshawytscha. The sequence goes on along the minus strand of NC_056435.1, from coordinate 35,987,769 downwards.
CTTTGTATTCAGGACATAAAGTTAATTTATTTGCCACATTCTTTGCAGTTGTACTTTAGTGCTTTATTGCAAACAGGATACATGTTTAGGAATATTTTTGTTCTGTACAGACTTCCTTCATTTCATGCTGTCATTTAGATTAGTATGGTAGAGTACCTGCAGTAAGATGTTGATTGATCCTCAGTTCTCCTGTTACAGCCATTAAACTCTGTAACTGTTTCAAAGTTACCATTGGCCTCATGGTGAAATCCCTGAGCGGTTTCCTTCCTCTCCGGCAACTGAGTTAGGAAGGACACCTGTATCTTTGTAGTGACTGGGTGTATTGATACACCACCCAAAGTGTAATTAATAACTTCACCATGCTCAAAGGAAAATTCAATGTCTGTCTACATTTTTTTTTACCCATCAACCAATAGGTGCCCTTCTTTGCGAGGCGTTGGAAAACCTGCCTGGTCTTTGTGGTCTGTGAATCTGAGTTTGAAATTCACTGCTCGATTGATGGACCTTACAGATATTTATGTGTGGGGTACAGAGATGAGGTCATTCAAAAATCCTGTTAAAACACAATTATTGTACACAGAGTCCCTGCAACTTATTATGTGACGTGTTAAACACATTTTTACTCCTTTACCCATTTATTCTTGACATAACGGGTTGAACATTTATTGACTCTAGATATTTCTGTGTCTCAGGCAGGCTGAGTGAGCTGCAGTGTTAACCAACCATACCTCCAGAGTGAAGGAGAGCACCACATCAGACTTGGACAGCGTGTTCTCGTCCTCCTGGCCCATGTCTATGATGGAGGTGTTGTGCCCTCGTTTGAGCTTCTGCAGTTTGAACTCTCCTCCCTTGGACACGGGCATGCTCTCCAGGTTAGCCATCAGCAGGTTCACTGAGGATCTCAGCTCCTCTATGAACATGGCCTCCATCTCTTTGGACACAAACTTGGGAAACTTGCCGCCCTGTTAGACAGATGCACGCAGGCATACACACAGGGACATACACACGCAGGCACACAATCACACACACGTCCATAGTGAAGTCTACGACCATAAAGTGTACAGTATTTTTTTAAAGAGGATGTTTATTCATGGGTACTCCTGCCCTGAGTCTACCTCTGCTTTTACATTATTGAGGCTGTTTTGCTCATGTGAGGGCCTACGGTTCACAACACACACACACTGTAGCACCTCTACTACTTAGTGTATAGGCCTTAGGCCTACTGCCTTCTACAGTATCTGTTACAGCTCTGGTGAGGTGATTTAAGAGGGGTGGGTTGGTGTCTAATTCTCTACTTTACTTTCAGGTAGTGGTGTCTTACCCTGGCGATCTGATCAGCCATCTGCAGTCGTCCGTCCAGTTCTCTCCTGATCTGTGCAGCCTGCTCGTCTGGGTTATCAAGCTGGAAACGAACACAATGAGAGAAGATTTCATCATGACATAAGCCTGACATACAGCGTTTACTGTCGCCTTAGAGGTGACATAGGCCTTACACACAACCTCCATTACAAGCCTTTGTGATGCCCATGACCATAGACTAATGGTGATGACATAGTATTACCTCATCATCCTTGGGAATGATTTTCAAAAGGATCATTGTCTGTAGTAATGTATGAATGTATCAACATGGAGCGACTTGCATCGTACTTGTAAACCCCACTAAAGTGATGAGCTGGAATCAATATCATTTCCATTTGAATTCCATCACGTCCCCTCCGGTGGGAAAGATGATCGATATTCAACCACTGTCAAATGATTGTGTTCCTATGTTAAAGGGGGAATCAGCAGTTGAAATAATGTTTTGGTAAAAAGCTGAGGAATGGGGCTGGAGAAATACAACCACTTTCAAGTTCAAAAACAGAGCTATGGATCCAAGGACTGACCATCCATGCTATCAAAACGATAGTTTAACATTTTTTGAAGCAATATCGTGTTTGTATAGTCCCATGTGGCTGAGTTGGTAGAGCATGTCGCTTCTAACGCTAAGGTTATGGGGAACCAGTATGAAAATATATGCACTCATGACTGTAAGTCGCTCTTGTCTGCTAAATGACTCAAATGTAATGTCAAATGTTTACATTTACTTTGTTTACAAACATTGGAGTGAAACAAGTTTATATTTTGGGTTCTGATGGGTTATGACAGTTGAACTAAGCTCATGATGCATTTATAAGTAATCTTCAAGAAACAATGGTTACATATCATTAATATAGTCCAAAAATGGATGTAGCAACTGCAGATTGCCCCTTTAATGATGCGTGTTTACAGCTCTGGTTCAGTTCTATGAATTCGTTCATTGACTATACACTTGAGTGCACAGAACATTAGGAACAACTGCTCTTTCCATGACATAAAATTACCATGTGAATCCAGGTAAAATGGGCAAGACAAAACATTTAAGTGCTTTTGAACAGGGTATGGTAGTAGGTGCCAGGTGCACCGGTTTGAGTGTGTCAAGAACTGCAACGCTGCTGGGTTTTTCACGCTCAACCATTTCCCGTGTGTATCAGGAATGGTCCACCACCCAAAGGACATCAAGCCAACTTGATACAGCTGCGGGAAGCATTGGAGTCAACATCTATGTGGAACGCTTTCGACACCAATTACAGTCCCATGCCCCGACGAATTGAGTCTGTTCTGGGGACAAAAAGGGGTGCAACTCAATATTAGGAAGGTGTTCCTAATGTTTTGTACATTCAGTGTACATCTGAGTAGATTTCATCAGATGTATGTGTGCAGTATAGACTCTTTCCCCAGATTGAAGAGCAGAGGTGTGTCTGAGCTGGTGAGAAAGGGATAGTCATTGGTGGTCAGGGAGCCTGCAGTATAATAGCAGACAAACACATCTGTCACAGCCACTCCTTCAGCGCCTGAGGATGGAGGAGCAAATTACTGCAGAGATGGTTTCTAGCAGGACCACAAATACAGAGGTACATGTAAGAGATAGACGCTCTGTACATTATCTTGGAAATAATGGAGGACATGTCATACCAGTCACGTCAAACAGTGCCGCCAGAATAACAGTAAAGTAGCTGCATGTGTTTATTTAAGCTGTCTGCTAGTGACATTTATTTGGATACATCCATAAGAAGGAGCTGATGATGCGTGATTTAATTTGGCATGAAAAAAGTTGCCGTCTGGTTAGGACACTGTTCATTACCGTAGAGGTGGTTGCATTGTATATCAAACACTAGGCTAGAAGCTAGCTAAATAGTTTGTTGCTAGCATATTTGGCAATATGACAACTGAGGTCAACAATACCAGTTGCTGAAAACATCTGGTCAAATGAGAAACATGTGGGAGGATGACAGCATAGCACCATTTGCGTCATGACTGCAACGTTGACAGACCGGAGACATTCATGCTCATTACTCACCACATTCCCACTCTAGAATGCGCTTTTAGCCAATCAGAAACGAGTATGGAACAATGCCGTGGTATAACACCTATACCACAACACATACACAGACGTGTTCAAGACCACATGTGCATCACCACACACACACACAGATATGCAACAAGATCTCTATAGTGTATGCTAATATAATCCCCCAGTCTGTTCAGAGGCATTGTTGGGGCTCTTCAAGTGGGATGGGCAGAACACACACACACACACACACACACACACACACACACACACACACACACACACACACAAATGTACAGCACTAGTAACAGTGTGTGTGTTGGCCAGTAAGCCATCTGCACAGGAGCAGGGCTGTAATGTCTCCCTTCCTATCTCCAGCTGGTGTCTACAGAACTGTCCTACACACCAACCGTTTCTTCTACACTCCCTGTAGATAATACACGAGCAAAACACTCCAACGAACGAGCACACACAGAATAGCAGAAAGCTAATTTCAACACCCAAAAGGCCAGACACACCCAAATTCCCAGGGCTGGCATTCCCCTCTGTCAGAGTTGTATGCCCTGTGCCAAGCAGGTGCCCTGTCCACTAGAGTATCTCTGCCCACGCTACATACACCCTCTCCGCCCGCTGACAGGGCACTGAGGCATTCTTCACAGCAACACTCAGAGAGGGATGAGAAACAGTGGAGAGGGTGGATGAGAAGACTACAGTTGTCATAACACACACACACACTCAGACAGAGATAATTTTCTGCATTACACCAGAACAGTAATCAGAAAGAGAAATCCCTGTCATAATAGAATCAGATCTGATGTAAGCAAGGCCAACTATAATTAGGTTAATTAAATCTGCTTAATCTCCACTGGCCAAAAGCTGTGCGCCTGATTGCCACACCATATGTACTGTATCTGACAGTGTTTATCAGTGTGTGTTTGAGAGTATTGTGTTAGTATGATTGTGTCTGGAATAAATGCACGCTCTCCCATGCCCATCCATCTCAACACAGTCACCCTGTCTAGAACTCTTCAACATGACTTCACCCTCCCTCTGTAGCCTCCAGGAAGACCGGGAACCCATCTTAGTTTAATGATACAGATGTCAGGATGAAGATTGTGAGATTTGCCACCATACATTGTGTGTGTGTCTGTGTGTGTAGGGGGGTATTGGTGAATCAAAAGATTTCACTCTCCATTCACGCCATTCTCTCTTAATTTCTGTTTTTCATTCTCTGAATTATAGCACAAAATGTCCGTTCTCTCCCTTTCTGCAAAATACTACCTATATGTTTCTCTCTCCGTGTCTTCTACCTTCCCTCTCCCTGTCTCTGTGTTACCCTCTCAGCCCTCTCTTGCCATTGAATTTTCTGACTACCGCATTAACATGTTGCTGAACACCCACCCCTGCTGCTACCACCAACTCAAATTAAAGTTTATTTGTCACGTGCGCCGAATACAACAGGTGTAGACCTTACAGTGAAAAGCTTACTTACAGACCCCAACCAACAGTGCGATTTTTAAGTTTAACAAAATGGTATTTAGTGAACGATAGATACGTAAAGAATAATACAACAGTAATAAGACAGTGAAAAATAACAGTAGCGAGGCTATATACAGTAGCGAATCTATATACGGGCACTGGTTAGTCGGGCTAATTGAGGTAGTATGTACATGTAGGTATGGTTAAAGTGGCTATGCATATATGATAAACAGAGAGTAGCAGTAGCGTAAAAGAGGGGTTGGGGGGACAACGCAAATAGTCTGGGTAGCCATTTAATTACTTGTTCAGGAGTCTTAAGGCTTGGGGGTAAAACTGTTGAGAAGCCATTTGGTCCTAGACTTGGTGCTCCGGTACCGCTTGCCATGCGGTAGGAGAGAGAACATTCTATGACTGAGGTGTGTGGGGTCGTTGAGAATTTTTAGGGCCTTCCTCTGACGAGGTCCTGGATGGGAGGCAGCTTATCCCCAGTGATGTACTGGGCCGTACGCACTACCCTCTGAAGAGCTCGTTCGGAGGCCGAACAGTTGCCATACTAGGCAGTGATGCAACCAGTAAGGACACTCTCGATGTTGCAGCTGTAGAACCTTTTGAGGATCTGAGGACCCATGCCAAATCATTTTAGTTTCCTGATGGGGAATAGGCTTTGTTGTGCCCTCTTCACGACTGTCTTGGTGTGTTTGGACCATTCTAGTTTGTTGGTGATGTGGACACCAAGGAACTTGAAGCTCTCAACCTGCTCCACTACAGCCCCATCGATGAGAATGGGGACGTGCTCGGTCCTCCTTTTCCTGTAGTCCACAATCATCTCCTTTGTCTTGATTATGTTAAGGGATAGGTTGTTATTCTGGCACCACCCGGCCAGGTCTCTGACCTCCTCCCTATAGGCTATCTCGTCGTTGTCGGTGATCAGGCCTACCACAAGCTTTACATTCCTGTTGTGTTTGAGAGAGAACACACACACACACGGCTTGGGCAGCCGACAGACACACAGTCAAGTATGTATGGGATGTGTGTGGGGTCAAAATGGGGCCAATCTGTCCTCTTTACATTACAGGATGAGATTCCAAAGTAATTAATCCAATTGCATCGCTAAAGTCTCAATCCCGGCCAGTGATCAAAGCCCTACCTAAAACGGTTTCAGCCCAGGATGCAAAGAGCAGACTCTACTTAGAAGTTCCTACTACCTCAAACTTAAGTGTCCCCTACAGAGTGGCAAGACGAGTCATCTCATTTGACACACTGCCTAACAGTATATTGTGTTCCATGCCCGCTTAATTTAGTAGATCCCACATCCCCACTGGGTTAGGCACTGATGATCCCTGTCTGTGTGTGCCTGCCTGTCAGTCAGTCAGTGGCCATATGTGAAAATCGAGTCTACTTTAAATGCCCAGATGTCATACTATTTTTGGCTTTAACAAGAGCTGATCAATTAGATATGGGGGGGACACGCTACAGAAATCAACAAATAATGGGAAACAAAGCAATCTCGCATGATGCATTCTCAGTATTCGAAAATCGAGTATGGTTTAAACGCCAGAATGTTATACTCATTTCGGCTCTTCATCTAGTAGAATTGGATGCATACTTTTCCACAATGCATTGGAAAATGTGGGTTGCAAATGATAGACCCTTGTTCTCTTCAAGTAGCCAAACAACAAAACTAGGCTACTTAATTGGGAAGATACCGAATAGCGAAGCTTCTGCGGTGGTGTTCAAATGTAGGCTAAGTCATTTTTGTTCTCATTAAAATGATCACATCTTTGAAAACACAAGTTATTTTTTTTTTGTTACAGCACTTTGGTTTCACTAATAAATATGTTGAAATTGAACCAAACTTGTTTCTGTCTTCAGTCCTTTTTAAATAGGATAGATGGGCTGTATGGGCTTCTGTCACGACGATGCTGGGAGATGGGAAGCAAGTGCAGGTAGTGAGTATAATAATAAACGTACCAGAGCACACCGCAAGACACAAGTGTAGAGTATGGACATGGAACAACATTATTACTGCCTGGGGAATAGACCTAAGCGAGTGGCAGATATAGGGGAGGTAATGAGAGAGGAAATGGAGTCCAGGTGAGCCTAATCATGTAGAGTAGACCGCGTAATATTTGATGCCAGGTGCGCGTAATGATGGTTGCCAGGACCGGTGGTTCCTATTCTATTCAACGTTTAGAGTAATTAATCAAATTGGAACTGAGCTATTATCAGATTGGTTAACGCTATGCATTTCTGTTGAATATGGAAAAATCCACCCGCACTCGGCCTCACCTCCCCTACTCAGCCAGTGGCATACTGCATACTTTTTACTAAACCGTACATGCTAAATAGTATGCGACGATGACTACATAGTATGCAGTTTAAGTATGTAGTACGCTAGTATGGATATTCAGACACAGCCAGCCAGTCAGCTTGTGTCTGTGATCTGTAGTATCAATCTTCATCATGTTGTTGTAACTGTAGAAGCCGTGCTGTTGTTGTGCTGAGTGGCAATCAATAGTGTATTCTGTCCACTGAGTAGCATGATGAACTATCTATCTTTTTCAATCACTCACTAGAGCGTGGAGCCTCTGAGTCTGAGGCACCGGTCACTCCATCATTAAGCACTCCAGGCGGCAGATAACTCATCCTTATATGAAAACATTCATAGGGGGTGAACAGCTATAGAGTAAACACAGGCAGAGTGAGGCAGAGCTGGGAGGGTTGAGGATAAGGGTCAGGGAGACCTTCCCTCTGAAACTCACTTGTCCACCACCACGCTCCATAAAATTAATATTTTGGCCACATATCAGGATCGTAGGGTTGATTGAGTTTAGATCCCAGGACAGTTGCACTGGCTTGATTGAGTTTAGGGTCAAGTGTGGCACTGTCTGATACCGTTGTCAAGGGTACAGTCCTCCTAATCTGCTTGTTCCCTTCTGTTTTCCACTTTTTAAAGAAAAACACAAGCATACACACAACTTTGTTTTACTATAATTGTGGGGACCAAACAATTGATTCACATTCAAAATCCTATTTTCCCTAACCGTTAACCTCAACCCTAACCCCAAACCCTAAATATTATTATAATGCTAACCCCTAAGCCTAAAATAGCCTTTTTTTTGTGAGGAATTCTGGTCCCCACAAGGATAGTAAAACCAAACACACAAAAACGCAGAGTGCATAAGTGTCTGATCAATGTTTAATCATATGTACAGAGAACTCCGGGCACACTTCCACTGTGATACTACAGTGCTGTCCTGTGTAACGAGATACCTTACATGAGGCTTCAGGCTCTTTTGTAGATCAACTCTCTATAGATGAGATTAAATGTCATAACACACAGGTGTTCAGCTACTGGGAATTTTGGCCAGAGGTAACGGACTAAAAGGATGGGTTTGCAGGATTTTGTGATTCACTAAATACTATCTCCTCTACCTATTCCAAACAGGCTCCTCTCGTCTCCTCTCCTTTGCTCTCCTCTCCTCAGTCTTTTAATTGTTTAAATAAATTGCAGTCCCCTCCGATTGATAGATTCAAAGCTAAACTCTGATATGTGATTAGGGGAAAACCTTTCCCGGCCTGTCTGGTTTAATATATACAGGATGACAACGGCTGCCAGGGGAGGAGGGGGAGAGGGGAAATAAAGGTAGCCATGTTTACTGTCACCATGGTAGCACAAATGAGCAGACAAAGGGCATGGTGTGTGTGTGTGTGACTGACGGCAGAAAGGTTCCATAAACAAATAAACACACACACACAGTGAGCATAGCAACACACCATACAGATTAAACCAAATCAAAAGTCCAGCATTGAGATCTACTTCAAAGCTTTCAGACGACATCTGTTTGCAGTACAATAGCAGCAAGGTCTTTGATGAAAATTGAGGATATATTACTTCCCCATTCTGTAATAGCAGCAAATGTATGCATAGAACGGAGGGCTTTCAAATCGTTGTGTTGATGGCCTTGTTTATGATACAAAAACTATAAGTGTCTTTTCTTTGGATTTGATCTCTCTCATCCATATTCAATGAGGTGTACAGTAAGTGACTTGACAGAGTAAAAGGTTTTATACATCTAACACAGAGAACAAGACTCATTGATGACGGCTGTTGTTTTTCTGTTCCACCTGAACTGGAAAATAACTGATAAAAGGGACTTCTGACAGACTTCTAAAACATTCTGTGTGCTCAAGCAGGCAATTTTTTCGGGGGAAAATACAACTGTTTGCATTGACGCTTTTATGTTGTTTAGTACTTAAAGACATGCTCCGGAACTTTGGCAACTAGTAAGTATTTTTGAAACCTCCCGCTTCGGGCTGGATGTGTCAATCTGTAGTTCATACATGCATAATCTATGATCAGAATTACAGCCTTATCTTAATTAGCCACGAAATCCATAGTTTGAAAGTGACTGTTTACAGGAAGCTGCGCAGCGCCCTACATTTCCCCCCCACGCGGGTCAGCCTCGTAGCAATTCAAGTTTCAGCCAATGAATGTTAGCCCCTCGCCATTTGAGTGAGAACTAGCAAGATGCAGATTGAGAGAGAGAACCCCTTTTGGCTTGTGAGCTCTACTTTCAGAACTAATAAAGATTACAAAAGTACCAGAGAATCTCTTTAACTGATTCTACAGGCTTAACAGAGAGTGTTTATATAGGGCATATGTATCCTTGAAGTTAGAGAGACCAATAGCCAGAATGTTAACAGACAATGGCAAGAGGGAGATGAACTGGCAACCAGAAGGTGTGTGTTTGTGTTGTGGGAGTGTGTTCTGGGAGCAGAGATCAAGGCAAATTATCCGCCTCACTAGAGCTGGATTCTCCAGAGCTTTTGTATTGATAGATTGCAAATTACTGTTTTATATTCTTACTGTTTTATATCATTATATCCTCTTAGTATGAATAGATTGTTTTATATAGCCTTAGAAATCAAAATTAGTGTAAGGTTCAAGCTCTTTGTATGAGAAGTGTAATTATTTACTGGACTGCAGTGGACTGTGAGAATGAGTACTCCCAATAACTCAAGACCTCCCTGACTGATAAGATGTCCTGTGATATGCACGGAGGAGCATGGAGAAACCTTTTTCCAACTGTGTGATGGAAAAGTACTGAACTACATCTTTGTGGAAGGGAGGGGGTGAGAGCTGGCGCCGACAGAGATGGTATGAAGATGGCGCCGACAGAGATGGTTGCCTCGATTCACGTTCTTAGGAAACTATGCAGTATTTTTTTTTTTTTGTATTATTTCTTACATTGTTAACCCAGGAAATCTTAAGTCTTATTACATACAGCCAGGAAGAACTATTAGAACTATAAAACAGCGGCAGGCGGTCGGCACGACCACATCCATAACTCCAAACCCCATCTGGTGAAAAGGAAGAAGACCCACTCTGTCCACCCACACCTAGGTCAAGTCACGCATCTGCCAAACAGGGCTGAAATTCAATTTATTCCTTAACTCAAATCATCATTACAGGCTAAAAAATATTCATCAGAAGACAATATGCTCTCATTTTAATTTAGTCAGTCACTGAGGTTGTTTATTCACAGAAATGTTTACACAGTCATGATTTAGTCTTCAGTTTGCAGAGGTCCACACACACACACACACACACACACACACAAAGGTAAAACAGCATAAAATGCACCCTATTACCCACATTATCAACTGGAAATCCCATCAGCCCCCTTTGCACCATTCTTACACTGCAATCCCCAGAATTCAACCACTCGTCATCTTGGGGCGGCAGGGTAGCCTAGTGATTACTAGTTACTAGTGTTGGACTAGTAACCGGAAGGTTGCAAGTTCAAACCCCCGAGCTGACAAGGTACAAATCTGTCATTCTGCTCCTGAACAGGCAGTTAACCCACTGTTCCAAGGCTGTCATTAAAATAAGAATTTGTTATTAAATGACTTTCCTAGTTAAATAAAACTAAAATAAAAAAATAAGTGCAACAACAGCTTGCTACAAAATGTGACTCACAAACTCACAAAGGTACATGATGACAGGTACCCGAGTAAGGACACAGATTACAGCTGTTCTGTTCTTCAAACACTCAATCTGACACTCAAATCAAATAACATCTTATTTGTCACTTGCTTCATAAACAACAGGTGTAGACTAACAGTGCAGAGAGGAAAAGGAAAAGTATTTGAAAAATAGAACAATTATAACACTAGGAATAAATATGCAATGAGTAATGATAACTTGGCTATTTACACTGGGTACCAGAAGTGAGTCGATGTGCAGGGCTATGAGGGAATTGAGGTAGATATGTGCAGTGCCCTTTACCAAGGATGCCACTTATATTGGCATCCTTGGTAAACATGAGCAAAACGGTCTGTAAAAAATATATATATTTGATGTTTATCCTCTTGGTGTTTTATTCAAAATACTCACAAAAAAATCGAACCTTTAATTGAAGTAAAATGAAGTAAAAATTAATAAATGTGAAGTAAATTAAATAAATATTTTTCTCCAAAACACCCCTAGAAATTCTTATGAGTAAATCTAACTGAAGTATATTTCCATGCATATTTTACATTTTAAGTTCACCTGAGTGATTAGGAATACTTAAGTGTTAAACCATGACTTTAAACCATTCATTGGGGTATAAATATGAGGTGACATACAGGCCAAGTTCCCATAGTCATCCATCACAATGGGAAAGACCAGAGAATACAGTAATGATGTGCGACAAAAGGTTGTTGAGCTGCACAAACCAGGAAATGGCTATGAGAAAATAGCTCAACGGTTGAAAATGCCCATTTCCACTATCAGGGCAATAATTAAGAGGTTTAAAGCAACTGGAGATGTTAACAGTTGGCCTGGAAGAGGACGTGTGTCTATATTGACCCTACGCACAGTGAGGAGGATGGTAACAGTGGCTAAAAAATGTCCAAGGATCACAGCTGGAGAATTGCAGACGTTAGTTGGGTCTTGGGATCAGAAAGTCTCCAGAACTCCAGATCAGACGCCACCTACGTAACCACAAGTTGTTTAGGAGGGTTGCCATAGAAACGCCTTTGCTGTCATCAAACAACAAACCCAAGCACCTACAGTTTGCCAAGTATTACTGGAACTTTCAATGGGACCGGGTTCTATGGTCAGATGAGACCAAAATATAGCTTTTGGAAACAAACACCAGAAGTTGATTCGGCGTAGACAGAAAGTTAGCCATGCAGAAAAGTATCTCATCCCACTGTGAAGTATGGTGGTGGATCTTTTATGTTGTGGGCCTGTCTTTCTTCCAAAGGCCCTGGACAACTTGTTAGGAAACATAGTATCATGGATTCCATCAAGTACCAGCAGATATTAAATCAAAACATGACTGCCTCTGCTAGGAAGCTTAAACTGGGCCAAGGTTGGATCTTCCAGCAGGACAATGAACCAAAGCACACCTCAAAATCAACACAAAAATGGTTCTCTGACCACATAATCAAGGTTTTGCCATGGCCATCCCAGTCTCCTGGCCTAAACCCCATAGAAAATCTGTGGGATGAGCTGAAGAGGACACTCCACAAGCATAAAGAGAATCTGTTTTGAGGAATGGTCTCAGGTCCCTTGCCATGTGTTCTCCAACCTCATTATGCATTATAGGAGAAGACTCAGAGCTGTTATCTTGGCAAAGGGAGGTTGCACACAGTATTGAATAAAGGGGTGACAATAATAAAAACCTATATTTTAGAAAAATATTTATTTTATGTTAAGAATTTCTTTTTTCTTTCAATTATTTTACTTTTAATTAAAGTTAGATTTTTGTGAATATTTTCAAAGAAAGACCAAGAGGATAAACAATAGAGATGTTTTTTTACATCCTGTTTTGCTCATACAGTTGAAGTCGGAAGCTTACATACACCTTAGCCAAATACATTTAAACTCAGTTTTTCACAATTCATTGTCCATTTGGAAGACCCATTTGCTACCAAGCTTTAACTTCCTGACTGATGTCTGAGATGTTACTTCAATATATCCACATAATTTTAAATTCCTCATGATGCCATCTATTTTGTGAAGTGCACCAGTCCCTCCTGCAGCAACACATACCCACAACATGATTCTGCCACCCCCGTGCTTCACGGTTGGGATGGTGTTCTTCGGCTTGCAAACCTACCCCTTTTTCCTCTCCTTCCTGAGCGGTATGACGGCTGCGTGGTCCCATGGTGTTTATACTTGCGTACTACTGTTTGTACGGATGAAGGTGGTACCTTCAGGCGTTTGGAAATTGCTCCCAAGGATGAACCAGACTTGTGGAGGTCTACCATTTTTTCTGAGGTCTTGGCTGATTTCTTTTCATTTTCCCATGATGTCAAGCAAAGAGGCACCGAGTTTGAAGGTTGGCCTTGAAATACATTGTCACGCCCTGACCTTAGAGAGCATTTTATGTCTCTATTTTGGTTTGGTCAGGGTGTGATTTGGGTGGGCATTCTATGTTAATTTTCCAATGTTTTGGTATTTCTTTGTTTTGGCCGGGTATGGTTCTCAATCAGGGACAGCTGTCTGTCGTTGTCTCTGATTGGGAACCATACTTAGGTAGCCTTTTCCCACCTGTGTTTTGTGGGTAGTTTTCTGTTTTAGTGTTCTGCACCTGACAGGACTGTTTCGGTTTCATTTCTCACTTTGTTATTTTGTTCTAGTGTTCAGTGTTAATAAAAATCATGAACACTTACCACGCTGTGCTTTGGTCCGATCCTTCTTCATCAGACGACCATTACATACATCCACAGGTACACACCCCCAATTGACTCAAATTATGTCAATTAGCCTATCAGAAGCTTCTAAAGCCATGACATCGTTTTCTGGAATTTTCCAAGCTGTTTAAAGGCAGTCAACTTAGTGTATGTAAACTTCTGACCAACTGGAATTGTGATACAGTGAATTATAAGTGAAAGAATCTGTCTGTAAACAATTGTTGGAACATTTACTTGTGTCATGCACAAAGTATATGTCCTAACTGACTTGCCAAAACTATAGTTTGTTTACAAGAAATTTTGGGAGTGGTTGGAAAAGGAGTTTTAATGACTCCAACCTAAGTGTATGTAAACTTCTGACTTCAACTGTATTTACCAAGGGTGCCAATATTAGTGGTGGGCACTGTATATATAGGTAGGGATAAAGTGACTAGGAAACAGGATAGATAATAAACAGTAGTAGCAGCACATGTGATGAGTCAAAAGACTTAGACTAGACTGCAAAAAGGGTCAATGCAGATAGTTAAATACTTAACCACTAGCTACCTGGACTAACTATTTAGCTGTCGTATGTCTTGGAGGTAGAAGCTGTTCAGGGTCCTGTTGGTTCCAGACTTGGTGCATCGGTACCGCTTGTCGTCTGGTAGCAGAGAGAACAGTCTATGACTTGGGTGTCTGGAGTCAATGACAATTTTTAGGGCCTTCCTCTGACACTGCCTGGTATACAGGTCCTGGGTGGCAGGGAGCTCGGCCCCAGTGATTTGCTGGGCCATACACACTACCGTCTGTAGCACCTTGCGATGATGCAGCCAGTCAAGATACTCTCAATGGTGCAGCTGTATAACTTTTTGAGAATCTGAGGGCCCATACTGAATCTTTTCAGCCTCCTGAGAGGGAAGAGGCGTTTATCTCGACTGTCTTGGTGTGTGTGGCCCATGATTGGGGTGTGTAGACCATTCCTTAATGATGTAGACCCCGAGGTACTTGAAGCTCTCGACCTGCTCCACTACAGCTCCGTCGATGTGGACATGCTCGACCATTCGTCTCCTGTAGTCCACGAACAGCTCCTTTGTCTTGCTAACATTGAGGGAGAGGTTGTTGTTCTGGCACCACATTGCCAGGTCTCTGACCTCCTCCCTGTAGGCTGTCTCATCGTCATCGGTGATCAGGCATACCGCCATCGAGTCATCTGCAAACTTAATGATGGTAATGGAGTCGTGCGTGGCCACACAGTCATGGGTGAATAGGGAGTAAAGGAGTGGACTAAGCACACACCGCTGAGGGGCACCTGTGTTGAGGTTCAGCGCGGCAGATGTGGTGTTGCCTACCCTCACCACCTGGGTGTGGCCCGTCAGGAAGTCCAGGATCCAGTTGCAGAGGGAGGTGGTTGGTCCTGGGGTCCTTAGCTTAGTGATGAGCTAGGAGGGCACTATGGTGTTAAATGCTGAGCAATAGCCAATGAACAGCATTATCACATAGGTGTTCCTTTTGTCCAGGTGGTAAAGGGCAGTGTGGAGTGCAATAGAGATTGCATCATCTGTGGATCTGTTGGGGCGCTATGTGAATTAGAGCGGGTTCAGGGTGTCTGGGATGCAGTGGCAGTCGGTGCCATTTAAGATGAGGGAGGATTAACATGGTCTTATTTCTATTGCAGCATATTGGATGACTGTCATTCATACTCCTTTCACCCAGTTCAATGTAACAGCAATAGGCTTAGGCTACTACATGATACTCAAATGTTCCCTGTACCCATCATGAGGTTGCTACAACCTAGCCTAGGAAGGAAAGTTCACAACGTAGGTTGACAGATGGAGATCATTTTGAGTAATCAAGGTGACAGTGACACATTCAATACCGTCTTGCACACTCTTGCCTGCATCTAGCTGATCTAATGTGTAATCATCAGTCCAACAAGAGTTTCTATCGGACAAATTCAGGTATATTTATCCCCACTTACGTTTGAGAAACGTTTTTCAACAGAATCAGTGCAATAAATACACCCCTGATCATGCCCACACAGTTCACATTCATAACAGCCACATACAAACAGTTTGTTATATATATAATTCCTTCTCTCATCTATCTACGCGCTCTCCTCCTCTCAACTTTTCCCTTCGCTTGTGGACTTGTGCACAACATATCAGCTGTCTGTGACCAGGTGAAAAAACCTTTCCAAGCCAAACCGTCATGACCACGAACCACTACAACACAGCCTACATTGTTGTCACATCGTAGTCAACATAGCTACTAGAACTAACACATTAGTAATCAGTGTACAGTGTATAGTCAGCAGCTAGCAGAATCGCTGTTACACCGGCGGGCCCGGGTGAAAATACATTTAGAAAACCAAAAGCTTACCTTGACTTCGAAGAGTTCCAGGGTTGGATAGCCATAGCTAGCTAGGTAACATAGCATCCCTTTCTGTTTGAGCCGGGTGATTGAGTAAGCTACAATAGCTAGCTGCATTCGATGCTAGCTAAGTAAGTGAACGTTTTTAAAAAATATACTATGAAATATAGCACTCTCTCTATATCTTGCTTCTTAATTTTGAAAGAAATTAATTTGTTGCCTTTCTCTCTCTTTGAGTCAATTACTCACCAGTGCTAGCTAGCTGTAGCTTATGCTTCCAGTACTAGAGTCATTCTCTGCTCCTTTGATTGGGATGACAACATGTCAGTTCATGCTACAAGAGCTCTGATAGGTTGGAGGATGTCCTCAGGAAGTTGTCACAATTACTGTATAAGTCTATGGAAAAGGGTGAGAACCATGAGCCTCCTAGGTTTTGTATTAAAGTCAATGTACCCAGAGGAGGACATAAGCTAGCTTTCCTCCGGCTACACCATGAGCCTCCACTGTGGGATGATGGTGTTGATGTGAGCCATGACCAGCATTTCAAAGCTTTTTATGGCCACAGATGTGAGTGCTACAGGGCGGTAGTCATTTAGGCAGGTTACCTTGGAGTTCTTGGTGGTCTGCTTGAAACATGTAGGTATTACAGACAGTCAGGGAGAGGTTGAAAATGTCAGTGAAGACACTTGCCAGCTGGTCAGCGCATGCTCTGGCATGGACTGGCCTCATTTAATGTGTCATAACTGTGTGTGTGTGTGTGTGTGTGTGTGTGTGTGTGTGTGTGTGTGTGTGTGTGTGTGTGTGTGTGATGATATTCACAGTAATTTTGTCGTCAAACCACAGCAGTGGAAAACTAAATCATATTCTTGAAAACAGAGCAAAGGCACAGACATAATTCCATGTAACACACAGCAAGTCTGTGCAGATATCTGTTTGCACATCCAACAGCTCATTCATTGTCACTCTTTCCGGGGAGATGGAAAATGTACATGAAAAGAAACATCATGTCAGTTGAAGCCACAGCAATAGGCTTCATAGTCTCATTCTGTGGTAGAGGCAGATACAGATAGAGCTGACAGGACTTCCTGTGTCCCTGCCAGAAGATGAGTCACTAGCAGTATTAATGTTCAGGGGTTGGCCCTGCCTTTTAACTGGAACCAGGAGCGTGGATGGGACACATTATTGAATTAAGAAACATCAGAAAAGTCATTTCAATCTTGGCCTGGACTACAATGATACCTAGGTCTTAAAAAGAGAATACAATGGCTAAGCCTGAAGACTACATTTTTTACTTTTACATTTGAATCATTTAGCAGACGCTCTTATCCAGAGTGATTAAGATCGAATCCTACTTCACCGTCTCTGGCGCTCGTCAGATGTGGCAGGGCTCCTCAGGGGTGCATGCTTAGTTCCCTCCTGTCAATGCTGTTCATTGACTACAGCTCAGCGTTCAACACCATAGTGCCCCACGAATCTCTCGACTAAGCTAAGGACCCTGGGACTAAACACCTCCCTTTGCAACTGGACCCTGGACTTCCTGACAGGCCGCCCCCAGGTATAAAGGGTAGTCAACAACACATCTGCCACGCTGATCCTCAACACTGAGGCACCTCAGGGGTGCGTGCTTAGTTCCCTCCTGTACTTCCTGTTTACCCACGACTGCATGGCCAAGCACGACTCCAACACCATCATTAAGTTTCCTGATGACACAACAGTGTTAGGCCTGATCACCGACAACGATGAGAAAGGGAGGAGTTCAGAGACCTGGCAGTGTGGTGCCAAGACAACAACCTCTCCCTCAATGTGAACAAGACAAAGGAGCTGGAAAAGACATTAACATCGACGGAGCTGAGTGGAGCAGGTCGAGAGTTTTAAGTTCCTTGGTGTCCACATCACCAACAAACTATCATGGTCCAAACACACCAAGACAGTCGTGAAGAGGGCACGGCAACAACTTTTCCCCTCAGGACACTGAAAGGATTTGGCATGATTTTTTTTTAATTTTTTTACAGCTGCACCATCAAGGGCACCCTGACTGGTTGCATCACTGCCTGGTATGGCAACTGCTCGGCATTTGACCGTAAGGCGCTACAGAGGGTAGTGCGTACGGCCCAGTACATCAACGGGGCCAAGCTCCTGCCATCCATGACTTATATACTAGGCGGTGATAGAAAAAGGTCCAAAATGTCCAGTCACCCAAGTCATGGATTGTTCTCTCTGCTACCTCACGGCAAGCAGTACCGTAGCACCAGGTCTAGGTCCAAAAGGCCCCAAGCCATAAGACTGCTGAACAATTAATAAAATGGCCACCCGGACTATTTACATTATCTATGCATAGTCACTTTACCCCTACCTACATGTACAAATTACCTCGAACAAACCTGTACCCCCGCACATTGACTCCGTACCTGTACCCCCTGTATAGCCTCGTTATTGTTATATTATCGTGTTACTTCTTATTTTATTTAGTAAATATTTTCTTAACTCTATTTCTTGAACTGCATTGTAGGCTTGTAAGTAAACATTTCACGGTAACGTCTACACCTGTTGTATTCGGCGCATGTGACAAATACAAATTGATTTGATTAACAGGAGCAATTAGGGTTAAGTGCATTGCTCAATGACACATCTACAAATTTGTCACCTAGTAGGCTTGGGGATTCAAACCAGCAACCTTTTGGTTAATGGCCCAACGCTCTTAACTGCAATGCTACCTGGCCAGCGTCCTGTGTGTGTGGCAACTGAATGGTTAATCCTGGACAGACAAAAGCCTGGATGATGACTTAAGACATCCTGAAGGGCTCACTACACCTTCTTCCATTGAACCCAGTATGACTGACATGTGGACCCCCTCTTTGAAGGCCACCATCGTCCAATTATTCCGGCTGCCTACTTCTCAGCCCACCCTCTCCATTCAACAATGATCAATAGCTATCCATTCCATTATCTATGATATAATATGATTGCCGTTAGCACAGTACCTTGGTAGTCACACTCATCTATTGTTCTGCCCCCATAGTGCCCTTCACACCACCCACACTCTCTCTCCATCTCACAATGGTCATATTGTTTTTGCAGTATTCATTCTGGTCCTCTTTCCTGCTTGGATTAAAGGGTTTTCAATCCCACACTAAACACTGTGCTTTTCTGTGACAGGTGCCTATTCATCTAATAACCCTGGAAGGTAGATGGATTTTCCAGGGGTTTAAAGTAAGGCTGATTTCACAGCACACTTTTACCATTTCAACCCATTGGAATTTAATGGGAAGCAAGCCTCAAATCAAAGCCTCAAAAAGGTGTTAAAAGTTGACACTGCACCTCAAGTCACCTCTCAGACATAGAGAAAGGAGTGAAACAGAGAAATCTCCATCAGTGAAAGTGTTAGTGTTAAGACAAATGTCGGGTAAAGGACATGAGATGAAGCTCTTATCTCACCTGACAGGCGTTGTAGAGGAGCTGGTGCTCAAACTTCTTGATGCCCAGGATGGACTGGAACATCTCGTAGAGCTGGTCCTTACTGAGGATGAGCTCTGAGGCTGCACTGGCTGTCATCCGCTGCTGGTGCTTCCTGGGGTCATCCTCTCCGCGGTAGATTGTGTCAAACTTGGCCATCCAGGAGCTGAGCACTGTCTCCTTACTTAGGCCGTCGATCTCCGGCAGGCTACGGACACGCTTCTCAATGTGCTTCTTGAAAACCTCCCGCGAGTCACTGGCCGAGCAGCCTCCGCTCTGCACCATCCGGGACACACGGTCACTCTTCAGGAATATCTGTGGTCACGGTTAAGAGCATAGAGGGGGGATTAAGCACGTGGTTCAAGTATTAAAAAGGCAGAAAGAACATACAGGAAGAACATACAGTTTGGTTGTGAGGTTGGGATGAATTGTATTTGAACTCAATTTCTGAATTGGAAATTGCCCATTATTTTCTGTGAGACATTCTCCTCTGCATCTGCGTAAAGAAGCCCTGGTGGCACCCTGACACGTCTTCGCTTCTGGAGGGAAGTGAAACGTCTAAAGTACTGCTTCTCTCTTTGAGGATTTGCTGCAGCTCGGTCTTTCTGTCTTCAAGATGAAGGTGCAGAGGAAAATAAATGATAGTAGCTTCAATTAAATCTGGCATTGTTGTGCTTATCTGTTCAATCCCAAACTGCACATTTATTTCCCCACAATTCTCACGAAGCAATTTTTCCATGCCAAAGGGTGTGGGTTAGGGAAAGAGAAATGTGTCTGGCTGACTCAGATGTTGGCCCTCTCTCTACCATGCAGCATGCTTATGGTTCACGGTGACAGGCTCCCTGTTCCCAGTCAGTGCCTAACGCAGGGTGAAGACTGAGGGCCATCGCCTCTGAGGCTGGATGGACATACAGATACACAGACATGTATCAACCTCGGGCACTTGCAACTTTTCTGAAACAGCAGCAGTGCTCTCAGTGGGCCAAAAAGAAGGGAACAATGCACAAATGGGAGTGTTGAAAATAAAACTGCTGATATAGAAAATAAAATTGAAATGTTGGCTATAATTTTTTGTCTTAATTTAGCTTAACCCTAAATTCTGCCAAGGAAGAGCACCCCAGGTCTCCTCCAGGCTCTAAGGCAGGTGGGGATGTGGGGAGTGTGTAAGCATCCAGAACACAGTCAGTAAGAGCATTGGGCTTTAATTGAATTGGAAAACCAGCTTTAGCTGGGTGTTGAGTAATGAAGCATTTCAATTCACTAATTTAGGCTTATTGAAGTGTTGTATCAATTAATTCTGCAGGCAGAGTAAATCTCATTCACTTTTGTCTCATTTTCTGTAACGGTTTGGAAGCTTTGAGACAGTGTTTCAAACCTCGTTCTTCTGTGATTTCAGAGTTGTCAAGGCAGACATATTGAACGGGATGGATAGTCATACTCTCTTGTATTTTTTTGTTATTGTACTTTTCACCCCCTTTTCTCCCCAATTTCATGTTATCCAATTGGTAGTTACAGTTATGGCCCATCGCTGCAACTCCTGTAGAGACTCAGGAGAGGCGAAGGTCGAGAGCCATGCGACCACTGAAACACGACCCTGCCAAGCCGCACTGCTTTTTGACACACTGCTCGCTTAACCCGGAAGCCAGCCGCACCAATGTGTCGGAGGAAACACTATACAACTGCCGACCGAAGCCAGAGTGAATGCGCCCAGCCCACCACAAGGAGTCGCTAGAGTGCGTTGGGACAAGGACATCCCGGCCGGCCAGACCCTCCACCTAACCCGGGCGCCACTCGGGAGGCCCCGGATAGGCATACTCAAAGCTACTTTTCTGGAGCACAAGATGTCCATGGATTCAGCTTAGCACCTCACATAGCCTTTGTCTGAACTATTAATATTTTAGATGCCTATTTTGGGAAGTCCAATTCATTTGAATCTGTCAGATGCAGGAGGAAAACATTAATAAGACTGCCTGAGGGAAGCAGCTGTCTGTGTGTTCCACATCATTTACCAGACCAGAGAAGGTCTCCTCAAACATCCAGACGATTTGGTTTGTCTGCAGAGGACTATTTAAAACTGCAGAAAAATCATTGGTGAATACAAATCAACAGATAACACAATCCAATCCCCCCCACACACACAGAGAGAGAGAGAGAGAGAGTAGGGCCTCACATCATAGTAGCTCTGGACTGCATTGATGAAGGCCTCGTCTGCCACTATCTGGGTGTCACCACTGAGGAAAGCCTGGAAACGCTCCTTCACTGTCTGTAGCTGCTGCTTACTGATCTGAGAGAGGAGACAGACAGACAGACAGACAGACAGACAGACAGACAGACAGACAGACAGACAGACAGACAGACAGACAGACAGACAGACAGACAGACAGACAGACAGACAGACAGACAGACAGACAGACAGACAGACAGACAGACAGACAGACAGACAGACAGACAGACAGACAGACAGACAGACAGACAGACAGACAGACAGACAGACAGACAGACAGACAGACAGACAGACAGACAGACAGACAGACAGACAGTCAATATAGAGGGAAACAACAGAGTAATAGGAATCATGGTAACATTAAGTTAGCTCACAGGTTTCATATTACTTCACTTCAAACATTTATTGTCAGTACCCTTATAAAATGAATAAGTTTATATCAATGTTGAATATACAGTAAAAAAAAAGAAAAGTTGTCTTTCTTCACTTAACACAACTCCTCTTTTTGGATCCTCTTTGCATGCATAGATCTTTCTTCTTCAGTGAGCTGCTCTGCGCAGCCTCAGTCCCAGCACTCATATCTCAGTCCTCCCATTACCAATTACACATTTCCTGGTTCTATCTCATGCCGTTTTTAACATCCGGGTTGTTCCACCAATTCGGTGCTTTTTAAGATGTGTAACTTTGTAAGAAAAAAACTTCAGATTTTACCAAATGGTTACATTCTGTCATAAAGGGCACATAGGCAACTTAATAAAAACATATTTTCCATATCAAGAAGGTAAATAAATAAAAATCATACTGTAGTAAATGCCTGTTAAGTGCCAAATAAAGTAGCAGGGTTGACGATTGCATCTTAAATCAAACAAAAATCCCCTTGTGACAGTGGAAATGGAAGCACATTTCTAGTCTGTCCAGATGTAGGTAACAGGGTTGACGTGTTATGCTCCACCCGCTTAGGTTTCTACCACAAACACCAGAATATTGCCAAAAAAAGAGTAGAACCAGCTCACCTGCTTTAACACTATGATTTGACTATTAGATGTTTATTTTCAAAAATGTTTATAAAGGAAAGGTTTCACCACGTTAAAACGAGATTTCAGTTCACTTAACATTGTTGAACTTAATTAAAATAAGGGACAGGGGGGGTTTTTACCTTAAAAGGAATCACTAATAACATAAATAAGTGGTGGAAAAAGTACCCAATTGTAATACTTGGGTAAAAATAAAGATACACTAATAGAAAATGACTCAAGTAAAAGTCAAAGTCACCCAGTAAAATACTGCTTGAGTAAGAGTCTAGACAGTAACAATGAGGAGTTTTTTTGCATAAAAATGTATTAGTGGTGCAATCGCTGTATGGAAAAAAACTATTATCCCACGGCAACAGGACTGATATATAGGCTATAAATAAATGATTGGGCATTAAAGATGTTCAAACATAGATAGGAAATTAGTTTGGACTGATGTTGCCACAGTAATACTGCGCAAGTCACTTGTGCAAATGTACACTCAGCGGACAGTTTATTAGTTACACCACCCCGTTCATGAAAATGGTTCATTCCTACAGACAAACAGTGAGTCATGTGAACGTGGCTTGCTATATAAAGCAGGCAGACAGGCATAGAGGCATACAGTTACTGTTATATTGAACATTAGAATGGGCAAAACGAGTGACCTAAGCTACTATGAGCGTGGCATGATCGTTGGTGCCAGGCGCGCCAGTTCCAGTATCTCAGAAACGGCTGGCCTCCTGAGCTTATCACACACGACAGTGTCTAGGGTTTATCGAGAAGGGTGCGACAAACAAAAAACATCCAGTCAGCAGCTGTCCTTTGGGCAAAAACAGCTCATTGATGAGAGGTCCAAGGACCGTTCATGGCAAGAATCTTGCAAGCTAACAGACAGGCCACAAACAAGCAAATAACAGTGCAGTACAACAGGGAGTGCATATAACGGCATTGGGGAACGCACAACTCGTCGGTCGGTGTCACGGATGGGCTAAAGAAGCAGACGACCACATCGGGTTCCACTCCTATTAGCTAAAAACAAGAAGAAGTGGCTCCAGGGAGAAAGCGATCACCAACACTGAACAACTGAGGAGTAGAAAAACATCACCTGGTCTGATGAATCCCGATTCCTGTTGCGTCATGCTGATGGTAGTCAGGATTTGGCGTAAGCAGCATGAGTCCATGGCCCCATCCTGCCTGTTGTCAACGGTACAGGCCGGTGGCGGTGGTGTAATGGTGTGGGGAGCATTTTCCTGGCACACGTTAGGTCCTTTGATACCAATTGAGCAACGTTTCCATACCCAAAATAATTCAGGCTGTTCTGGAGTCAAATGGGGGGTCCGAACAGGTACTAGATGGGTGTACCTAATAAACTGTCCAGTCTCTCGCCATCCCAAGCTAAACACACAGGCTGGTAGAAGCAGGTCTAACTGGGAGGATAGAGAAAGTGATGCAGCATAGATGAGGTGACACGAGGCAGTACAGCCATAATGAAACTTTTAGGTCCTATCTAGGAATGTGATGTTGACTGAGGATAATCACCCAAACGACGTCCATCATTTATCAAAGTCTTTACCACACAGTCGCAACATGTTTAGAGGAAGAGAGGCGAGGGTAGCCAACCGTTCTGTCATCATTTTGGCAAGGAACAAGATACTGTAACTCATTCAAATGTATTATCAATACTCCCTTCGTGTGGTCTCTCTCCTTTGTCCTCTACACAAGACAAACAAACAGGCAATAAGTAGAGCAGATTGGCCCCGCCCCGATCAGAAATAATGAGGGAGCAGTGTGTCTCGGTTTCTCTTCTGTCCATGACACTAATGTCTAAAGCCACGCCCACCAACCCACCCCTGGACCTCCTCCCCCATCTGTCCCCTCCCACAGCTGTCCCAAGTTACTTTTACCGTGGTCACCATTTCACAGGCAACTCCAGGAAGCCATGTAGTGATTACCCTTGATGGGGTCAAGGTTCAGAGTTCAACATGACCTTTCCACTACTAGCCTCTCTGCCGAGGGCTATACTAAAACCCTGAAATGAGGGTGATGATTAAAAGTACTCTGTACAGTAGCCATCCTCATTTATCCACCATCCAACATGTAGAGAATCTCAACAGTTTTCTGAGATCTAATGAGCTCTACTCACACACTCCAAATAAAACCTATTATCAATGAGTTCAGATTTAGATAAGCTACCAAAGAAAGGGTTAAAGTTAGCTCATATAAATATATGTAGCCTCAGAAACAAAGTTAATGAGATGAGTAATTTGCTAATCTTAGATAATATTAATATATTAGCAATTTCTGAGACTTACTTAGACAGCACCGTTGAGACAGGAATGTCTGCAGGGGAGGTGTTACTGAATATATTCAAAGGGATATTCCTATAAAGGTCAGAGAGGATCTCATGACAAATTAAGTGGATGTCGTCTACCATAGTGCCATTCACTTTATCACAGGTGACAGTTTTAATACTCACCACTGTATCCTCTATTAAAAGGTTGGCTGGTACTCAAAGTCCTGTAGATCCCTTCATTACCCTTTTATGTTTACAAAGCCCTACTACCAGCTACCAACTTACATAATGTTTTTGCTGAAGTATAAAAAAATGCGCTACCAAACCCGCTCGCAGGGTTGGTTAACTCTTGAGGTCCCTCTGGTCTTGACCAATTCTCCTTTTGTCACACCCTGATCTGTTTCAGCTGTCTTTGTGCTTGTCTCCACCCCCTCCAGATGTCACCCGTCTTCTTAATTTCCCCCAGTGTATTTAAACCTGTGTTCTCTGTTTGTCTGTTGCCAGTTTGTTTTGTTTTGACAAGCCTACCAGTGTTTTTCTCCGCGCTCTTTTCTGTTTCTAGTTTCTGTTTTCCAGCTTTTCTGTTTTTTTAACCATTCTGCCTTGCTTGATGCTGAGCCTGTCTGTCATTCTGTACCTTGTCACACCACCCTGGATTTCTGACCTATGAGTACCTTTCGGACTCTGCTCTGGACTACTGACCTCTGCATGACCTTGACATGTTGCTTGTCTGCCCCCTTGTTTTTGTAATACACTTTTGTTACTTCTAAACTGTCTGGGTCTTCTCCTGAGCCTTGACACCTTTAGTTTTATTGCCCCCCATTGCTGGATTAACCTGCAAAATTCCTTGCGTCTTGATTCTCTGGTGCCACTAGGGCCATTCAGGACTCTGGTGTTAAATTAATTAATTGAGGATTGTAGTTATTTTGATTAATTGTAAATGGTTTAATTGTTGAAATTGTAATATTGTAAACCTAGTAGTTTATTTGTATCTTTATTCTTCTTATTTTCTTTGAAATGTTAATTTTCTTTGACTGTGATAATGTGGGCACTCAGGGCACCATTGTGAATGAGACCCTGGTCTCAATTGGGCTTCCCTGAATAAAAGTTTTAAAAATAAGTGCTGTGGTTGCAGGTTCACCTGCCTCATCGGAAGCCTCTTCTTTTAGGGTAATGCTATAGGCCACCAAGTGCAAACTGTCAGTATCTGGAGTATATGTGTCTGATGTTAGATACTAATAGAGACACATTTTCTTGGTGACCTGAACATTGACTGGTTATCATCTAGTTCTCCCCTCAAGAGAGAAAGAAAGAAAGCTTCTTACTGTGATTAATGCCTGTAACATGACCCAGGTTATAACTCAACCAGCTACAGTGTATAACAATAGTGTTGGATCTGTGACATCCACTTGTATTGATCATATCTTCACTAATAGACATTTTATGGTTCAAAGAAATTATGCAAAAAAAAGTGTCAAACAAGTCAGGCAGCTCAGCTGATTGGTTGACTTACTGTCAATTGAGACATTTTGTGACTAAACTTAATTTAAAAAAAACTAATGATATTATCAAAACAAGATAATTTACATAAAATCTATGGAAAAATACTTGAACACCTTAAAATATATTATGGGCAAAAAAAAACAATTAATCTCCATCGTTCATTAAAGTTGATGGGTCATTTATAACAAAATCTTTTGATATAGCCAATAAGTTCAATGAAATTACAACATTGAACAGTGAACAATCATCTTTGTGTATTGAAGATCTAAAGATCTAATCATGAAAGAGAAGGATTGCTGTATTGAATTTGGTCAAGTTTGTGTCGAAGAGGTGGAAAAAATGGTTATCCATCAATAAAGATAAGCCACCAGGTAAAGACAACCTTGATGGGAAACTATTGTGAATGGCAGCAGACTATATTGCCACCCCTATTTGCATTGTATTTAATCAAAGCCTAAAGGAGTCTGTGTCCACAGGCGTGGAAGGAAGCTAAAGTAATTCCACTACCTAAAATTAGTAAAGCACCCTTTGTTGGCTCTAACAGCTGCTGCCTGTTCTTAGTAAACTGATGGAGCAAATTGTGTTTGAACCAATACAAATCAAATCAAATTTTGACACATGCGCCGAATACAATGCTATTTTTCAAAGAACAAGTTAACTACGGACTTTCAGCATGCATTAAAGAAAGGCCACTAAATGTGTACTGCACTGACACAGATGTCTGATGATTGACTAAAATAAATGGATAACAAGATGATAGTTGGAGCTATATTGTTAGATTTCAGTGTAGCATTTTATGTTACTGATCATAATTTGTATGGCTTTATATCACCTGCCATCACATGGTTGGAGAGTTACTTATCCAATAGAACCCAGAGAGTGTTCTTCAATGGAAGCTTCTCTAACATCAGATATGTACAGTGTGGTATCCCTCAGGGCAGTTGCCTTGGACTGTTACTCTTCTCTATATCTACAAATTATTTGTCACTTGTCTTAAAATAAGATAATATGAATATGTATGCTGATGATTTCACAATCTACACATCAGCACCTACAACCAGTGAGCTCACTGAAACTCTTAGCAAGGAGTTACAGTCAGTGTCAGAAGGGTTAATTAACAATAAACTGGTCTTAAATACATCTAAAAACAAAAGTATTGTAATTGGTTCAAAACATTCTCTTAGGCCTAAGCCTCAACTGGAGTTGTACTTTGTCATGTATTTGTACATTTATGTGGACCCCAGGAAGAGTAGCTGCTGCATGTGCAGTAGTTAATGGGGATCCTAATAAACTAAACGAAACACCCATCATCAGCTGTGGATCCTCACCCTTCCCAACCCCATTCACCTCTCTGCCAAGTACTGATAAATAGCCCATATTTGGATGAGAAAGATGTCTCAGCAGACCAGCTGGGCCACAGGGTTTAATGAAGACTGAACGCCAGCCAACCTCTCACCTCCAGATGCCTGTCGCAATCAGACCCATATAGTTCATCAGACAGTGGAGCAGACACGGAGTAGACAGCATGTCTGGGGTGAACTACAGTATCACATACTCTCCTGGCACAATATACAGTCACAGAAGTGTGACCTAAGCAGCACAACAGAGAACTTCACAATAACTCATCAACCCATCCATCCATCCTGGAACACTCTCGCTTCCTCTCACACCTCTAACCTGTCCTCATCCCTCTACTCTCTCCTCCACTTACACTCTGGTGTGAGTGAACGGAGGATGACCAGTAGCCATTCGTTTTATAGACCCAGTGTGAGGCCACAGTAAAGACCAGATATTGGTAGTACGGCCTCAGTTGATCCTGTAGGCAGCTGTATACTGTCATTTCGCCTCATTCGCTCTACCTATATGCACCTGACTGTGGGTTAAATTATCTGTAGCACCAGTAATCCCTAAAAAATGCTTAATCCACTCTAGCTCTGCTCTCAACACACAAAGGAGAGCTGGAGGCTAAGCTGTATACCAGAAAATAGCAACACTTACACACTGACAATAAAATAAGCACATTCTACATCTATACCCTGATAAAACACAGCCCCCCATGCCGATGTGTGAAACATGGTGAGAGGCAGTAAACAATATGTCCACCGTATTATTACTTCCATATTACACTGGTTTAAGAAAAAGGCAGACACACATACAAATGTAACATGACTGCTGTTACGCAAATAATCTATAGTCCAGCTGCTAAATTCTAGGAATCATCCACTCCATTAAGAGGAATCAGGGGAAATATGTCCTGCCAGGGCTTGGGCTTGGGGTAGGTGTCGGGGGGAGGGGCAGATGTGCATTCGGGTTTCGGAGTTGTTGTGAAATAGTTGTCCAAACACACTTTAATCAATTCAGATCCTTGACTCCTGACTCCAAACCCCACAGATATCAGAGGACTGAATTTGGCAGATTCTGAGGGCAAGTAATTTTTCTCCATATCACCTTCACCTATGTAGTGCTTTCAGATCCAGGTTTACTATGGGAATTGTGGGTGTATTTGGAACATAGGTAATTGTGACCCTTCTGGTTCAAGTATACACTACAAAGATAACATGTCATTGTTTTCTCTTAAGAGAAGTCTCATTCACTCACAACAAGAGTGGGTGAGAATAGGCGCTATAATGGTCTGTGTGTCTACAGTTTCCATACTGCACGGTCTGTCTCAAGAGTGAATTCCCGCAGGAATCGCATGTGCTTAATGAAGCATTAAATTGTATTGGTTGACATTGGAATCCAACAACCTTGGGCCTACATTTACTAAACGCTTGTACCCGTGCAATGTTCACTACTCCCATTTTCAGAGTGGAGTAAAAGACAAAACGAGGCTAAAGACATTGAACAGTCTTTATTTCTTTATTTAAGTCAGTGACATCTAATTAAATTAACTGCGAAGTCAGTACAAGAAATCAGGCACATGCCTGTGTGTAAATATTTGTCATATTTTTAAGATTGGCACTTTGTACATAAATAGATGGGTGTGTCTGTGTAATATGCTCTTCCTCCTAAGACAGTGAGGCAAAACCCTTGGGGTTCACTATAGATGCCTATCAGACTGAGAGGCCGGCCAGCCATGGCAGCAGTCCAGAAACTACACACACCAACACACTAATACCAGGGAATTACTAAGGAAAAGGTCAGTGTTCTGACTGGAGTTTGGCACACTGCGTCAGTTTTTACACATGCCTCTTCTGCCAGCCATTTATTCATGAACAGACACAGAGCAAACAGGCATACTCCAAACATTAGATGACCAGGAAGAGAACACTCCATATTCCAAACCCTTGGGTACAGTATATATGTGCATGAGATCATGTTGCTATTTGACATTTGACGCTGTGTTCTCACCTTTAGATTACAGTTTTTCCAACTGCTTACACACGTTTTTCAAAACTGTCTCCTTTTTTTCAAAACTCTACACACAATTCCCAAAACTGCACACACAAAATGCAAAGTGCTAAGTGCTCACCAGTGCTAAGCTACGCTTCATCTCTTCTCCGGCCTGAGTCTGGCCACGATACTTCGTCCACATCACAAGATAGGTTTTCTCTTGCCAAACATCAAGGGAAGAATCTCCTAGCATGCCGTATCCAACATTGGACAGAGGCAACCTCTATGTCCCCACATAGACCATATTTATAATTGTGTGACCTGGTGAATAAGTGTAGCATTTTGATTGGTTGTGTTTGGAAAAGGAAAGCAAGTCACTTCCTGTTAGATTTTTGTGTTTTAGGTTGAGAATTGTGTGTAGTATTTTATGCAATTGACAACTGAGTCAAAGGCTGAGAAATAGCTTATGTTTTTTCACATTTGGTGTGTAGTTTTGCACTTTGAGTGAGAGGTTTCAAAAATCGTGTGACATGAAAAGATTTTGTGTGTAAGCAGTTGGAAAAAACTGTAATAGCAAAGTCATAATTCCCCAAATAATTTATATAATACAATAAAGAAATGTAGTCATCTCCCTTCCCAAAGTGTATAAGCAACTCAGAGAGTTTAGACTGTGTTCCACTTACAAATAAACACCAGTGGTTCAACAAGGTAACTTAGTCTCTTCTCATTAACTAAAGTCCTCTCCCATGTTTTACTGTCCACTACAATCCATTCATGAAGCAGCACCATTGGCCCTAAGCCCCCAAGCCAGCTAACATCAGGCTGAGGGTTTATGTAATGCACCACTTTAATGGCATGAATCTAATCATCTCTGGCACAGGATGAAATATTCCCTTGAATGATTGTTTTACTGAGCCAGCTGGTCACAACCAGCACTGACTCCTGAAAAGGCTCTTTACAGGTTCACGGTGCAAATATGACATTATGTGTGTGTATAGTACTCTCATCAATGTAATGTAGGATGTATTATGGATGTTTTGTACAGACATGAACTGTATATTGTACATACTTAAATGCGGATTAAGTCATGTTTTTTCAGTGGGTGTGTGTGTGTTTGTTTGTGTTCATAAGAGTTTAAGCATGGTCTGTATGTCTGTGCCTGGCACGTGTCTTGTATCGCTTAAGTGAGCATGTCCTGTGTATGCATTATTGTTCATCTAACGTTACAGTACATTTCCTCCCATCATTAGCACCCTGAGCGTGGCCAGAAGACAATGCTCACAGATCCAGAAGCCCACTGGGCCTGCATGTGCGTGGGTTGTGACTGACGGACCCCCACTGAAACAGAGTCCCCATTAGTTGTGTGTGCGTATGTGTGCATATGTGTGTGTGTGCGCATGCATACGAGCATATTGTGTGTGTGTGTGTGTGCGTGTGTGTGTGCGTGTGTGTGTGTGTGTGTGTGTGTTTGTGTGTGTGTGTGTGTGTCTGAGGTACAATCCTCTTTTCATGTCTCCGGGAGCCGGGCTGTGTTTACTCCCACACAGAGGGCTCTGTATGGGGGTGGACACATGACAAAGAGTCCTGGTCCTCTAGGAAACTGGACCAATGCTGATAATTCCCTAGGCTGTCATTTAAGAAGTTAGTCTCTATTTCTCTCCCTATCACAGCTTTTCAGAGTTCTTTTACCCTGGGCCTGGTTTCCCAAAAGTCTCTTAAGGTTAAGTTAATCGTTAGAATAAGATCCTATGGTTCTAAGATTAATTTAGCCTTAAGATGCCTTTTGGGAAACAGGGCCCTGGTCTCTCTGATGATCATTGCCACATCTTAATGTCTCTGTTGCCTACAGAACTACATTTGGTACCCAAACAGGCTCCAGCTTACAATATTTTAAATGCATGCATTTTCACATTACCTCACAAACAAGAATATACACTACAGGGTGCAATTCCTTATAATACAGCTGAAGTCGGAAGTTTACATAAGGTTAGGTTGGAGTCATTAAAACTCGTTTTTCAACCACTCCACAAAATTATTGTAAACAAACTATAGTTTTGGCAAGTCGGTTAGAACATCTACTTTGTGCATGACACAAGTTATTTTTCCAATAATTGTTAACAGACAGATTATTTCACTTATAATTCACGGTATCACAAATCCAGTGGGTCAGATGTTTACATACACTAAGTTGACTGTGACTTTAAACAGCTTGGACAATTCCAGAAAATGAGGTCATGGCTTTAGAAGCTTCTGGTAGGCTAATTGACATAATTTGAGTCAATTGGAGGTGTACCTGTGGATGTATTTCAAGGCCTACCTTCAAACTCAGTGCCTCTTTGCTTGACATCATGGGAAAATCAAAAGAAATCAGCCAAGACCTTAGAAAAAAAATCTGGTTCATCCTTGGGAGCAATTTCCAACGCCTGAAGGTACCACGTTCATCTGTACAAACAATAGTACGCAAGTATAAACACCATGGGACCTAGCAGCCGTCATACCGCTCAGGAAGGAGACGCATTCTGTCTCCTAGAGATGGACGTAAAAGTGCAAATCAATCCCAGAACAAGAGCAAAGGACCTTGTGAAGATGCTGGAGGAAACAAAAGTATCTATATCCACAGTAAAACGAGTCCTATATCAACATAACCTGAAAGGCCGCTCAGTAGGGAAGAAGAAACTGCTCCAAAACCGCCATTAAAGAGCCAGACTACGGTTTGCAACTGCACATGGGGACAAATATCGTACTTGTGAAATGTCCTCTGGTCTGATGAAACAAAAATAGAACTGTTTGGCCATAATGACCATCGTTATGTTTGGAGGAAAAAGGGGGAGGGCTGTAAGCCGAAGAACACCATTACAACCGTGAAGCATGGGGATGGCAGCATCTGGTTGTGGGGGTTCTTTGCTGCAGGAGGGACTGGAGCACATCACAAAATAGATGGCTTCATGAGGAAATAAGAATTTGTTCTTAACTGACTTGCCTAGTTAAATAAAGGTAAAATAAATAAATAAATGTGGCTGTATTGAAGCCACATCTCAAGACATCAGTCAGGAAGTTAAAGCTTGGTCGCAAATGGGTCTTCCAAATGGGCAATGACCCCAAGCATACGTCCAAAGTTGTGGAAAAATGGCTTAAGGACAACAAAGTTAATGTCTTGGAGTGGCCATCACAAAGCCCTGACCTCAATCCTATAGAAAATTTGTGGGCAGAACTCAAAAAGCGTGTGTGAGCAAGGAAGCCTACAAACCTGACTCGGTTACATCAGCTCTGTGAGGAGGAATGGGCCAAAATTCACCCAACTTATTGTGGGACGCTTGTGGAAGGCTACCCGAAATGTTTAACCCAAGTTAAACCATTTAAAGGCAATCCTACCAAATACTAATTAAGTGTATGTAAACGTCTGACCCACTGGTAATGTGATGAAAGAAATAAAAGCGAAAATAAGTCATTCTCTCCACTTTTATTCTGACATTTCACATTCTTAAAATAAATTGGTGATCCTAATTTACCTAAAACATGGAATTTGTACTAGGATTAAATGTCAGGAATTGTGGAAAAACTGAGTTTAAATGTATTTGGTTAAGGTGTATGTAAACTTCCGACTTCAACTGTACCAAGTAACGTAGCAACCTCTTTAAGAAATCTTCCTCTCTCTTACTGATAGTCAATGTACTACAGTTAGTGTTAACAGTGGTGCCAGGCGGTCGATTAAGGCAGCCCCCCGCACCTCTCTGATTCAGAGGGGTTGGGTTAAATGCGGAAGACACATTTCAGTTGAAGGCATTCAGTTGTACAACTGACTAGGTATCCCCCCCCCTTTCTGTATGGAATGGCATCTGTGGTAATGAAACTTGGTTTAGCGCTGACACACAGAGTTAACTAGATGTGTGAGCGAATGAGAGTGAGAGAGAGAGAGAGAGAGAGAAAGAGAGAGGAGGTACAGAGACCGAGAGAGGAAGAGTGTGAAAGAGGAAGAGAGCCAGTGGCATGTATTCATGGATGCCAAGGGAAACCAGACTTCCCCAAAAATTTGACCAAGACAAAAATACATAAAATCTATCAAATTATTTGTCTTTCGTCTCTGTGTTTCATAATTTTCCTTCAATTCGTAAGAGGTTGAATGTATCTCACCGGAGAAAGCATCTCTGCGAATAAAACAGCATCCCTCTGTCTCTGTATGTGTAGGCCATCTATCTGATGCTGTCTGATCATAAAGAGTATGACATTGTTGCAGCCTTGAAGGCAAGGGAAGCCAGCAAGCATTTGGCCTCCCTTGATAAAAAAATAAATAAAATAATAGCCAATCAGTGTTGAGTTTAACTGAGTGAGCTTAACTGTGAATGGTCCTGGTGCACCAAAAAAAAGTGCCTAGGGAAGCAAGTTTGGATTTGGCTTCACTCCAATCACATCACATTGAGAGCATACGTCATTGACAAAAACAACTTGAAATGCTGCATCTCGATGTGTTGTTGTCCTCCAGTGGCTGGCTAACTAGCTAGCTAAAATTAGAAAATGTGGAAGGCTAATGTTAACTAGCTAACATTGCCCATGAAAGGAAATTAGGCTAGTGAGCAAGCACTTAATCCAGGTAGCCTAGGACAACAAAAAATAAAAGTGTGTTTTGTATGACAGTACATGCAATATTACATTACATGCAATACTCTTTGTGGTCTTCACCAGACAGAGGTTGCTCCGCGGTTTTGTGATGAAACAAAGGTGTGGTTGAATATATTCTGCCACTGTGATATCTTATTGTCTCTGCCTTAGGCCTATATATCACCGCGTCAAGGCATATGAACTAACAGGTTATAGAGCAAACAAAGCAATTATCACAAAACTTTGGAAGTAATATGGATGTTTTTTTCTGGCTTGGCTTCACCAGTGATTTTACCCACACACCACTACTGGAGAGAGGAGAAAGCAGTGGACATGTCAACTTGGGGCCTGGTATTAGTGGAGGCCATCTCTATGCCTGCCATCTGTGAGCTACAAAAACATAACTCAGTCATGAGTGTTCACGCTGCAACATACTTCACCTATCATATATGATGCTGTTTCTGCAGCCACTATGGCTACCCACTGGGAGAACTGGGACATGGAAAGGAGGGAGATGATAGATGATGGATGATGTAGCCCAGGGCTGCCCAACCCTCTTCCTGGAGATCTACTGTCCTGTGGGTTTTCGGTCCAACCCTAATTTAGCATATCTGATTCAGCTAGTTACGGTCTTGTTGAGCTAATTAGCTAATTAGTAGAATCAGGTGTGTTAAATTAGGGTTGGACTGAAAACCCACAGGATGGTAGATCTCCAGGAAGAGGGTTGGGCAGCCCTGATGTAGCCTCTATGTTTTTATTTATTTATTTTATTTCACCTTTATTTAACCAGGTAGGCTAGT
Organism: Oncorhynchus tshawytscha; assembly: GCF_018296145.1. Taxonomy (NCBI): domain Eukaryota; kingdom Metazoa; phylum Chordata; class Actinopteri; order Salmoniformes; family Salmonidae; genus Oncorhynchus; species Oncorhynchus tshawytscha. Next base: position 35,952,668 of record NC_056435.1, on the reverse strand, counting down.
TGAGAACAAGTTCTAATTTGCAACTGCGACCTGGACAAGATAAAGCAAAGCAGTGTGACACAGACAACAACACATGTTCCGCTCTACCGTCATACAGCAGATACCAAGCCTGTTGATCTCTTTCTCTCTCTTTCTCTCTCTTTCTCTCTCTCTCTCTCTCTCTCTCTCTCTCTCTCTCTCTCTCTCTCTCTCTCTCTCTCTGGGCAACGTTAATTAGTGTTTTTCGGCAGTTGGTGAGGTCTGAAATAGCTCTGAATCATTCAAAGGGGGTCGGCCATTGCAAATCAAGGAACATATCTCCCTAATCACCATCAGGGAAAAAGCCATCACCATTCCAGCTTCCAATCTAGTGTATTTAATGTGTGACTACTGAGCATATTGGTCAGGAAAACAGTCTCAGAGAAGAGAGAGGGCACCAAGGAGGGCAACCATATCTCTCTCTCTTTCGTCGGCCACACATCACTCTCTCTCCTCTCCTCTTACATAGAGGGCAGGGCACAAAGACAGGCTCTCCCCGGCAGTTGCATAATGTCCGTAAGACATCAAATGGATGTGTAATCCCAGATTACTGACAGCCAACAAAGGAGCGCAAGTGCTCATCTGTGCACGTGCACACCCACCCACACACAAACAGGCCTGCACATAAAAGCAGAGGTACGTGAATGCTCAGCAGCAACATCATGTGGCTTTATTAAGGGACATGCACTAACACAAGCACAAAAGAAGGGAAGAAACAAACACAGACATGTCTAATCCCCTATTCTCTCTCCTATTTTCTTTTACTCTTGCCTTTTTGAAAGGAAGCTGCCATTTTAAAATGAATATTTGCCACAAATAAAATAAATAATTCATAAAAATAGTTTTCTATTGTAGAGGTTATAGGTTTGGAGCTTTCAGTCATGTGGCAGTGCCGCTCCTCTAGAGTAATCCCACTAGATACACCGCATAATATCAACCTGGATAATTGGGTAATATTTGATTGAGACGTTGATCAATGATCACCAACTCCTAAATACCGCCAAAGGTTAGTTGAGTTTCCAATGTGCTATCACTATGCTTTCAACCATTTAAAACCACAGCAAAGTTCAAATGGGAATACAATGTCAGATATATTTTATTTATACAACCGTTTTATGTGTTATCACTGTGCTTCATCTAATAGCAGAAGCAAATGACCTGGATTGCAGTTGAGATAATATTTAAAGTACATGGTGCAAGTGATCAATGCCGTTTGAGATGCAGTGCATATTATTACAGCAATTGTGAAGATCTCCACAGACCTGCAACAACCTATGCATGCTATCTTGAACATGCTTTATATGATTAAATAAGAAGAAATGTATAGGCCTAGTTACAGTAACCTCAAAATATGGCCATGGATGTGTTACTCATTTTACGGTTGAATGTTACAATAGTTTGTAAGATAGCCTTAACTTTAGGTAATTTACTATATTGCAAAAGTTGACAATGCAACCAAATATCAACATTTAAAGGAGATGTATCTTCAGCTTGGATAGTTCCATCTGAGCCACTGGCATTAATCGCATTCTCTACTTTTATTTTTGTTTGCGTTGGAGATGTCAATCCAACATACTGTTTCATTTGTAAACCTGTCAACAAGTTAATAGGCTATTTATTGTATTTCAAAAGTGATGTTGAATTGTGTTTGGTTGTCAACTCAACCAAATATCAAAATTGTAAAGGCCGTCTTTGCAAATAAGAATTTGTTCTTGCCTAGTTAAATAAAGATTACATTTAAAAAAATAAAAAATAAACATTTGAAGGAGATTTATCTTCTGTCTTAACAGTTCCATCTGTGCCATTTACTTCGTCTGGCTTTTGTTCCAGTTTGACGACAAATTCATTATTTATATAGTGGATCCACATCTCCATCTAAACCAACATTTTATCTCAACCAAAGTTAAAGAATAGGACTAAATCAATTTACACTTTAAATGCACTTTAAATAACAATACTTTAAACAAAAAAATAACACTTTAAACAACCAAGATTTTTGGTTGAGATGGAGATGTGAATCCAACATATAAATAATGAATTTGTAGTCAAACTGGATTTAAAGCCAGACTAAGTCAGACTAAGCCAGACTAAGTGGCACAACTATCCAAGCATAGGATACATCTCCTTCAAATGTTGATATTGGGTTGTGTTGATCAACCAAACACAATTCAACATCATTAAATACCATTCAATTTGAAATTATCCAGAGCTTGAAACCCTAGACCTATTGAACTGTGAATCAGTGAATCTATTTAGTTTTTAAGTGGAGATCTCTCAACAATCATTCCCACGATAGCACATTGGTAATTAATTAAGTTAATTACATTGAAACAACGTTGAAATGACATTGAAACAACGTTGATTCAACCAGTTCGTGCCCAGTCGGATGGTTCCACCCCAAAAAAAAAATCAGAGCAGACTTGGTTGCGGCGAGAAACATTAGATTGGTTTATTGTAGCTTAGCCCTCTAGAGGGGGCACTTGTAAAAAACATTATTGTTCTTCCCCTTTTTTAAAATATATTTTTTACCCCTTTTTCGTGGTATCCAATTGGTAGTTACAGTCTTGTCTCATCACTGCAACTCCAGTACGGACTCAGGAGAGGCAAGGGTCGAGAGCCATGCGTCCCTCGAAACACATCCCAAACAAGCAGCACTGCTTCTTGACACAATGCCCACTTAACCAGGAAGCCAGTCGCACCAATGTGTCGGAGGAAACACTGTGCACCTGGCAACCGTGTCAGAGTGCACTGCACCCGGCCAGTCACAGGAGTCATTAGTGTGCGATGGGACAAGGACATCCCTGCAGGCCAAACCCTCCCCTAACTCGGACGACGCTGGGCCAATTGTGCGCCGCCCCATGGGTCTCCCGGTCATAGCCGGCTGCGACAGGGCCTGGACTCGAATCCAGAATCTCTAGTGGCACGGCTATAGCACTGCGATGCAGTGTCTTAGACCCCTGCACCACTCAGGAGGCTGCTCTTCCCTTTCTTGAAGTGATCACTGATCTAATGAGATAAGAAAATCAAGGATTCCACATCTTAGTTTTAGCCAATCCAGTCTGATTAATGATTACTTTGAGGTAAAGACTGGGAGGCAGGAAGGATAAATCATGAAAGTAGTATTGGAACGGTGATTCCCCACAGCGGCACTCTCATCACAGCTCTCTCCCTCCAAAGTGCTTTGGGCCAGTGGGGAATCCATCTATGGTTCATTACCAGTGTGCCACTGGCTCACTCCCAGGTCCAACCCAGCTCTACCTTGGCCATTTGTAACTACTATCGACAGGTTCTGTGAATGGAGGCTTTTACCTCTCAGCTAAAATTTGGATAATGTCCCAAAAATGGGATTGCCCACATAAAACAGCTCTGGCCACTTCCACAATTGTAATCCACTTATAAAGCGAGACATTGAAGTGTGGAAACTCCTTCACAGATATATTAAGCACCACCTACAGAAAACATACCCTTTTAAAATGGTATTCAAGAATACCAACAACATAGAGAATGGAATGGTATGGCACATACATTAATAGTAGTTCAATAGTGTTTAAGAATACTAAAACACAGCTTGATGTCTGGTACCGCTGAGCTCGTGGCGGGGGGTTAGGCTGATAGCATGTGCATTTAGTCTTTGTACTAATTGACATGCTCATTCTGTGGGTGTCTCAGGCAGCACACCATTACAGCTGTAATTGATCAGGCTTTGTGGTTGTGTTCACAGTGACTCAATGCACTGATTAGTCTTATTAATATATGTTTGTGTACAGTACCAGTCAAAAGTTTGGATAAAGCTCCAGGTGACTACCTCGTGAAGCTGGTTGAGAGAATGTCAAAAGTGTGCAAAGCTGTCATCAAGGCAAAGGGTGGCTACCTTGAAGATTCTCAAACATAAAATATATTTTGATTTGTTGAAAACTTTTTGGGTTACTACATGATTCCATATGTGTTATTTAATAGTTTTGATGTCTTCACTATTATTCTACAATGTAGAAAATAGTAAAAATACTGTATGTGTCAGAGACAGGATGTGTGAGCATGTATAGTATGTGTGGGTGTACTGCACATGTGTGTTGTGTTCATGTGTGTGTGTGTGTGTGTGTGTGTGTGTGTGTGTGTGTGTGTGTGTCCATGCGTTAAGTGTGAGTGTGTGTACAGACCCTGGCGAGGATACAATACTCACTGACTGGCTGCACAGTAGAAAACATGACATGGCAACATTAGGTGCATACACCTTGTCCTCATGAATAGGGAACTATTGAACCAGTTTCACAACAAAAAGCTTTAAGCAAGGAGAGCATGAGCAAGCTGCCACTACCATCACACACAAAACCTTACGCTGGATTTCCATATAACACAATCGCTCTATTCACAAACAAATAGTAAACTGTGTGTTTACTCACTAAAACATGCAAGATCTGCCTTTGATTACATAATTTACAAAGTTTTCTGTTCCATTATTGCATTGTTGTTGCATTGTTAAACGCATCGTGCATAAAAAAAGTGATTCCCAGGCTAAATCTACACTATAGTTGTGTCACGTTCTGACCTTTATTTCCTTTGTTTTGTCTTTATTTAGTATGGTCAGGGCGTGAGTTGGGGTGGGCAGTCTATGTTTGTTTTTCTATGTTTGGTTTCTGTGTCGGCCTAGTATGGTTCTCAATCAGAGGCAGGTGTCGTTAGTTGTCTCTGATTGAGAATCATACTTAGGTAGCCTGGGTTTCACTGTTGGTTTGTGGGTGTTTGTTTCCGTGTCTGTGTTTGCCGCCACACGGTACTGTTTCGGTTTAGTTTCCTCACGTTTCTTTTGTTATTTTTGTATTCAGTGTTCAGTGCTTTCTTTGATTAAAGTTATGGACACATCACACTGCATCTTGGTCTGATCCTTACTCCTCTTCAGACGAAGAGGAGATCTACCGTTACAGAAACACTCACCACAAAAGGACCAAGCGGTGTGGTAAAGGGCAGCAGCAGCAGCGAACACAAGACTCCTGGACTTGGGAGGAGATTATGGACTGTAAAGGACCCTGGGCACATCCAGGGGAATATCGCAGATCCAAGGCAGAGCTGGAGGCAGCGAAAGCAGAGAGGCGCTGGTATGAGGAGGCAGCACGGCAGCACGTCTGGAAGCCCGAGAGGCAGCCCCAAAAATGTATTGGGGGGGTGGCACAAGGGGAGTGTGGTGAAGCCAGGTACCGGAGAGAGAGGGACCAGGCAGGCACCGTGTTATGCGGTGGAGCGCACAGTGTCCCCAGTGCGTGTGCATAGCCCGGTGCGGTACATTCCAGCTCCTCATATCGGCCGGGCTAGAGTGGGCATCGAGCCAGGTGCCAAGAAGCCGGCTCCACACATCTGGTCTCCAGTGCGTCTCCTCGGGCCGATGTACATGGCACTAGCCTTACGCATGGTGTCCCCGGTTCGCCAGCACAGCCCAATGCAGGCTATTCCACCTCGCCGCACTGGCCTGGCTACGGGGAGCATTCAACCAGGTAAGGTTGGGCAGGCTCGGTGCTCAAGAGCTCCAGTGTGCCTGCACGGTCCGGTCTACCCAGTGCCACCTCCACGCACCAGCCCTCCGGTGGCAGCCCCCCGCACCAGGTTGTCTCTCCGTCTTCTGCCTACAGGTGTTCCCGCCTGTCCAGCGCTGCTAGAGCCTTCCTCCTCTCCAGCGCTGCCAGAGTCTCCCATCTGTCCTGAGCCGCCAGAGTCTCCCGTCTGTCCTGAGCCGCCAGAGTCTCCCGTCTGTCCTGAGCCGCCGGAGTCTCCCGTCTGTCCTGAGCCGCCGGAGTCTCCCGTCTGTCCTGAGCCGCCAGAGTCTCCCGTCTGTCCTGAGCCGCCGGAGCCGCCAGCCAGCCAGGAGCCGCCAGAGCCGCCAGCCAGCCAGGAGCCGCCAGAGCCGTCAGTCAGCCAGGAGCCGCCAGAGCCGTCAGTCAGCCAGGAGCCGCCAGCCAACCAGGAGCTGATCGCCCTTCACTCCGGAGTCTCCCGCTTGTCCGGCGCTGCCGGAGACTCCCGTCCGCGGTTGAGGAGGCGGACAAAAACTGTGGTGAAGTGGGGTCCACGTCCCGCACCAGAGCCGCCACCGCGGACAGACGCCCACCCAGACCCTCCCCTATAGGTTCAAGTTTTGCGGCCGGAGTCCGGGTACTGTCACTTTCTGATCTTCATTTCCTTTGTTTTGTCTTTATTTAGTATGGTCAGGGCGTGAGTTGGGGTGGGCAGTCTATGTTTGTTTTTCTATGTTTGGTTTCTGTTTCGGCCTAGTATGGTTCTCAATCAGAGGCAGGTGTCGTTAGTTGTCTCTGATTGAGAATCATACTTAGGTAGCATGGGTTTCACTGTTGGTTTGTGGGTGTTTGTTTCCGTGTCAGTGTTTGTCACCACATGGTACTGTTTCGGTTTCGTTTCTTCACATTTCTTTTGTTATTTTTGTATTCAGTGTTCAGTGCTTTCTTTGATTAAAGTTATGGACACTTAACACGCTGCATCTTGGTCCGATCCTTAGGAGATCTACCGTTACAAGTTGTTTACCAAGAAGACAGTGGCTGAATGAATGTTGACTTAAATCTGCTTGAAAATCTATGGCAAGAACTGAACATTTTCCAGTAACATTTAACAACCAATTTGACAGAGCTTGAAGATTTTTGAAAATAATAATGGGCAAATGTTGCACAATCCAATTGTGGAAAAATCTTAGACACTTACCCAGAAAGACTCACAACTGTAATCTTTGCCAAAGGTGCTTCGACAAAGTATTGACTCAGTGGTGTGAATACTTATGTAAAAAATATTTCTGTATTGCATTTTCAATAAATTTGCAAACATTTAAAAAAACATGTTTTCACTTTGTCATTATTGGGTATTGTGTGCAGATGGGTGAAAAAAATAAATATATTTAATCCATTCAGAATTCAGGCTGTAACCCAACAAAATGTGGAAAAGTCAAGGGGTAGGAATACTTTCTGATGACAATGTACGCGATTAAATGAGTCTGTTTTCAACAAATCAACTGTTTTAGACTATTGTATTTTAACCAAGAAAGAAAATAAACAAACAAAATTGTTTTTTAACAAAGGCTTCAAGAAATCAGTGTTTTGAGAACAGGGTTTATAGTGTAATGGCTGGAGGTGGGTTCGCCTCCCAGAGGATTATTTAGTTTATAGTTTTGACAGACCCCTACTGACACACACACACACACACGCATGCACACACACACTTATTTTAATTTATTAGGTGGCTCTTAAGAGCCTTTGGGTTCATGAAGTGGCAGGCAAGTGGCAGTGAGTGTGGTGGTGTGTACTCCTGCGTGGGTCGGTGCACTCATCTGTGAGATGTACGCCAACCCTAAGGTACTACCTGGGAACAGTGCTTTATGGCAGAGTGGCGGATTCTGGGAATCCACCTCTCACAGAGAAATGCAAGCTGGCCCATGTGGAACTGACAAAGAACTTATACCAATTCAAATGCACGCGGTAAACATGGCACTTCGCACACTATCGATACTTAAAATGTATGTTCTGATCCAAATCTGTGAGTTCTCTCACCGGTTTTAATATTTATACTACCATTTATAAATGAGGACATGTGTGCTCTTTTACTGGAGTTGGACAGTGGTGTACTTAAGATATTTGTAGCTGAAGTTTAGTATTCAAGGGTTTAGAGCGCCGATCCAATTTCAGATTTGTAATTATGTCTATCATTTCTCTTAAGAGTTTTGTACTTGTCTAATGACTTTGTATTTTGCAGGTGTTTCTCAACAGTTTTTCATTCGTTACAGTGTTATGTCTAGAAGCAACGACGGCTCAGCCGCAACGGCTCAGCCACAAGGTCACAGAACAGGACAGCCGAGTGTTGAAGAGCGTAGTGTAGCGAGTAAAAATCATCTGTCCTTGGTTGCAACACTCACTACTGAGTTCCAAACTGCCTCTGGAAGCGACGTCAGCACAAGAACTGTTCGTCGGGAGCTTCATGAAATGGGTTTCCATGCCAAGCATTGGCTGGGGCGGTGTCAAGCTCGAAACCATTGGACTCTGGAGCAGTGGAAACGTGTTCTCTGGAGTGATGAATCACCCTTTACTATCTAGCAGTCCAAAGGACGAATCTGGGTTTAGAGGATGCCAGGAGAACGCTATCTGCCCCAATACCTAGTGCTACCTGTAACATTTGGTGGAGGAGGGATAATGGTCTGAGGCTGTTTTTCATGGTTTGGGCTAGGCCCCTTAGTTCCAGTGAAGGGAAATCTTAACGCTACAGCATACAATGACATTCTATGCATTGTATGCTGTAGCGTTAAGATGTTCTTCCAACTTTGTAGCAAAAGTTTGGGGAAGGCTTTTTCCTGTTTCAGCATGACAATGTCCCTGTGCACAACGCGAGGTTCATACATTAATGGGTTGTCGAGATTGGTGTGGAAGAACTTGACTGGCCTGCACAGAGCCCTGACCTCAACTCCATAGAATATCTTTGGGATGAATTTGAACGCCAACTGCGAGCTAGGCCCAATCGCCCAACATCGGTGCCTGACCTCACTAATGCTTGTGGCTGACTGGAAGCAAGTCCTGCAGCAAGTCCTGCAGCAGTGTTCCAACATCTAATGTAGCAGAATGCCATCCCAGAAGAGTGGAGGATGTTATAGCAGCAAAGGGGAGACCAACTCCATGTTAATGTCCATGATTTTGGAATGATGTAACGGAGACGCTGAGAGTCGAGAAGCAGGTGTAGGTGAAATGTTTAATAAAACAACAAACATGGAACAAGACAACAGTATCGTCTACGCATAAACACAGGAACAATACTGACTGGGGAAAGAACCTAAGGGAGTGCCAGATATAGGGGAGGTAATAAGTGAGGTAATGGAGTCCAGGTGTGCCTCATGACGATGTGCAGGTGCGCGTAATGATTGATGCCAGGTGTGCGTAATGATTGATGCCAGGTGTGCGTAATGATGGATCCCAAGACTGGTGGTTAGCATACTGCCGATGTCGAACACTGGAGGGGGGGGGGCGGGAGTAGACGTGACAAATGTGATGTTCAACGAGCAGTTGACCACATACTTTGTCCATGTAGTGTATATATATAAATAATGGGGCTCTAAACATATTGTATCATTGTTGTGTCACCATCCTTTACCTCAAAAATAATTTGAAGTACATACATAACTTTAAGTGACATATTTTGTCAGCATGACTGAACTGTCCATTGATCAGCAAAGCAATTGATAAAACAGGACCATGTTTGAAACACAAGTGGTTCTGAGCTTATGTCAATATTACACAGGTAAGCTAACAGTTACAGAAATCAGGAATGTAGACAGGCTCTATCTACCTGTATCTGAGCTACTGTGTCCAACAAACCACCACCTGTTGTTATGTTGGGCACCTACTGACCAATGATAAAAATAAGAATGACCAATGCTAAAAAAATAATTGTACATATATTGCTAAAATAAAGAAATACATTCATACACCACATTACTACAAGACAAAACAACTCAATCAAGCCTGATGGTCTTGTAAGTATAATAGTGAAGCTTGCTTTAATTTAATAAAATAAGCATGACATTTTAGTGTAATGGAATAATACTGTGGTGTGTGAAGAATCTAATACTTTATCTTGTATGCAGCACACCTCACATTATTGTGGAAGCACCTCCTCTAAGAGCATGAATTAGGCTATTTGAGAAGGTTTTCATTGTAAGCAACCTGCATACACATATTTTGAAGTACAATACCAAAATAGCTATTGTAGTAGGTCAAAGTTGTGTGCTGGAATCCTTGGTAGAGCCTGGGTAGAATAGGCATTGTGATGCTCATGTGAATTTCCTTTATTTTTTGGCTTCAGATTATGCCTATTCTCACTTAAAACGTATTATTTTAAGACATTTAAATTCCAGAAACTCTCATTTATTAAACACCACTCACTCGTGATGTCTAAGAAAGGCATAAAACTTGTAACAAATGGACAAAAAAAGATACATACTGTATCTCATTGCCAATTTTGAAGCAGGACTACTGAATCTCTTTCTCTCCATCAGTACAGGGAGCAGCCAGACATATTTGCATGACACAGCTGGCTGTGCTAATGCTAAATAAAAAAGACACATTCGCAGCGCTTGTCTCTGGGGTTTTATTGGTCTAGCTTTGGACGGCAGAGAGATCATAGAAAGCATACTGCTGTTCAACATCATTCTTTGTTTCTCGTGCACCACGTTCCTCTGAGACAAATACAGCTGAGCAGAGAAGCCGACTTTCTCTCCACCAAGGCAGTATCCCACGGTAATTAACGCGAGAGGAGGGATGGTCGTAACTCTGTCCCGTTACCTGTCTCATACGTCCCAGAGTAGGCTGAGTGGAGACGAAGCAAGGCTGTACCAAAACTCTTAGAGGCCTTCCAGCCTTTCCTCCCCTTCATCCGTTGCTTTATATCCTTTCCTTACGTTTACCTCTGATATGCTGAAATTACTGCACTGGTTAAACTCCTAAGAGTAAGGCCCTAAACATGTTGCTTGTTAAAGCAGGGAGGGTAAGTAGCCATGGACAAAGGTGTCGGCTGAACAAAGAGATGAAAATATCAAAAGGGAGCCCTTGTTGGCTGGAGCCCTGTGTATCTGCTGATCTGACAGCTTTGTACGCACTGGAGGCTCCTGAAGAGAGATGGAGAAAAGAGATGGAAGAGGAAAGTGGATGAGAGAAGCAGGGGAGGAGCAGGGTAGATAAGCAGAGGAGAGGGTGAGGGAGATATGCAGGAGACAAGGAGCAGGGTAGAGGAGGGCAGAGAGAAGCTGAGGAGAAAAGCAAGGATAAAAGTAGGGGAATGGTAGAGGAAAGGCGGTGAGGACTGGAGAAGAACAGGAAAAGGAGCAAGGGAATGGTCAAGGAGAGGAGGAGAGGTGCAGAGGAGAGGAGAGGAGGAAAGAAAAGCAGGGGTGAGGTGTGACGGCGTTGGACTGGTTTCATCCAGGCCTATTGTGGTGAAAAAGAGAACAGATGGCCTGATTGTGTTACTGTACTGCATCAGCCTCACCTGTGTGTACTAATCCCCCAGGCCTGATTAGAAGGCTTGGGAAAGAATGGGGAATAAATAAAAGACAAAAGGGAGCAGGAGGTTGTTACCATACTGCAGTGCCTTCTGCATTTAACTATCGCTCCATGTTTTCAGTAATTGGCATGGCATGCAATATTTTTGAGAAGTGGTTGAAACAACAGAGCTAGTTAGCATATTTCATTTTAGATCAAGGGCCTTGCATGGCTCATGCCTAATTAGAAAACATGTTTTGAGGAAACAAGTTTCAAATAATCTGTCACAGCAAAAATTCACTTTAGCTTGACGCCTAAAAAGACAAAGACTTTTGTTTTGCCCAAGCAATATGGCCCTATTAACACAACAGATGCTAATTTTCTCTTTTTAATAAGTCCACATTTTTACTGTGGCATTTGAGGGATAGCGAGCAAGTGAGAAAGCATCCAGCCGAAACATTGAGTAAATGACTTGATGACTATTACAATCACTTTCATATAGAGGCCTTCGAGGTATATCGACTGCTGGGAGCAAATAAGCACCAATTCCAGGCTGAAAGCTCGCTGAAAGACAGAGCGAGAGAGTGATCTTGAGTGAGAGAAAGCGATAGAAAGAGAGAGGCAGTGAGAGACAGAAGAAGACGGGGGAGGGAGGGAGGGCTGAGAAAGAGACTGAGAACAAGAGGGAGGAAGACAGTCAGAGAGAAAGAAGAGAAGATCATATGAAAGGGGAGATAGAGACCTACATCAATGTGAGATTTGAAGACATTGTAATGATAAAGATACACTTTTCTCAGTCAGCTATCCACTGGGGTTCAAGTGAGAGTAAAGGCTCAGTCCGGACAGGGAGGGATTCGACTCTACAGGTGCAATACCATCCACTTATCATCCTGCTAGTGAGTGTGTGTGACCTTAACAGAGGGACAAATCGAACTCACACATACTGTTTAAGACTGAGAACCACAGCAAGAGTCACATTCACAGACTACCTCAAGCTTGGTGCCCTGTGAACCCTAAAGAGAGAAGGCAATCAACTGCCTTGTTTATAAAGCAGATTCCATTCAATCTGCTCAGGGCTGAACTTGAGAGCAGACACTTGCAATCACACATACTGATATGTGACATAACTGGAAGTGTACACAATAACAGTACAAGATGATCATCAAACAGGCAAAGCGTCAATACAGGACTAAGATTGAATCCTACTACACCGGCTCTGACTCGTCGGATATGGCAAAGCATACAAAGGGGTACCCAGCTGCGAGCTGCCCAGTGACGCGAGCATACCAGACGAGCATACCAGATGCTCGCTTCGACGCAAGTCACACTGAAGCATGCATGAGAGCACCAGCTGTTCCGGACGACCCTGTGATCACGCTCTCAGTAGCCGATGTGGGCAAGACCTTTAAACAGGTCAACATTGACAAGGCCGCGGGGCCAGACGGATACCAGGGGGTCTACTCAGAGCATGCGCGGACCAACTGGCAAGTGTCTTCACTGACATTTTCAATGTCACCCTGACCGAGTCTGTAATACCTACATGTTTCAAGCAGACAACCATAGTCCCTGTGCCCAAGAATGCGATGGTAACCTGCCTATATTACTTCCGCCCCGTAGTACTCACGTCAGTAGCCATGAAGTGCTTTGAAAAGGCTGGTCATTGCTCACATCAACACCATCATGCCAGAAACCCTAGACCCACTTCAATTCACATACTGCTCCAAAAGATCCACAGATGATGCAATCTCAATCGCACTCCACACTGCCCTTTCCCACCTGGACAAAAGGAACACCTATGTGAGAATGCTGTTCATTGACTACAGCTCAGCATTCAAAATCATAGTGCCCACAAAGCTCATCACTAAGCAAAGGACCCTGGGACTAAACACCTCCCTATGCAACTGGATCATGGCCGCTCCCAGGATCCAGTTGTGTAGGCAACAACACATCTGCCACGCTGATCCTCAATACCGGGGCCCCTCAGGGGTGCGTACTTAGTCCCCTCCTGTACTCCCTGTTCACCCATTAAGTTTGCTGATGACACAACAGTGGTGTGCCTGATCACCGATAACGTTGAGACAGCCTATAGGGAGGAGGTCAGAGACCTGGCAGTGTGGTGCCAGGACAACAACCTATCCTTCAATGTGAGCAAGACAAAGGAGATGATCGTGGACTACAGGAAAAAGAGGGCCGAACAGGGCCCCATTAACATCGATGGGGCTGTAGTGGAGCTGGTCAATAGTTTCAAGTTCCTTGGTGTCCACATCACCAACAAACTATCATGGTCCAAACACACCAAGACAGTTGTAAAGAGGGCACAGATTTAGCATGAGTCCCCATGAGTCCCTCTCCTCAAAACGTTCTACAGCTCCACCATCAAGAGCATCCTGACCGGTTGCATCACCACCTGGTATGGTAACTGCTTGGCATCTGAACGCAAGGTGCTACAGAGGGTAGTGTGTACGGCCCAATACATCACTGGGGCCAAGGTTCATGCCATCCAGGACCTATGTACTAGGCGGTGTCAGAGGAAGGCCCAAAAATGTGTCAAAGACTCCAGTCATCCAAGTCATAGACTGTTCTCTCTGCTACCGCACGGCAAGTGGTTCCGGAGCACCAAGTCTAGGTCCAAAAGGCTCCTTAAAAGCTTCTACCCGTAAGCCATAAGACTGCTAATAAATTGGCCACCCAGAGTATTTACATTGACCCCCCCCCAATTTGTTTTTACAGTGCTGCTACTCGCTGTTTATTTTCTATGCATAGTCACTTTACCCCTACCTACATGTACAAATGACCTCAACTAACCTGTACTCCCACATATTGACTCGCTACCGGTACCCCCTGTATATAGCCTCGTTATTGTTATGTAATTTTGAGTGTTACTTTTTACTTTAGTTTATTCAGTAAATCTTTTCTTTAGTTTATTTAGTAAATATTTTCTTAACTATTTCTTGAACTGCATTGTTGGTTAAGGGCTTATAAGTAAGCATTTCACGGTAAGGTCAACACCTGTTCTATTCGGCGCATGTGACAAATAACATTGGATTTTATTTGAGATGAGGTAATGTCCCAAAGGTAATGGTGAGAGACAGCTGAGCCTCCAGCCCTGCATATTGGTCTAATGGAGCAATCCACAATGACTGCATGAGAAGAAAAAAAAGAGTTAAAGAGATCAAATTTGTTCCTGGGAGAAATTACATGTTTTCCTGAAACTGAACCAACAGAGTTTAGTGATTGGGAACACAAGATAGGATATTTTGAGATTGATGTTAAGAGATCAGATCAGAGTGAGTTTATTGAGTTGGGTCAGGTCAGACCAGGGTAACATCCGTTACTGTGGCTTCATTGGTTCGGGTAAGGTCAGACCAGGGTCACAACCCAGTTACTGTACAGTCGCTAGCTCATTCAAGGATCAACAGCAGTAATTAACAGACCTTTATCTTAGGGTGGACCATTGTTTGACATGGACCACCATGTGTCCATATACTCATTACAATAATGTGGTGAAGATACTTTAAGTCTCCAAATAGACTAATAAGTATGACAATTTATTCCAGGAGAGCTATCCCTCACCACTCATCTCCAGAAAATGTCAAAATGTGCAAAGAAGAGGCTATAAAAATAAATAAATAGAGTCGCACACTATATACAAGCTCCCAGTAATTTATTGGGTAAACCACCGGCGCTTCGGCATCACTTTGCCTTCTTCAGGGTAATGTAATGAATGTTTGAACCAGAACCACCCATCAGACTGCAGGGTGTACTTTATGAGAGTCACTAGTCTAGAGAATGCCAAATTGTCTGGTGTATTTCATCATACAAGAAAAGGATCATAACATGTTATCACCAGGAGAACTCAGCACCTGCAAAGCCTTGCTTTGGGAATTCCCATTGGAGGTTCTCTTTCAAATACTAGTTGCAATGTATCAAATATGGGGATTCACTGGAGGCGAATCACTATGAAGATCCAATCACACAACGTCTGTCGGAGACAGACAAGTCAGGTGGCGAATGTGGTGAGTAAGAGCGCCACTCACCTGTCCTCTGGTAATTCTCACCTTTCTTGCTTGTGGAAGAATCGCTACGGCTCCTGAAGCTCTCCTGAGCATGACTAGAATCCTGTCTTCCTACTTAACTGTTCTCATGCGAACCGCGAGGTTAACGCTGCCGAACAAAGGACCTTACCTCCTGTCTATACTGTTGAGTACTGACTGAAAGGAAAGTTTTTGTTTAAGTAGAATTTATTTTCTACTTCTCAGTTTTCGGTGTTAGCTAGCATTACACGGCTAGCTATCGAGACTTGATTAGCACACGCTGCAATGCTTAAGCTAACTTGGCTAGCTCGCTGGAAAGCAAGTAAACCACATTCATACTTGCACATATGTTAGTATTAGCTCCCTTTTCTTGTCTAGTCTAATCTACGTTCATTTGTTTGTGTTAACATGACCTACCTGAAGCAGAACTCTGCCACCACACAGTTCCCTTCAGCTAGCCCTGTGCTGGCTACAGCACACCTTAGCCACAAGGTAGCTGCCAGCTAGCCAACCCACACAAGCATCCCTACCTGCACACATCGTAGCATTGCTAGCTCTCTTTTCTCGTCTAGTTAACCTATGTTCACTCGTTGTGTTAGTGAGATCGACTGGTTTAGCCTCACGGCTTCTCCTTTGAGGTACTTTACCAACCCGAAGTCGAGTCCCCTTCGGGTAGCACTGTGCTAGCTACAGCACACCTTAGCCACAAGGTAGCTGCTAGCTAGTTAATGCCTGACAAGCCTCGTGGCTATAGCGTTCACTTTGTGCTCACGCTAGCTAGTTATTAGCCTTGTGGCTTTTTTCCTAACTAGCTCACGCCTATTTAGAGCCTTCCACTTGTGGCTCCATGATTGCGAGGAAGGATTTTCAGCTACATCAACTGCTCGACAACCCTGAGTCCTACGAGCACTGCAAAATGCTGACTAGAGCGGGTTTTGAGGCTCAAAGAAAAGGAAGGCTTTCTCCTCTGTTAAAAAAATAATTGGGTTCCCCAGAGTCCCTTCTACACACCTAGTGTATGGTAACAGGTGGTGCGTTTTTGAGAAGTAGTGTTACCAAGTACAGATCATTCCTTACCTATCTATTGAATATTTTATTGTTTCTGAAGGTCCTTTTTGAACAGGTGGATGTTTCTTTCTCCACTGTTTAGCCTCTATCTCGGCCTGCTATAGGTTTCGACAATAACACAGCAGGAACTTCCTCTGTAATGTCGTTTCATGAAGGGAGCATATTGTTTCTGCTCAGTTTCCAAGCCCTTAGCCCCATCTTCGGACCGGCCAATTGTGCTTGAGGATATTTCACTGCAGCCTTTTTTGATATGAAAAGCATGGAGATAATATCTTTCCTGAGAGGCACAGCGGTCTAAGGCACTACACCTCAGTGCTAGATGTGTCACTACAGATCCTGGCTTGATCCCGCTATCACAACCGGCTGTGATCGGGCAGCGCACAATTGGCCCAGTGTCGTCTGGGTTAGGGGTGGGTTTGGCTGGGGTAGGCTGTCATTGTAAATAAGAATTTGTTTTTAACTAATTTGCCTAGTTATATAAAAGGATTGGGAAAAAATCTCTCCTTCTTACTGTCTTACTAATGGCCCTTACGTCTGCAAAGCGAGGGAATGAGCTGCACGTAGTGTTCACCATTCATGCCTACAACAGCCCCAGGGTTATCCAAGGTGACCTTGTTACGTAACACTGCCTTCATGCCTAAGGTCAATAAATATTTAATGTCTCACCTTAGGGATTGTGGCTTTCTACCCGCCGTCCTTCACCTCTACGGAAGAAGAGCGTCTCCATCGCTAATGTTCATTACGCGCGTTGCGCATTTACTTGAATATGGGAGTTTTACACAAGGGCGACCAACTCTTAGTTTCGTGGGCACCTACTGTACCTCCCTGCAAGGGAAGGCACCTCTCTCGTCAACGGATAGCGGAAACTATTATATGTACTTATAATAGCAAAGGTTTACAGCCCCCGGAGAGCCTGAGAGCTCATTCCATCATAGGTATGGCTACCTCTTGGGCACCGTTTACAGGCATCTCTTTATATGAGATTTGCGATGTGACATGTCGGGCCGCTCCTCATTCATTTATGAGGTTTTACCGACTGGAAGTCACTGCACCTCTGTTGGCGCATACTGTCCTCAGTGTCGGAGCCTCTGAGGGGTAATGCTGTTGGTACTATCATGGCTTCGGAGAGCATGTCGGAGACACGGGAGTTGGCCATATTCCCACAAGTATTTGAAAGAGAACTTAATGTTACTTTCATAACCCTGGTTCTCTGATAATATGAGTGAGATGTATCATTGCATGCCCCTGCTCACAAGAGCACAAGGAATAGAGGCATGATTAGTGATCTGTCCCTAGCGAATCCCCATATGTGATACATTTCACTTATATTATCAAAGATCCGGGGTTACGAAAGTAATATCACGTGTGGTGGTGTGACCTGGATAACTTTGTTGTTTATAAAAACTCACAGGCAACTAGTAAACCTCAAACCAAGTTTATTCACCCACTGGGTCAAACAGCTGCATAAGACGAAGACATATTCACACAAGCACTCGTATTTAAACCTTCCTCCTATGCTGAGTCTCCTCCTTACACATCTGAACAGCCAATACATCTCTGTTGCTAGACAGGAATTTAGTGATGTCTGTTCTTTCTCACTTCATCTGACCTGACCTCTGCCCAAATTCCTCACTTCTCCCCAACTCACGGTTGTCCTGTTGACTTGTACCAGACTGTTGCCCTTCTCCGTTCCATAGGATACTGGATGTCCATAACATGTTCTGACTGAATGTAAACGAGTCAATGAAAACATTCCTTGCAAGAAGATGAATTAGAGTTTAATGTTTATGAACATACTTAAAATTGATACTTACAATGCAGATTCCTTCACACTCAGTGTCAATTTTCAGACTTACAAGTTGACAGTCCCTGTGGATAATGCAGAGACAGAGAGTCAGTGAAATTATTCACACAAGATGAAGAATAAATAAATAAGGGGTTCATGTTCATGAATAGATTTTAACTTAATTGGGAACCAGCTAGCTAAATTATACAAAAAACAACTTATATTGGATCGGACTGTCCATAGGCAGCTGAGGCTCAAGACCAGAAGGATCCACTGCAGGAGGGGAAAATAGGAATATATTTTGCTAAAAATAATCTAGCTAGCTAGCCAGTTCTAACAGACAATCGACCCTTACTAAAGCTAGCTAAATTAGCTAGCTAGCTAGCTAGCTTACAACACATTGCTTGGCTAACCAAGACCATTTAACAATTATTTTCTATTTTGTTACATTAAAATAATTCTACTGAACTCTACTTAACTTTCATTTTCAAAAACAAATCTTACCTTGGTCAGCTAGCTGTATTAACAATCTCAATGAAAACTCTTGCTTGCAGTTGATGAAATTATCTTCTTCCTCTGTCACTCACCGGGTTAAAAACATATTTTAAATCAATGTTTTGAATATATAATCAAATACATCCCTGTTTACATCCCTGTTAGTAAGCAATTATCCTTAACCAATATAACCCATCCACATAACAGGTGTGGCTAATAAAGAAGCTGATTAATCAGCATGATTATTACACAGGTGCACCTTCTGCTGGGGACAATAAAAGACCACTAAAATGTGTAGCTTTGTCACACAACACACTGCCCCAGATGTCTCAAGTTTTGAGGAAGTGTGTAATTGGAATGCTGACTGCGTGTCCAGCTCTGGTGACTGGATGTCCACCAGAGCTGTTACCAGAGAATTTAATGTTCATTTCTCTACCATAAGCCACCTCCAACGTCGTTTTAGAGAATTTGGCAATACATCAAACCGGCCTCACAACCGCAGACCACATGTAACCACGCCAGCCCAGGACCTCCACATCCGGCTTCTTCACCTGCAGGATTGTCTGAGGAGGGGGAGGGAGGTGCTGAGGATTATTTCTGTCTGTATTTCTGTCTTTTTCCACATTTGTGGGGGAAAACTCATTCTGATTGGCTGGGCCTGGCTTGCCAGTGGGTGAACCTGGCTCCCAACTGGGTGGGCCTATGCCATCCCAGGCCCACCCCTGCCCAGTCATGTGAAATACATAGATTAGGGCCTAATGAATTTGTTTCAATTGATTGATTTTTTTCTGTGAAGTGTAACTCAGTAAAATCTTTGAAATTGTATATTTTTGTTCTGTATATATTTTTGTTGGACATGTTTGCTCACCACCAACAGAGAACAACTACTATTACACAATATTATCGATTGAAATGTGTCGCTACTTAAATACATCGCCTTCTCCAATATTCTCTGGCAAAAGCTCTGGTGGACATTCTTGCAGTCAGCATGCCAATTGCACTCTCCCTCAAAACTTGAGACATCTGTGGCATTGTGTTGTGTGACAAAACTGCACATGTTCAAAGGGGCTTTTATTGCCCCCAGCACAAGGTACACAAGTGTAGTGATCATGTTGTTTAATCAGCTTCTTGATATGCAAATTGGCAAATGAGAAACGCACACTAACAAGGTTATAAACAAAATTCTGCACAAAATTTGAGAGAAATAAGGTTTTTGTGCGTATGGTAAATTTCTGGGATTTTTAAATCAGCTAATGGAACCAAACTTTACATGTTGCATTTATACTTATATTCCCTATATATATATATATATATATATATATATATATATATATATATATATATATATATACAGTACCAGTACCATACATACAGTACCAGTACCAGTGGAAACACCTACACATTCAAGGGTTTTTCTTTATTTTTACTGTTTTCTACATTGTAGAATAATAGTGAAGACATCAAAACTATGACATAACACATATGGAGTCATGTACTATCCAAAAAGTGTTAAACAAATCAAAATATATTTTATATTTGAGATTCTTCAAATTAGCCACCCTTTTCCTTTGACAGCTTTGCACACTCTTGGCATTCTCTCAACCAGCTTTCCATGGAATGATTTTCCAACAGTCTTGAAGGAGTTCCCACAAATGCTAAGCACTTGTAGGCTGCTTTTCCTTCACTCTGCAGTCCAACTCATTCCAAACCATCTCAATTGGATTGAGGTTGGGTGATTGTGGAGGCCAGGTCATCTGATGCAGCACTCCATCCCTCTCCTTCTTGGTCAAATAGGCCTTCCACAGCCTGGAGGTGTGTTGTGTCATTGTCCTGTTGAAAAACAAATGATAGTCCCACTAAGCGCAAACCAGATTTCGCCATCACATCTGGTTTGCGCCAATAAAAAAAAAAGATTAAGATAGGCAAAAGAACACAGACACTGGACAGAGGAACTCTGCCTAGAAGGCCAGCATCCCAGAGTCGCCTCTTCACTGTTGATGTTGAGACTGATGTTTTGCGGGTACTATCTAATGAAGCTGCCAGTTGAGGACTTGTGAGGCGTCTGTTTCTCAAACAAAACACTCTAATGTACTTGTCCTCTTGCTCAGTTGTGCACCGGGGCCTCCCACTCCTATTTCTATTCTGGTTAGAGCCAGTTTGCACTGTTCTGTGAAGGGAGTAGTACACAGCGGTGTACAAGATCTTCAGTTTCTTGGCAATTTCTCGCATGGATTAGCCTTCATTTCTAAGAACAATAATAGACTGACAAGTTTTAGAGGAAAGTCCTTTGTTTCTGGCCATTTTGAGCCTGTAATCGAACCCACAAATTCTGATGCTCCAGATACTCAACTAGTCTAAAGAAGGCCAGTTTTATTGCTTCTTTAATCACAACAACAGTTTTCAGCTGTGCTAACTTAATTGCAAAAGGGTTTTCTAATGATCAATTAGCCTTTTAAAATTATAAACTTGGATTAGCTAACACATCGTGCCATTGGAACACAGGAGTGTGTTCGAGTGCCGCCTGATCGTAGTGGGTGAAGTATGGTTTCAACATGTTGACATGACACAGCTGGGTTTTTATCCTACTCTCCGGTGTGGCGATGACGTAATCATCAGGAGGCAGTTACTCAGGCTTTGTAGATGAACACATACAAATGTAGCTTTCTGCGCATATAAAGTGAGGTCCAACCTACCATTTAGTACAGGGTGCAATGGTGGGTGAGTGACTTGGCATTTGTAATAAAGCACAAGGATGCATGATAAACAGAGTCCAGTCTGTAAGACGGAGGAGGCTGCATGCATATACAGCAAGTCACCATATTCAATTACTGAGGGAAAAGTAACATGAACAAGATTCTTTCTAGCCATAAGCGGGAAGCAAGCATTTTACAAAAATAAAAACCCAATTTCAATTTAAGCTTCCTCACAAGATTTTCCATACGAACTTTAAAGGACAACTTGTCATCCAACCATATACCTAGGTATTTGTAGAATTATACTTTTTCAATAGATTAGCCACCAGATGTGACAATGCTAACCTTCTCTGGCTGAGTGCAAGCTCAGGTAAAGGTCATGAATTTAGTTTTTTGTACATACAAGACTAGTTTGAGACCATAAAGGGAGCCCTGCAGTGACTGAAAAGCAATTTACTGCCCCTTCACTGAGACCAATGTTACTGAGTCTAGCTAGCAACAATTCATGGTCAACTGAATCAAACGCCTTTGATAAATCAACAAACAGAGCAGCACAATGTTGCTTTTTATCAAGTGCATTTATGATGTCATTTGCCACTGCCATAGCTGCAGTTGTGGTGCTGTGCCTCGATCTAAAGCCAGACTGAACCCCGCTCTGTATGTTCTTTTCAATTAAGAAGGTTTTTAACTGTGAGTTCATTAGGGATTCATAGACTTTGGCCAGGACAGGGAGTTTGGAGATAGGATGATAGTTATTAGCATCTGAGGGATCTCCACCCTTTAGCAGTGGGAGTTCATGAGCTGATTTCCAAATGCTGGGTATGGAATTGTTCAACAGACTCAAGTTGTAAATGTGATCCACAGGTTCAGTAATAATAGCAGCTGCTACCTTTAAGAGGTAGGGATCCAGGTTATCTGGACCTGCAGATTTTTTAGTGTCTATTGCCCTTAGTGCTTTAAAGACCTCAGCATAAGAAACAGGCTCAAAGTTAAAATGGTTCACGAGGGCCTATTTCATAAACTCAAGAACAACAACAAAAAATGTCCCTTTTTCAGGACCCTGTCTTTCAAAGATAATTTGTAAAAATCCAAATAACTTCACAGATCTTCATTGTAAATTGTTAAAACACTGTTTCCCATGCTTGTTCAATGAACCATAAACAATTAATGCACCTGCACCTGTGGAACGGTCATTAAGACACTAACAGCTTAGAGACGGTAAGCAATTACGGTCACAGTTATGAAAATTTAGGACACTAAAGAGGCCTTTGTACTGACTCCGAAAAACACCAAAAGAAATATGCCCAGGGTCTCTGCTCATCTGTGTGAACGTGCTTTAGGCATGCTGCAAGGAGGCATGAGGACTGCAGATGTGGCCAGGGCAATAAATTGCAATATCAATACTGTGAGACGCCTAAAACAGTGCTACAATGAGACAGGACGGACAGCTGATCATCCTCGCAGTGGCAGACCATGTGTAACAACACCTGCACAGGATCGGTACATCCGAACATCACACCTGCGGGACATGTACAGGATGGCAACAACTGCCCGAGTTACACCAGGAACGCACAATCCCTCCATCAGTGCTCAGACTGTCCGCAATAGGATGAGAGAGGCTGGACTGAGGGCTTGTTGGCCTGTTGTAAGGCAGGTCCTCACCAGACATCACCGGCAACAACGTCGCCGATGGGCACAAACCCACCGTCGCTGGACCAGACAAGACTGGCAAAAAGTGCTCTTCACTGACGAGTCGCGGTTTTGTCTCACCAGGGGTGATGGTCAGATTCACGTTTATCGTCGAAGGAATGAGTGTTACACCGAGGCCTGTACTCTGGAGTGGGATTGATTTGGATGTGGAGGGTCCGTCATGGTCTGGGGCGGTGTGTCACAGCATCATCGGACTGAGCTTGTTGTCATTGCAGGCAATCTCAACGATGTGTGTTACAGGGAAAATATCCTCCTCCCTCATGTGGTACCCTTCCTGCAGGCTCATCCTGACATGACCCTCCAGCATGACAATGCCACCAGCCATACTGCTTGTTCGTGTGTGAATTTCCTGCACGACAGGAATGTCAGTGTTCTGCCATGGCCAGCGAAGAGCCCGGATCTCAATCCCATTGAGCACGTCTGGGACCTGTTGGATCGGAGGGTGAGGGCTAGGGCCATTCCCCCCAGAAATGTCCGGGAACTTGCAGGTGTCTTGGTGCAAGAGTGGGGTAACATCTCACAGCAAGAACTGGCTAATCTGATGCAGTCCATGAGGAGGAGATGTACTGCAGTACTTAATGCAGCTGGTGGCCACACCAGATACTGACTGTTACTTTTGATTTTAACCCCCCCCACACACACACTTTGTTCAGGGACACATTATTGCATTTCTGTTAGTCACATGTCTGTGGAACTTGTTCAGTTTATGTCTCAGTTGTTGAATCTTGTTATGTTCATTCAAATATTTACACATGTTAAGTTTGCTAAAAATATACGTAGTTGACCGTGAGAGGATGTTTCTTTTTCAGGTGAGTTTAGTTTACTGTAACAGAGCTGACATTAGAGGCCTGGGCACCACCATTATCAAACACTGAACCAGCAGATATGAAGTGTTTGTTAAAAACCGCTACAATATCGGCTTCATCCTTTACGTTTAAGAGGTTTTATAGACATTCCTAGGAAGACTCATAGCTGTAATCGATGCCAAAGGTGTTTCTAACATGTATTGACTCAGAGAGATGAGTACGCATGCAACGACTATATTTTAGTTATTACATTTTTATAAATATTTTTAGTTAAATTGAATTTTTCTTCCACATTGGCATTACAGAGTATTTTGTGTATACTTGACAAACAATGACAATTAAATCAATTTTAAAACCTCTTAAATGTGAAGTCCCCATATTTAAAAAAAAATTAAATTCAGTCTGGTATGAGAATGGTAGCCCCTATCTGCAAAAACAGGGTGTCGTTGGAAAGCTGACTATCTTGGCTATTGATCGATGCCTTCAAATCTTTGCAAATGACTTACTACCATATATGGGCATACGAATATATCAGGGCAGGCCGATAACCTCATTTCAAGATGGCTGCTACCAACATTCCTTAGCGTTGTGAAGCATAAACGAAATAAACACGGAATATGTTGGTACACACTGAAAGCCGGGACTCCACAGATCATGAGGATGTCTTATATGTCTGCCTGTGACCAACTGTTATTGATCACCAGCCCCGAGAGTCTAAATGTTTATTTTACACAACATTTTCATCAAACAGCAAACATCTTACAAGGTAAGCTTCGATTTGGTCTGTGTTTGAGCTATAGGTATCAAATGAAACCTTAGGTGGTTAAGAAAAAATCTAGCCTATTGACTATTGACTAACATATGTTGCCAGCTTACAGGCATCCCCTGTATGTGCCCCGACACCACCACAATGTTTGAGAGTGGTTGGTGATGTAGAAATGTTGTTTTAATACTGAACAAATAGCATTTAGGGATTGCAAATATGTAATAGCACTGGAATGATCTAATTTACAGACATATACCACTTTGGAGAGGTATAGGGACACTTGGAAACTAGCACTTGCGAAAAGATAAACTCTGTGATCGCCATCTTGCTAGCTACTATTTTGTATTTTATTCAAGCGGTTAAAGTAGTAACATAGTAGTAACATAACATCCATCATTGAAACCAGACCCTAGTCACTGATTTTGCAAAGTGTCGGATTTACGAGATAACAGCGATGACCTTATAAATCCTTTCTCCTTTCTGTTGAAAGGTCAAAATGCCAAAATGAGCAAAAATCCCAGGATATTTCTGGGACCAAAGTAACAAAGCTAATTTGGGTTCTGAGCTCCCCCTGTTCTCAGATTATTGTTTTTCCATTTGGATGAGTTGAAATCTGACAAAATAGCGGTTTTGCATAGAGGATATGTTTATCTTTAAAGGGATTGACTGTGAATAACACGTGCATCTTTTATCAATGTTTTTTTATTTATTTAACTAGGCAAGAGTAATTCTGCAAAATCAGGAACAGTGGATGTTTTGGAATCAAAATTTGTATTACTGCCTCCAACCTTCCAGTTACTAGTCCAACGCTCCAACCACTAGGCTACCCTGCCAATGAGATTTTTTTTCATATATCCCAAACAGTGGGGCAAAAATTTCAAGTATTTAGTCAGCCACCCCATAGAAAATCAATCTGTGCAAGTACTCCCATCACTGCTCTAAAAGATCTGATGAGAGAGGCCTGTAATGTTCATCATAGGTACAGAAAACGTTTGACTATGACAGACAAAATGAGAAAAACTTTTGTTATTGAATACCAGAAAATCACATTGATTTTCTGGAGGTTTTTCTCATTTTTCTGTCAATGAATTTATTTGGCATATATGCACAAATTATCATATATGCAACAAAAACACACAATACATGTATAACATGATGTCCTATGAGTGTCATCTGATGGAGATAATCAAAGGTTAGTGATTCATTTTATCTATATTTCTGCTTTTGTGACTCTATCTTTGGCTGTGAAAAATGTTTGTGTGTGCTTTTGAATTTGGTGGTGATCTAACATAAATATATGTTGTGTTTTCGCTGTAAAACATTTTAAAAAACGGACACTTTGGGTAGATTAACAAGATGTTTATCTTTCATTTGCTGTATTGGACTTGTTAATGTGTGAAAGTTAAATATTTCTAAAAAATATTTTTTGGAATTTCCCGCATCACCTTTTCAGCTGAATGGGAAGGGGTGTTCCTTTTGGGGGACTCCTAGCCATAACAAGTTTTAACCTCTCTGGGATATGTGGGACAGTAGCATCCCACCTCACCAACAGCCAGTGAAATTGCAGGGTGCCAAATTCAAAACAACAGAAATCACACAATTAAAATTCCTCAAACATACAAGTATTTCGCACCATTTTAAAGATAAACTTGTTGTAAATCCAGCCACAGTGTCCGATTGCAAAAAGGCTTTACGACGAAAGCACACCAAACGATTATGTTAGGTCAGTACCTAGTCACAGAAAAACACAGCCATTTTTCCAGCCAAAGAGAGGAGTCACAAAAAGCAGAAATAGAGATAAAATTAATCACTAACCTTTGATGATCTTCATCAGATGACACTCATAGGACTTCATGTTACACATTACATGTATGTTTTCTTCGATAAAGTTCATATTTATATACAAAAATCTCAGTTTACATTGTGGCGTTACGTTCAGTAATGTTTTGCTTCCAAAACATCCGGTGATTTTGAGGAGATCCACATCAATTTACAGAAATATTCATCATGAATGTTGATGAAAACAGAAGTGTTATGCATGGAACTTTAGATAAACTTCTCCTTAATGCAACCGCTGTGTCAGATTTCAAAAAAGCTTCACCAAAAAGCACACCATGCAATAATCTGAGTACAGCGCTCAGACAACAAAACAAGCCATACAGATATCTGCCATGTTGTGGAGTCAACAGAAGTCAGAAACAGCATTATAAATGTTCACTTACCTTTGATGATCTTCATCAGAATGCACTCCCCGGAATCCCAGTTCCACAAGAAATGTTTGATTTGTTCGATAAAGTCCATAATTTATGTCCAAATACCTCCTTTTTGTTTGCGCATTTAGTACACAATCCAAACTCACGAGGCGCGGGCAAGTCCAGGCGAATGTTCAGACGAAAAGTCATATTACAGTTCGTAGAAACATGTCAAACAAAGTATAGAATCAATCTTTAGGATGTTTTTATCATAAATCTTCAATAATGTTTCAACTGGAGAATTCCTCTGTCTGTAGAAATGCAATGGAACGCAGATCGCTCTCACGTGAGTGCGCGTGATCAGCTCATGGCACTCTGCCAGACCCCTGACTCAATCAGCTCTCATTCCGCCCTTCTTCACAGTAAAAGCCTCAAACAAGGTTCTAAAGACTGTTGACATCTAGTGGAAGCCTTAGGAAGTGCAATATGACCCCATAGACACTGTATATTTCATAGGCAATGACTTGAAAAACTACAAAACTCAGATTTCCCACTTGGATTTTTTCTCCGGGTTTTGCCTGCCATATGAGTTCTGTTATACTCACAAACATCATTCAAACAGTTTTAGAATCTTCAGAGTGTTTTCTATCCAAATCTACTAATAATATAATATACTCAATACTGCCCCCCAGTCCCAAAGAAGTTAAGGAAAACAGCCCTAATGTTGGAAACAAACATCATTATGTTGCTGTTTAGAGTCACATTCATTTATTTTCCAAGCTATAGACATCGTTACAGTAGTTGGTTAGCTCGCTAGCAGATTTGAGCCATATTAGCATAGACGTGACATCAGTCAAAACAAGACATGGTATCAAGAACAAGATAAAACTAGCTGAAACGAGTCACCTACCATTCCCCACAAGGCAGCTTCTTGTCATTGTTGATTGCTATCTGGCCATCCAGAATCACAACACACGGACTTCTGCCCCATCGAAGCGCGCGCATCGTTTTCATGTTGTTGTCAGCTAACCAGTCTATAGCACACAATATTTTACATTGTGTTTTTAAAGGACCAAAGAGTTTGGTCTGCTTTGTGTTTTCATTTTTGCCATGGAAAATCGAGTATCACAATATCCCGATACTGGCATTGTCACAAACCTGTCCAGTACACTGTAAATTATATGGTGTTTTTTTTATTATAATCAGTACAAAACTTTTTACTGCAGCATACTGTAAATTATGGGGCATTGTGAGAAAGGGTTATAGGCAGGGAAATAATTGTTTATTTTGAATGATACTGTAATTCCATCCAACAGAATATTTTTTATTTTACCAGGCAAGTCAGCTAAGAACAAATTGTGATTTTCAATGTTGGCCTAGGAACAGTGGGTTAACTGCCTTGTTCAGGGGCAGAATTACAGATTTTTACCTTGTCAGCTTGGGGATTTGATCTGGCAACCTTTCAGTTACTAGTCCAATGCTCTAACCACTAGGCTACCTGCTGGCCCAGAATACAGTACTGTACTGTATTTTTGGAGCGAAAAAATATTTTGACTACTAGTGAGGGCATGGTATTGTTGTTTCTGTCTCATTAACATACTTTGAGGAGTGCCTTGTAAGAGGCTATATTTGTTGCACCCGTGAGTGAGAATGCTGTACCAATTTAACTCCTATGTGGTTATAATGCCCCACCAATTAAACATGTTTAGGGGAAAGATTGGAGTAGCAGCAAGTCCTGAACCTTAAATGGTTGAGCATTTTTCTATGTCCTTTTGGTCTGTTATGTTGTGTAGTCACTGCCAGTTTGGAAGCCTTTAAGGCCTTTAGAAGTGCAAGTGATATAAAACACAAAATATTCATTAATATGCTCTAATGTTTCTAAACACTTTACTTACCAGCCAACCTGCTTGCACCAATCCCTTGTAGTTACAGTAAAATACTGTGAATCCCCTCCCTTCAACAAATGTAAATAATTCATCCATTCATTCATTCATTCAATAATTAATTAATTCCGATTACGGTGGAATTTACTTTTTTACAGTATAATACAGTATGTTTTATGGCTTTTTACTGTGTCATTACACAGTACTTACTTTAATACGCTATTTATATTGGGCTCCCGAGTGGGCTCCCATCTGGTGCAGCGGTCTAAGGCACTGCATCTCAGTCAAAGAGGCATCACAACAGTCCCTGGTTTGAATCCAGGCGATATCACATCTGGCCATGATTGGGAGTCCCATAGGGCAGTGCACAATTGGCCCAGCTTCGTCTGGGTTTGGCTGGGGTAGGCCGTCATTGTAAATAAGAATTTGTTCTTAACTGACTTGCCTGGTTAAAATATATATTAAAGTTGGTGTGCTGTAATATGAAATACAGAACTTTACTTGCTACTGTAAAAGTCACGATAACCACTTTACAGTGTACATACATTAGTCTTGTTAATGGTGTGACTGTAATGTCTCTTGGAGCTGGGCACAGAAACAACAACAAAGCAGCCACCTCACCACTCATTTCGTAAACAGCTAAGGGATGGGGCTGGAGAAATGTAACCCCTCTCAAATTCAAAAACAGAACTATGGAGGAAAGGACTGACCAAACATTAGATCAAATGTATAGTTTTAACCATGTTTTGAGGATATACAGTGTTTGTTTACATTTACAGTGTTTACAAAGATAGGAATAAAACAAGCTTATATTTTGAATTCTGATGGGATTAGACAGCTAAAGTAATTTATAAGTTATACTCTTCAAGAATCAATGGGAATGCCTATATATCATTCATTTAATAGTATGGAGCAATTACAGGTTTTCCCTTTGAGGAAACTATGTGACAGAGCAACTGGTCACTGACTAGTTTTACTGTATTGAAATATGCC
The DNA here is from genome assembly GCF_018296145.1 of Oncorhynchus tshawytscha. NCBI lineage: Eukaryota > Metazoa > Chordata > Actinopteri > Salmoniformes > Salmonidae > Oncorhynchus > Oncorhynchus tshawytscha. The sequence goes on along the minus strand of NC_056435.1, from coordinate 35,923,212 downwards.
TTTCCTGGATCTACTGTCTTTCCAACACCAGCAGCATCAGATGAGCGTTGGAATTGTGCATGTGTGTGGTTGGCTCAGTTCTAATAATGACTTATGTACCATTCCAAAGCCTGAGGACAGGCATATTTCATAGATATATATATATATATATATATATATATATATATGTTGTGAGTTTAACAGTGGTCTTACCTTCTGTTGTCGTCTTGCCATGTCGGTGGGTTGCTTGGCATTAAAAGGATAAGCAATGCAGCGCATCACAAAGACATAGAGCTGGAGCCTCTTCTTTCGCTCTTCCTCCTCCCTCTGCATCTTTTCCAGATCATCTTTCTCCTTCTCGCTGGCCGCCGAGGGGCTGGGGTTGGACGCACAAGCGCTGCTTCCCCGGCTCGAGGGCTGGAGCCCACCAGAACTGTCGGTGGTCCGGCTGGGTGACACCCGTGCTCCCCCGGTCTTTGGTGCCATCACCTCTTTGCCTTCTTCTTCCACTATCTCATCCGCTTCCTCTTCACTGGAAGATGGGTCCAACATATTGTTGGTCTTGGGTGGAGACTATCTAGACGGGGGAGAAAGCGTAGACCAATGTGTCTCAGTGCCACAGGAGGTTTTTTCGAAAAACGACTGCGTTCAGAGACAGGCTATCTGTGTTGCGTTGGCAACGCCAGTGGGGGAAAAAAGTAGAAAAAAATCCAGATAAACTATATTTAAAACAGGAAATGTCAGTTGAGGAGAGGAATTACGAAAGCGCGCGACTGATGTTGAACGAGAGTAGCTCAAACTGTTCGCACAAAAAGTGACTGAATTCGAACGAAAGAAAATTGTAGTTGCTTAGGCTACGCGTTTTCAGCGTTTTAACTCTCCAGTAACCGTCGGGGATTTGCTAGGATGCTATCTATGAGAACGGGAAGGTGTCGGATGAAAGATAGAAAGAACGGACAACCATCGACTTTCACTTATTTTCCTGATGCGATTTGTCAATAGAAAACTATCGATGGCCGCTTCCTGCTAAGCATCGCGCGGATTAGGAAGATACCACTGGAAAGTACCGGGAATTTACCGTCGTTCTGAATCAGAAAGCAAATTATAGCGGGGGGTGGGGGTGCAGTTGACGCTGTTGCTGCGGCAACCGATTCACTCCATCCACCTGATGATCTGAGACTCGGAGATGCATCTCCAACGGAGATTTCACCAAATAAGCCTATTTCAACATCATTATTTCTGTATTCAGATTGAAATCCGCCAATATCATTTATCCACGTTATCCATTTATCCCTAACACGTGCAATAGTCAGGCTAGAAGTGCATGATTTCATTGACTATTAATTAAATGTTTTTTGTTTATGATAGTGCCAATGTTGTATGGTAGCCTAGGCCTTATATAGCCTAGACTTGTCCCTTCTTATTAATAATTAACTATGTAGTCTAGGTAATAGGTTATGCATCAGAATTATTATATCGATTTTTTTTATGCATCAGAATTAATGCATCAATCATCAATACTGACAGCATAATATCTGTCCTGGAGCCTCTTTCCTTGGCTGGTCCTGAGATAATTCCAATCTAACACAGGATAGCTATAATTTCTGTTTAGAGAGGGTGTGGGTCTATATAGCCTACTTAATAAAAAATAAATAAAATAAAGTGCAGCCTTATGGCCGCGTCCCATCCCTCCAAAGACAGTGCCAACAATTTACCCTTATGGCCAAGGCTTCTGGGGCTTTTTACCGTAAATCACAGACAGTGTCACCAGCAATGCACCCCCACACCATCACACCTCCTCTATGCTTCACCGTGGGAACCACACATGCTGAGATCATCCGTTCACCTACTCTGCATCTCACAAAGACACAGTGTTTGGAACCAAAAATCTCAAATTTGGACTCATCAGACCAAAGGACAGATTTCCACAGGTCTAATGTCAATTGCTTGTGTTTCTTTGGCCCAAGCAAGTCTCTTCTTCTCATTGGTGTCCTTTAGTAGTGGTTTCTTTGCAGCAATTCGACCATGAAGGCCTGATTCACGTAGTCTCCTCTGAACAGTTGATGTTGAGATGTGTCTGGTACTTGAACTCTGTGAAGCATTTATTTGGGCTGCAATTTCTGAGGCTGGTAACTCTAACACGGAACCCAAAATGTCTGTGCGCGTGCGCCATCGTGCATACATTTATTTTGTCCCCCCCACACCAAACGCGATCACGACACGCAGGTTAAAATATCAAAACAAACTCTGAACCAATTACATTCATTTGGGGATAGGTCGAAAAGCATTAAACATGTATGGCAATTTAGCTAGCTAGCTTGCACATGCTAGCTAATTTGTCCTATTTAGCTAGCTTGCACATGCTAGCTAATTTGTCCTGGGATATAAACATTGAGTTGTTATTTTACTTGAAATGCACAAGGTCCTCTACTCCGATAATTAATCCACACATAAAACGGTCAACCGAATCGTTTCTAGTCATCTCTCCTCCTTCCCGATTTTTTCATCTTTGAACTTATATGGTGATTGGCATCTAAACTTTCATAGTATTACCACGACGACTGTCAAAACAGTTCGACTTTCAATCACCCACGTGGGTATAACCAATGAGGAGATGGCACGTGGGTACCTGCTTCTATAAATCAATGAGGACATGGGAGAGGCAGGACTTGCAGCACGATCTGAGTCAGAAATAGGAATGACTTCTATTTTAGCCCTTGGCAACGCAGACGCTCGTTGGCGCGCGCAAGCAGTGTGGGTGCAATAATTGAATAACATGGATTTCTAAATTTATTTTGCAACCCTCGCGCACGCGACGTGTCCGGTCTGGTCAGCATGTTATGAACGTATCCTCTATGGCGATCCTCATGAGTGTCACGACTCCTACCGAAGGTGGCTCCCCTTCCCGTTCGGGTGGCACTCGGTGGTCGTCGTCACCGGCCTACTAGCTGCCACTGATTCTTTCCTCCCCCTCCTTGTCTGTTTATTGGTTACACCTGTTGTTTATTTGGTGATTAGTTGGGCTTTATTAGCCAGCCGGCCCACCTGCTCTTTGTGCGGGATTGTTTGTGTGACTAGTGTGCACGTTAGAGGTTAACGTGTTTTCCTGTTCGTGTTTTTTTTGCTGGACTGTTTTAGTCCCCGTGTTTGGGGCATTTGTTTTTGTGTGCGCCCTGTGTTTTCGTGGGGTGGCTTATGTTCGCCGTTTGTGCATTAAATAGCACTGCCCTGAACTCTCTGCTTCCTGTGCCTGACTTCGCACCCACTACACCCAGATCGTTACAATGAGAGCCAGTTTCATCATAGCGCTTGATGGTTTTTGCGACTGCACTTGAAGAAACTTTCAAAGTTCTAGAAATGTTCAGGTTTTGACTGACCTTCATGCCTTAAAGTAATGATGGACTGTTGTTTCTCTTTGCTTATTTGAGCTGTTCTTGCCATAATATGGACTTGGGCTATCTTGCCATAATATGGGCAACTTCTGTATACAACCCTTACCTTGTCACAACACAACTGATTGACTCAAATGCATGAAGAAGGAATTAACTTGTAACAAGGCACACCTGTTAATTTAAATGTATTCTAGGTGTCTACCCCATGAAGCTGGTTAAGAGAATGCCAAGATTGTGCAAAGATGTAGTCAAGGCAAATGGTGGCTACTTTGAAGAATCTCAAAGATATAATATTTTACATTATTATGCACATTTTTGGTTACTACATGATTCCATATGTGTTATTTCATGGTTTTGATGTCTTCACTATTATTATACAATGTAGAAAATAGTAAAAATGTAAGAAAAACCTTGCAATGAGTTGATGTGTCCTCTAACCATGTATAAAAACAATACACAAATCTGTAGGGATTAATTCATTTCTAATTGCATTTAGTGTTAGGCAACCTTATGACTACTTTGTCATATCTTTGTATCTACTGTAGATGTTGCCATCTCATTTTGAGATTAGATTGAGATGGCATAGACCATTGTAGGTTTATAATTTGTGATGTTTAGAAAACGCACAGAAACGTATCCAAGTATGAATGTTTATTTTTGTACACTATAGTTCTGGCTGCCCATAAAGGTTATAGAATCATATTGTATTTATAAAACATGGTTTAGCTATTGTTGTAATCAATGACTGTATTTGATTGTAATCCACTATTATTTAAATGATTTTAATTACTATTATTTGTATTTGGTTGTAATCCACCTGCATTGCTTGCTGTTTGGGGTTTTAGGCTGGGTTTCTGCACAGCACTTTGAGATATCAGCTGATGTAAGAAGGGCTTTATAAATTGATTTGATTTGATATTTTGGGCTGAGTCCACCAGCAAGGGGCTAAGGAGCACAGCGGTTTGCGTCTCCTTGCCCCTTAATAACACTTGAAGAAGATGCCTGTGACTTTTTTGTGGCACTGAGCAAATTTCATTTCTAGTGCAAACGTGAACGTTATGAAAATTCTGTTCAACTTCCAGCGTGTGTTTAATGTGAACACTGAGGCTGTAAACACTTTAAGTTACAGTTTTAACAGTGGCCATGTAGGCTATTGTGGCTAATTGATCATAATGTAGCCCTACCAGAGTGGCCTTACCATCACAAGCAATGGAGAAAATGCATCCCATAACATTGTAACATGGAAATAGCTGTTCTATCATTCAGCCTACAGTAGCAGCCAGTGTGTGGTGTTCAATGTAGGCCTACACTCCATGAGACTTTAGGGGGAAAAAACATGCAGGGCTTGATATCAACCTTGTCCTTCAGACAAGGAGGTGACTAAAAATGTTATGTTGTTTGATGCAAGAAACCATTTTGCAAAATTAAATGATTTATGATTCCCATACCATTATTACAGAGAAACAGACAACTTATGCTACCCTCTGCCTATTGGCTACTTTGCTTATTCAAGCCTGTCTCAAAATACAACACTGCCCCTTTAAGACAAAAAAAACTCTTCACCTGACTGGCTTTTCAAAGATGTCTAGAAATGTATATGTTTTGTGCTCTTGTTCTTGTAGGAAGCAATCACTGCTTCCTACAAGTGGCTACATGCAGCTCTCGTTTTGATCTCAAAACAAGCGCATCTACTCACAACCTCTAATGCTGGAAACACAGTCCAGTTCGAAGTAAATGGCACAGGTCCATATATGGCAATGGTCTATTTGCATATAGGCCTACTGCAACTCTGATTGTTTATGCCACACCGGTCTATGTAAAGTCTATGCAAGCCGAGATCTACCGCTCAGACTTATTTTTAACATGACTTAAAAAACGTAAGCCTATGCAACATTAACCAATTAAAAACAGTACTGTAGCAATGAGGTTTGTGCAGTAAACTATAGGCCCAATACATTATCACAGGATATTGGCTTTGCTTGAATTGCCCTGCCAATGGATGCATTGTTGTTCGGTTTGAGGTACTGTGGCTATATGACCACACCGGTAAAGATCTGTTGTTGTATTACTCGTGACACACAACGGAGTGAGCATACATTTTAATAATTTTCTTGCCTGATATTGCCTGCACTAGAGACTGACCATCAGATGCAGGCACTATCCGGTGCATTACCACCACAACCTGGACTTGAGTGTGGACCTCAGATTATCGTTCAATCACTCACGTGGGTGTATGCTCCTAAAAACCAATGAGGAGATGGGAGTGCGTTAAGCATCACAAATAGAACCAAGTTCTATTTTAGCGCCTGACTACGCAGAAGCACACGAGCAGTTTGGATGCAATGACTGAATAGCATGTACAGTTGAAGTCGGACGTTTACATACACCTCAGCCAAATACATTTAAATGCAGTTTTTCACAATTCCTGACATTTAATCCTAGTTAAAATTCCCTGTCTTAGGTCAGTTAGGATCACCACTTTATTTTAAGAATGTGAAATGTCAGAATAATAGTGGAGAGAATTATTTATGTTAGCTTTTATTTATTTAATCACATTCCCAGAGGGTCAGAAGTTTACATACACTAAATTAGTATTTGGTAGCATTGCCTTTAAATTGTTTAACTTGGGTCAAACGTTTCGGGTAGCCTTCCACAAGATTCCCACAATTAGTTGGGTGAATTTTGGCCAATTCCTCCTGACAGAGCTGGTGTAACTGAGTCAGGTTTGTACAGTAGGCCTCCTTGCTCGCAAATGCTTTTTCAGGGCTTTGTGATGAGGTCAGGGCATTGTGATGGCCACTCAAATACCTTGACTTTGTTGTCCTTAAGCCATTTGCCACAACTTTGGAAGTATGCTTGGGGTCATTGTCCATTTGGAAGACCTATTTGCGACCAAGCTTTAACTTCCTGACTGATGTCTTGAGATGTTGATTCAATATATCCACATAATTGTCAATTCCTCATGATGCCATCTACTTTGTGAAGTGCACCAGTCCCTCCTGCAGCAAAGCACCCCCACAACATGATGCTGCCACCCCCGTGCTTCATGGTTGGGATGGTGTTCTTTGGCTTGCAAGCCTCCCCCTTTTTCCTCCAAACATAACGATGGTCATTATGGCCAAACAGTTCTATTTCTGTTTCATCCCACCAGAGGACATTTCTCCAACAAGTACAATCTTTGTCCCCATGTGCAGTTGCAAACCATAGTCTGGCTTTTTTTATGGCAGTTTTGGAGCAGTGGCTTCTTCATTGCTGAGTGGTTATGGTTATGTCGATATAGGACTCGTTTTACTGTGGATATAGATATTTTTGTACCTGTTTACTCCAGCCTCTTCACAAGGACCTTTGCTGTTGTACTGGGGTTGATTTCCACTTTTTGCACCAAATTACGTTCATCTCTAGCAGACAGAACGTATCTCCTTCCTGAGCAGTATGATGGCTGCGTGGTCCCATGGTGTTTATACTTGCGTACTATTGTTTGTACAGATGAACGTGGTACCTTCAGGAGTTTGGAAATTGCTCACAAGGATGAACCAGACTTGTGGAGGTCAAAAAAAAAATGCTGATGTCTTGGCTGATTTCTTTTGATTTCCCCATGATGTCAAGCAAAGAGGCACTGTGTTTGAAGGTACGCCTTGAAATACATCCACAGGTACACCTAATAATCTGTCTGTAAACAATTGTCATGCACAAAGTAAACTTCCGACTTCAACTCTATGCGACATTTATTTTGCAACATGTTTATGAGGTTTATGAACATTTTTAATCCCACCTGTGCTAGAGTGGTGATCAGGAACTTTAGACTGGGTTAGCCACTAGGCCTACAATCCAAAACGTACATCAGCACCATCATTTCCCTTCAGTCAATGCTTTCTAAGAAAGTGAAACTTTCCACCAAGTGATAATCAGTACAGTGCTGAAATGAAACTTGTACAACTGAGCATAAGAGGGTGGTGCTGCCTTAATTGGGGAGACTTGCTCGTGGTAATGGCTCGAGCAGAGTTAGTGGAATGGCATCAATTGCATCAAACAAATGGTTTCCATGTGGTTGATGCCATTCCATTTGCTCCGTTCTGGTCATTATTATAAGCCTTCCTCACCTTTGCATCCTCCTGTGTAACTGAGTGACTACGCCTTTTCAGTGGCAGCGAATCAAGCCGATCACTTTTGCAATATGGTTTTGCAAAAACGTCCGACTTGCAACCACTACCGGGTTTAAAACAACTGGGAACTGGGAAATCTCTGACTTCCAACATCAGTGCATTCAAGACATCTAGGAACACTGAAAAAACATTTTTTGAACGGCCATCCAACTTGGAATTCCAAGTCAGAAACTCAAACTTTTTAGAGCTCCAACTTTCCAAGCTGAAGATCACTGTTGACATGATTTAACCTTCCCAGTGGTCTTGAAAGCACCGTATGTCAACTTCATGAACTTCACAAAAATCATGTGATCAAAAGTCATGCAGTTTTTGATGAAGTCGCTTTCAAGTTATAAGAATATAAGAATTAATGGAATTCTACAGTATTTCAATTAAATGTTTCTAGAACAAAATGACATGTATTGAAGTATTTTTTCAAGTAGTAGGGACAGTATCATTTGTAATCTCTAAAATGTATACTGTAAGGAAAATGATTTTATATATTTTAAAATGTTTAATCATAATGTTTATCGCACATAATGTAATTAAGAAGTATGCATAAATTCGTCAAAAACGAATATAAAATAGTTTTAAATATTTTTTTTTACACTGTTGGGGGAGTGCCAAGATGGAAGCACGGTGGCTTCAACACATCACCCCCTATTTGTCATCTAGTGTTTATATAGTTCATTGCTTTGTTCATTGACTTTCATTGAACCCGGAAAAAAAACAGGGAGTGGCCAGAAGGAAAAAAAACAGGAATCTCTGCTCTGAAATCTCCATCTCTGTGTGGTCACATTCTGTGGCAGTGTAAAGCTGCATTCATAGACAAGTGGGAAGCTGGTATTTATCACATATGACTGGAAAAATTCCACTTGAATGCCCCTCCAACTGGTAATTACTAGTGTCTTTTAAATTTAAAATTTTAGTCATTTAGCAGACGGTCTTATCCAGAATGATTTACAATTAGTGCGTTCATCTTAGATAGCTGAGTGAGACAACCACATACAGTATCATCCTTGCCTAATGAATCAGACTTTTCTACCAATGCTTGACATCGTTTGAAACTCACCGTATATCTTTAAAATCGTAGAAGTTAGCCAGTATAGCCAACCACCTGTCAGCAACGGGTGTGGCTGAAATAGCCGAATCCACTAACATGAATGGGTGTCCACATACTTTTGTATATATATGTATGTTGAGATGGCACCGGTACGCCGTAGAAAAGTGATTATTTAAATCATTATCAGTCAACATCATCGCATCATGCTCAATCATTGTATTAACCATAGTTTTATTGTTCCTGGTAAGCCTGTAGAGTTTGCTGGCTCAACAAATTCATGGCAGGCAGCCCTTTCAGAAACAGTCAGCTTACGAAAAAAATCACATCCTACTAAATGGATAAACTATGCATGAGATCTTCTATTCTTCCTGCTCACTTCTTTTTGATTTACTGTGATGAGAATATTAGGCCAATCGGATCTAACAGTTTTCTAATCGCTAGGACAAAGCAAATCAGGCAGACGGAGAGAGGGGGAGAAAAGGGAAAGGAGAAGAGAGGGATGTTTGTGAGCAAGAGTAAAACGGGAGGAGGAGGGGTGGTGTGAGAAGAGATTTTGTCAAATTAGCCACACTGTCAGCCTGGTTTTGACTTATCTCTACTGGAATTGTCATCTCTATAGCAGACACAGGAAGCCTCGCTTGCTCACCATCATCTTGCCTACAGTTAGTTTACAGTCCAGCTCTCTTGTATCTGCCTCGGCTGGCTAATTTGATGAGAAATTGCTCAACCTCCAGTGGGGTGGCTAGGAATGGCTATCACACAGCAAGGGAACATCATATTAACAGAAAAATACAAGGAAAATCTGGTTCATGTTTTCATCATAATATTCACACAAAGATGTCCTTATTAACAACAACAAAAATGTCAGGCAAATGATAATTCATCAGGGCATTTGAATCTGACTGTACACTTGACTACACAGGAGTACAACTCAGTCTTGAAAACAGTCCCTGCTTCACATTATATAACATTATGTCTTCAGTGAGTTACATACCTATTTGCCCTTAGATTGTGTTTAGCCAGCAGCCATGTTGACTTTGTCTGGGAATCACACAAGGGATCCTTCAGAACGACATAACTCTAAGAACCATTCACATAGAATTGGAATATAGTCCATTTAGTCAATTTATATCTGCAATGTTCTCTGACTGTTTTGTTCTGAGCAATTTAGGCATATTCACTCAAATTCTATAATAATCCACATAATTTATGTAGCCTACAAGTAATGGAAGTTACATCTGAATATAGCCCATATTTCCAGAATTCAGAGAAATGACCTTTATAAAAAGAGGTCCATTTTGATGCTTTTGGAGCCATAGGCGAGTGATGATGTGTTACTAGATCATCAAGGACATCAACCACCCGAGCCACTGCCTGTTCACCCCGCTGTCATCCAGAAGGCGAGGTCAGTACAGGTGCATCAAAGCTGGGACCGAGAGACTGAAAAACAGCTTATATGTCAAGGCCATCAGACTGTTAAACAGCCACCACTAACATTGAGTGGCTACTGCCAACACACTGTCAATGACACTGACTCTACTCCAGCCACATTAATAATGGGAATTGATGGGAAATGATGTAAATATATCACTAGCCACTTTAAACAATGCTACCTTATATAATGTTACTTACCCTACATTATTCATCTCATATGCATACGTAGATACTGTACTCTATATCATTGACTGCATCCTTATGTAATACATGTATCACTAGCCACTTTAACTATGCCACTTGGTTTACATACTCATCTCATATGTACATACTGTACTCGATATCATCTACTGTATCTTGCCTATGCTGCTCTGTACCATCACTCATTCATATATCCTTATGTACATATTCTTTATCCCCTTACACTGTGTATAAGACAGTAGTTTTTTTGGAATTGTTAGTTAGATTACTTGTTCGTTATTACTGCATTGTCGGAACTAGAAGCACAAGCATTTCGCTACACTCGCATTAACATCTGCTAACCATGTGTATGTGACAAATAAAATTTGATTTGATTTGAGGGGGCATGGCTGTCTGACTTCCTCCCTGGCAACCTTTTGACAATACCGAGTCAGAGTACGGTCATTTGTCAAAATCATTTGCTGTACTCCTGATTGATTTGTTCTGCAACTTCACCTGCCTCACTGCCTTTGACATTATGCCAGGTGGTGGGCTGCCATTCTTTCTTTTATCATTTCTAACCATCTTTGTTTCCTTTCCCTCTTTCTTTCTGTCCTTCCTTTCTTCTTTCCTTCAAAAACACATGTCCTCATTGCAATTACATATTCATTACCGGCTTATTACGCCCACCTCCCTGTCTACTATCCTTGTTGCCACAATGCAATTCATAACCCCACACTAAATTCATGACACTGTATGGAGTTGTGTATGTGTGTGGATATATAATAATCCATTTACTGTAACATTTAATACTATTATCAGAGCTGTTTCTTGAGCATGTTCTATATGTCTATGTATACTGGGGCAAGTTGTCACATGTGAAGACTTGCCCCAAGGTCATTGAGACAATTTGCCCCAAACTGACATGTGTGCTAATGTTGGCTAAATCTCAAGGTTAGCTCAACATAGCACTGCAGTTAAAGTATCAAAATACATTATTGTCTCCTCTACTCAGTGCAAAATTCTGATTTTGAACATTCATACCTCACAAAGTTTTATTGCATAAAATCTAAAGTGCCAATTTTCTACTTTTGAAGGGGAAAAATAAGAAACTTGTGCTCACCTCAGATTAAAGTGACCTTGACCACATATGAACAGGAAGTTGACCATAGATCATGTAGCTATTTGATTTTTGAGATAGCGCCTCTTGTGTTGGAGGTACGAACAGTTTGACAACTTACCCGTGTGACAACTTACCTTGCTATTGCCGCTTTTTGTTTTTCAAGCTAAGGTCTTAAAACCTTTTTGGGATAGGGGGCAACATTTTCACTTTTGGATGAATAGCGTGACCAGAGTGAACTGCCTTCTACTCTGGCCCAGATGCTAATATATGCATATTATTATTGGTATTGGATAGAAAACACTCTGAAGTTTCTAAAACTGTTTGAATGATGTCTGTGAGTATAACATAACTCATATGGCAGATGAAAACCTGAGAATAATCCAACCAGGAAGTGGGACATCTGAGGTTTGTAGTTTTTCAAAGCTTGCCCTACCAAATACACAGTGTCTATGGAGTCAAGTTGCACTTCCTACGGCTTCCACTACATGTCAACCGTCTTTAGAAACTTGAATGATAATTCTACAATAAAGGAGGGGCTCATGAAACCTCTTTGAGTCAGTGGTCTGGCAGAGTGCCTTGGTCTCATGATGCGCTCCCGACAGAGTTACCTCTCGTTCCAGTGCTTTTCTTCAGACATAGGAATTCTCCGGTTGGAACATTATTGATGTTTTATGTTAAAAACATCCAAACGATTGATTACATACATCGTTTGACATGTTTCTAAAGGACTGTAACGGAACTTTTCAAGTTTTTGTTTGGATGAAGTGCTTGCGCTTCATAAAGATGATTTAGTGGGCTGAACACACTAACAATAAGTAGCTATTTGGACATAAATGATGGACTTTATGGAACAAATCAGTCATTTATTGTCGAACTGGGATTCCTGGGAGTGCCTTCTGATGAAGATCATCAAAGGTAAGTGAATATTCATGGTGTTATTTCTAACTTCTGTTGTCTCCAAAATGGCAGATATTTCTCTGGCTGTTTTGGGCTCTGAGCGCCGTTCTCAGATTATGCTTTTTCCATTAATTTAAAAAAAATATATGACACAGCGGTTGCAGTAAGGAGAAGTCTATCTTTAATTCTGTGAATAACCCTTGTATCTTTTATCAATGTATTTCTGCAAAATCACTGAATGTTTTGGAATCAAAACATTAATGCATGTAACGCGCCAATGTAAACTGAGATTTTTGGATATAAATATGCACATTATCGAACAAAACATACATGTATTGTGTAGCATGATGTCCTATCTGTGTCATCTGATGAAGCTAATCAAAGGTTAGTGATTAATTTCATCTATATTTCTGCTTTTTGTGACTCCTATCTTTGGCTGGAAAAATGGCTGTGTGTTTTTTTGACTTGGCTATGACCTAACATAATCATATGTTGTGTTTTCGCTGTAAAGCATTTTTTAAATTGGGCATGATGGGTAGATTAACAAGATGCTTGTCTTTCATTTGCTGTATTGGACTTGTTAATGTGTGAAAGTTACATATTTCAAAAAAATATTTTAGAATTTCGCACGCTTCCTTTTCAGCGGAATGTTGTTGAGGGGTTCCGCTAGCGGAACGTCGTCTTCACAGTGTAAAACACAGACCCAGATTTCTTCTGGCTCACCAACTACAATGCTCAAAAAATAAAGGGAACACTTAAACAACACAATGTAACTCCAAGTCAATCACACTTCTGTGAAATCAAACTGTCCAATTAGGAAGCAACACTGATTGACAATAAATTTCACATGCTGTTGTGCAAATGGAATAGACAACAGGTGGAAATTATAGGCAATTAGCAAGACACCCCCAATAAAGGAGTGGTTCTGCAGGTGGGGACCACAGACCACTTCTCAGTTCCTATGCTTCCTGGCTGATGTTTTGGTCACTTTTGAATGCTGGTGGTGCTTTCACTCTAGTGGTAGCATGAGACGGAGTCTACAACCCACACAAGTGGCTCAGGTAGTGCAGCTCATCCAGGATGGCACATCAATGCGAGATGTGGCAAGAAGGTTTGCTGTGTCTGTCAGCGTAGTGTCCAGAGCATGGAGGAGCTACCAGGAGACAGGCCAGTACATCAGGAGACATGGAGGAGGCCGTAGGAGGGCAACAACCCAGCAGCAGGACCGCTACCTCCGCCTTTGTGCAAGGAGGAGCAGGAGGAGCACTGCCAGAGCCCTGCAAAATGACCTCCAGCAGGCCACAAATGTGCACGTGTCTGCTCAAACGGTCAGAAACAGACTCCATGAGGGTGGTATGAGGGCCTGACATCCACAGTTGGGGGTTGTGTCTACAGCCCAACACCGTGCAGGACGTTTGGCATTTGCCAGAGAACACCAACATTGGCAAATTCGCCACTGGCGCCCTGTGCTCTTTACAGATGAAAGCAGGTTCACACTGAGCACATGTGACAGACGTGACAGTCTGGAGACGCCGTGGAGAACGTTCTGTTGCCTGCAACATCCTCCAGCATGACCGGTTTGGCGGTGGGTCAGTCATGGTGTGAGGTGGCATTTCTTTGGGGGGCCGCACAGCCCTCCATGTGCTCGCCAGAGGTAGCCTGACTGCCATTAGGTACCGAGATGAGATCCTCAGACCCCTTGTGAGACCATATGCTGGTGCAGTTGGCCCTGGGTTCCTCCTAATGCAAGACAATGCTAGACCTCATGTGGCTGGAGTGTGTCATCAGTTCCTGCAAGAGGAAGGCATTGATGCTATGGACTGGCCCGCCCGTTCCCCAGACCTGAATCCAATTGAGCAATTGAGCACATCTGGGACATCATGTCTCGCTCTGGGATGCTTTAGTCCAGGTCTGGGAGGAGATCCCTCAGGAGACCATCCGCTACCTCATCAGGAGCATGCCCAGGCATTGTAGGGAGGTCATACAGGCACGTGGAGGCCACACACACTACTGAGCCACATTTTTGACTTGTTTTAAGAACATTACATCAAAGTTAGATCAGCCTGTAGTGTGGTTTTCCACTTTAATTATGAGTGTGACTCCAAATCCAGACGTCCATGGGTTGATAAATTTTACTTCCATTGATAATTTTTGTGTGATTTTGTTGTCAGCACATTGAACTATGTAAAGAAAAAAGTATTTAATAAGAATATTTCATTCATTCAGATCTAGGATGTGTTATTTTAGTGTTCCCTTTATTTTTTTGAGCAGTGTATATTGAGGTAATTTTCTTAATTTCCCCTTTAAGTGTCCTTCATTGTCATTTTGTTGTGCTTTCACAACAAAATATTTTATCAAGAAGTATTCAAGTACATTGATGTACCGACTGTGCTTCTCAGCTTTGATATCCATGCCCCTACCATTTCTGCTTCCCTGCCAGCAGCAGTGGCACAGACACACCCCATTGAAAAGGTCTTAGAAGTCTTCTCTGAACAAAATCAACCTCTCCAATCAAATTGTGTTTTGAAAATCTGTCTGTTTCTCCCTCACAGACCATTCTGGTCCAGATGTGGTATCCCATCACTGTGGCGACCATTTATATTCCCCCATGTCAATCCCATGTTAATGTACTGTAATGGTTGTATTAAGATTATTTGTCAGTAATCCGCTAGACTACTGCTCTTATCTATAAAACATGCTCTGTTGCCTTGCACCATAGTTTTGAGGGCATGGTATGTCTAGGTTACATTTTTCAGAATCAAACACTTTATTTTATGTTTCGTCAAGGGATTTAAGGACCTTTCTAGAAATGTAAACAGAATATGTTGTGCAATCCCGAAACTCATTTTCATAGTTTTCCCAATTGGGTAGTTGTATGCATTGAATAACTTTCTGTTTCATTTCTGTCTCTTTTGTTTTGTCTAGTAACCATCTCATAGTTTTCTTGAGTGATTGATATGTTACAAATTACCTCGACTAACCTGTACCGCCGCACATTGACTTGGTACCGGTGCCCCCTGTATATAGCCTCATTATTGTTTTTTAGTTTTTTACTTTAGCTTATTTAGTAAATATTTTCTTAACTCTATTTTCTTAACTGCATTGTTGGTCAAGGGCTTGTAAGTAAGAATTTCACGGTAAGGTCTAAACCTGTTGTACTCGGCGCATGTGACAAATGTGATTTTATTACTTTAGCACAGGGTAGCTAAGTAGATGATTAATAACAAAGCAAGTCATATATCAAAAATAGTAGTGTTCATTGCTTGCCAACTGTCACATTCTGACCTTAGTTCCTTTTTTTATGTCTTTGTGTTAGGTTGGTCAGGGTGTGAGTTGGGGTGGGTAGTCTATGTTCTTTTTTCTATGTTGTTATATTTCTATGTGTTTGGCCTAGTATGGTTCTCAATCAGAGATGTGTCGTTCATTGTCTCTGATTGAGAATCATACTTAGGTAGCCTGTTTTCCCCATTTTGGTTGTGGGTGTTTAATTTCTGTTTAGTGTCTGTTCACCTGGCAGAACTGTTTCGTTTTCTCTTTGTTGTTATTTTGTGTAGTGTTCAGGTTTTCAATTAAAATATGACCAACTCTTACCACGCTGCATTTTGGTCCTCCTCTCCTTCCACCAACGAGAATCGTTACACCAACCTTGTATTGTTTACTGTTTCAAGTTTTATTAGTCGTATGTACAGGATACACATGGTATGTACTGGCCAACAAAATACTTACTTTCAGATTCCTTCTCGACATTGTAACGACAATAATAAATAATAAAATGTAAGAATACAAACATAAATTAAGAATAATGCAAGGAAGACAGAAGCCCCTTTGACATCCTATGGGATCAGAAAGCCATTATTTGGCGAAAGGCCACCGTAATTTAATAGAAAATCCATTTAATCAAAGAAATCCATTTAATCAAAAAGAGATCAGCCATGACCTTCTGCTATGCAAGGTATTGAGCAAAGTCCGTCTATGCGATGGTTTTGAAATATCGTGATGAAGGGGAAGCATCACTTCTCCCTGTTATGCTAGCTGCAAAATCATTCCCATAGCTGCAAAATCATTCCCATAGCTGCAAAATCATTCCCATAGCTGCAAAATCATTCCCATAGCTGCAAAATCATTCCCATAGCTGCAAAATCATTCCCATAGCTGCAAAATCATTCCCATAGCTGCAAAATCATTCCCATAGCTGCAAAATAATTCCCATTTACTGGGCCATTGGTTCTTATTCCTTCCGCTGCCTCCTGCTAGCCTCACTTCCATTACATTACATTGCTTTACTGTAGCCTACATTTGAGTAATTTAGCAAACGCTGTCTTGTCCAGAGTGACTTACATTAAGTGCATTCCAATAAAGAGCCGCTAAACCTGCCACAGTAATGATCAATAACAATCACCGTGGGGGAATAACACTAAGCACTAGGCTAGAATCACAGTGGTAGAAGGATCCAGGCTTTTGGCTGGGCTGTGCAAAGGTTGAGACTGCAACCTCTGATCAGTGTCATGCTAGGGAGGGTTCAGGTGTGGAGCCTCTGTCTATCTCCCTCCTTTAGCCTAGTGTCCCTGACCAGGTTATGACAAAGGTTATGACGTGTTGTATTCACGTGCTCAAGATTTTGAAAATAGACGGATTCATGGAAACAGCGCTGTTGCTAACTAGAAAAGCTTTGTTTAGAATTCGTAATTTATGCAAAAAGTTATTTGAATCCTCTTGTCCTAACCTAGGTGTCTATAACCTAGGCCAGAAAGTGCTCTGTCCCTGAACTGAGGCAACCACAAGGCCTTGACTAGGTGCCACAGTCTCACTGATATGATCTTCATAGGGGCACACTGGGATCTAGAAGTGTGTGTGTGTTATTGCTTTACATGACAAGATTATATTATTTGATTGATTAGTACGCATAGCCCTAACACAGCCAAATAAAATATGCCTTTGTGCCCATTGGTAACCGCTCAATAAAGTGTATTTGATTGACATTTAGATTGCATCTTGTTTGCTGGAGCCATTTATGTTTGTATGTGAGGGTGACCACACTCCTGGACTAAAAGCAAGGTTGTTTGTGTGCATGTGCGCTTTGGTTTCCTATGCACAGATGGGATGTTTAAGTTATAGCTTTACTGGGGCATGGATTAATGACCCTTTTGGTAGGCAGATACATGACTGAGCAGAGCTTTAATACTCCAACTCTTCATTTAGCCTTCAATGTTTCTCTACCTCAGTTTCCCTGCCACTACTTGCCTCGGGTCCTCTGCTGCTTACATCTGACTGCCAGTGTCTCACTCAGCTGGAGACTGCAGTTAAGAAGTAGCCTAAAACTGTATATATATATATATATATACTGCTCAAAAAAATAAAGGGAACACTAAAATAACACATCCTAGATCTGAATGAATGAAATATTCTTATTAAATACTATTTTCTTTACATAGTTGAATGTGCTGACAACAAAATCACACAAAAATTATCAATGGAAATCAAATTTATCAACCCATGGAGGTCTGGATTTGGAGTCATACTCAAAATTAAAGTGGAAAACCACACTACAGGCTGATCCAACTTTGATGTAATGTCCTTTAAAACAAGTCAAAATGAGGCTCAGTAGTGTGTTTGGCCTCCACGTGCCTCCCCCACCTGTGGACGTCGGGCCCCATACCACCCTCATGGAGTCTGTTTCTGACTGTTTGAGCAGACACATGCACATTTGTGGCCTGCTGGAGGTCGTTTTGCAGGGCTCTGGCAGTGCTCCTCCTGCTCCTCCTTGCACAAAGGCGGAGGTAGCGGTCCTGCTGCTGGGTTGTTGCCCTCCTATGGCCTCCTCCACGTCTCCTGGTGTACTGGCCTGTCTCCTGGTAGCGCCTCCATGCTCTGGACACTACGCTGACAGACACAGCAAACCTTCTTGCCACATCTCGCATTGATGTGCCATCCTGGATGAGCTGCACTACCTGAGCCACTTGTGTGGGTTGTAGACTCCGTCTCATGCTACCACTAGAGTGAAAGCACCGCCAGCATTCAAAAGTGACCAAAACATCAGCCAGGAAGCATAGGAACTGAGAAGTGGTCTGTGGTCCCCACCTGCAGAACAACTCCTTTATTGGGGGTGTCTTGCTAAATGCCTATAATTTCCACCTGTTGTCTATTCCATTTTCACAACAGCATGTGACATTTATTGTCAATCAGTGTTGCTTCCTAAGTGGACATTTTGATTTCACAGAAGTGTGATTGACTTGGAGTTACATTGTGTTGTTTAAGTGTTCCCTTTATTTTTTTGAGCAGTGTATATATATATATATATATATATATATATATATATATATGTATATATATATGTGTATATATATATATATATATATATATATATATATAGAGAGAAAGAGAGAGAGAGAGAGAGAGAGAGAGAGAGAGAGAGAGAGAGAGAGAGAGAGAGAGAGAGAGAGAGATCTTGCCTGTTAGTGTCTGTACTGCAGAAATTCACCAGGTGGGTCACCCCACCTAACACCGCATGACTGAAAGGGAGAAAGACGGAGGGAAATAATTATCAGTTTAAATAGACACCCAGACATAAATCCAATTTGGAACAAACTGTCCCCTCCCAACCCCCAACCCCTTTTCAGTTACCTACCCATAATCCCTTAGAACTGCTTGTTGACCAGCAGGGTTGGGTAGGTGACTTTCTAAATGTAATCCGTTAGTTACTGTCCAAAATTGTATTCAATAAACTAACTTTTGGATTAGCCCAAACTTTGTAACGTAATCTGATTACTTTAATTGGAAAGGAAGAACCAGAGTTACCTAAACTGCAGAGGATAAATTCATTAGAGTTAACTGAACCTCAGATTGCAGCCCAAATAAATGCTTCACAGAGTTCAAGTAACAGACACATCTCAATATCAACTGTTCAGAGGAGACTGCGTGAATCAGGCCTTCGTGGTGGAATTGCTCCAAAGAAACCACTGCTAAAGGACACCAATGAGAAGAAGAGATTTACTTGGGCCAAGAAACACGAGCAATGGACATTAGACAGGTGGAAATCTGTCCTTTGGTCTGATGAGTCCAAATTTGAGATTTTTGGTTCCAACCGCCGTGTCTTTGTGAGACGCAGAGTAGGTGAACGGATGATCTCCGGGAGTGTGGTTCCCACCATGATGCATGGAGAAAAGGGGTGATGGTGTGGGGGTGCTTTGCTGGTGACATTGTCTGTGATTTATTCTGAATTTCCATCCACACTTAACGAGCACGGCTACCACAGCATTCTGCAGCGATATGCCATCCATCTGGTTTGCGCTTAGCCCCACTATCATTTGTTTTTCAACAGGACAGTGACCCAAAACACACCTCTAGGCTGTGTAAGGACTATTTGACCAAGGAGAATGATGGAGTGCCGCATCAGATGACCTGGCCTCCACAATCACCAGATCTCAACCTAATTGAGATGGTTTGGTATGAGTCGAACCGCAGAGTGAAGGAAAAGCAATCAACAAGTGTTCAGCATATGTGGGAACTCCTTCAAGACTGTTGGAAAAGCATGAAGTCTCATGAAGCTGGTTGAGAGAATGCCAAGAGTGTGTAAAGCTGTCATCAAGGCAAAGGATGGCTACTTTGAAGAATCTGAAATATAAAATATTGTACAGATGAATTCCATAAACCCTGAATTATTACATGTATTGTCTTGATTGTATCTTGGCATGTTTCTGTTTTTGACAAACTTTGAAGTTATTTGCTAATTTCATGCATGAGATTAATTGTCACACCCTGACCTTGGTTATCTTTGTTTTCTTTATTATTTTGGTTAGGTCAGGGTGTGACAAGGGTGGTTTGTTTAGTTTTTGTATTGTCTAGGTTTTTTTGTATGTCTAGGGGTATATGTCTATGGTTGCCTAGATTGGTTCTCAATCAGAGGCAGCTGTTTATCGTTGTCTCTGATTGGGGACCATATTTAGGTAGCCATATTCCTTGGGTATTTTGTGGGTTGTTATTCTATGTTTAGTTGCCTGTTTGCAGTAGTCATATAGCTTCACGGTTCGTTTTGTATAGTTTTGTTCAGTGTTCGTTCTTTCATTAAAAGAGTTTATGTACGCTCACCACACACACCTTGGTCTCCTCCAAATATTCTGTAGTTATTTTGTAGTCATTGCACCAATTTAAAGTATGTCCTCACTTCCATTTAGCCATCTCAACAATGTCCCAATGCATCATAGTACCAGGCCCTCCAGTCTAGACTGGTGATTGATTCTAGGGTGGTTACTGGTATTTAAGATAATGATGAGGAAGGTAACTGACCATTTTTGGCATTTCTTTTGCAAAAGTATTTTCCCCGGGAGCTTTTTGCAATGTCCTAAGGTCATCTAAGTGAGACTCATTTCTAAGTGTTAGTTGAAGTTCAGTAGCTCCGGCACCCAACTCAGAAGCTAGCGTCTAGCTGCTTCTCAGGGCTAGGCCCCTTTTTTCTCAATTTCCGCCTGACTGATGTGCCCAAAGTAAACTGCCTGTTGCTCAGGCCCTGAAGCCAGGATATGCATATCAGTGGTACCATTGGAAAGAAAACAGTTTGAAGTGTGTAGAAATGTTGAAATAATGTAGGAGACTAACACAATAGATATCGTAGGGGAAAATCCAAAGAAAAACCAACCAGATTTTTTTTTCTTTGGATTTTCCCCTACGATATCTATTGTGTTAGTCTCCTACATTATTTCAACATTTCTACATACTTCAAACTGTTTTCTTTCCAATGGAAAGTATAGGGGCATTCTTTCCATAAGAAATATTATAGTTTGATTACATTGTAGGATATCTGAGGAGTAAATAGAAACATATTTTAACTTGTTGAAACAAAGTTTAATGGTAGATTTTCGGATTCCTTTCTCTGAATGTTGAACGAGTGGATTACTGAAATCGATGGCGAGAACTAAACATACTTTTTGGGATATAAAGAAGGATTTTATCTAACAAAACGACACTACATGTTAAAGCTGGGACCCTTTGGATGACAAATCAGAGGAAGATTTTCAAAATAAGTGAATATTTAATCGCAATTTGTGAATTTATGAAACCTGTGCCGGTGGGAAAATATTTTGTGGGGCGCCGTCCTCAAACAATCGCATGGCATGCTTTCGCTGTAATAACTACTGTAAATTGGACAGTGCAGTTAGATGAACAAGAATTTAAGCTTTCAACCGAGGGAGAACATAACAAGCATGCAGATGCAATAAGTGAAAACACATTATCTAACTGGGGATAGCTAACATAATGTCACAAAGCATGATTCGCTAGCCCGTTATTTCAATCTGAAATAACTTCATATTTCCGAGTTAGTCAGATATTACTTTAGAAGAAATTGACATGGGCTAACTAACTAGCTAGCTAGCTACCAGCTAGCTATAGCTGGCTAGCTGCTTATTAAAGGTAGATATAAATGGTTCATTTTACAACAAAAAAATGTATTACAGAAGCTGGCTAAATAATTTTATCATGCTTTGTGACACCCCGGTTTTATGCTATTTTAGTCCACAAAACATGTCAGACTGTAACCTACAGTAGAACCTGATGAGTACTGTGGGGGAAAACAAAAAATTGGCCAGCCGCTTTTTTGTCCTACCAGGCCCTCGATGAGGTTCTAGCTAGTGTATCCCTCTGTCCTTCGACTCTTGTTGGATGTATATGTCAGGTTCATCAGGTCCCAGGTTCCCGTGACTGTTATGATTATTTATTACAAGTTAGTTACAATTTGCTTTTTTATTTAGCTCCATCTATACCTGATAGAGCAGATCTAGTCTCACATGCGAAAGTAAGCCTCATGCCAGAGAGACTCATGCCAGACTAGAGCAGACCCAGAAGTTCTGACTGTGTGTAGATTGAAAAAATATATATATTTAATCAATTTTAGAAGAAGGCTACCTGCCCCAACAGAGGTAGCCAACTGTACATTTTAGTGGAGGAGGAATAACGGTCTGGGGCTGTCTGTTTTGCATGGCTTGGGATAGGCCCCTTATTTACAGTGAAGGGAAATCTTAACGCTCTAGAATATAATGACATTCTAGACTATTCTGTTTGTTTCCAACTTTGCGGCAACAGTTTGGGAAGTCCATTTCCTGTTTCAGCATGACAATGCCCCCGTGCACAAAACAACATCCATACAGAAATTATTTCTTGAGATTGGTGAGGAAGAACTTGACTGGCCTGCACAGAGCCATGATGTCAAACCCATCAAACACCTTTGGGATGAATTGGAATGCCAACTGAGACCCAGGCCTAGTCTCTAAAAATCAGTGCCCGACCACACTAATGCTCTTTGTGGCTGAATGGAAGTTTCCACAGCGATGTTCCAACATCTAGTAGAAAGCCTTTTTAAATGTTGTATTTATTTAACCTTTATTTAACTAGGCAAGTCAGTTAAGAACAAATTCTTATTTACAATTACGGCCTACCCAGGCCAAACCCTAACAGCGCTGGATCAATTGTGTGCCGCCCTATGGGACTTCCAATCACACGCCGCCCTATGGGACTCCCAATCCCATAGGGATACAGCCTGGAATCGATCCAGGGTCTGTAGTGGCCTCTAGCACTGAGATAATGTGCCCTAGACCGATGTGAAAATCGGAAGCCAGAAGAGCGGATGCTGTTATAGCAGCAAAGGGGGTACCAACTCAATATTAATGCCCATGATTTTGTAATGAGATGTTAGAAGAGCAGGTGTCCACATAGTTTTGGTTATGTAGTGTACATATGTATATATTGAAAAAAATATATTGAACAAAAATATAAATGCAACATTCAACAATTTCAAAGATTTTTCGGAGTTCCAGTTCATATAAGGAAATCAGTAAATTTCAATAAATAAATTAGGCCATAATCTAAGGATTTCAAATGACTGGGAATACAGATATGCATCTGTTGGTCACAGATACCTTTAAAAATAAAGTAGGAGTGTGGATTAGAAAACCAGTCAGTATATGTTGTGACCACCATTTGCCTCATGCAGCCCGACACATCTCCTTCGCATAGAGTTGATCAGGCAGTTGATTGTTGCCTTTGGAATGTTGTCCCCCTCCTCTTCAATGGCTGTGCAACGTTGCTGGATATTGGCGGGAACTGGAACACGCTGACTTACACGTTGATCCAGAGCATCTCAAACTTGCTCAATGAGTGAAATGTCTGGTGAGTATGCAGGCTAAGGAAGAACTGGGACATTTTCAGCTTTCAGAAATTGTGTACAGATCCTTACGACTTGGGGGCGTGCATTATCATGCTGAAACATGAGGTGATGGCGGTGGATGAATGGCACAACAACGGGTCTCATGATCTCGACATGGTATCTCTATACATTCAAATTGCGATTGATAAAATGCTTATGCCTGCCCATACCATAACCCCACCCCCACCAGGGGGCACTTTGTTCACAATGTTGACATCAGCAAACCGCTCTCACCTATCACGTGGATGGATTATCTTGGGGAAAAAAATGCTCACTAACAGGGATGTAAACAAATTTGTGCACAGAATTTGAGAGACATAAGGTTTTTGTATGTTTGGAACATTTCTGGGATCTATTATTTCAGCTCATGAAACATGGGAACAACACTTTACATGTTGCTTATATATTTTTGTTCAGTGTATATATCGTGAGTATTATTATTTGTAGTTTTTTTTATTTTTTATGGGACCAATCAAAAGCAGGGCACCACCCCTAATGCCCTAGTGGACGAGCCGCCACTGGAGAGACCTAGATTTATTTCACCTGCTGTTACTGTTATAAAGGGAACAGAAGAAACTGTACAACCTGCAGATATCAATCCATTACACACATGACTGGGAATGTGTGAGGTAATAAATATCTGCCTTACTTTCAGTGGACACCAACATGCACTTAGTCTGTGTGTGTGTGTGTGTGTGTGTGTGTGTGTGTGTGTGTGTGTGTGTGTGTGTGTGTGTGTGTGTGTGTGTGTGTGTGTGTGTGTGTGTGTGTGTGTGTGTGTGTGTGTGTGTGTGTGTGTGTGTGTGTGTGTGTGTGTGTCTGCGCATGTGTGTGCATGTGTGTACCGTGTGAATGAGCTCGCTGGAGTAGAAAAGGTCATGAGGCGTTCCATTAGTGGTTTTGTAAGGATTAAAGCGAGTCGGAGTCCTTCAGGGAGAGGAGCCCGGAGCCCCTGAGCCCGTTTCCAGCACACTGCTATTACTGTAAATATGAGTTAAATCATACCCACACAGGGGGAGACCCACAGGGCAAGACTCATAGCTGTGGACCTGTGTGCTCTGTAGAGGGGAGAGAACCTGGTTTGTGCCACCAGCGCAGATAGGCCTAAAATAGTAATCAAATCTCCATCATTGCCAATGATAGGCCTCCAGTCAGCATTGTCAATTCCTGTTACAGTAAGATGCCAGCTCAGGACAGTGAGTCACCATTTCTATAGCATTGTGTGCTATACCAGCTTCGGGAAGCTACTCTGAAATTATAGTTTAACAAGCTACCAAGCTACTTCACACTGGAAGAAGTTAAGATACTCTAAAGCTACCCTTAATAAATATATTGTTTACTAAACTAAAGTTAATTTGAAAAAGTAGTTAATTACATCCAAACTACTTCCTGAAAAATTATCAAATCTTAATCCGATATATCAAAGACCACAAATTGCAGAACAGGTCTCTGGAGTCAGATGTTAACATAATGTGTAATTTAACCTATTAAACATTAAACAGTCCAAGGCACTGCATCGCAGTGCTAGAGGCATCACCACAGACCTGCGTTCGATCCCAGGCTGTGTCGCAGCCGGCCGCGACCGGGAGACACGGGTTAGGGAAGGGTTTGGCCGGCCGGGATGTCCTTGTCCCATCGCGCTCTAGTGACTCCTTGTGGCTAGCCGGGCGCATGCATGCTGACTTTGGTCACCAGTTGTATGGTGTTTCCTCCGACACATTGGTGTGGCTGGCTTCCGGGTTAAGCGGGTAGTGTATCAAGAAGCAGTGTGGCTTGGCAGGGTTGTGTTTTGGAGTTCGCATGTCTCTCGATTATCGACTCTCCCGAGTCTGTACGGGAATTGCAGCGATGGGACAAGACTGTAACTAGTAATTTTATATCACAAAATTGAGTAGAAATAGGGGTAAAAATTAGAGCATTTTAACAAAGAAAATAAATATGTATTTCTTACTATAAAAACTAGGTTTCAAGTAAAAATTAGACAGGTCTGATGCCAGAAAAGAAAGGAAATCTTGCCTACTGTACCCATATCTTCTGTTCACAAAAAAAGTAGTGTGTAGTTCCAGTAGTGAATTACTTTTCGGGCCATGTAGTGGTGTTGCTTACTGAAAACACTACCAAGATTTGAATTTAGTTAAACTACCACCAAGCTACCGCAGAATGTGATTAAATTACTGGTTGAACTACATGTACATTGAACAAAAATATAAATGCAACATGTTTATTTCATGAGCTGAAATAAAAAATCCCAGAAATGTTCCATATGCACGAAAAGCTTATTTCTGTCTGTCACGACTCTGACCGAAGGACACTCCCTTCCCGTTCGGGTGGCGCTCGGCGGTCGTCGTCGCCAGCCTACTAGCTGCTACTGATTATTTCCTCCCCCTCCTTATGTGTTGATTGAGTGCACCTGTTTTGAATTAGATAGTAGGCTTTATTAGTCAGCCGGCCCGCAGAGTTCCTTGTGCGGGATTAATTATTGTGACCATCTGTTTTAGTGTGCTTGTGTGCACGTCTATGGGTTTTGTGTTTTTCCCATTTTGTGGGTTTTCCCTGGACCGTTTAAGTCCCCCTGTTTGGGGGCATTTGTTTGTTCATTACGTCCTGTGTGTTCGTGAGGGTTGGCTTATGTTCGCCGTTTGTCGGTGCATTAAAATAGCACTCACCTGAACTCTCTGCTTCCTGCGCTTGACTCCTCACCCATTACACTCAGATCGTTACACTGTCAAATTGTGTGCACAAATTTGTTTATATCCCTGTTAGAGAGCATCTCTCTTTTGCCAATATCACCCATCCACAGGTGTAGCATATCAAGATGCTGATTAATCAGCATGATTATTACACATGTGCACCTTGTGCTTGGGACAATTAAAGGCCACTCTAAAATGTGCAGTTTTGTCCCACAACACAATGCCACAGATGTCTCAAGTTTTGAGGGGAGTGTACAATTGGCATTCTGACTGTAGGAATGTCCAACAGAGCTGTTACCAGATCATTTAATGTTAATTTATCTACCATAAGACGCCTCCAAAGTTGTTTTAGGGAATTTGGCAGTACACCCAACCGGCCTCACAACTGCACACGTGTATTGTGTTGTGTGTGCGAGCGGCATGCTGATGTCAACATTGTGAACAGATTGCCCCATGGCAGTGGTGTAAAATACTTTAAAGTACTACTTAAGTAGTCTTTGGGGCTATCTGTACCTTACTTTACACATACATATTTTTGTTTTTTTATTTTACCCCCTTTTTCATGGTATCCAATTGTTTAGTAGCTACTATCTTGTCTCATCGCTACAACTCCCGTACGGGCTCAGGAGAGACGAAGGTTGAAAGTCATGCATCCTCCGATACACTGCTTCTTAACACAGCGTCATCCAACCCAGAAGCCAGCCACACCAATGTGTCAGAGGAAACACTGTGCACCTGGCAGCCTTGGTTAGCACACACATTTTCCCTGACACCCAAAAGTACTCGTTACATGGAAAGTGGTCCAATTCACACTCTTATCAAGAGAACATCCCTTGGTCATGCCTACTACCCCTGATCTGGCGGACTCACTAAACACAAATGCTTTGTTTGTAAATTATGTCTAAGTGTTGGCATGTGCCACTGGCTATCCATCAATAAAACAAGAAAATCAGATTGTGCCATCTGAGTACATTAATATAAAGAATTCTAAATGGTTTATAATTTTACTTTTGATACATAAGTACATTTTAGCAATTGCATTTACTTTTGATTCTTAAATATATTTAAAAACAAATGTATGTAATATTTGTATGTAATATATCATCTAATATTTTACACGAGTGACTTTCACTTTTACTTGAGTCATTTGAAGCCTTATTTTCTGCTGTTGGGTGGTAGCCTACACTACACAGTACACTGCTCTGTAGAAGCTGGCTAGGTAATGAGAGAGAGCCCCCTACTGGTCTATTATTTCAAATCAAAATTACACTATTCCTCATGCTGATTTTCTGTCAGAAATGTACACATTTAATGATGATATATTCTTCATATTTATATGTATATATTTCATGTTAAATGTACTCAAGTAAACTTCTCCACCATTGTGAAATGAAATGCTCAGTTTAATAGGTAAATGCCAATATTGCCACAGTAAGAGAGTGTGTGACATTGTGCTACTTCTCTAGCTACCGTCTTTGTGTTTGAGGAAAGAATTGAGGATACCATAGCTCACAATACCACCCAAATCTCTCTCTGTGATTCTCCTCAGTCAGTTAATTAACAGTGCCTGTCTTCCCAGACTGAATAAGCAGTGTGGTGATGTTGGCATATTGTGCAGCTAGCCAGCAGAACAGGCTGTGTGAGGAGATAGGGAGCACAGCTGATGAGAAAAATCACCCATTAATTTGACTGGATGTGTTTGGCAGCCTGTCCCCAGGTTATCAGTGCTCTAGCGTCACAGGGAAGGCTCTATCTGGCCTCCTCGTCTCCTGATAGCTGCAGATTAGACAAAGGCGCTGGTCGTTGCATGTTTCCCATCAGTAATTTCCGATGGAGATTGGCAGCAGCAGATAACCACATTTTAAAAATTCGATTGGAGCTCGGAAGGATGGGCCTCTCTGGCATCTGCAGTTGTTCACTGGAAAACATCTAGTTGATTTATTTCTGAAGATATAGGGATATATTTTACCCCCATGATGTGGTTGAACAATGTATTGATAGATACAGAAAACTATGTGATAGTTAGCTGAGATGCAGATGTACACTGGCAGTAGGTTTCACCCAGGTGGTTTCATAACCCCTTTGATGCTGAGCCTACAAATGCATCATGTCATGTGCAAACAAATCCATTTCCTTCAGAGTGCAGACACATGGCTGGATGACAACTATGCAGTCAGTCAGTCCAGTCCAGACATACCGGTAAACCATGTGCATTTCAAAAATAAGAATATGACATCAAACTAATTCAACCACAGTGGGCACCAGAGAGTTTCCATGAAAATGTATAACTGCGGCTTCAGAAGATTCTGCTCCTCGATTTGATGTCACCCGAACAAATCTAAACAAGTGTCATTCCCACTATAGAGCTTACTTCTCTCTGACCCTGATGTACTGTAGGTCTATTAAGGTCGATTATTTTATTAGAAGTGGCCATAGTAATTTTGCCACATTAATTCCCTGTGTTATAGAATACAAATAGTGTAGGCCTCAACCGGCACTCCCACCCTCTATGGCTGGGTGCATACTTGTTTATAATGCAGAAAGTCCAAAAGCCATTTTCTGTTTATCAATAAATGAAAGCACATAATCAAATATTCTGTGACAGAAAAAAATGCACATTATCAGTTACAAAATAGTGTTCTGAAAAATGCATTTAGTGGAATGGTTAACCTCTGCAAAGAGATAAGCATCCGATAATTGGCCATCATTGACCCACTCCGTGACCACCGGATTAGTTGCCTAGCAATGAATGGGCTAAGTCTGTTGTCATGGAGTTGACTTCTCCTGGTGCCCTCTGAAGCGGTCTACTGACCAATGACAGACGTGGTAAGAGCTCCGTCTATCAGAGGCTCCTGGGTGAGTGACTCAGATGTTTGAACCTGACTGTATTTGCTGCATTTCAATCTGTGGCAAGAGCTCAAATTAGGTCTACTCAGAGCGGTATGTACAGTACTTTAAGAAAGTATTCATAGCCCTTGAGTTTTTCCACATTTTGATTAGTTACAGCCTGAATTTAAAATGGTTTCAATTGAGATGTTGTGTCACTGACCTACACACAGTACCCCATAATGTCAAAGTGGAATTTTGTTTTTTTTAGACATTTTTGCAAATTTAAAAAAAATGAAAAGCTGAAATGTCTTGAGTCAATCAATAAGTGTTCAACCCCTGTGTTATGGCAAGCCTAAATAAATTCAAGGGTAAAAATGTTCTTAACAAGTCACATAAGTTTTATAGACTCACTCTGTGTGCAGTAATAGTGTTTAATATGATTTTTGAATGACTACCTAATTTCTGTACCCAACCGGTCCCTCAGTCGAGCAGTGAATTTCAAACACAGATTCAACAACAAAGACCAGGGAGGTTTTCCAACGCCTCGCAAAGTAGAGCACCTATTGATAGATGGGTAAATATAAAGCAGGCATTGAATATCCATTTGAGCATGGTAAAGTTATGAATTACACTTTGGATGGTGTATCAATACACCCAGTCACTACAAAGATACAAGTGTCCTTCCTAACTCAGTCGCCGGAGAGGAAGGAAACCGCTCAGGGATTTCACCATGAGGCCAATGGTGACTAAAACAGTTACAGAGTTTAATGGCTGTGATAAGAGAAAACTGAGGATGGATCAACATTGTAGTTACTCCAAAATACTAACCTAAATGACAGAGTGAAAAGAAGGAAGCTTGTACAAAATAAAAAATATTCCAAAACATGCATCCTGTTTGCAATAAAGCACTAAAGTAAAACTGTCAAAGAAATTAACATTATCTCTAAGAATACAAAGTGTTTTGTTTGGGACAAATCCAGTACCACTCTTCATATTTTCAAGCATGGTGGTGGCTGCATCATGTTATGGGTATGGTTGTCATCGACAAGGACAATGGAATTTTTTAAACATAAAAAGAAACGGAATACAGCTAAGCACTAGCAAAATCTTAGAGGAAAACCATGTTCAGTCTGCTTTCCAACAAACACTGGGAGACAAATTCAGCTTTCAACAATAACCTAAAACACAAGGCCCATTATACACTGGAGTTGCTTAACAAGATGACGTTGACTGTTCCTGAGTGGCCTAGCTACACAGTTTGACTTTAAAATCTATAGCAAGACTTGAAAATCGCTTTCAACCAACGTGGCAGATCTTAAATAATTTTTTAAAGAATAATCTGCAAATATTGTACAATCCAGGTGTGCAAAGCTCTTAGAGAATTACCCAGAAAGATTCATCACTGCTAAAGGTGATTCTAACATGTATTGACTCAGGGAGTTTAATAATTATTTAATCAAGATACTGTACATTAGTGTTTTATTTTTCATATTTTTTAAGTGTTAGAATTTTTCTTTCACTTTGACATTACAGATTATTTTCTGTAGTTCGTTGACAAATACATTACAATTAAATAAATGTTCATCCTACCTTGTAATACAACTAAACGTGGAAAAAGTCAAGAGGTGTGAATACTTTCTGAAGGCACTATAAATGGCTCTGGGTCTACTGTAATGAAGTGCCTATGTTCTCTTCTTGCATGTGCTGAACCTGACGGTACACAGAGACAGGCTTATACTGATTGGACAGTTATGTGATATGGTTTAATTATGTGTTTACCAAGGCTGCACTTGAAAGCTGTGCACGCATGTGTATAAGATAAAGACAGAGATGTGTGTATGTTTGTGCCTGAATGCACATGTTAGTTTATAAGGATATACCCAGTTGCGTCCCCGATGAGTCTGTCTTGACTTGTAGCCTGTGAGAAGTACCTGATCACGTGATGGGCATTGGCTAATAAGAATTGAGATATCTGAAAGAGTTAGAGGTGCTTCGGAGCACACAGCCAGGAGAAGAAAATTACAATTATTATATCCAGCCTAAGGGCACAACAGCCACTAGCCACAATAAGGCATGGATTTTTTTAAGGGGCATTACAGCCACACAAAGGGGATGCCGCCAGGGAATTCCAGGCAATATCAAATGCTTGTCAAATTGGAAATGAGACTGATGAAGCGTGTGCAGCTTGCGCAAAAAGAAAAAAGCAGAGCTCAGGCCTTTCATGCAACTTTTTTCAAATCATCATTAGAGTCGCATCATGCAGCCTTAGAATGTATTGAAAATATAAACATGTAGCCCAATGTTTGTAGCACAACTAAAGTTGCATAAATAACTCTAAATTAAGCAATACAGAATAGACGCATGTGCATACTCCCTCAACTCGTTTGGAGAATATATCCTTTCTGTGTAATTCAGATATGTTCAATTGTATTCTTCATACTATAAAATAATATAAAATAATGCCACAGAATTCTAAGCCAATCTTGTCTGCTAAATGAACTAGTGTAGCCCAAAACAAGCAAGTATAGAGTAGGGAATCATTATACCATCTAAACCCCTGTGAAATATAGTTTACATAACCAAAAATATTGTATTTTCAGCTGTTTGAAGCTGGTGTACAAAACCGAAAGTAAAAGACGTAAAAACAAAACAGAAGATTGGGAAGCATAGAAATAACACACATAGAACAGATATACCATTTATCAGACTTGCTTTCAATGAGAATGACAGATCTATAACTCACATTTCTATGTGAAATTGGTCAGGGTGCTTAAAAAGTTACATATTGCAGCTTTAACTGTCCTCTCCATGTTTAGCTGGAATTTAGCCTGAAAGGATTTGACAAAAGTGGTTGTTTAATGATATGGCATACTGGCCTACAGAATATCAGATCTCAACTATGACTGGAGTGTTTAACATCACCAGTACCAAATCCTTATGATATATACCTTCTCATAAGTGCAACGTGGAATGTCTGACTGCCGGTCTCATGGTAATTGGACAAATCAACCTTTTATTGTAAATGAGTGGTGTTTTAATTTGCTGATAAAATGCAGGACATGATTGTTTGGTTTTTGGACAAAGGGACAAAATGCCAGACTGTCCCACACAATCTGGGACATGTGGTCTCCTTGCCCCAAAGTGCTATTCTCCCTTAGGCTCTCCCCTCGGCACCTTTTCAGGTTCCAGCCAGGGGAGTCAGTGTACGCCCACTCCCCCTCAGGTCGGTTGTGACAAACGGAGCAGGATGACTGATTGACATTTGCCGTCTATCATGGCCCTCTTCCCATGCACTTTGACTCAATATGTCTATTGTGCACAAGCGAACACCATAGAACAGACTCATAAGTGCACCCCCTTGGTTCTCCACCAGGGGTTGCCATCACTCTAGGTGAGCGGGGCAGGGAATGAAACCTAGGCACAGGCTTTTTCTGTCTCACTACAAGACTCCCTTAGCCCAGTATTTAATTATGCATACCTTTTGGTTCAAGAAAGGGGAGGGGGAAACTGCGCCCTTTTCAGGGCCAAGAGCCCTATACACCTATTTGGAACTCGCAAGTCTACAATGTTTCAGCATCTTCCTCCACCTGTGCTTGTTTCACGCAGTCCGGACACTGACCACTCTACCTCCCCAAGCGTTTGGGGAAATATTCTGCTCTTTATAACCTCCTCAGAGTTGGGGCAAGACAGACCAGACACATAGCTACTCTACTGTTTAGGATTAGGAAATCTGGGTAACCAGTATGTTTCTTTCTTCCTCTTCGCTATACTGTCCGTTAGCTGCTCTCTGGCAGACAACCCCTCACTCGCCAGACTGTATGAGTTATGATATATATATATATACACTGCTCAAAAAAATAAAGGGAATACTAAAATAACACATCCTAGATCTGAATGAATGAAATATTCTTATTAAATACTTTTTTCTTTACATAGTTGAATGTGCTGACAACAAAATTATCAATGGAAATCAAATTTATCAACCCATGGAGGTCTAGATTTGGAGTCACACTCAAAATGAAAAAGGAAAACCACACTACAGGCTGATCCAACTTTGATGTAATGTCCTTAAAACAAGTCAAAATGAGGATCAGTAGTGTGTGTGGCCTCCACATGCCTGTATGACCTCCCTACAACGCCTGGGCATGCTCCTGATGAGGTGGCGGATGGTCTCCTGAGGGATCTCCTCCCAGACCTGGACTAAAGCATCCGCAAACTCCTGGACAGTCTGTGGTGCAACGTGGCGTTGGTGGATGGAGCGAGACATGATGTCCCGGATGTGCTCAATTGGATTCAGGTCTGGGGAACGGGTGGGCCAGTCCATAGCATCAATACCTTCCTCTTGCAGGAACTGCTGACACACTCCAGCCACATGAGATCTAGCATTGTCTTGGATTAGGAGGAACCCAGGGCCAACCGCACCAGCATATGGTCTCACAAGGGGTCTGAGGATCTCATCTCGGTACCTAATGGCAGTCAGGCTACCTCTGGCGAGCACATGGAGGGCTGTGCGGCCCCCCAAAGAAATTCCACCCCACACCATGACTGACCCACCGCCAAACCGGTCATGCTGGAGGATGTTGCAGGCAGCAGAACGTTCTCCACGGCGTCTCCAGACTGTCACGTCTGTCACATGTGCTCAGTGTGAACCTGCTTTCATCTGTGAAGAGCACAGGGCGCCAGTGACGAATTTGCCAATCTTGGTGTTCTCTGGCAAATGAAAAACGTCCTGCACGGTGTTGGGCTGTAAGCAAAACCCCACCTGTGGACGTCGGGCCCTCATGGAGTCTGTTTCTGACCGTTTGAGCAGACACATGCACATTTGTGGCCTGCTGGAGGTCATTTTGCAGGGCTCTGGCAGTGCTCCTCCTGCTCCTCCTTGCACAAAGGCGGAGGTAGCGGTCCTGCTGCTGGGTTGTTGCCCTCCTACGGCCTCCTCCACG
The DNA here is from genome assembly GCF_018296145.1 of Oncorhynchus tshawytscha. Taxonomy (NCBI): domain Eukaryota; kingdom Metazoa; phylum Chordata; class Actinopteri; order Salmoniformes; family Salmonidae; genus Oncorhynchus; species Oncorhynchus tshawytscha. The sequence goes on along the minus strand of NC_056435.1, from coordinate 35,889,346 downwards.
TCTCCTGATGTACGGGCCTGTCTCCTGGTAGCGCCTCCATGCTCTGGACACTACGCTGACAGACACAGCAAACCTTCTTGCCACAGCTCTCATTGATGTGCCATCCTGGATGAGCTGCACTACCTGAGCCACTTGTGTGGGTTGTAGACTCCGTCTCATGCTACCACTAGAGTGAAAGCACCGCCAGCATTCAAAAGTGACCAAAGCATCAGCCAGGAAGCATAGGAACTGAGAAGTGGTCTGTGGTCCCCACCTGCAGAACCACTCCTTTATTGAGGGTGTCTTGCTAATAGCCTATAATTTCCACCTGTTGTCTATTCCATTTGCAAACCAGCATGTGAAATTTATTGTCAATCAGTGTTGCTTCCGAAGTGGACAGTTTGATTTCACAGAAGTGTGATTGACTTGGAGTTACATTGTGTTGTTTAAATGTTCCCTTTATTTTTTTGAGCAGTGTATATTTTACATTTATTTAAAGGAAGATTGCCTTGTTCAGGGGTAGAACAACAGATTTCTACTTTGTCTGCTTGGGGATTTGATCTTGCAACCTTTCCGTTACTAGTCCAATGCTCTAACCACTAGGCTACCTGACACCACTCATTAAAGGCACAGTCCAAGAGGTTCAACCCTGTCTTTACAAGAACTCTGCACATTCGCCTTGGACACATTACAAGGTACCCCAGTTGTTGGGATGCAATCTTGCATCTTTGCATCTTATATATATATATATATATATTTGCACACATCTCAGTGAACTAATCTATTGCGGAGGCCTAGACTAAAAAACAATTTATGCTTGATCCGAAAAAGTTGTCAATGACGCCATATGGAGGGTGTGACGCAATTGCGAGCCTCCAGAGGCATGCAGAGGCCAAATTGAGATCTATACCGCATCGCCATATGGCTCCCAAATGTTGTAACAATGTTGAGGGCTCTGTATAAGTCCGCATTGACATGATTGGTTGACAGTAGGTGGGGGCGGAATATCCTGTATAAACACAAACTCACTTCCTTGACAACTTCCTTGGCAACAGCTCTGCACTACCCTGCGATGAGCAAGAAGTATGAATGCCCTGATTTCTGCAGAGGCCGTATCACCGTAAGCGCTGCATGGCCAATGTAGACATCAGAGCCCAGATGCATAATGCACTTCTCTCACTAGAATGTGCTCTCTCCCACCAATTTGTGCACATTCATTGTTTCATAACTTCATTGTGTGAATTGTTTGCTAGTAGTACATTTAAGGTTAATTCCTATCATTTCTAATCTACAGTGTTTGTTTGGTTATGGTAATTTCTGTTAATGCATTCAATATATTATTGTTCCTTGTACCCTTCTCATTGTCGGAGTGGACACATTGTTTGCAGAGCGCACAACCTATGCAACACTTGTGAGAAACAACTTTTGGTTTATTTCATCAAATTTAGTCAATTCAATTTAGTTTTTTTTTTGTTTGGAGCGCTCTCGTTAATGTTGAGTAAGGATGTGCACCTGAGTATGCTTAGAAATAGGCCTGTGGGCTATTTTTGACTGTGCACAAATGATAATATTTCGGATTTGGCTTAATGCACCACCACTAATGAGTTGTGGAGCTTCTCAAAGTAATGTTTTCTTCACCTCAAATGGCAAACAACGTCTGTTTTTACATCCATTGAGAATGATAATAGTTCCTCAATGTATTTGAAAAATCTTTCCAGCTGTCTCCCTTTCTGGTAACCACTCAGCGTGAAAGGGAAAAATGTCATTCTCTGATCCAGTTGAAACATCATAAAATAGGCCTACCTGATTACTTCTTATCAGTGCTTGACTTGGACTAAAATAGGTTTGGGTGCTGTCACTGTTTATATTTAGGTGCAGGAGCTCCACAATACTTTTGAGATAATATTATATAAGAGGAGCAGGAGCTCAGGCAGTAGAACATTTGAGGTGTCAGTGGGGAGACCAGGGATGGTTGTAACACAGGATTGTACACTCTCAATATCTCCAGGCGGGAACAAGTTAGAATCATGTGCACATGGTCAGATTAGTCCTCAACCCTCATGTGAAAAAGCAAGACCTTGCTTGCAGTCAAAACACTTAAAAGACACACCCTCGTACACTTACCCTCGCCTTATGCCCTTGGGGGAATGCCCGTTGCCATCTTGGAGGGCGGTCCAAATGATTAGCCAAGCAAGGGAAGTTTGCAACTTAAGCCCCTCAGCCCTAATTTTTAGTCGGCTTTGCGAGTGTACTTCACTTCGGGGCCTGAAACTCCCCATAATTCAATTGGCGACGATTGTACATCCACTAAGAAAAGTCAGCGAAAACTTAAAAACCACATCAATGGAGAAGTCAACATACAAGTGTAGGTAAAAACGAATGTAAATAAGTTAGACATTGTGCTACTAATGCACATGACATGCCTCGTAAAAGGTAAATATGTTTTGTTTGGTTATCATTTGGAAGTTGTAGAAATAAAACATTTTTGGTCGTCAGAAGTTCCAGCTAGGCAGGCTAACGTTAGTTAGCTAATTAATTTGCTAGCTATCATACAGTAGGCGTATATTAGTAATTATATATTTAATATAAGTAGACCTGCACTCATAATTGACTGTAGCGCATGTAAAGCTCCCACAAGCTACTGGTGGATTAAATCTTTGCGTGAGTGACGAATTTCTGGCCAAGGGTGGTCCATTTAAAAATCATTCCTTCCTCCCTTGCCCTGCAAGTGTATACTCGCCAGACGAAGTGATACGTCATCAGAAGTGTCCACTTAATTTGAGGACTGAGGGGATAGGGTGTGTTTTTTAAGTGTTTGGACCTCAGCCCTTGTTATAGACTCTGCAGATTTTATTGCCAGAAATCTGATTTTGAGGTCAGAACATTTTTTTTTTAACCAGATTTTGCGATGGCATCACCTACTTTGTCATTAGATTCATCAAACTTATATCAGGTTTATAACCAATGTGTGTAGATATATTTGATTTAAGTAGGGGCAATGCTAAAGTTCGAACATGTAGCTAAAATTGAAGATAGCTAATGGCTGCAAAGGTCAGGGTTAGTTGTAAACAAGCCTATGGAGGTCTGGGTGCTGGGAATAGAAATTATGGGCCCACTAAGCCTGTACCCCACGACTACCATACCACTGTCACAACTGTGTCTCTGATTGAACGAACATGTCCAACATTCACTCACACACACATGCAAAAAAAACATGTGTTTTTGGCAGGGGCGCAACTTTCATTTTAGAAGTGGGGGGATATAATAATAACAAAATAACAAAAATCAGCTTTATTTCTTTAATTAGGCAGATAGATTATGGCTTCCATCAATGTAATTGGCTGCATAATTTCCAATCCCCCATATATTTTTTGTAAATATATATATATTTCAAAATATATTTTCCTTTATTATTTTCCCCTAACCCTACCATCCCTCACCTAATTGGAGTAAACTAATGGACAACAACATTTAGGCTTCTACTTTCAGCTTATACATACCATATACATTTTACGGACACAGTATATTTTACAATATTTATATTTAGTTTGTTTTTCATCCCATCCTTCAGCTACCCTCAACCCCTCCCATCTATCTCTGAACACCATCCAGTTTTGATTTCTATTTTCCATATATATTTTAAATGTGCTGTGATGTATCACAAAAGTTCGGAACATTTCTATACTCATAGCTTTTCTACATATCGTTAATTAAAAATACACATTTCTGTTAAGTATTATTAAATTATTGATCGATTAACTATACATTTTTAAATCACCCAGCAGTGCTATTTGCAGAGGGGGACATACAGTAGCTTGGTAGGGGGTCTGGGGGCCCTCCCATTTTTGGGGGCCATCTAAACCACATTTCCTGCATTTATACACAATCTATTATGACCCATGGCCCTTCTAGCCATCTCTATTTAGAACAGCAAAAAGTAATCAAAAATGCCCACAGTCATCAAGTGTAAAGGCTGGTTTCTTCCTTCTGAAGAGGTGTAGCAAGGATCGGACAAAGATGCGGCGTGGTAAGTGTCCATGGTTGTTTATTTAAAAACATAAACTGAACACTATGAATACAAAAACAATAAATGTGAACAAACCGAAACAGTACCGTGTGGCGACAAACACAGACACGGAAACAAACACCCACAAACAAACAGTGAAACCCAGGCTACTTAAGTATGATTCTCAATCAGAGACAACTAACGACACCTGCCTCTGATTGAGAACCATACTAGGCCGAAACATAGAAATCCCAAAATCATAGAAAAACAAACATAGACTGCCCACCCCAACTCATGCCCTGACCATACTAAATAAATACAAAACAAAGGAAGTAAAGGTCAGAACGTGACATCAAGCTAGGTGAGAGATTATTAAACATGTTTCAGTGATTGATAAGACTGAACTAGATCCATGATAATAGCACATTTAACCAATAGCCTAACAAATGAACAACTCTTACAAATAAAGTACAAGACAACATTTTATTTTCTTTAAGTCATCCTCTATATCAAATTACAGCCAGACCACCCAGCCAAGCCGAGCCGCCTACACACACAATCCCCACCAGTCTAGTCAATAACTCAACTCTCTTCCCAACACAACATCCTTCCCATCTTTTTTTTATATCTCAAGGGAAAGGTTTGGAAAACAGAAGTTGAATGAAAACACACATACAGTGGCTTCGGAGAGTATTCAGACCCCCTTTACTTTTTCCACATTTTGTTGTGTTACAGCCTTAATCTAAAATAGATTTTTTTTAAACATATTCCTCAGCAATCTACACACAACACCCATCAATGACAAAGTGAAAGCAGGTTTTTAGAAATGTTATTATTTTATTAATACCTTATTTTCATAAGTATTCAGACCCTATGCTATGTGACTCGAAATTGAGTCTAATGTGCATCCTGTTTCCATTAAAACTTGATTGGAGTCCACCTATGGTAAATTAAAATGATTGGACATTATTTGGAAAGGCACACACCTGTATACATAAGGTCGTATAGTTTACCGTGCATGTCAGAGCAAAAACCAAGTCATGAGGTCGAATGAATTGTCCGTAGAGCCCTGAGACAGGGTTTTATTTTTTTTTTTATTTCACCTTTATTTAACCAGGTAGGCTAGTTGAGAACAAGTTCTCATTTGCAACTGCGACCTGGCCAAGATAAAGCATAGCAGTGTGAACAGACAACACAGAGTTACACATGGAGTAAACAATTAACAAGTCAATAACACAGTAGAAAAAAAAGGGGGAGTCTATATACAATGTGTGCAAAAGGCATGAGGAGGTAGGCGAATAATTACAATTTTGCAGATTAACACTGGAGTGATAAATGATCAGATGGTCATGTACAGGTAGAGATATTGGTGTGCAAAAGAGCAGAAAAGTAAATAAATAAAAACAGTATGGGGATGAGGTAGGTGAAAATGGGTGGGCTATTTACCAATAGACTATGTACAGCTGCAGCGATCCGTTAGCTGCTCAGATAGCTGATGTTTGAAGTTGGTGAGGGAGATTAAAGTCTCCAACTTCAGCGATTTTTGCAGTTCGTTCCAGTCACAGGCAGCAGAGAACTGGAACGAAAGGCGGCCAAATGAGGTGTTGGCTTTAGGGATGATCAGTGAGATACACCTGCTGGAGCGCGTGCTACGGATGGGTGTTGCCATCGTGACCAGTGAACTGAGATAAGGCGGAGCTTTACCTAGCATGGACTTGTAGATGACCTGGAGCCAGTGGGTCTGGCGAAATATGTAGCGAGGGCCAGCCGACTAGAGCATAAAGTCGCAGTGGTGGGTGGTATAAGGTGCTTTAGTGACAAAACGGATGGCACTGTGATAGACTGCATCCAGTTTGCTGAGTAGAGTGTTGGAAGCCATTTTGTAGATGACATCGCCGAAGTCGAGGATCGGTAGGATAGTCAGTTTTACTAGGGTAAGCTTGGCGGCGTGAGTGAAGGAGGCTTTGTTGCGGAATAGAAAGCCGACTGTGTCGAGGCACAGATCTGGGGAAGGGTACCAAAACATTTCTGCAGCATTGAAGGTCCCAAAGAACACAGTGGCCTCCATCATTCTTAAATGGAAGAAGTTTGGAAACACCAAGACACTTCCTAGAGCTGGCTGCCCAGCCAAACTGAGCAATCGGGGGAGAAGGGCCTTGGTCAGGGAGGTGATCAAGAACCCGATGGTCACTCTGACAGAGCTCTAGAGTTAATCTTTGGAGATGGGAGAACATTCCAGAAGGACAACCATCTCTGCAGCACTATACCAATCAGGCCTTTATGGTAGAGTGGCCAGACGGAAGCCAATCCTCAGTAAGAGCCACATGACAGCCCGCTAGGAGTTTGCCAAAAGGCACCTAAAAACTCTCAGACAATGAGAAACAAGATTCTCTGGTCTGATGAAACCAAAATGTAACTCTTTGGCCTGAATGCCAAGCATCGCCTCTGGAGGAAATCTGGCACCATACCTACGGTGAAACATCGTGGTTGCAGTATCATGCTGTGGGGATGTTTTTCAGCAGCAGGGACTGGGAGACTGGTCATGATTGAGGGAAGGATGAACAGATCAAAGTACAGAGAGAACTTTGATGAAAATCTGCTCCAAAGCGCTCAGGACATCAGACTGGGGCGAATGTTCACCTTCTAATAGGATAACGACCCTAAGCACAAAGTCAAGCTAACGTAGTAGTGGCTTCGGGACAAGTCTCTGAATGTCGTTGAGTGGCTCAGCCAAAGCCTTGACTTGAACCCGATCGAACATTCCTGGAGAGACCTAAATATAGCTGTGCAGCAACGCTCCCCATCCAACCTGACAGAGCTTGCGAGGATCTGCAGAGAAGAATGGGAGAAAGTCCCCAAATACATGTGTGCCAAACTTGTAGTGTCATACCCAAGAACACTCAAAGCTGTAATTGCTGCCAAAGGTGCTTCAAGAAAGTACTGAATAAATGGTCTGAATACTTAAGTAAATGTGATATTTTTTTAATACGTTTGCTTAAATGTAAAGAAAAACTGTTTTTGCTTTGTCATTATAGGGTACTAGATGCAGATTGGTGAGGAACATTTTTTTTAATCAATTTTAGAATAAGGCTGTAACGTAACAAAATGTGGAAAAAGTCAAGGGGTCTGAATACTTTCCGAATGCACTGTACACCTACACATTAACATACAGAAACAGTACACCCTCCATACAATTCATATCATAGGCCTAATAGTACTGTTAGGCCTATGATATGAATAATAGTACTGTAAAAATGTAATTAATTTTACCCCTTTTTCTCCCCAATGGTCTCCAATTGTTAGTAGCTACTATCTTGTCTCATCGCTACAACTCCCGTACGGTCTCGGGAGAGACGAAGGTTGAAAGTCATGCTTCCTCAGATATACAACCCAACCAAGCCGCACTGCTTCTTAACACAGCGCGCATCCAACCCGGACTTACAGTTGACAGGGACAGCTCTAGCAGGGCAGAAATTTGCCGAACTGACTTGCTGGAAAGGTGACATCCTATGACGGTGCCATGTTGAAAGTCACTGAGCTCTTCAGTAAGGCCATTCTACTGCTGGTGTTCCCCTATGGAGATTGCATGGCTGTGTGCTCGATTTTATAGACCTGTCAGCAACGGGTGTGGCTGAAATAGCCGAATCCACTAACATGAATGGGTGTCCACATACTTTTGTATATATATGTATGTTGAGATGGCACCTGTACTCCGTAAAAAAGTGATTATTTAAATCATTATCAGTCAACATCATCGCATCATGCTCAATCATTGTATTAAACATAGTTTTATTGTTCCTGGTAAGCCTGTAGAGTTTGCTGGCTCAACAAATTCATGGCAGGCAGCCCTTTCAGAAACAGTCAGCTTACGAAAAAAATCACATCCTACTAAATGGATAAACTATGCATGAGATCTTCTATTCTTCCTGCTCACTTCTTTTTGATTTACTGTGATGAGAATATTAGGCCAATCGGATCTAACAGTTTTCTAATCGCTAGGACAAAGCAAATCAGGCAGACGGAGAGAGGGGGAGAAAAGGGAAAGGAGAAGAGAGGGATGTTTGTGAGCAAGAGTAAAACGGGAGGAGGAGGGGTGGTGTGAGAAGAGATTTTGTCAAATTAGCCACACTGTCAGCCTGGTTTTGACTTATCTCTACTGGAATTGTCATCTCTATAGCAGACACAGGAAGCCTCGCTTGCTCACCATCATCTTGCCTACAGTTAGTTTACAGTCCAGCTCTCTTGTATCTGCCTCGGCTGGCTAATTTGATGAGAAATTGCTCAACCTCCAGTGGGGTGGCTAGGAATGGCTATCACACAGCAAGGGAACATCATATTAACAGAAAAATACAAGGAAAATCTGGTTCATGTTTTCATCATAATATTCACACAAAGATGTCCTTATCAACAACAACAAAAATGTCAGGCAAATGATAATTCATCAGGGCATTTGAATCTGACTGTACACTGACTACACAGGAGTACAATTCATTCTTGAAAACAGTCCCTGCTTCACATTATATAACATTATGTCTTCAGTGAGTTACATACCTATTTGCCCTTAGATTGTGTTTAGCCAGCAGCCATGTTGACTTTGTCTGGGAATCACACAAGGGATCCTTCAGAACGACATAACTCTAAGAACCATTCACATAGAATTGGAATATAGTCCATTTAGTCAATTTATATCTGCAATGTTCTCTGACTGTTTTGTTCTGAGCAATTTAGGCATATTCACTCAAATTCTATAATAATCCACATAATTTATGTAGCCTACAAGTAATGGAAGTTACATCTGAATATAGCCCATATTTCCAGAATTCAGAGAAATTACCTCTTATAAAAAGAGGTCCATTTTGATGCTTTTGGAGCCATAGGCGAGTGATTTGGGGGTTATTATTCTGCACAAAAGCACAACCATTACAGAGGGACAGATGACGGGTTCATCCTGAATGGGCTACAGATGGTGGCGTCACAAGAAAATACCCACAGGTCAAAGGCATTTCATAGGATTTCTCAGTCTATTGATAGTGCATGCGCTGCATGCACGCAGGCATGTAACCTACAAAATGATGCATGATTAATAAGATATATGTTTCTACTTATACGACCAGACTAATGCGTGGCGCCTCGAGACGACATTCAGGCACTCGGCTACAATCACATCCTCTCATCCATCTCCGACGTGGGGAGGAGAGGCAGTTCAAACAATAAACACATTTTAGCCTAAATCGATAACAAAAAAATCTAATCCAATCGTAAAATCTTGAAGCCATCGTTCATTTCCGTGAAGCCAATCCCCGTCTGTCTCTATGGTGTTTTATTTTTCAACAAGCTGACGAAAGCTCGAGTTTTTCCGTGTAGTAGCAATAAGAGCCGAGAGTCTTACACACGCGAGGCATAGACATCAAGCGGTTTGGGTAACTGTACAATTGTTTTCTCTTACTGAACAAGGAGATAGGTATTTTGAAAATGTTATCAGCTAATGAGGTATGTTTGTTGATTGTACATTTGTTTTGTCAGGTCTCAAAATAATATGCAGCCATTATTCTTTTTTGTTTTTTTAACAATGTAGGCTAACTTACATGTCAAATAGGCTATACAAACATGACATATTTTGTGTATTTTTTTAATGAAAAATATCGTTATTTTTGTTCTATGTTATTGTTGTCATTCCATTAGCTCGTGTCTGTTGGGACATTTCAAGTGCTTAAATTACCTCTTGGATTTATCCGCGTTTTGGAATGGGTAAGTTTGAGTGTTTGCAGAAACACATATTTGTTTTGCATGAAATAACTAAATGATAGAAAACACGTTTACAGTGTCCAGTCAATTTATTCATCATATGTATTAACGTTAGTGTCTGCGAAGTATAGCATAGCAGTCACATTTAGGCTACATTTGCGCACTGAAATATATATATTTCATGTTTACCCAAGGGGTCTCGTGTTTTTGCGTGTAAATCAGCGTTATAGAAGGCTTTACTGTAAGTTTTTTGTTTACATTCATTTCCATTACTCTCAGGTGAAACTTTGAATTCTCGTAATTGAGTTCTGTGTCGCTGATGATGTGTTACTATTTTTCGGACGAGTAACCGTCCCAGCGCGTGAACAAACTGCTTTACCGTGACCAACTAGTTCACGTTTATTTAAGTAATCGCTGCTCTGTTAGGTCTTCACCGGGAGGCTGGAGAACAACAACACCTAATAACTAACATTTTGCCTGAAAGAGATCGCAGTGAAGCAGGACAGAAAATGGATCATCCTACAGACAGTGAATCACTTGGCCTTGGCTTGTTATATAAATCAGGCAGACAGGAATTGAGGAAATCAGGTATTGTTTGATTGAATGTTAGAATGGGAAAAACTAGTGACTTTGAGTGTGGTATGATCGATGGTGTCGGTCGTGCCAGATCCAGAATCTCAGAAACAGCCACCCCCTGATCTTTTCATGCACAACAGTGTCTATGGTTTACCAGGTGTGGTTTGACAAACAAACATTAAGTCAGTGGCAGTCCTGTGGGCAAAAAAAAGCTTGTTGATGAGAGAGGTCGAAGGAGAATGAATCGTGCAAGCTAACAGGCGGGCCACAAACAGACAAATAGCGGTGCAGTACAACAGTGGTGTGCAGAACCACATCTCGGAATGCAACTCCTGCATCTCGGAATGCAACTCCTCAGTCGTGTCTCGGATGGGCTATTGCAGCAGACAATAGGAGGTTCCCCTCCTATTAGCTAAAAACAAGAAGAAGTGGATCAGTGGGCACACGATCACTAACACTGGACAATTGAGGAGTGCAAAAACATCACCTGGTCCAGCAAATCCCAGTTCCTGTTGTGTCATGTTGATGGCAGAGTCAGGATTTGGCGTAAGCAGCACGAGTCCATAGACCCATAATTTCCCAACCACGAGCACAGTGACACACAGACATTTCCCAAACACGAGCACAGTGACACACAGACATTTCACAACCACGAGCATAGTGACACACAGACATTTCACCACCACGAGCATAGAGACACACAGACTTTTCACAACCACGAGCATAGTGACACACAGACATTTCACAACCACGAGCATAGTGACACATAGACTTTTCACAACCACGAGCATAGTGACACACAGACATTTCCCAACCACGAGCATAGTGACACACAGACATTTCCCAACCACGAGCATAGTGACACACAGACATTTCCCAAACACGAGCAAAGTGACACACAGACATTTCCCAACCACGAGCATAGTGACACACAGAATTTCCCAACCACGAGCATAGTGACACACAGACAATCAACCCACTGCACACTGTGATTCTCAAGGGTGATTTAATTGATTCAGCTTTGTTAGTAGGAATGACCCCGGTCGGACAAAACAGAGATAACCTGGGTAACCTGGGCCATCTTCAGTATCTTTACTATTGCAGATTCTTATTAGCAGCTCTGATGGCAGTTGTCTTTGTCATTCTGCACATCATTTCATCATGAGGAATGTGTTATTTGTCTTTGGCTAACAGTGCTTACAAATACATGATAGGCTACAAATCATTACTCAAGTCATAGACCCAAATGTATTCAAGTTTTTAAAAATTGATTAAAAAAAAATGTATTTGTTGTTTTTATCAATGTCAATCAAACAAACGATAGCAGTCACATGATCTGCACAGCAACAAGACATGAACAAGAAGGGGGGTTTGGTACAGCAGCTCAAGTTACAACAGAGATAATATTACAAGAGGGGTATCTAACAAAGGTCTTTGTTTTTGTAGCTGTGCCATGCAGCTTAGCCGTTGAAGATGTTAGCTGTCCTAGACGATTTGAACCTTTTACTGCAGTGGGCTAAATCAGGGTCACGTAGTGTTTCTTGGTAGTCTTAAACAAATCTACTCTGAAACAAAAGTATACACCTAATACACATGGTTATTGTCTATATGTCAGATATAGAGTTGAAATGTATTCAACTTTAAGTTTGCATCCCAATATTACACTTTATATACATCACAGAACACTGAAATATTATAACAAACTGTTTAACATAGAAACACCGGGAATTCCGTCTGTTTAAAAATAAATGTTTATTAATTATACTTTCTGAGTGATTTAAATATTGACTGGCATTCATCAGGCTGCACACTCAAGAGAAAGCTTCAAACTGTAACTAGTGCCTGCAACCTGGTTCAGGTTGTCAATCAACCTACCAGGGTAGTTACAAACAGCACAGGAATGAAATCATCAAGATTTATTGATAATCTCTTTACTAATGCTGACAAAATGAGTTTGAAAGCTGTATCCAAATCCATTAGATGTAGTGATCACAATATAGTAGCCATATCTAGGAAATCCAAAGTTACAAAGGCTGGGCCTAATATTGTGTATAAGAAGTCATACAAGAAGTTTTGTAGTGATTCCTATGTTGATGATGTGAAGATTATTTGTTGGTCAGTGTGTAATGAGCAACCATACAGACCTGGGTTTGATCCCAGGCTGTGTCACAGTTGGCCGTGACCTGGAGACGCATGAGGCGGTGCGCAATTGGCCCAGCGTCGGGTTTGGCTGGCCGAGATTTCCTTGTCCCATCACGCTCTAGCGACTCCTTGTGATGGGCCAGGCATCTGCAAGCTGACTTCGATCACCAGCTGGATGGTGTTTCCTCCGACACATTGGTGCAGCCGGCTTTCGGGTTAAGAAGTGTGTCAAGAAGCAGTGCGGCTTGGCAGGATCGCGTTTCGGAGGATGCATGGATTAACAAAAAGTTAATCTTTAAACCAATGTATAACACTTGTATGTTTTATTAATTTTTAAAATGTGTATTTCTGTTTTTGAATTTGGCGCTCTGCAATTTCACTGGATGTTGGCCAGGTGGGATGCTACCATCGCATACCCCCTAGAGAGGTTAAGCCTACTATTTCCCTACCTAAGAATAGTAAATCCTCCTTATCTGGCTCAAATAGCCGAGCAATCAGCCTGTTACCAACCCGTAGTAAATCTTTGGAAAGCAAAATTAGGTATAATCAGGAATTCCCAAGGGCAGCTGTCTAGGCCCCTTACTTTTTTCAATCTTTACTGACGACATGCATTTGAGTGTCTATGTATGCGGATGACTCAACACTATACACGTCGGCTACCACAGCGACTGAAATGTCAGCAATACTCGACAAAGAGCTGCAGTTAGTTTCAGAATGGGTGGCAAGGAATAAGTTGGTCCTAAATATTTAAAAACCTTAAATCATTGTATTTGGGACAAATCATTCACTAAACCCCAACTAAATCTTGTAATGAATAATGTGGAAATTTAGCAAGTTGAGAAGACTAAACTGCTTGTAAACTGTCATGGTCGAAACATATTGATAGAACAATAGCTAGAATGGGGAGATGTCCGTCTATAATTTTGTACCTTTATTTAACTAGGAAAAGCCCATTGAGATCTTGAGTGGATTTTTCAGGCGAGACCTGGCCAAGAAGGCAGCAACAATCAATACATTACAGAATTAAAACATATAACAATACAACAACATGATCCAGCCTAAAAAAATATTTACAATCCTCTGTAACAGAGTCTCCCATCAACAGTTGTATTATACAGCATCCACCTTCACATCAAAAGTGTTGGCTTCTGTAGACAGTATCAGGGTCATTCAAACATAAAAACACTTACAACTGTGTTCACAAGAATCAAACGGACAGACTGAATGGCTGCCAACTTGGATAATAAAGTGCTCCTCTGCATTCTTAACAGTGCTATCAACAAGGCAGCTCCTAGTTGTGTCACACCTGGCGCTACTGATCAGTCGTGTGGTCAGGTGCCACAAAGAGGGACTTAGGAAAATTGCAATTGGCTCAGATCAGGGTAGCACGGCTGGCCCTTGGATGTACACAGAGAGCTAATATTAATAATATGCATGTCAATCTCTCCTGGCTCAAAGTGGAAGAGAGATTGACTTGTATCACTACTTGTATTTGTGTGAGGTATTGACATGTTGAATGCACCAAGCTGTCTGTTTGAACTACTGGCACACAGCTCAAACACCCATGCATACCCCACAAGACATGCCACAGAGGTCTCTTCACAGTCCCCAAGTCCAGAACAGCCTATGGGAGGCGCACAGTACTACATAGAGCCATGACTTCATGGAACTCTATTACATATAAAGTAACTCATGCCAGCAGTAAAATTTGATTAAAAAAATAGATACAAATAGACCTTATGGAACAGCTGGGACTGTGAAGCAACACAAACATAGACACATGCATACAGTCTCACGATAACACTATATACACATGTACACATAGATGTTGTGTTATAGATATCTGGTAGCAGAGTAGAGGCCTGAAGGCACACACTTAATATATTGTGAAATCTGTTATGAATGTATTGTAATGTTTTTAAAATGTATAGCTTCCTTAATTTTGATGGACCCCAGGAAGACTTACCACTTACCACGCTGCGTGTTGGTCTGATCTTGACTACTCTTCCTCAGACGAAGAGGAGAATCGTTACAAAGCATGTACAGTGTAGTAGAGGAAACTTGTTCTGACTTATTTTGAAATTGATGAAGAGTCATGGTTGTTTGTTCAGTTTGTTGATGAGCCGCTCACATTTAATCTGATGGGTTTAGGTCCGTGCTGACATTTACATTACCAATGACATTTTAAAAACACAATTGTGTTGTCCTGCACACAACGGCACCAATCTTTATGTCTGTATGATCTATTTGTGGATGATTATTCCAGAGTTATATGTGGTCCATAACCTTTCCAGTAGACATGGATGTATGGGTCATCTCCCATACATTTCCGAATCTGCAGCTGTGGCTCTCTGGCACATGTGCCCGAGTGGTGCAGTGGTCTAAGGCACTGCATCTCAGTGCAAGAGGTGTCACTGCAGTACCTGGTTTGAATCCAGGCTGCATCACATCCGGCCGTGATTGGGAGTCCCATAGGGCGGTGCACAATTGGCCCAGCGTTCTCCGGGGTAGGCCGTCATTGTAATTAAGAAACTGAGTTGCCTAGTTAAATAAAGGTTACTTTAATTTTTTTGTTGTCAGTATCTGGCACACAATTCTCCAAACAGCTGTAAATTCCTCCCTCCCAAGTCATGCAGAAGCTGGCCTTTGATATGTGCTTCAACTCCTCTGTGTGTGTGTGTGTGTGTGTGTGTGTGTGTGTGTGTGTGTGTGTGTGTGTGTGTGTGTGTGTGTGTGTGTGTGTGTGTGTGTGTGTGTGTGTGTGTGTGTGTGTGTGTGTGTGTGTGTGTGTGTGTGTGTGTGTGTGTGTGTGTGTGTGTGTGTGTGTGTGTGTTGTGTGTGCATGTGTGGGCTTCCTAATACTGAACTAGTTGTATTAGTGTACAGTCACTGTCTTGCCTGCAGCATAGCGCTCTTGTGTCAGATGATAGGTTTCTTTCAGAATACTGACAGCTGACAAACAAATATGTATTTGTGTCAGATGTCAGTATAGTATCTGTGACTTCACTGTGACTGTGAAATATTTTATACAACTTTCTCAGGTGCCTCAACTAGACACAATTTGATTGTTTTCATAGGACAGCGTATAGGTAATGCTCAAGAAAACAGAACCTTACACAAGTTGGGATTTCTCTATTTTTATTTCACAAATGGTGCTGAATAAGAGGAATTGCCATTTCAGATAATAATTGTTATTGAATGTCCGGGAAATGTGAGAAAAAATATGCACCTTCTCAACCTTCTCAAGGGAGTATTAATCTCCTCTCTGTCTCTCTCTGTCTGTCTCTCTCTGTCTCTCCCTGTCTGTCTCTCTCTGTCTCTCTCTCTCTTTGTCTCTCTCTCTCTTTCTCTCTCTCTCTCTGTCTCTCTCTCTCTGTGTCTTTCTCTCTCTGTCTCTCTCTCTGCCTCTCTCTGTCTGTCTCTTTCTCTCTCTTGCTCTCTCATACCTCCCTGGACATTAGCAAATGTCAGATCATGTCAATTTCCAAAGCTTCAAGAAACACTATCTGGCTTCAAACCTACAAGATCAACAGAATGCAAAGCAAAATGAACTCTTCAGTTCCAATCCAATGTCATAAGGCCCATGTGGATGCAGCTTTAGTCTGGAATCTAGCCCTGCTAACCCTAACCCACCAGGTCAGAGAGGAGCTCACGTCCCTCCCTGGCCTGGGCTCGGCTCTGTCTGCGAGTCAGACAGGAGAAGGACAGCCTGTCCCATCCTGTTTGCTCAGAGGGCCCAATGTCAGAGCCAGGGGCAGAACGCTACTCACTCAGTGAGTGAAACTCTACAGGGAAAAGCTTGAAGCGCGTAATGGTCTGGTGTTGCTTTTTCTCCAGAGACGGAGTACCAACTTATTCACAAGTTCGTAGTTCTGTAACATCATACACCATTGTGTGAAGAGCAAAAATCATTATTAACAGATTCATCAAGGTGAACAGACTTTTGTGTCTCTTTTGTGTCTCGTCTCTTTCGTAAAACAGAAAGAATTTCACTTGCACAGTAATATGGATGTAAAGTGGCGTTTTGCTAAAAGAGTCAACTCTTACATATAGTATAATTAACACTCACTCATAGGTTTTTGCACAAACATTCACTGTCACGTACGCTCACAGACCCATTGATTGTCCCAATACACACAAAGAATAACTGCTGTCCCACCATCCACACACACAAACACTTGTTTGGATTGTACCACTGCTGGGTGCGGAGGCGTACTAACACACACACACACACAAACACAGTCAAATCATATTACTGTTTGGTGGCTGAGGCTGACTAACTGCACTGCTGTGTAGCCATGGAAACCCCAAGGGGAGAAGAGGAGCATGAAGAAGCACTGTTATAAAAATACATTGCGATTGTCTGCCTGCTTATGGTCAGTCAAGCTTACAGGGAGATGGGTGGGGGGATTTAGCAGGGGAGATAGGGAGAAAGGGTCATAGGTTAGACAGGGAACAAACCATTCACCATGTAGGGAGATCAACTGCCATGAGAACTTGATTCTACCATAATGTCTTGATCAGGACTGTTATCACAGTGTGTGTTGGGTTAGTTATGCCCCTTAAAAGTACAGTATTACATATCTAAGATGGTCCTCTTTCAAGACTAGATAGGTAGAAAGAGAGGATGATATACAAAATAGGATATTATTGAAATTGTAGGCTCACCATGGCCCAAGACCATTTAAAGAATACATATTTTTACCAAAATAGATCCATTTGTAGCTTCCTAACTAGTCAATGGTAACATTGTTAATTTGTGTGTGTGTGTGTGTCCCACACACACACACGCACACACACACACACATAGTGTCACTGGAGAGTGTTTATATTCTTAGAGGCACAGCTTGAGCGTGTTAGCCTGAAGTGGGCTTTAATACAGTAGCCGAGAGATGTACTGTAGCGATGATCATGTCCCTGTTTAGTTTTTCTAACCCCGTTGGTAATAATGGTATAATAGCTGGGTTCCTGGCATTCAGGTTGGTTGTATAGACTCTATATGACCCAGAGTTTTTTTGATGGTGGTTCAAAACATGTAATAGGCTGCAGACATGGTCCAGATTTCTGCAGTCGTAAAGAGAGAAGATTTCAGGCTTTTTGTTCCCAAAGTGGGCCTAACGTCTTTAATAGAACAGGTGGATAGCAGCGTCTATAGTGCCTGAGGGAAACTAAGTGTAGCTGATGAATGCTGTGCTTAGGCTCCTCAGTGATACTGACTGAGTGAATACAGTGTCCTTGTCATACGCTCCACCTGTACTACACACTTAATGATCCCTCTAGCACCCCCTCACGCGTTCTCTTCTTCTCACTATTTGAATTTCACCTCATCCTCCGTTCTCACTCTTGCTTTCGTTCTATTCTCGTTGAGTCCATGAGCCCATCCTAGCCGTCTTTCTCATAAATTTATCTCATGTATGTTTTCATGGGGGGTTAGGGATGTAGCTTCTTGTGTGTACTGTATGTGTAACTGATGGGGTAATCTGTGTGGATAGAATTTCATTTAGAAGGACAAAAGAATATAAATCATTCCCCGGCCCTCATTCTAGCCTCTTTCCCAGCGTTCTCCCAGTCTCCATTCGAGCCCACATCCAGGCTTCTCTCCCAGGTCTTATCCCTCCCCCAGGAGCCCAGCTGGGAGAGACTGATATACACACAGGCGCGGGGCTTAGCACACACTCCCCTTCACAATGACACACTCGCGTGTTCAAAGGCCTCCACTATAAACGAGAGTGGTAAATGACAAAAAAAATCATAGGGAATAGAGGCAGCTGCAGGAAAGAGAGGGGGAGAGGGATGGGGGAAGGAGGGGGGATGGGGTGGGCCCGGGTTTCTTTTACCCTAATGTGAGTTTAGAATTACTCTCTCTCTGTCTCTCTCACTCTCTCTCTTGTTGTGTTTATGTGTGTATGTGAAATGTGTCTAACTGTGTGTGTGTGTGTGTGCGCATGGTTGGGCAGGTTACTTGATAAATGTAATCCGTTACTGATTACAGTTGCATGAAAAATAAAGTCATCGTTAACGTAATCTGATTACTTTTTGATTACTTAAAACATTTAAAAACATATTTTTTTAAAAGACATTTTAAAACGTTTAAAACATTTTGTTGTATTTCCCATTTGGGGTCTAGTATGGGTGCATAGCCTAAAGATCCTTTAATTCACGTATGTGTAAGAGCATAGTCACAGGGTCCCATACTAACATTTACAGTTGGTCGCACTACAATTGCAATTGGGTCACATAATAAATGAATAGTAGCCTTATTACATTATAAAATCATTCAAAGTGTTTCATTAATACGTGTATACTAAAATTGTATTATTCAAGCACAACAGCATGATTCCATATATTTTTATGTGCAACCTAAACCAGTGATTGTCATGAATTTGGGTTTTGACAACTAGGAAATTGTTATTATTTTAGTATCAATATAGGTGTCCAGAATTTTCAGATGTTTTTGTTAAATTGAGATTAATTTGTCTACATCTATTTGGGGACTAATATCACATAGGCTAATTCATTTGGGGCTAGTTAATCAACTTAGGGAGTGGTTAGCTAGATCGCTAACTCTAAATATAGCCTAATATCACTGATAGTTAGCTGTTTAATTGATATCTAACAATAACTATCATGTATCGGCCTATGCACTGTCGTAGCGTGACGATCATTAAATATGAAGACTGTTATATTATCAAATCAATTCTCTGTGTAATTATTCCTAACGTGATTAAAGTAATCATGTAAACTTTAATTAACTAGGAAGTCAGGGCACCACGAGAAAATGTTTAAAGAGTCTCTATTTCCCAAATTAACTCTTCAGATATTTTCATATCTTATTTATTATAGTCACTTATTAATGTTATTATTACCTCATCAGTCTCATTCCTAAATGTTACAAACCCTTGGATATCTGCATGCACCCTAACATAAATTATGAATCAGCGATATACAAATTGGCTTAATTATTTATTTACTAACTAACTAATCAATCACAGAATTACATAAACACACACACACAATAGTTATACATTGGTTACCGACATAATACACTGAAATGTCCCTAGTGGGCTAAGCCGATATGACGGCTTGGTAGACAAAGGAAAGGGGTGGGGCCAGCTAAAGAGTGGGAAACTCAGAGGACCCATGTCCCTACAGTCAATAACTACACTCATGGAAATGCTAATACTTTGAACATGAATAACCAGCCATTCGAAAATAAATTGTGATTTACATATTTACGAGTATATGCCTTTGTTGTCCCTCTCTGCGATCGCCGGTTCGTCTGCTGGATAGTCAGTCGACAGAAAGTCTCTGGTGTTTCCACCAGAGATCAAAGTCTTTTGTAGTCTTACAGTGGTTCCTCCTTTAAAAGTTGTGAGCTTACACCATGGGACTTAGAGGTACCCAGCGTCATGGCTTCATTGCTCCAGACCACCACAAGGGGGAGTTAGAGCACTAATTATGCATTTGGGTCCCAAGGTTTTTATATGACCAATCATATCGAGTGGTTCCAATGACGCAAGCCACCCGTCCCTGGGTGAAGATGGCTGACAAAACATTTCGGTGGAACCAAATGTAAGTAGTTATAATGTCATAATGAGTCAAGAAAAAATTTACAATTGAGAGGAATATGTTAGTTTATGTAGAGACAAACGTTTGTCCATATTTTTTTGTCATAAAGTAAATTTACAAAATCGCTATTTAGGAAGTTATCTGACAAGCTAACATTAGCCAGCTAGCTAGCTAGTGTTATTACATGAGAATTCATTTGTAATTTGTGTTGTTTAATGTTTTAGGGACTCCTGAGAAAACCAGCAAACCAGGCTGCCATCTTGTGAAACAGTGAATGTGAAGAATCTAGCTAGCTAAAACTTTTACTGCAAATTGAATGTACAATTGTATAAGCTTGCCTTGCAATGCAGCTGAAGTAACATAACTAGCTAACTATTTACTTGCTTAGTGTAGTGGATGATGAAAATAACTGTATGCCTATGGATGGGTGGCTAGCTACAGTATGTAGCCGATCTGTGTATGGACCCCAAAACATTAGGTTCTGAACTAATATTCATATAAATCTATGAATCTCCGCTATCATACTTGTTGTATCAACTTCAAGTCTGAATGGCATTAGTGAAGCCTATGGATAGAGTAGAATATAAGAACTTTATTGTGCCAAGGATGCAAGTCCTATATACACATGTACTGTAGTAATTACCACGCATGAGATTCCCACATTGTAGCCTGTACATTGAATATATTCACTGATCATGTACTCTTCCTTGGCAAATAAATGTGCGGTTCAGGTATGAATCTCTGAGACATTATTTTTCAGTCATATCAAACTCCATTCTTTGAATGATGCGGTGTCTGCATGTATGTATTACAATTATACACTTCAACAGTGTTTACCACTCCTGCTCCTGGGACATCAATGATTACACATTGTAACTATGCAATGGACTAGAAACATGATTTAAGTAAAGGTTGATTTGTAATTCATATATACAGAAAAAAACCTGCATATCTAACGCCCTTCATCTGCATTAATCCGAGACCGAGGCTGCTGGCAGACCTCTGACTCATTCCCCTCTCATTCACCCCCCTTCACAGTAGAAGCCTGAAACAACGTTCTAAAGACTGTTGACATCTAGTGGAAGCCGTAGGAAGTGCAAGATGACCCATATCCCACTGTATATTCAATAGGGGCTGAGTTGAAAACCTACAAACCTCAGATTTCCCACTTCCTGGTTGGATTTTGTCTCAGGTTTTTGCCTGCTATATGAGTTATGTTATACTCACAGACATCATTCAAACAGTTTTAGAAACTTCAGAGTGTTTTCTATCCAATACTACCAATATGATGCATATATTTGCATCTGGGACTGAGTAGGAGGCAGTTTACTCTGGGCACACGTTTCATCCAAACGTGAAAATGCTGCCCCCTAGCCATAAGAAGTTAAGGTGGTGATGACGGGACTGGCTTCCTCTCTCACATCAAAACATACCTGCTGTCGAGAGACATATGGATAGAGAGAGAGAGAGCATGATTAGGCCTTGTTTTTTATTCTAACACGGTCAGTCATCATAATCATCAGGAGGTGAATGGAATACTGACCTTGGATCATTAACTCTGGGACTACTACATCTCTATCTGTATTTCAATGTAAAGCATATTTTTAATAATACTTCCTGTTGACCCGACCAAGTGACCTCTCCCCTATGATCATGCTGTACCCTCTGTGTCAGCCAGTTCAGATGCGGGAGGGGTTCTCCAACACACACAGCTGATATAACCTAGAGGATTTAGGGAGAAGGGGGAGAGGGATGAAGTGAAGGAGAGAGACGGTTATTGTGTGTGTGTGGTCTCACCTGATGTCCACAATAAGTGGCTACAGAGTACTTTATGCTGAAAAACAGACACATGAGGATAAACAATAGAAGATAATGTCAATAGAAGATACTGTATGTGATGCAGACACCTATCGGAGTGTACCTGAAACATTTAAATATAGAGGGCTGTGTCTCACCACTTGGTTATTGCAAGGCTAACCCCCAGGGAAATTATGACTTGGCAGCAACAGATAGCAACAGATAGTCCAGTGAAAAGGGATGTGTTCATATGGTGTAAATCTGAAAATTAGCAGCTGACATTTTAAGGGTTTTTAAATTAATCCATGTGAGACTGGTTCTATGTACAACAAGACAGGCAGAGAGGAAGAGAGAAAAACACAGAATAGTTTAATTACCTCTGGTTATGGACACTTTTGCCAGCAATAAAGCTTCCACGGCCTGTTCCTCGAACAGTGAGCATCTGGCAATAGCTACATTTTCGACCCCTTGATCAGCTCGCTCTCCGAAAGTAACGAAAATAGTGTATTTTTTTGTAGATATGAAAACAATAACTGAGATATAACCGTTCAATCTAAAGGAGCAGATGCCATTTTCAGGATACGTCAATACAGCACAGAAAGCTTAACACCAGACTGGTATAGTGGTTGTTCATTAGTTGATGGGAAATATGCAACGATACCTGCACCATCTACACACTGCAAAGACTCTCTAACTCTTCTCCATTGTACACGATGGCCCATTGCTCTGAGACTTCTTTGACCATTCTAAAGCCCACATGGGGCATCCTTGCATTAATGGCCCTGACTTTCTGGTCTAACTCTTCATCTGACATATCAGAATAGCATTCCCTGACAGACATATTGTGTTCTTTCATCCTTCTGTAAAAAAAGCTAACAATTACTGTCATGAAATATGATTATATATCGACTATGAAACAAATATGACATGGCCTGCTTATGAGTTGCCATGAAAGAAAGTTAGATTAATTCAACTGAAAATGGCGAGAACAGGCGTTCGTAGCTAAATGCTTTTAGTTAGCTTGAGAATAATAATTGCATGATTTATCATTCTATGGTATGTACAGTGGCTTGTGAAAGTATTCACCCCCCTTGGCATTTTTCTATTTTGTTTCCCTTCAACCTGGAATTAAGATTTTTTTTTTGGGGGGGGGGTATATCATTTGATTTACACAACATGCCTACCACTTTGAAGATGCAAAATATTTTCTATTGTGAAACAAACAAGAAATAAGACAAAAAACAGAACTTGAGCGTGCATAACTATTCACCCCCCCAAAGTCAATACTTTGTAGAGCCACCTTTTGCAGCCATTACAGCTGCAAGTCTCTTGGGGTATGTCTCTATAAGCTTGGCACATCTAGCCACTGGTATTTTTGCCCATTCTTCAAGGCAAAACTGTTGGATGGGTTCCACTGGTGTACAGCAATCTGTAAGTCATACCACAGATTCTCAATTGGATTGAGGTCTGGACTTTGACTAGGCCATTCCAAGACATTTAAACGTTTCCCCTTCAACCACTTGAGTGTTGCTTTAGCAGTATGCTTAGTGTCATTGTCCTGCTGGAAGGTGAAACTCCGTCCCTGTCTCAAATCTCTGGAAGACTGAAACAGGTTTCCCTCAAGAATTTCCCTGTATTTAGTGCCATCCATCATTCCTTCAATTCTGACCAATTTCTCAGTCTTTGCAGATGAAAAACATCCCCACAGCATGATGCTGCCACCACTATGCTTCACTGTGGGGATGCTGTTCTCTGGATGATGAGAGTTGTTGGGGTTGAGCCAGACATACCTTTTCCTTGATGGCCGAAAAGCTACATTTTAGTCTCATCTGACCAGAGTACCTTCTTCCATATGTTTGGGGAGTCTCCCGCATGCCTTTTGGTGAACACCAAACGTGTTTGCATATTTTTTTCTTTAAGCAATGCCTTTTTTTCTGGCCACTCTTCCATAAAGCCCAGCTCTGTGGAGTGTACGGCTTAAAGTGGTCCTATGGACAGATACTCCAATCTCCGCTGTGGAGCTTTGCAGCTCCTTCAGGGTTATCTTTGGGCTCTTTGTTGCCTCTCTGATTAATGCCCTCCTTGCCTGGTCCATGAGTTTTGGTGGGCGGCCCTCTCTTGGCAAGTTTTTTATGGTGCCATATTCTTTCAATTTTTTTATAATGGATTTAATGGTGCGCCGTGGGATGTTCACAGTTTCGGATATTTTTTAAATAATCCAACCCTGATCTGTACTTCTCCACAACTTTGTCCCTGACCTCTTTGGAGAGCTCATTGGTCTTCATGGTGCTGCTTGCTTGGTGGTACCCCTTGCTTAGTGGTGTTGCAGACTCTGGGGCCTTTCAGAACAGGTGTATATATAATGAGATCATGTGACAGGTCATGTGACACTTAAATAAAGTCCATCTGTGTGCAATCTAACTAAATATGTGACTTCTGAAGGTAATTGTTTGTTATTTTTTTGCATTTTTTGAAACAAGTAATTTTTCTTCATTTCACTTCACCAATTTGGACAATTTTGTGTATGTCCATTACATGAAATCCAAATAAAAATCCAATTCAATTACAGGTTGTAATGCAACAAAATAGGAAAAATGCCAAGGGGGATGAATACTTTTGCAAGGCACTGTATGTAAGTAATATAGTAGAATGTTATGAACCAACACTGAATCGTAGGAGCTAACTACTAGCAATGTAAAAGTTGGACGGAAGAACGCCCAGTGCTGCTTACCTGAGATGTCATCATCACACAGTCCTTCTTCGTAGGTGTCCGCTATGACTTCCTTTGTGTCGGAAAAAGGTTGCTTTCAGAACAATTATTTTTCTATAAAATAAAATAAATTGCTCTCGACAAAAAGACACAAATATACCTCCATAGCATATAACAATTTGTCTGTGAATAGCCACACCTTCATACAAACTTGCTACTGTATGCAGAATTCTTGACGCACAACCGAAGATGCTGCCATATCCTGCCAGCACGCCCACAAGCGAGCCACTCAGGCGCAGAATGATGACACCTGGAAGAGGGAAAGGAACGAGATGGGAACAACAACAGTTTGTTGCAAATTAGGGAGAGGGGCTAATAGCTGAACAATAGACCCTGAGGGTTTCGTTTTTCGTTTATCTCTGAATAGAAACATCATAATATTAATCAAATTAATTCAGCCAAATTTCATAAAAATCAATCCCATATACTATGTTATAAGGTTTTAAATTCTCTGGTAATGTCAATACATGTCACACCCTGACCTTAGTTATCTTTGTTTTCTTTATTATTTTGGTTAGGTTAGGGTGTGACGAGGGTAGTTTGTTTAGTTTTTGTATTGTCTATGGGTTTTTGTATTGTCTATGGGTTTTTATATGTCTAGGGGTTTTTGTAAGTCTAGATGTTTATATGTCTATGGTTGCCTAGATTGGTTCTCAATCAGAGACAGCTGTTTATCGTTGTCTCTGATTGGGGACCATATTTAGGTAGCCATATTCCTTGGGTATTTTTTGGGTTGTTATTCTATGTTTAGTTGCCTGTCTGCACTAGCAATATTAGCTTCACGGTTTTGTTGTTTTGTTCAGTATTTCTTTGATTAAAGAAGTATGTACGCTTACCACGCTGCACCTTGGTCTCCTCTATACGACGACCGTGACAATACGGAATATTATCAAGTGCTTCTCAAAGATTCCCTCTGGTTGTCAAACTAGCAATAACTTGCAATAACAGAAAAAATGGCTGACAGTTAAATGACAAGCCACAGAATGCTGCGGCAGCACGCAAGGTGTGCCGCAGTATGACGCAACTTTTAAAGGAGGAACCACTAGCTTTTTATAATAGATACGTCAGAGTACCATTTGGAAATGTTCTTGAGAATGGATCTTTCAGAGTACCATTGTTCTTAGATTGGATGCGTTTACCAGTCTAATTGGTCTTTAGTTTGTAGATTTCTTTAACCATTTCAACATGTAGCTACTGCTACATGCTCTCTGGTCTTGTCCTTTGGTAATGCAGTTGTTTAAAGCATTTTGCAACATCCGGCTCATGCCTTAGTCTGCTTGGTCTATAGAGTGGTAGCCATTTCAACGTGGGGACCGCATCCCTGCGTTATCTTGACTAAATGTACATTTTGTCACAAGTCCTTTTATTAACTCTGTGGAAAGGGGCATTCAATGACGTTTGGCTATAATATCTGTGCTCATGATGGCGTGGCCACTGACTGGATAATCTTTACATAAAAAACAAACATTTTCTAATTTAGAATCCTAAAGTCACATTTAATCTTCTCACAAATAATTTCATATTTAATCTTATGTTATTTTATTTTACTAGGCAAGTCAGTTAAGAAGAAATTCATATTTACAATGACAGCCTACCAAGGAACAGTGGGTTAACTGCCTTGTTCAGGAGCAGAACAACAGATTGTTACCTTGTCAGCTCGGGGATTCAATCCAGCAACCTTTCGGGTTACTGGCCCAACACTCTAACCACTAGGCTACCTGCCACCCCACAACAGCTAGATGTAAATCTGATAAATACATTGTGAAAGCTCTTAAAGTTAGTGTTTCCATTATAACGTCTAATGATATCACCACACAGTAAATGTTGGACATGATTATTGTTTAAATACACACGGATCATTAAAACTGGTTGGAATACAGAAATAGATAACCTTTTGAGGTTACTGTACTGAAAAGTATTTCTCTCTGGTAACAAAGGGATTCCAACTTTCATTTTGGCAGAGTGGGGAAAGGAGTTTCTGTATTTACGACTGTCATGAAACAGCCGACTTCCTGCTCTCCCACTCTACGAGAGAGAGCGCTCTGTAGAGCCAACCCACTGTAACCTGATCCTTCAGATCTTCACAGGAGAGGCATGACACCACCCACCTTTAATTGCTGTGAGTGCCCTTTTTTCAATATGAAATACAATTCAGACCAGAAAGCTGGGACCCTTTTCTCTTCAACAGTAACAATAGTTGTTGCTTTCAATACAGTGTTTTTCCCGCAATTACATTTTGAAATATTGTACAATCAGAAAGCATTTCACAAAGGCGTGAGAGAGAGAGTGAAACTGCACTGCTTCAAAGCTGCAAGTGGGAACTCTGTAGTCCACACTGCTGTCTGATTGACCATTGGGCAAGGTGTAAATGTTTTGGAAGCCTCTATTCATTCAACCAGTTTGAATCCAAAAGCCATCCACCCTTCAAGGGCAATCAGCAGAACAATATCATTTCTGAGAGCATGTGAGAAATCTTAATGATGCGCTAAATGACAACAATGATAATAAAGTTTTATCAAATTGTCCCAAATGTAATTGGCTGTTTTTAAGAATGTAATCCGATTCATAAAAATAAAAAAAGTAATCTGGGTGTAACGGTTCTCTTGTGGTGGAGAGTCGGACCAAAATGCAGCGTGTAGATTGCGATCCATGTTTAATCAAACAAACGTAACACGAATACACACAAAACACTACAAAACAATAAACGTAACGAAAACCGAAACAGCCTATACTTGTGTCAACTAACACAGCGACAGGAACAAAGACACTAAGGACAATCACCCACACCAAACTCAAAGAATATGGCTGCCTAAATATGGTTCCCAATCAGAGACAACGATAAACACCTGCCTCTGATTGAGAACCACTTCAGACAGCCATAGACTTATCTAGAACACCCCACTAGCTACAATCCCCATATATACACACCACATACAAAACCGCATGCCACACCCTGGCCTGACCAAATAAATAAAGATAAACACAAAATACTTCGACCAGGGCGTGACAGAACCCCCCCCCCCCTAAGGTGCGGACTCCCGAACGCACCTCAAAACAAATAGGGAGGGTCCGGGTGGGCGTCTGTCCATGGTGGCGGCTCCGGCGTGGGACGTGGACCCCACTCAATTAATGTCTTAGTCCCCTCTCCTCGCGTCCCTGGATAGTCCACCCTCGCCGCCGACCATGGCCTAGTAGTCCTCACCCAGAAACCCACTGGACTGAGGAGCAGATCGGGACTGAGGGGCAGCTCGGGACTGAGGCAGCTCGGGACTCTGGGGAAGCTCAGGAGTGAGAGGAAGCTCAGGAGTGAGAGGAAGCTCAGGCATGTAGATAAATCTACCAGATCCTGGCTGGCTGGTGGTTTCGGCAGATCCTGGCTGACTGGCAGATCCCGGCTGACTGGCAGATCCTGGCTGACTGGCGGATCTGGCAGATCCTGGCTGACTGGCGGATCCTGGCCGACTGGCGGATACTGGCCGACTGGCAGATCCTGGCCGACTGGCAGATCCTAGCCAACTGGCAGTTCTAGCAGATCCCGGCTGACTGGCGGATCTGGAAGAGTCTGGTTGACTAGCAGATCTGGAAGAGTCTGGTTGACTGGCAGATCTGGAAGAGTCTGGCTGACTGGCGGATCTGGAAGAGTCTGGCTGACTGGCAGATCTGGAAGAGTCTGGTTGAGTGGCAGATCTGGAAGAGTCTGGTTGACTGGCAGATCTGGAAGAGTCTGGTTGACTAGCAGATCTGGAAGGGTCTGGCTGACTGGCGGATCTGGAAGAGTCTGGCTGACTGGCGGATCCTGGCAGACTGAAAGATCTGGCTGCTCCATGCTGACTGGCGGCTCTGGCTGCTCCACGCTGACTGGCGGCTCTGGCTGCTCCATGTAGGCTGACAGCTCTGGCGGCTTCTTACAGACTGGCAGCTCTGGCGGCTCCGTGCAGACTGGCAGCTCTGGACTGGCAGCTCCGTGCAGACTGGCAGCTCCGTGCAGACTGGCAGCTCCGTGCAGACTGGCAGCTCCTTGCAGACTGGCAGATCTGCAGACTGGCAGCTCCTTGCAGACTGGCAGCTCCTTGCATACTGACAGCTCCTTGCAGACTGGCAGCTCCTTGCAGACTGGCAGCTCCTTGCATACTGACAGCTCCTTGCAGACTGGCAGCTCCTTGCATACTGACAGCTGCAGACTGGCAGATCCGTGCAGACTGACAGCTGCATACTGACAGCTGAGACTGGCAGCTCCGTGCAGACTGGCAGCTCCTTGCAGACTGGCAGATCCTTGCAGACTGGCAGCTCCTTGCAGACTGGCAGCTCCTTGCATACTGACAGCTCCTGCATACTGACAGCTCCTTGCAGACTGGCAGCTCGTGCAGACTGGCAGCTCCGTGCAGACTGGCAGCTCCTTGCAGACTGGCAGCTCCTTGCAGACTGGCAGCTCCTTGCATACTGACAGCTCCTTGCAGACTGGCAGCTCCTTGCAGACTGGCAGCTCCTTGCATACTGGCAGCTCCTTGCAGACTGGCAGCTCCTTGCAGACTGGCAGCTCCTTGCAGACTGGCAGCTCCTTGCAGACTGGCAGCTCCTTGCAGACTGGCAGCTCCTTGCAGACTGGCAGCTCCTTGCAGACTGGCAGCTCCTTGCATACTGACAGCTCCTTGCAGACTGACAGTTACTACCCAACACTCCCACTGTGAAAAAACTGAATTAACATTGTTTCTTCATCGTTTCGAACAAAAAATGTCATGTGACGTTGGATCGATGTGGAAAACTGATTGGATTTTTTTCACCTAATTTTTCACCTAAATCCAATGACATGGTGACACTTTTTGTTGATTTCACGTTTTAATAAAGAAATGTTAGTTGACAACTCAACCAAATGTAAATCATAACTAGACGTTGAACTGACATCTGTGCACTGTGGGTTGTTTGTGTGTGCTTGTTTGCTTTTCATAAGCCCCTGATCCCTCTCAACCAGAACAGTGTGATGTTAGAGGTAGATGCCATATCGCAGAACTTAAAGCACTGAATGTATTTGTTTCTGCCATCCTGCTGTGTTTCTCTGTGCTTGAAATTTGACAATGACAAGTGACTTACAGTATACCTTGGGAAACAGAGAGACTGATACAGTACATTGTAGATGTGCTTTAGAATGTCCTCTCTTAGCCTATCATCCTGTTCTGCTCACTGCTGGACACCGTATGTGCTCTTCTCTTGCAATGCCACCTTAGGGAGAATACAAAATGCTCCACAGCAGCTAGCACACAGATGGAGCCACTGTACTGCTTTGGAGAGGACAGAGAGCAGGACTATGGGATGGCCAGATGGAGATTTCGTTACCTTTATCGATCTTTGATTTATGCAGGATAGGCGTGTGTCATGGAGAATGAAATTAGGATTTTTTATTTTACATGATCATGATTCTGTGAATTGTGATTGGGTCTCTCTCTCTCTCTCTCTCTCTCTCTCTCTCTCTCTCTCTCACTCACTCACTCACTCACTCACTCACTCACACACACACACACACACACACACACACACACACACACACACACACACACACACACACACACACACACACACACACACACACACACACACACACTCTCTCTCATGCACTGTGGATATATGAAGCTCAGTTAATTAAAGAAGGAGATGACATAAAGCTGTCTCAGCCAGCCGCCTAACCAGGAACACATTACAGCTCTATTAATGAAACACTTCCCACACTGGACTGCACGGTCTACCTACTTACTACACTACCTACTTACAACACTACCTACTTACTACACTACCTACTTACTACACTACCTACTTACTACTCTACCTACTTACTACACTACCTACTTACTACACTACCTACTTACTACACTACCTACTTACTACACTACCTACCTACTACTCTACCTACTTACTACACTACCTACCTACTACACTACCTACTTACTACACTACCTACTTACTACTCTACCTACTTACTACACTACCTACTTACTACCCTACCTACTTACTACACTACCTACTTACTACTCTACCTACTTACTACACTACCTACTTACTACACTACCTACTTACTACACTACCTTCCCCTTATTATCCATTTACCACCTCAAGGTGGCACGGATCACCTGATAGTGGCTGTGGCAATATGTGGTGTACAGCACATGACGAATGTGATGTTCAGTTATTGTACATTAGTTCAAGCATGCACTTTCACTCTCTTTTGTAACAGTTTTAAATTCCTCATTTAGGGTTATTAAAAGTTAAATGTTTTCAATTAATTGTCCGTTAATGGAAGGGCTTCCATCTTCACTGTAGTTAGTGCTCAGTAGTACCCATTACCTCCAGTAGAGGGAAGCAAACTGAACGGTACACTCTTAATGGCCCAGTGCAGGCTAAAACATGATTTCCCTGTGATTTACATATATATATTGAGTATACCAAACATTAGGAACACCCCCCACATCAATAAGGGATCATAGCTTTCACTGCGGTTTACCTAGTCAGTCAGTCTATGTCATGGAAAGAGCAGGTGTTCTTAATGTTTTGTATACTCAGTGCATTTCCGCGCTATGAGGTTGGAATAATACTGTGAAGTTGTGAAAATTATGAGCTGTTTGAAAAGACCTCAGCCTGAGCACCAGGCAGTAAATTGGTTAATAGACCAGTTAGTCAATACTGACGCTCGTACCCAGGTGAGTGTGTGAGGTCAAACTGCATTATCTGAAAATGTCAGAAGACATTTAATCAGCCTTTCCAGGAATTGAAACCAAACTGCCATCTCTCCTCCTTTTGGCAAGCTGGCCATCCAGCTGCCTGTAATGGCGGAATGGAGCTGCATGCTAAGTAGGTGTCAGCTCTGATTATAGTGATCATGGTTTTGAGCAGCCTGTAGGCAAATAGCTTTATATGGAAAATGGGCTTGGAGAGACCAAGATAAAGAGTAGGAGATGGTGTGTCCTGCTGAGATGCATTGAGAGGGTACAGCCGCTTCTCTCTTTACCGCTTGGGGGGACTCTACCCTGTGTCTTTGATGAAGAAACTAGGCTGTTTTTCAGATCAGTGGGTATGAAGGAGAGGAGACAAGGAAATAACTAGTGAGATTCATCTTTAGAGTGCATAAATGAAGTAGTTCAACATAATTTTGTCAAACCACAGAGGCAAAAACAAAGTATAATCCAACAAGTATTAGGCCCATTGCTCTTCAGTGAACATAGGCCACTGTCCATCATACGCTAGTTCTCTCCAATTTCTTCCATCCTATGTCTGTTTTGTTGGTGCCTGATTCAATTTTTTAAAGCATTTTTTATTTCACCTTTATTTAACCAGGTAGGCTAGTTGAGAACAAGTTCTCATTTACAACTGCGACCTGGCCAAGATAAAGCATAGCAGTGTGAACAGACAACACAGAGTTACACATGGAGTAAACAATTAACAAGTCAATAACACAGTAGAAAAAAAGAGAGTCTATATACATTGTGTGCAAAAGGCATGAGGAGGTAGGCGAATAATTACAATTTTGCAGATTAACACTGGAGTGATAAATGATCAGATGGTCATGTACAGGTAGAGATATTGGTGTGCAAAAGAGCAGAAAAGTAAATAAATATAAACAGTATGGGGATGAGATAGGTAAATTAGGTGGGCTATTTACCGATAGACTATGTACAGCTGCAGCGATCGGTTAGCTGCTCAGATAGCAGATGTTTGAAGTTGGTGAGGGAGATAAAAGTCTCCAACTTCAGCAATTTTTGCAATTCGTTCCAGTCACAGGCAGCAGAGGACTGGAACGAAAGGCGGCCAAATGAGGTGTTGGCTTTAGGGATGATCAGTGAGATACACCTGCTGGAGCGCGTGCTACGGGTGGGTGTTGCCATCGTGACCAGTGAACTGAGATAAGGCGGAGCTTTACCTAGCATGGACTTGTAGATGACCTGGAGCCAGTGGGTCTGGCGACGAATATGTAGCGAGGGCCAGCCGACTAGAGCATACAGGTCGCAGTGGTGGGTGGTATAAGGTGCTTTAGTAACAAAACGGATGGCACTGTGATAAAATGCATCCAGTTTGCTGAGTAGAGTATTGGAAGCTATTTTGTAGATGACATCGCCAAAGTCGAGGATCGGTAGGATTGTCAGTTTTAAGTTTGGCGGCGTGAGTGAAGGGTAATTTTGGCGGCGTGAGTGAAGGAGGCTTTGTTGCAGAATAGAAAGCCGACTCTAGATTTGATTTTAGATTGGAGATGTTTGATATGAGTCTGGAAGGAGAGTTTACAGTCTAGAACAGA
Source organism: Oncorhynchus tshawytscha (assembly GCF_018296145.1). Taxonomy (NCBI): domain Eukaryota; kingdom Metazoa; phylum Chordata; class Actinopteri; order Salmoniformes; family Salmonidae; genus Oncorhynchus; species Oncorhynchus tshawytscha. Next base: position 35,856,487 of record NC_056435.1, on the reverse strand, counting down.
CACCTAGGTCCTTATAGATGGCTTTCCTGACTGACTGCGTGTATTGGTGCCTGACTTCCCTGAACATTTGCATATCGCGGGGACTATTCGATGCTATTGCAGTCCGCCACAGGATGTTTTTGTGCTGGTTGAGGGCAGTCAGGTCTGGAGTGAACCAAGGGCTATATCTGTTCTTAGTTCTGCATTTTTTGAATGGAGCATGCTTATATAAAATGGTGAGGAAGTTACTTTTAAAGAGTGACCAGGCATCCTCAACTGACGGGATGAGGTCAATATCCTTCCAGGATACCCGGGCCAGGTCGATTAGAAAGGCCTGCTCGCAGAAGTGTTTTAGGGAGCATTTGAGAGTGATGAGGGGTGGTCGTTTGACTGCGGTGTTAAGCATATCCCAGTTTAGGTCACCTAACAGAACAAACTCTGAAGCTAGATGGGGGGCGATCAATTCACAAATGGTGTCCAGGGCACAGCTGGGAGCTGAGGGGGGTCGGTAGCAGGCGGCAACAGTGAGAGACTTATTTCTGGAGAGAGTAATTTTAAAAATTTGTAGTTCGAACTGTTTGGACCTGGAAAGTATGATATTACTTTGCAGGTTATCTCTGAAGTAGACTGCAACTCCTTTGGCAGTTCTATCTTGACGGAAAATGTTATAGTTGGGTATGGAAATCTCAGAATTTTTGGTGGCCTTCCTAAGCCAGGATTCAGACACGGCAAGGACATCAGGGTTAGCAGAGTGTGCTAAAGCAGTGAGTAAAACAAATTTAGGGAGGAGGCTTCTGATGTTGACATGCATGAAACCAAGGCTTTTTCGATCACAGAAGTCAACGAATGAGGGGGCCTGGGGACATGCAGTGCCTGGGTTTACCTCCACATCACCCGCGGAACAGAGGAGGAGTAGTATGAGGGTGTGGCTAAAGGCTATCAAAACTGGTCGCCTAGAGCGTTGGGGACAAAGAATAAAAGGAGCAGATTTCTGGGCATGGTAGAATATACAGTGGGGCAAAAAAGTATTTAGTCAGACACCAATTGTGCAAGTTCTCCCACTTAAAAAGATGAGAGAGGCCTGTAATTTTCATCATAGGTACACTTCAACTATGACAAACACCTATGATGAAAATTACAGGCCTCTCTCATCTTTTTAAGTGGGAGAACTTGCACAATTGGTGTCTGACTAAATTATTTTTTGCCCCACTGTATTCAGGGCATAATGCACAGACAGGGGTATGGTGGGGTGCGGGTACATCAGAGGTAAGCCCAGGCACTGAGTGATGATAAGAGAGGTTGTATCTCTGGACATGCTGGTTGTAATGGGTGAGGTCACTGCATGTGTGGGAGGTGGGACAAAGGAGGTATCAGAGGTATGAAGAGTGGAGCTAGGGGCTCCATTGTAAACTAAAACAATGATAACTAACCAGAACAACAGTATACAAGGCATATTGACATTTGAGAGAGACATACAGCGAGGCATACAGTAATCGCAGGTGTTGATTGGGAGAGCTAGCTAAAACAGCAGGTGAGACAACAACAGCTAATCAGCTAGCACAACAACAGCAGGTAAAAATGGCATTGACTAGGCAGAGAGGGTCAGATTAACTACACACAGAGCCTGAGTGCGGCTGGGGCCAACAGATAAAAACATAAACAAAGAGAATGGAGTATCGTGATTAATGGACAGTCCAGCAGGCATCAGCTATGTAGCCAAGTGATCACAGTGTCCAGCAGGCATCAACTATGTAGCCAAGTTTACAGCAAGGATCCGGTGGAGTATTGGGCTCTAGCCGTGTATGAGTGTGGTTCGGGTGGACAGCTGAGTAGGCCGGGAAGTGGGCCTCAGGGATAGCTTCGGATACTGTGTGCAAGCTAGCTGTGAAGATCAGAAGTAGTGGTCCAGGGATTACGGCAGGAATCCGGCATGGTTGTGGAGAGACAGTTATCCAGGCTAAAAAAAACTGGCTGGCTGTGCAGAAGGTAAAAGCTGCTAGCAGTGGCTAACAATGACTAAATAGCTTGTAGCTAGTTAGCTGGTTAGCTTCTGGAGGTTCTTGAATGTGTTCTAAAAATAATAGCGATTCCGTATCACATTGGGTGAGGCAGGTTACCGGAAGGTATAATCTAATTAAAAATCGAAAAGAGATTGAAAATAAATATGGTTCCTGTGAGTGGTTGGGCTAGCTGGGGACACGGCGATTCAGACAGTTAGCAGGCCTGTGCTAACAAGCTAACAGTTAGTAGGCCGGGGCAAAACAAGCTAGCAGTTAGCAGACCGGGGCTAAACATGTGTTCCGTGGGTGCCCTCTTTTTCAACAAACCATTTCTGCATGGACCTCATGCTGAAACAGGAAAGGGCCTTCCCCAAACTGTTGATACAAAGTTGGAAGCACAGAATCGTCTAGAATGTCATTATATGCTGTAGTGTTAAGATTTCCCTTCACTGGATCTAAGGGGCCTAGCCAAAACCATTATTCCTCCTCCACCAAACTTTAGAGTTCGCACTATGCATTCGGGCAGGGAGCTTTCTCCTAGCATCTGCCAAACCCAGCTTCATCACTCCAGAGAACGTTTCCACTTGTCCAGTCCAATGGCTTCCAGCTTTACACCTCTCCAGCCAACACATGGCATTGCGCATGGTGATCTTAGGCTTGTGTGAGGCTGCTCGGCCATGGAAACCCATTTCATGAAGCTCCAGACGAACAGTTCTTGTGCTGACGTTGCTTCCAGGTGGAGTGTTGTGTTGCTTCCGGTAGTAAGTGTTGCAACTGAGGACAGACGATTTTTACGCGCTGTGCTCTTCAGTTCTCGGTCCCGTTTTGTGAGCTGTGTGGGCTAGCACTTTGCGGCTGTTGTTGATCCTAGACATTTCCACTTCACAATAACAGCACTTACAGTTGACTGGGGCAGCTCTAGCAGGTCCGAAATTTGACAAGTTGGAATCCTATGACGATGCCTCACTGAGCTCTACAATAAGCCCAGTCTACTGCCAATGTTTGTCTATGGAGATTTCATGGCGGTGTGCTCGATTTTATACACCTGTCAGCAACAGGTGTGGCTGAAATAGCCAAATCCACTAATTTGAAGGGGTGTCCACATACACTCAGATACACTATCTGGGTACATATACCTGGTTTGAGACAGAGTTTGGAGCCGAGGTTCAATGCTCAGTGGTGTAGACTACTGTGATTAATATAACTACCTCCAAGCTGCCATGCCAGGCTTATAACACTAATCTGTGTCTTGAGGTAGAACTTCTATATGCGTTTTCATAGGTATTAGAAACATCTCACTGGAGAACTATAGACAGGGAGGTGTTACCTCAAAGGGATGTTGTATCTTTTGCTTTCTTTCATTTCGTTGTAATTACGTCATGAAATTTACCAGATACAATGAATACATGGAATCACAGTTTTTTTCCCTAGAGCCGTAGGATTTTCTTCTATCATTGCCACAGAGAGTTATTTGTTTGTATTTTTACAATAGAAATGATAACCTATGCAATATTAAACTACACATCTGCATTTGTCACAGCCTGTGATTCCTCCCGATAGTCCCAGATAGAATTGGTAACACCCTATTAGTCCTGGCATCAGAGGAAGAACAATCCCCCAGGCTCTAGGATTAGGGAGCACACTCAAAACCACTGCATTGCTTTAAGGACAGGACGTGTATTAAATCATATTAAATGTTATTGTTCCTCATTCTTCCAACACCTCCCTTAAGTTACTCCAGTACTGACCCTCATATCTCCCTCAATGATCCAATCATAGACATTACAAGTGTATTGGAGTATTATAGCCCATCTGTATGTCAGCACAGTACAGCCAACTGGTCTGGACCTTAATGGCGTAGGTAGTGTTCTTGCCCTGTTACTGCAGGGTTGCTGGGTTCAGCCCTGCTCTAGTTGGTTAGAGCGTTGGACCAGAAAGGTTCTGCCATTCTGCACCTGAGCAGGTGTAACTGAATCAGATTTGTAGGCCTCCTTGCTCGCACACGCCTTTTCAGTTCTGCCCACAAATTTTCTGTCGGATTGAGGTCAGGGCTTTGTGATGGCCACTCCAATACCTTGACTTTGTTGTCCTTAAGCCATTTTGGAAATATGCTTGGGGTCATTGTCCATTTGGAAGACCCATTTGCGACCAACTGATGTCTTGAGATGTTGCTTCAATATATCCACATAATTGTCCATCCTCATGAAGCCATCTATTTTGGGAAGGGCACCAGTACCTCCTGCAGCAAAGCACTCCCACAACATGATGTTGCCACCACTATGCTTCACTGTTGTGATGGTGTTCTTTGGCTTGCAAACCTCCCTCTTTTTCCTCCAAACATAACAATGGTCATTATGGCCAAACAGTTCTATTTTTGTTTCTTCAGACCAGAGGACATTTCTCCGAAAAGTACAATCTTTGTCCCAATGTGCAGTTGCAAACCGTAGTCTGGCTTTTTTATGCTGGTTTTGGAGCAGTGGCTTCTTCCTTGCTGAGTGGCCTTTCAGGTTATGTCGATATAGGACTCGTTTTACTGTGGATATAGATACTTTTGTACCTGTTTCCTCCAGCATCTTCACAAGATCCTTTGCTGTTGTTCTGGATTTGATTTGCACTTTTTGCACCAAAGTACGAACATCTCTAGGAGACAGAATGTGTCTCCTCCTTGAGCGGTATGACGGCTGCGTGGTCCCATGGTGTTTATACTTGCGTACTATTGTTTGTACAGATGAACGTGCTACCTTCAGGTGTTTGTAAATTGCTCCCAAGGATGAACCAGACTTGTGGAGGTCTACAATTTATTTTCTGAGGTCTTGGCTGATTTCTTTTGATTTTCCCATGATGTCAAGCAAAGAGGCACTGAGTGTGAAGGTAGGCCTTGAAATACATCCACAGGTTCACCTCCAATTGACTCAAATGATGTCAATTGGCCTATCAGAAGCTTCTAAAGCCATGACATAATTTTCTGTAACTTGGTGTATGTAAACTTCTGACCCACTGGAATTGTGATACAGTGAATTATAAGTGAAATAATCTGTCTGTAAACAATTGTTGGGAAAATTATTTGTGTCATGCAAAAAGTAGATGTCGTAACCCGACTTGCCAAATCTATAGTTTGTTTACAAGAAATGTGTGGAGTGGTTGAAAAACGAGTTTTAATGACTCCAACCTACATGTATGTAAACTTCCGTCTTCAACTGTACTTTATCAGGCCTGTAATTTCCACTATAAAGATCCTTCACGTTGAAAAGAGTTTCTTCTCTGTTTCGTTCTCTGTGTGTCTCTGTCTTTCTCAACCTGTCTCACTCTTCCTTGGGTGGGTACTCCAGACATTGCTAGCCATAGCCGTATCGCTGCCTCTGTATAAGTCTGCAGGGTGAGTCCACCACAGAGAGAGTGGTTGAACGATTATTGGAATCTGTGTGGGTAGCTAGACAGACTGACAATAGTGAAGGTGAACAGGTGGTCATGGGTAAGATGACAGAGGACTGGAGGAGACTGAGGCAGGAATTCCTTTATCCACAACGTGGTATATTTATTTACTGGGTAGTCTGTCTGTGCTGCATAACAAAAGGAAACAGAATAACATGTATCCAATCAAATTCATAATCACAAAAGTCTAATCATAACAATCATTATGAACATAATTAGGTAATTCAGTTCAATAGGAATCATGATTGAGTCATTTAGGATCCTAACCATAAATCATGAGAATAATAATGCAAATAAATCGATCAGTTATCAATTATTCAGTCTTTAATCTCAATCAGTTTGATATCAGGATTTTATCAATTCACCAAATAATAATTACATTTCATATTTCATCTTTCCAGGTTTATTTTCATATGTACATGTCATTTCGTTACATTTTAACCAGATATCAATGGCATAATTGGCCTGTGATGATCTATAGGTCCGTGATCATTGTCCATTGACATAACACAATAGGTTTGAAGTTTGCGCTCCAAGCCGGGCTCCGCGGTAATAACTATAAACAATAACTGAGGACCCGCTCTCCCGATCGCTACAGATAGTTTTGATGAAAGATAACAGAATTGGTTGATTCGTGGACGCACAGAATGTCTGGATTAGACAAGAGTTGGGGCGATTTCCTCCTTTTAATGAGATGAGAACTGTCGGACATTTCCGCCTGACCTAATTAAAGCGCTCTGGCCCAGCTGCGCAAATGGCAATTAATTAAACAGCAATTCCACCAACTCTATGGACCTTTTCTATAGTGGTTCTGGATGTGAATTACCTGTGTGTGGGAGGAGGCCTAATTGAAATTGAACACTGCTTTGCCTGCCAGAAGACAAAACAATTGTTTGGAGGGATTAGTGCTGCTAGCTTGGCCTTCATGTTTATCTTTGACATGACAGCTGATTTGGCATGGGTCCCCAGATCCTCAAAAAGTTATACAGCTGCACCATCGAGAGCATAGTGACCAGTTGCATCACCGCCTGGTATGGCAACTGCTCGGCATCTGACCGTAAGGCTCTACAGAGGGTAGTGCGTACGGCCCAGTACATCACTGGGGCCAAGCTTCCTGCCATCCAGGACCGATATACTAGGCGGTGTCAGAGGAAAGCACATAAAATTGTCATGGACTCCAGTCACCCAAGTTATAGACTGTTTTCTCTGCTACCACACGGCAAGCGGTACCTTAGCGCCAAGTCTAGGACCAAAAGGCTCCGTAACAGCTTCTACCCCCAAGCCATAAGACTGCTGAACAATTAATCAAATTGTTAATCAATTAATCACACACACACACACACATTTGTTTTGTGCTCTGCTGCTACTTGCTGTTTATTATCTATGCATAGTCACTTCACCCCTACCTACATGTTCAAATGACCTCAACTAACATGTACCCCCACACACTGACTCTGTACCAGTACCCCCTGTATATAGTCTTGTTATTGTGTAACCTTTTTTATTTTTACTTTAGTTTATTTGGTGAATATTTTCTTAACACTTCATGAACTGCACTGTTGGTTAATGGCTTATAAGTAAGCAATTCACAGTAAGGTCTACCTACACTAGTTGTATTTGGCGCATGTGACAAATAAAGTTTGATTTGAATTGATGGATGCATAAATATTTTAGAGGAAATGACAGCAAGACATGTTATCCTTGAGGTTCTTCTAGTTCTCAGTTTGTTGGGTCTTTAGTAATGTCCTCTCAGACTTTAAACAGATTAGTTATTAAATGGTTAGGCAATTTACTCCTGAACAGAGTTCCAATTCAATAATGTTGTGGTTTTTGTTTGTGTTTCTCAACAGCTTTTTTCAATTTTTGCATTTGCAACATGTGGAGGCTACAGTGGACAGCTGTGGGTTAGTGTGGACTGCCAGCTTGACAAGGCCAGCAGCAACCTCAGTATTGGCATCGATTTTGCCTACCCTTTTAGGTACGAAACTTTCTCTCGTAACATTTCAGACAGATAATAGGAATTAGTGATGTGCAGTTCACGAACGATTCTTTCTTTTTAAATTACTATTTTTACTGACTCGAGGGTCATGATACATTTTTCCAAGTGACTCATTCATTTTAGTTTGACCTGCTTGCCACAATGAATCCTACAGCTGGATTATTATGTGAAAAATACATATTTACAACTAATAATTTATCGTATGGTGCAAGAATGAATGTAATTAATTGATTATTGAATGTTATCGATGGACACAGCTTTGTCAAACCAAAACACAGACTTTGCAGGCCGTGAACAAACTCAAACTCGTTCATTAATCGATTGGGGGGCTGCTGCAGTTCGCAAACGTTATGTGCTTATCTCCCTCGCGGTAGTCAAGTAATTTCAAAAAGAGTCATCCACAATCTAGTCTGGTTGCTGCCGCAATTTAACATAATTTCAAAGGTATCAATAAATAATCTTATTTATATGCCTAGCCATCACAAATGTTTGAAACACATTTTTGTAAATCCCAGTCACAAATGACAGCTCCAATAAGCCCCGCCCCCTATGATGAACGAGAGGCTTGTAGAATCATTTGTTTTTAGTTAATCGTTCGCCGGTAGGGGGTCCTGTGCGGTCTGGCATTACTGACTCAAATGAATGAAACGAGTCAATATTTGTTCTTTGGACTGAACGAGTCGATAAGATCACCAGCAGTAAAAAGAGTGCAGTGCAGCCCAGTTAACATTTTAAATAATCCAAAGAGAATAGGAGTCATCATCTCCAGAACTATTGCCCCTCATTAAAATGTCTTCTTGGTCAATGTGTTACTGTTTATTTGCGTACGAATGTGCGTGCGTGTGAAGTATACGTTTCAACACCAGCCTAGTGGGTATAATATTTGAGACAATGTCAGATGTATTTTCTAACACCATATGGAAGATTTAGTCAAGGCAATTAAGATCCATCTGTGTAGCACTGTGTAAGCTGAGGCCAAACACATTGATTAGCACCAGACAAGATGTCTAAAATGCTGTCAGTGGTAGCTTTGCTAATATTTCACTCAGAGACACACGAGATAAGAGCCTCAGTGGTCTTTTGATTACTTTTGACAGACTTATTTTCTCCATTATTTAAAGAGTGACTACAGGTGTTTTAGACTCCTCTGTTCCCCTCTCTGTGGAAGGTTGCACCAGGTGTCCTTCGAGGCTCCGCTGTGTGAGGGGAGGAGGAGGGAGAGGCTCTTTCTCATCGGGGACTACACTTCCTCGGCTGAGTTCTTTGTCACCATCGCTGTGTTCGCCTTCCTCTACTCCTTCATGGCCACCATAGTCTACATCTTCTTCCAGAACAAGTACCGCGAAAATAACCGTGGCCCTCTGATCGTGAGCTGCTCACCTTTCACGCTTTTCCATGTTCAAATCTACATTTTGAATAAGATAGTATGCTATGTGTTTGTAGTGCTTCCATGCGGCAATATATATTACAGACAATATATTTTCTATATTATACTCAGTCCCTGCACCTTTGACATCTGCTGGTTGTGCAAACAGTAACTTGAACAATATTCAGTAACATGTCCCCCTCCCCCTCAGGACTTTATAGTGACCGTGGTGTTCTCCTTCATGTGGCTGGTCAGTTCTTCAGCCTGGGCTAAAGCCCTGTCGGACATCAAGGTGGCCACAGACCCAGATGAGGTGCAGGAGCTCATGTCTGCCTGTAAGGTCATGACCAACAAGTGTGGCTCAGTGCAAGGACCCCGCTGGTCAGGCCTCAATACCTCTGTGGTGCGTCAGACTGTGAACTGCACACTACCAAAACACACATTATAAACCATAGTATGTTTGTTTTGCTGTGATACTCTGTCTCAGTCACACTTTATTTAGGTAGTCCAGCTAGTCCATCTGTAGATACTCTACAGATGGTCCTACTGTCAACAAACTATCTGTTGATGAGCAACTGCTTGCTAAGGTTACAGTTAGGTTTGGAATAATGGTTAAGGTTAGGGTTAGTAGATAGTTGAAATCTTACAGATCTTACTAGTCTTTAGAGCAGCGACAGATGGACTATCCAAATAAAGTGTTACCTCTGTCTCTCCCCAGGTGTTTGGCTTCCTAAACTTCGTCCTGTGGGCAGGAAACATCTGGTTTGTCTTCAAGGAGACTGGTTGGCATAAAGGAGGACCAGCTCGGTACGCTGGAGCACCTCCCGAAAAACAGGCTGAGACAATCAACCAGCAGCAGCCCTACAACCAGGGCAGTTTTGACCAGTCAGGAGGCTACAGCACCCAGGGAGACCAGGAGCAGGTATCAGAATACAGTCCTGTGGGCGGGCCCACCTCCTACTCCAATCAGATGTAGCTTTGCAGTTTGATTGTCACACTGAAGGTAGGGGGGGACATGCAGTTCTTAGGTAGAAATATTCTGGTGCCAGAAAAAGTAAGTTGTCGATTGGTACAGTTAAACAGAAGTATTTTGGAGTATTGTACATAAAACTAGATTTTGGTTAAGTTTTTAGATGTGTTGTCCTGAATGTTGTATTGCCTGTGTGTTGAGTCTGTTCATAGTTTCTCATTTTCTGTGCTAGGTGCTATGCCACAGAACCTTTTAACTTGATGTCTTTTTCATTGTGGAAGAAAAATGTGGTATACAATTGTATAATTCTTGAAGTTTCCTACATAGTGTTGACAAAGTGCATGCAGTTGTGCTATGTGTTACTCTGCCTGTTTGTGCACATTGTATTTACAAAACCGGCAGGATTTAATCTCAGAGTTACAGTAAGGTATCAGCAGTAGTTTTAGCTCACAAACGCAACATTTAAAGTGTTGTTCTAATTTTTCATGAGCAGAAATAAAATATCCCAATAATTTTCCATATGCACAAAAAGCTTATTTCTCTTACAATTTTCTGCACAAATTTGTTTACATCCCTGTTAGTGAGCATTTCTCCTTTGTCAAGGTAAACCTGCATGCAGGGTTTATGTTCAGTGTAGTTACCATTTCATTACACAATATGCCCTTGCTCTAAAGGGGCTTTATGTGTTGGTTTGTGGGAAGTTTTTGATGTTAGTGTTAACAATTGTAAATGGGAAAAGTGTTTCAACCCGCTCTGTTTACAAATGGTCGCTCATGATTCAAATGAAAGGACTTGTTTTTTAAGCTGCTGTCAGACTACTGTGAAATGAAGAATCATTTCATACACCTCCGAGAGCGAGCTAGCTGTGTCCATTTAAGCACAAGGCCCCAGTGAAAAAGGCCCAGAAGAACCTAGTTGCAATTAGAACAGTCAGCTCGGCCAAGTTCGTCTGTATAACCATTAGTGAACCCCTTCCATTTTATCTGTCATGTTTTCTCTGTCTTGAATTCTATCAACAAAGTCATTCAGGTTTCTATGACTTTCAAAAGTTTGTGCAATTAATAAAAATAGGCCTAATTAGAGAATGTCTGATAATATTGATGATGACGATGATGATGATGATGATGATGATAATTAATTAACCCTGTTTCTTGAGCTCCAAAGCATGTGGCTTGCATTAACCAGGTAACAAAAAAATATGAAAAAATACAATAATTAAACATCCATGTATGTACATCCCTTCTGTCGTGTAACATTATAATGTGAACAATCTGAAAACCACTTACCAGCATTATTATTCTGTTCAAGATTACTGAGTGTGGATGATATACAAGCAATTTGAATAATCCTAATAAAGATGTTACACAAAAACCAAAAACATTAGTGTTTTCTATTTCTCTCTTTGGCATTTGCACAAAGAGCTTTTGGGAACAATGGGTAGTCAGGCCAGTGTCCCTAATGGGTTAGGCGCTAACTCCAGAACAAACCTGACCAAGCTCTTAACCTGCCCCGACCAATGTACAAGGTACCACTCAGTTCCCAGATAGAATGCCGCCTCAAACACACCTCAGCCTGGTTACCAAAGTATTGGGCCATGGACTATGAGCGTCTGTCAGATGGTTGCGCAGAAACAGCATTTCCCCAGAGAGTCAGGTAGTTATGTCTGTTGACCTTTGCTCCCTCACCAAAGTGAAGGAATTCTGCTAACAAACGAACCTAAACCCAGACGATTAAAAAGTGGCTTTATGTCTCAAAAAACAAGATGATCAGTGTTGAGGAATCCATGGGTGTTGAGTCCAGCAATCATTTGTCCCCAAGCTTTGGAATGAAAGGAATTTGGCTGCAATTGGTTTAACTTGGGAATCTCACAATGAGCATCTGACCTGAGAACAGATTCCTTACTGCTATTCTCAGGGAACAGGACTTCTGTATTTAACAGAAGATCCAATCTGACTGTATCACTTTTCTCTCTCAGCAAAAATATTCAAGTATGTCCCACCAAGGCAGGAGTTCGCTCTCTCTCTCTCTCTCTCTCTCTCTCTCTCTCTCCTCTCTCTCTCTACCTCTCTCTCTCTACCTCTCTCTCTCTACCTCTCTCTCTCTACCTCTCTCTCTCTACCTCTCTCTCTCTACCTCTCTCTCTCTCTCTTGCACCTGCTGTCTGACCTGTTGCACCCTCTACAACCACTGTGATTATTATGTGACCCTGCTGGTCATCTATGAGCATTTGAACATCTTGAAGAACAATCTGGACGTCTATTATTATCATCTCCACCCGACACAGCCAGAAGAGGACTGGTCACCCCTCAGAGCCTGGTTCCTCTCTAGGTTTCTTCCTAGGTTCCTGCCTTTCTAAGGGGGTTTTCTAGCCACCATGCTTCTACATCTTCATTGCTTGCTGTTTGGGGTTTTAGGCTGGGTTTCTGTATATTACCTTGTGACATCTGCTAATGTAAAAAGGGTTTATGTGGTGAAAAGGCCTATTTGTGTGGTGCTAAAATGTTATAATGTTCCCTCTCCCCACGTGAAAATATGACTCGTTGACAAGTTGACTCCCTGCATAGCCTAACTCACACTAAAATGGCTAACATAGGCCTAACATAGGCCTAACCCGAGAAATAAATTGAAAGGTTAAAGGAATAGGCTACAATAGCATCATGGAAACAGGTGCTGCGTGAGTGAAATCCCCAGTTTGGAAGGACATCAACACGGTAGATTGATTATGGATACACAGCCTGCACAAAGTGCAAGCAGTTAGGCCTATTTGTTTTCAATAGTTCAGTTAAGTATCAATTAGGATTATTACATTAATTCAGGCTTTTGTTCATTAGACCATACATAGGCCAAATAAAGTTTAAACCTGTGCAGCTGGTAAACGTTTGAGCAGTGGTGTAAAGTACTTAACTAAAAATACTTTAATGTACTACTTAAGCAGTTTTTCGGGGTATCTGTACTGTACTTTACTTTACTATTTTATTTTTGACAACTTTTACTTTTACTTCACTACATTCCTAAAGAAAACAATGTCGTATTTACTCCATACATTTTCCATGACACACAAAAGTACTCGTTACATTTTGAATGCTTAGCAGGACAGGAAAATGGTCCAATACACGTACTTCTCAAGTGAACATCCCTGGTCTTCCCTACTGCCTCTGATCTGGCGGACTCACTAAACACACGCTTCGTTTGTAAATTATGTCTGAGTGTTGGAATGTGCCACTGGCTATCCGTACATTAAAATAACAAGAAAATGGTGCCTCTGGTTTGCTTAATATAAGGAACTTGAAATTATTTATACTTTTACTTTTGTTTACTTCTGTATATTTTAGCAATTACATTTACTTTTGATACTTAAGTATATTTAAAGCCAAATACTTTTACTCACGTAGTATTTTACTGGGTGACTTTCATTTTTACTTGAATCATTTTCTATTAAGGTATCTTTACTTTTATTCAAGTTTGAAAATGGGTAGTTTTTCCACCACTGAGTTTGAGTTGCCAACAGCTTACTTATGTAGCCTATCTTTGCAGCCTATATTCAACTCTGGGAATGGTTTATTTCAGTTTTAATTAGGTATAAACTATATGATTATCTAGACAATATTGCATGTCAATGTATTGTTTTGTTATGTCAGCTATATGCTTTCATTAGGTAAGAAGGCTAATTAGAATGCTCTTTTTCTCAAAGTAATTTCAGTGATGCATCGGATTGTGAAAATAAAAATATATCATTCTTAATTCATGGCATGGTTTCCTTTTATACAATGTTGAATAGACATGCAGAGAAATTAATTAATGTGGGGAAGGGAATTAGTAATAATAGCCTACTAATAACAATAATAGTAAAGCCTACTACTCTGGAGTCATAAAAACAATGACATAAATTGATGTTATATGATGGGTAACGGGTCGGCTCTTGGAACAATTCTATGCGGCGTGGTGAGGGTGCGGCTCCAAAAAACTGACCCGTGCAAGTACTCTATTACATTCTAGCGTGGCTATCTAGTGACTACCCTCCGAACACCTGATCATCATCAAGACATCAGAGTGCCCTCCTGTGGATGTGTAGGTGCACTGCATCTCTCTGGAAGGGTTTTGGATTAGGGCACACTGTGCTAGTAGCATGGCCTGCCTGACTGGCTGCAGTGTTGTGCTGTGTAGCGTCTGTATCTGTGCGTTTCTCTCTGCTCCAAAAAGCTGTGGTCATTAAGAGCAGGACCAATGCAAGAGGCCTTAACTCCAGACACTTTTCTCTGTCACACGTGACTGATGTCTCTCTCTGGATATCACTCTTTTATCCCATAGACACACCCTGACATCCAAGGTCATGTATAGAATATGTATATTTTCTCTGATGTCAGGGTGTCTGTGTTGGGGTAACATAATGATATCCAGTGACAATATACTGTACACTGTAATGACTGGACATGGAAAAGCATAACTAAATTGTATAAGTCATATAGGCCTAATCTCCTGAATTTATTCAAGGAACATCATGGATTTTTTCATAACCAAGGGTGTTTCAGCATTTTCAATAATGTGAACATTTTGTCATTTATTTCAGGGTCATGAGTTGAAGCCAAAGTACAAGGAGATCTTTAGCTGAACTGGAGGGAGATAATGAGAGGAGGATAGCGCTCTAATGCTTTCTGCTCCTCCTCATCAGCCCGTCTGTCACTTCAGATCTGCTAACAGAGATCCAGACAGCTAGTCTGCATGCGCTAGCAAATTCCACTCCATCTCTTTACCTCATTATCTTGGCAATGCTCCATCCTTAAAATACACAGTATCTCGCCAAATCTCCAGGCAGCAGGGTGCTACCACTGGACCCTACAGTGTGACTCAACAATGGAGCTGTCTTATAATGATATTAAGTGAAACAAAGAGCCATCCTCTCTCGCTCTCTCTTACTCATCAGAACCAAATGATTTTCAGACCTTACTCGGGGTAATAATGATGTTCAGGGTCAAGGGTGACTGATACAGAAAAAGTATTTATTTCAATGAAAGAGTGTGAATGAAACCATGAAAAGCAATGGACTTAACCGTTGATGAGAACACAAAATTACAAGTCTAAAACTAAATTGATATATATATATATATATATATCTATTGATCAAAAGTTTTATATTATTTATTTATTTTTACAATTTTCTACATCGTAGAATAACAGCTTGCAGACTCTATTTTAGAATAAGGATGTAACTTAACAAAAAAAGTCACGGGTCTAAATACTTTCCAAATGTACTGTATGTGTCTGTTTCAATTCGGTCCAGGCCACACCACCGGTCCATTGGGCAAAAACCAGACTCATCACTTATCTGGTGAGATAGGGACATCTAGTGGTGTAAAAAGAGGACAGCCCATAGAGGACATCCTACCAAACCTGTCTGTCATTGGGGATGTTGTAATCTCAGTTATCCCAGAACTGAAGCCTCACATAATAGAGCCCCACAGTGGAGGTGTCATAATAGCCATAAAACCTAGGGGTCAAACAGGGAAATGGTTCTAATAGTTTTTTTCACCATTTAATTTTCTGTTTCACGTAGGTTTACCCTGGTGTGATGTTTTGATAATCGATTTGAAAATGGGAAAAATCTATGGTAGAAAAACCATTAAAAAAACTGGATGTCCTTTTGGTGGTGGACCACTCTTGATACACATGGGAAACTGTTGAGCGTATAAAAACTGTTCTTGACACAAACCGGTGCAGCTGGCACCTACTACCATACCCAGTTCAAAGGTACTTAAATAATTTGTCTAGCCCATTCACCCTCTGAATGGCACACATACACAATCCACATACACAATCCATCAATTGTCTCAAGACTTAAAAATCCTTATTTAACCTGTCTCTTCCCCTTCAACTACATTGCTTGAAGTGGATTTAACAAGTGACATCAATAAGAGATCATAGCTTTCACCTGGATTCACCTGGTCTGTAAAAACGGCTAACTTTGAGCTCGTCTGAGTGGTCGGCTGTGAAATGCCTAACTTGTGCTGATTGCTTAGGTTCTGCTCAATACAGTGTTGTCCGGTTAGAACACGATGTTGAGGCCCATTACTCTCTTAATTGTCACAACACACACACACACACACACACACACACACACACACACACACACACACACACACACACACACACACACACACACACACACACACACACACACACACACACACAGCTGCTTTCATTGAAGGTATTTCCTTATGCGTGGTAATGCCTTGGAATCGTATTATTGTGGTTATTTCGATACACACACAACATTCACACATTTGTGTTACTGTGGTCGATTAAACGTCCTTCTCTCTTCGGATGACGAAAACACTCTGACTGGAATGGGCAGGGGCAGTGTCCAGATGTGCATTCCCAAAAGCTCTGATTGGTTGGGAATGGCAGGGCTATGATGGGTGAGGGATAACTAAGGTAGGCTGAACAGCCAAACTAACAGGACTTAAGGGAAACTGAAGGGACTGTGAGGTAAAGTTAGGTAAAGAGGAGAAGAGAAGGACGGACATTTTTACGTGGTCATCTATGTCACTGAAAGAGCAGGTGTTCATAATGTTTGTACAGTCAACGTATGTTAAAATGGCTTTCCATAGACCATTTGAAAATGATAGACACTTCTAGTGGCCATTGATGGCTTCCACCACGCTTCCGCTATTTTAAAGTAGTCATCTGGGTGGGAATTCCTATGAGTTGAAGCCTCAATGGGCTACCCATGCTGTCACAGACACTCAGGCCTGTAGGGAAGCTAAAGTCATTCCGCTACCCAAGAATAGTAAAGCCCCCTTTACTGGCTCAAATAGCCGACCAATCAGCCTGTTACCAACCCTTAGTAAACTTTCGGGCGGCAGCGTAGCCTAGTGGTTAGAGCGTTGGACTAGTAACTGGAAGGTTGCAAGTTCAAAGCCCCCAGCTGACAAGGTACAAATCTGTCGTTCTGCCCCTGAACAGGCAGTTAACCCCTAGGCCGTCATTGAAAATAAGAATTTGTTCTTAACTGACTTGCCTAGTTAAATAAAGGTAAAAATAAAAACTTCTGGGAAAAATTGTGCTTGACCAGATACAGTGCTATTTCACAGTAAACAAATTGAGAAGACTTCCAGCACGCTTATAGGGAAGGACATTCAAAAAGCACAGCACTTACAAAAATGACTGATGATTGGCTGAGAGAAATTGGCGCTAAAATGATTGTGGGGGCTATCTTGTTAGACTTCAGTGCAGCTTTTGACATTACTGATCATAGTCTGCTTCTGGAAAAACGTATGTCACCCTCTGCTATAATGTGGATAAAGAGTTACTTGTCTAACAGAGCACAGACAGTGTTCTTTATTGGAAGCCTCTCAAATATATTTTCATACAAACTTCTTCAATTTAAGAATGATGAAGGCCACTGTGTTCTTGGGGACCTTCAATGCTGCAGACATTTTTTTGGTTCCTTTCCCCAGATCTGTGCCTCAAAACAATTCTGTCTCTGAGTTCTACGGACAATTCCTTCGACCTCATGGCTTGGTTTTTTCTCTGACATGCACTGTCAACTGTGGGACCTTATATAGACAGGTGTGTGCCTTTCCAAATCATGTCCAATCAAATGAATTTCATCTCGGCTGTCAATGTAATTTAGTTAGGTACAATTCTTTTGATAATGCTTTTCCTTTGAACAATGAAGTTACACTTGAGTTGACATTTTGTTTTTATAATACCTGTATGTGCCTCGAAACAATCCGGTGGACTCCAATCAAGTTGTAGAAACATCTCAAGGATGATCAATGGAAACAGGATGCACCTGAGCTCAACTTCGAGTCTCATAGCAAAGGGTCTGAATAATTATGTAGACAAGGTATCTGTTTATTATTTTTCATATATGTGCAAACATTTCAAACAACCTCTTTTAGCTTTGTCATTATGGGGTATTGTGTGTAGATTGCTGTGGTTTTTTATTGTATTTAGTCCATTTTGGAATAAGGCTGTAAAGTAATAAAATGTGGAAGAAGTCAAGTGGTCTGAATGCTTTCCGAAGGCACTGTACATTTCCACAATCTCTTGTGACTATAAATAGGAGGCTGAGTTTCAGAGGTGGAATGGAACTCCTAAACAAATTCGTACATTTCCTGAGCTAGTTTGTGTCATGACATGTGAATGTGCTATAACGTTGTTAGAAGGCTAAAGCTTGAAAGAGACAAAAGTGATGGTAGATCACTATCCATCTCTGACATTTAATCATGGGTGGGTTTTGTCTTCATTAGATTGCTAGTCAGCGTCTGGCTGGTTCAGATTTCCCTGTCGTTCCGACTGCAGGAGTCTACTTCCCAGCTGCAGATGCTTCAGGGGGAAGACCACATTGAGCAGCTGCTGAAGGAGGACTTTGACATTGTCAGCAAGAGGGCTGCACAAGAGTAAGCTCAAATGCCTGATGAAGGCACACACCTACCTAGTGAAGTTCTAGTATGGACAGCTACTTGTTAACATTTAGGGTGGGTGGTCTTTTCTTGGTCAAGTGAACTACAGGTGTATTACACATGTATTACAGGTGAATAACAGGAATGACACCTGTCAGAAACAATGGGTTGATACTGTAATCCAAGCTCTATTAGAATAGTTTGCCATCATGTTTTTACATTTTTGAAACTTTTTTGGTTTATATGAAGATGTATCCTATGAACAAAATTATTGTATTGTTACTGTATTAATTGTTTTTGGCACCATAGAATCTCTCTCAAATCAAAGTCCTTAAGAGTTGTTTTACGTGTTACATTTTATAGGGTGTGGCAAACGTGCTCATGTTCAATATTTCGCTGTTCAAATGCTAATGCTAAATTAAAGATCATGAAAAACAAAAAATATGTGGTGAGAGCTGGTGTATACAAGGGGTTGGAACCAAAACTATTTTCCAATTGTTTCGTTCAGTGTTCCAACCAGCAAAATAAAAAAGTAGCCTCCAGGTTTATACCACTCCATTTTTAACCTGCGCAATCAGTCTATTAAATGTTTTTTATTTTTATTATTCGGCTCATTAAATTACTTCTCCAATCAGTGAATATTGAGCAGGCAAACTAGTTGTTTACATGCGTGCTGGACAGACTAGTGTAGCCTATGGCACAAGATGTGACCGCAATTTTGGGGATGGGAGAGAGGACTGAGGCATCTTATGACCAGCAAAATCTGAATTAGGTCCACAGATTTATGACTAGGAGCAGCTTCTATGGAGGAACTTTGGATGTCCTTTGAGCTAGCTAACTAACAAGCATGTGTGAAGAGAGGCACCAGAATTAACACGTTTTACCTGTTTGTAGTTAATAAATCTAGCGTGAAATGTGCCAACTAGGCATATTGGCCAATCTACAGTTGCTATATCCCATTGCTGGCTTGCTTCTGAAGCTAAGCAGGGTTGGATGGGAGACCAGATGCTGCAGGAAGTGGTGTTGGAGGCACTCTTCCCTCTGGTCTAAAATAAAAATGTCCCAGGGCAGTGATTGGGGACACTTCCCTATGTTGGGTGCTGTCTTTTGGATGGGATGTTAAACGGGTGTCCTGACTCTGTGGTCACTAAAGATCCCATGGCACTTGGCGTAAGGGCTAAATTCTTAATCATCCCCAGCTTACAAATGGCTCATTCATCCCACCCTCTCCCCTGTAACTATTCCCCTGGTCATTGCTGTGAACGAGTTCTCAATCAACTTATAATAATTTTAAAGTGTATCGATAACTAGCATCGAAAGGTTAATACATTCTCTATATAATAAAAAGCTCTCTCCCCCATCTCCCTATTTAAGCTTGTAACGTCAGCACAGTTCGCTTATGCTTCAGAGGGGCAGGTAGCCTAAACACACACAGGCAAAGATTTTCAGCTTACAGGCAGACACTAGATTAAGTTAGAGTGTCATAGGAGCTTTGTTGTGTTTTTGTTGTGAGACTAGGGGGAAAAAATGCCTGGAACGTAAAACAGTTCCCATACTTTTAAAATAGCAGTTCTGTTTCGGAACTTCTGTTCCAGGTTTCATATCTTGAAAAATGACGTGCTTATCCGGTTTTTGGTTCTGTTCCCTGAACCGGTTCCAAACCCTGGTGGATACATATACATTTGTGAGAGGATCCTCAAACCAAAGTCATGTTAGTGCCACGGTGAATATAGGAAAACAACAACCCCTGGCTACACTCCCACCCAGTGACAGCTTCCCTAACCCCACTGACATTCTAATGAAGAGAGAATGTGGAAGAGCAATTGACAACTTTATTCAGCAAAAATACATACAGGTATTATAAAAACAAAATGTCAACAAGTGAAACTTCATTGTTCAAATGCAAAGCATTATCAAAAAAAATTGTACCCAACTAAATTACATTGACAGCCGAGATGAATTCATTCTCCATTCTCCATGGAGCTTTCCTGAGCGTCATCATTCTCTGACTTCTCATCATCTGACAAAACAAAATCCATAAACATAATTACAGAAGGGTAGTGGATCTCAAGCGCTTAAGTAATAATGCCTGAAACTGGTGTTTGGAGGATATATTGGTACTGGTGTTAGGCCTGAGACGAAGTCACGGCAAAAAGTGCAGCCAGAAGAGATTATTAGCTGTATTTGCACTACGCTGTTTTCTAGGTGACATTTAATGAAACTGAAGCTAGAAAGACCGCAAACTAACTGCACTTCGTTTGACCTGTTTTCTATTGATAGTGTATACATACAAAACTACCGGTCAAAAGTTAACATCTACCCATTCAAGGGTTTTTATTTTTTACGTTGTAGAATAAGTGAAGACATCAACACTATGAAATAACACATATGGAATCTAGTAACCAAGAAAATGTAAACAAATCAAAATATATTTTATATTTGAGATTCTTCCAATAGCCACCCTTTGCCTTGACAGCTTTGCACACTCTTGGCATTCTTTAAGCCAGCTTCATGAGGTAGTCACCTGGAATGCATTTCAATTAACAGGTGTGCCTTGGTAAAAGTTAATTTGTGGAATTTCTTTCCTTCTTAATGCATTTGATCCAATCAGTTGTGTTGTGCCAAGGTAGGGGGATATACAGAAGATAGTCCTATTTGGTAAAAGACCAAGTCTACACCACTGCAAGAACAGCTCCAATAAGCAATGACAGTCCATCATTACTTTAAGACATTAAGATCAGTCAACCAGGAAAATGTCAAGAACTTTTAACGTTTCTTCAAGTGCAGTCACAAAAACCATAAAGTGCTATGATGAAACTGGCTCTCATGAGGACCACCACAGGAATGGAAGACCCAGAGTTACCTCTGCTGCAGATAAGTTCATTAGAGATACCAGCCTCAGAAATTGCAGCCCAAATAAATGCTTCAGAGTTCAAGTAACAGACGCATCTCAACATCAACTGTTCAGAGGAGAATCAGGCCTTCATGGTTAAATTGCTGCAAAGAAACCACTACTTAAGGACACAAATAAGAAGAGACTTGCTTGGGCCAAGAAACACGAGCAATGGACATTAGACCGATGGACATTAGACCGGTGGATGATCTCCGCATGTGTATTTCCCACCGTAAAGCGGAGGTATTATGGTGTGGGGGTGCTTCGCTGGTGACACCGTCTGATTTATTTTGAATTCAAGGCACACTTAACCAGAATGATTACCACAACGATAGGCCATCCCATCTGGTGTGTGATTAGTGGGACTATCATTAAAATAAAATAGCCCTAACACACCTCCAGGCTGTGTTAGGGCTATTTTTACCAAGGAGAGTGATGGAGTGCTGCATCACATGACCTGGTCTCCACAATCCCCTGACCTCAACCAAATTGAAATGGTTTGGGATGAGTCAGACCGCAGAGTGAAGGAAAAGCAGCCAACAACAGCTCAGCATATGAGAGAACTTCTTCAAGACTGTTGGAAAAGCATTCCAGGTGAAGCTGGTTGAGAGAATGCCAAGAGTGTGTGAAGTTGTCATCAAGGCATAGGGTGGCTATTTGCAGAATCTCAAAATATATTTTGATTTATTGAACACTTTTTTGATTACTACATGATTCCATATGTGTTATTTCACAGTTTGTTTTCACTATTATTCTACAATAGTAAAAATAAAGAAAAACCCTTGAATGAGTAGGAGTTCAAAAACTTTTGACCGGTAGCGAACAGCCATAAAAATGATGATGCTTCGCGATTTCGACTGGCTGACAAAAGCTGCCTGCCTGATCCCAACACATTCATTACTATGGGACATCTGGAGATCGAATTTGAATATTGAAACAATGTTGCAAATGTCAGAGACAGACAGCAAGGTTTATAGAAATCGCCGCTGTTGAAAACTAGATGTTAGTCTAAAATGTGAGAATGTCTAGATGCTTTTTAAAGTGGAGAGTTTATAAAGTGAATGGCTGGACTGTCGAGACAGTGGATTGCGCAGTCTGATGGAACAGAGTAAATAGCATTTTAACGTCATCGATTTAGCCGGTGGTAACTTTTGGAATAGAAACCGCCTGGAATGCAGTAAAAAAAAAAAAACATTCAGAATCAGACCCACCCCTTGTATAATGATCGCCACATAGTCCAGCATACCCATAGCCCATCTTGCCATAGGAGAGCACAACGGCAACAGTCATACTTACTCTCCAGTGTCTGCTGTAGTTCCTGGATGGTACTGAGGAGCACATGGAACTGTTTCTTCCTCAACTCCAGCTGAGAGACAAACAGACAATATATTCAGAAAACACCATAGAAATCTATAGTTAAAAAAAATGTTATTTGTCAAATGCGCCTAATAATAGGTGTAGACCTTACAGTGAAATGCTTACTTACAAGCCCTTAACCAACAATGCAGTTTAAAGAAAAATAAGTGTGAAGTATTTACTAAAATGAAGTAAAAAAAAAAAAGAATTCTCGAAGAGCAACAATACAATAACATTAACAAGGCTATATACAGGGTGTACCGGTACAAAATCAATGTGCGGGGGGCACAGATTAGTCGATAAAATATTCAAATAAAACACAGGAAACGGGCCTACCTTATCTTCCACATTCTCTTTGATGTGAGACAACTGCTGGAGCTCTTTGTCAAGTGCCTCCAACTGCCTGTGGTGGAAAAAATGAAAAAAGATCACATTTAAAATCTAAATTAAAATCGGCATGTGCATGAATACCTGTACATGTTGGCTGCCTCCATTAAAACATGTAGAGAAAAGAGGCCGTACACTCACTTCAGTGTTTCATGGCGATCTGGATGTTGCTGGATGACCTTTGCCAGTGCATCATACTCTGCAAAATTAAAGGACACCAGCGACATTTAAGTTTACTCCAGTACCAGATACCTGTACTAAAAGTATTGACACAAGACTAATTGTGCAAGTTATAACAATAGATAATTTCCCCAAAATGTATATAGCCATCTTGCACTTTAATACATATTTAAGTGAACCCGGGTTAACCTCACCTTGACGATTCTTTCGTATTCTCTTTGCCCTCTGGATCTCCTTTTTGCATTCTGATATTTTATCATGTGCTGATGTGATGTTTTGTTCTGAAGAGAAAGAGAATCAAATATGGCGTGATTATAAGTTCCGACAGTAGAACAGTGTAATGCAGGGTTGCCTAACTCAGTCCAGGAACAAGTACGGGAACCCTTGTGTAAAGGACTGAGATGCCATTTCTCTCACCAATGTCAGTGTATATTTTCTCATAGTTTTCCATTTCCCGGAGGTTCATGTCATACACCAGCAAGGTCTTCCCCATTGAGAATTCACATTGTGCCAATGTACCCAACATCCTCTGGTACTGTGTGAATCTGCAAAGAGGAATACATTACAATTTCACTTTGAGATTGTTTACATAACAGTTGATGTAAACATCAACGAAAGTCAAACACCATTGGTCAATCTGTTAAAATTGAATCGAATTCAATTTTAACAGTTTGACGAATGGTGTCATATATATATATATATATATATATATATATATATATACAAAAAACTGTGGACACCCCTTCAAATGAATTGATTTGGCTATTTGTGTCACATCCATTGATTACAGGTATAGAAAATTGAGCACACAATCTCCATAGGCAAACATTGGCAGTAGAACAGCCTTACTGAAGTGCTCAGTGACTTTCAGCGTGGCACTGTCATAGGATGCCACCTTCCCAACAAGTCAGTTTGTCAAATTTCTACCCTGCTACAGCTAGCCCGGTCAACTGTAAGTGATTTTACTGTGAAGTGGAAGTGTAGCTCTGGGAGCAACAACAGCGAAGTGGTAGGACACACACAAGTTCACAGTATAGGACCACCGAGTGCTGAAGTGTTGCAACACTCACTACCAAGTTCCAAACTGCCTCGAAGAAACAACAGCAAAATAACTGTTGGTTAGCAGCTTCACGAAATGAGTTTCCATGGCCGAGCAGCCACACACAAACTGGAGTGGTGTAAAGCTCGCCGCCATGGGACTCTGGAGCAGTGGAAACGCGTGCTCTGGCGTGATGAATCATCCTTCACCATCTGGCAGTGTGACGGACGAATCCGGGTTAGGCGGATACCAGGGGAAAGCTACCTGCCCCAATGCATAGTGCCACCTGTAAAAGTTAGGTGGAGGCGGAATAATGGTCGAGGGCTGTTTTCATGGTTTGGGCTAGGCCCCTTATTTGCAGAAGGGAAATCTTAATGCTACAGCATACAATGACATTCTAGATGATTCTGTGCTTCCAACCTTGTGGCCACCATTTGGGGAATACCCTTTCCTGTTTCAGCATGACAATGCCCCTGTGCACAAAGCGAGGTCCATTCCCGAAACGGGTTGTCGAGATTGGTGTGGAAGAAGTTGACTGACTTGCACAGAAACATAAAACCCTTCAAACACATATTGGATGAATTGGAAAGCTGACTGCGTGACAGGGCTAATAGCCAAACAACAGTTCCCGACATCTCTTATGCTCTTGCGGCTGAATGGAAGCATAGTGCCCTTTATTTTGTTAGTTTTAATATTCATCAATGCATCAAACAGTTGGCTGGACTTCACTAAAGACCCGTAGATCTCTACATTACTCCTTTTTGTTTACAAGGACCTTCTTCAAAAACATACACCTTATCGAACTTTGCTGTTGAAGTGTGGACAGAATTACCAAACCACTTCACAGGATTGGTTAACTCTTGAGGTTCCTAGGTTCTCCACCAAGCTAGGTAAATCTGCTTTTAGTTTTAATGCCCCATACTGCTGGAACAAAATTCTAGAAGACATTTCATCTTGATGTTCTGGTGCTGTTTAGGCAATTTAAAGTACTGATTTGGGACTTATTTGTGGAGGAATCCAACAATTTTTCTTGGTGATTTGTGCGGTTCTATTTGTGCTTTACATCTAGCCACCATCCATATGTGTATATTCGATGTGTATATTCGTGTTGTATTATACTGGGTGCATTTGAAAAAGAGACCTAGGTCTCAATATGTCTACTGTTAGAATAAATGGTTAAATAAAAAACAAATACATAAACATTGTCAGTCAAATCAACCTCTCCTTGAAAGCAATGATTGGTGGTAGCTAACGTTAGCTAGTAACAACAACGGCGTATCACACAGGGCAGAGCAGTCACATTTACCCTTCTTCAGGAGACCCAGTTGAATTGCACCATTTGGTGAAGCTCTTCAACAGAACATTGATACGTCTGTCGTCTCCAGCTCCGTCTCCATCAATGAGAAGACGTTTTCGAATAACTTCGTCTGTAATGGAGAAGTTCGCAATGAGCACATTGACCTCCAGACCTACAATCTTTGCAAGCTAACTTTAGCTTCATGGCTGCTAAACTACATTCACACTGATTGATCATGACAAACTCAAAAAGGTCCGCCATGGACACTTATGTAAAATTATGTAGTTAGCCAAACACAAGAGATATGTAGCGCCGATCACCACGTACTCATGAAATACTGAACACAATGATTCACTAGCTAGCACATTAGCTTACATACCTAACAAATACATGTAACGGTAGCTAGCCAAACAATGTAGCTGAGGCCTTCAATAAAATATTAAAATGTAAATTTCAAAGATGCAGAATTATTTAAGACAGGTATGTGCTTCATGATTAAGAAACCAATTTCAACACATTGGGTAATATCAAACGATTAACGATATTACCATCAGTTACTGCACCCATTTGCCCAGCACGAAGTTTCTTCTTTGAATAAAACGTTACTTGTTCAAGGAAATATGCTGCGCTAAAACAACTCCGACGTGGGAACTCGGAAATCTTCGACGTCAGTGCGCTCAAGACAACTGGGAACTCGTTAAAAAAAACACTCCGACTGTGAAAAATCGATGTGAACGGCCATCCAACTCGGAATTCTAGTCAGAAACTCGGGCATCTTCTTAGAACTCAGAGCTGAAGATCACTGGCGCCATGATTTGACCTCGTTTTTTCCGAGTTCCCAGTTCTTGAAAGATCCAACAAAGACAAGTTTAGAAACTCTGTGGCACCAATAAACAAGCCTACTGGAAATGCCCCACCTTTATAAAACATTTAAAAAAAGACACGGATTGGTCAGAAGGCCTCGTGCTAATTGTGAGAGCATGCGACTTACATGAAACTGCCCTCTTCATTCACCATTACGGTGCATTTATTTTGCTGAAAATTGTTACTTGGCCCCTTTGACGAGACACAAAATGGCAGCAGTTTCAGATCTTTGAAACCGCGTGCTGGCAGCGCAGCGGCGTGCGTGCTGGTGGAGTGACGTCTGCGTCCCATAATGCATTCTGGTAAACAGACATGGAAGCACCTGGTAAAGACCTCCACAGTCAGTGAGCATTGCATTCGTTCTTTTTTTCACGATCTTCTTACTTTAATATCTGCCACATTCAACAGATTTTCACCTATCTGCCATCATATTTGCACCTCCAACGTCCAGGACCCTTGTAAGTGCAAATACACAATGTTCCTATTAAGGCTGTTAATTACTTATGCTGTGCTTTTGCCAGCTTCATTGGAAGACATGGCTGGCCAGCTAGCTAGCTAGCAAGCTTACTTGGGCTAGCGCTAATGTTAGACGCTCTTCGATTGATTGCAAAATTAGCTACATTTTGGTGAGATGGGCATCTTTTACAGCTAATTTCACAGTCAGGTGATATATTTTGTGTTTGAATCTGTAGTTATGTCATGAGTTATGTCATGTTATTCACTTGGTTTTAAGTGATGCAATCTGGAATCCAACATTCCCAGAGCTAACGTTAGCTAGGCAACTGTCAATTTGCCCATGGTGTCAGTCTGAGATGCAAGTACAGTCCCTAACTAATATAATACTAGTATCTAATATACTAATACCAGAACCAGTATCTGGGCAGAGGAGACGATGAATATGACGAGTTCATCATCTCCTCTGCTCAGATATTGGTTCAACTAATACCTAGCTACCATATAGCTATGTTGTTTAGCTAACTAGTTAACTTCACATAGACATAACGTGAACGTGTTTAACTTCTGTTTCTGGCAAGCTGTTGGCTACTTGGCCAACTAGTTTTTTTGTGCCTTATTTTAGCAGCTAACTTTAATTAATTGGTGCAAATGTAGGGTAATTCGACACATTGTTGAACTTGTGAACATAATCGTTGAGGGATGTGCACTTCACAGTACAATGTCAATGCCACCATCAGCTGTCAGATGACAAGTGTCATTTTTTTCTTTTTCCCCCTCGATGAGCCACTATTAAACATGAGTAAGTATGATGTTACTTTTAAGCTTGTCTCAATGGAGTGTAAATTATGCGTAAATTATGCTATGTGCCACTGTTGTGTGGTTCATATGGACAGTCATTTGCATGATTCTAGTGTGCGTTGGTTTTTGATTAGTGTAACTGACAAACCAAACCAAAAGTAGCCTAAAGACATTGTGTAAAACTGTTGCTTGCAAATCTTTTTCATTATTTTGACACAAACATGTAATTTACTCAAATAATACATTTGACCTACTAGATAGCTAATGTTCTTGATTAGTAATTGTTTTAGTCAAGTTAACAAGTGGTTTCGCTCTATGTCACCCACCATCTCAGATTGTTCTGAAATCGTTTCTGTAGTTAGAAACAGATAAGATTAGCATTAGCATAAGATTAGACCTGCAATGTTATTTTGTTGATATATAAAAAAATATATAATCCCTTTTTGTCCCTAATTTCGCTTAACCCTGAAGCCAGCCGCACCAATGTGTCGGAAGAAACATCATACAACTAGTGACCTTGTCAGCGTGCGTGCGCCCAGCCTGCCACAGGAGTCGCTAGAGTGCAATGGGACAAAGACATCCCGGCTGGCCAAACCCTCCCATAACCCGGACTACGCTTGGCGAATTGTGCGGCGCCCCATGGGTCTTCCAGTTGCAGCTGGCTGCAACAGAGCCTGGACTCTAGGATCTCTAGTGGCACAGCTAGCACTGTGATGCAGTGCCTTAGACCACTGTGGCACTCGGGAGGCCCTTGAAGTATTATTTGATATCTGAGAATTTAAGCTAATTGATTGCACCCAAATTGGCAATTTTATAGGATGAATATAATATTGAATAAATATAGTACCTATCATCCTATTTGGGCCAAACTTTTTTCTATCAATGAGTAAGACATGAGGAATCCAAAGAAATGGTCAAAAGCCACTCATGGACTCTGCCACACCCCACCCCAACCCCACACCACACCAATCCCACACCAACCCCACTACTTGTCAGTTGGCTGACAAGTAGTGTAGAGTTGCGGCTCGGAGTATTGTTTCTTCATTCTATGTAATGTACTCTATGTGCATTTGAAGATGTTTTTTTCCCCCTGTTCAGAGAAATTAGTCATTGAAGTTGTTAGGCTTATGTCCCATCCTACCTCCTGATATTACCAGGTTCTGACCATGAGATTATGCTGTTACTGCTTTTAGGTGATTTATTTATTTATTTTAAGAATCCGCCCCCTCAATGTTAAAGGGATAGTTGACCCCAATTACAAAATTACATATTTGTTTACGTACTCTGTATGCAGTCTATGTACAAGGTATGACATCAACCCATGCTTTGGATTTGTTTACCTGGACACTGTTTCAAATGCTAACATTTTAGCATTTGTGGCCTAAATCTAATGCAAGTCAATGGTACCTATATTAGCATTTTCGGGCATCATATCCATCTATAAGTAATATAATGGAGTTCCACATACATTTTTTCGATACTGTAGGATGATTTGGATATGAATGCAGATATGATCTGCATTACTGTGCAGCCGTATTCATCGACCTGGCCAAGGCTTTCGACTCTGTCAATCACCACATTCTTATTGGCAGACTAAACAGCCTTGGTTTCTCAAATGACTGCCTCGCCTGGTTCACCATCTACTTCTCAGACAGAGTTCAGTGTGTCAAATCGGAGGACCTATTGTCCGGACCTCTGGCAGTGTCTATGGGTGTGCCACAGGGTTCAATTCTCGGCCCGACTCTTTTCTCTGTATACATCAACGGTGTCGCTCTTGCCGCTGGTGATTCTCTGATCCACCTCTACGCAGACGACACCATTCTGTATACTTCTGGCCCTTCTTTGGACACTGTGTTAACTAACCTCCAGATGAGCTTCAATGCTATACAAATCTCCTTCTGTTGCCTCCAACTGCTCTTAAATGCAAGTAAAACTAAATACATGCTCTTCAACCCATTGTTGCCCGCCCATCCAGCATCACTACTCTGGACGGTTCTGACTTAGAATATGTGGACAACTACAAATACCTAGGTGTCTGGTTAGACTGTAAACTCTCCTTCCAGACTCATATTAAGCATCTCCAATCATCCACAATTAAATCTAGAATTGGCTTCCTATTTCGCAATCAAGCATCCTTCACTCATTCTGCCAAACATACCCTCGTAAAACTGACCATCCTACTGATCCTCGGCTTCGACGATGTCATTTACAAAATAGCCTCCAACACTCTACTCAACAAATTGGATGCAGTCTATCACAGTGCCATCCGTTTTGTCACCAAAACCCCATATATGACCCACCATTGCGACCTGTATGCTCTCGTTGGCTGGCCCTTGCTTCATACTTGTTGCCAAACCCACTGGCTCCATGTCATCTACAAGTCTCTACTAGGTAAAGCCCCGCCTTATCTCAGCTCACTGGTCACCATAGCAGCACCCAACCGTAGCACGCACTCCAGTAAGTATATCTCACTAGTCATCCCCAAAGCCAATTCCTCCTTTGGCCACCTTTCCTTCCAGTTCTCTGCTGCCAATGACTGGAACGAACTGCAAAAATCACTGAAGCTGGAGACTCATCTCTCACTAGCGTGAAACACCTGCTGTCAGAGCAGCTCACAGATCACTGCACCTGTACATAGCCCATCTGTAAATAGCCCATCCAACTACCTCATCCCCATACTGTATTTATTCATCTTGCTCCTTTGCACCCCAGTATCTCTACTTGCACATTCATCTTCTGCACATCAATCACTCCAGTGTTTAATTGGTGTATTGTAATTACTTCGCCACCATGGCCTATTTATTGCCTTACCTCCCTTATCTTACCTCATTTGCACACACTGTATATAGACTTATTTTTCTACTGTATTATTGACTGTATGTTTGTTTATTCCGTGTGTAACTCTGTGTTGTTGTATGTGTCGAACTGCTTTGTTTTATTCTTGGCCAGGTCGCAGTTGTAAATGAGAACTTGTTCTAAACCAGCTTACTTGGTTAAATAAAGGTTAAGTTAAATAAAATAAAAAAAAGTGTGAAAATACTAATATAGGTACCATTGACTTGCATTGGATTTCTGCCACAAATGCTAAAAAGTTAGAATTTGACACAGTGGCCAACGAACCCAAAGCATGGGTTGCTGTCATAACTTGTCCATAGGCTGCTTACAGGGTAAAAATAGCCCTTTAAACATTTGAAGTGGGTATTTCTTAAAACCTTTTTCACCTAATAGAGGGAAGCAGCACCATCTAGTGGTTAGGACATACTAACATCAGGAGGTAGGATGGGACATAAACCTAACAACTTAAATGACTAAGGGGAAAAAAACATCACCAAATTCACTGAGAATACATAGAATGAAGAAACAGTACTCTGAGCCGCAACTACATACTTGTTGTGGGTGTGGGAGTCCCTGGGTGGCTTTTGACATTTCTTTGGATTCCTCATGTCTAACTCATTGTTTTGAAAGAGGTTTGGTCCAAATTGGATATTTATTGAATATGACATGAATCATATGAATTAAAATTGCCAATTTAGGTGCAATCTATTAGGTTAATTTCTTAGAGATCAAATTATATTTGAATCGAAATAATATCAAATGAATGCTAATCTTATGTTTCTCATAACCAAAATGATTTCAGAACAATCTGAGATGGTGTGTGTCAAATCCTCTTTCTTGTGCTTTTAGAGGTGGAACGACCCAAGTGACTCTCACTATTCATTTGCGTGTAGACTTAATGCAGCTAATGCTAGCTAACCAGTAAATAAACAAACTAACCTAGGCATTTTCTGGCTCTCTGGATTTCAAAGTGATTAGGCCTACTTGATAGTTGTACAATTTGGAAAATGTGTCTTTTGAATGAACTAGGCTTAACTCCTTTAATAATAATATATGCCATTTAGCGGATGCTTTTATCAAGAGTCTTAGTTATGCGTGCATACATTTTACATGTGGGTGGCCCGGGAATTGATCACACAACCCTGGTGGTGCAAGCGCCATGCTCTACCAACTGAGCCATACAAAACCACGAGATAAGGTCTCTCCTATCATTGCTAATTTTTTTTTTAAATAATACTTTTTTTAATAGACGTATGGACAATTCATGATGTATATCTTTAAATAAAAAATAAAAAAATATGTTTGGTTTCTCGAAATAAGCTTTGTTGCATGGTTAAAGGTCAATACACTGCATCTAAAATTATACCTATACTAAATATAAGTCTCCCACATCCATAAGATTCACTAACCTGCTTTCTTCCAATAATCACTGATCTGTCAAAGAAAATGATTTAAAAAAAAACCAAATGTAACCAGAACCATGCATAATGCACATCCACTAGTAATGACCAACTTCTTGTAGCAGGCATTATAGAACAAATTTACACAGCTCTCATAACCAATCTCTCAAGCACAAGCCCACGTGCTAGTGAGTAACCAGTTAATCTTTATATTTAATGTCTAGCCAACTTGGATCTATTTGCTTGCTGACAAGGTGGAACGGTTGAACTGTTATGAATACACCCTCCTGTCTGTCTTCAACTGTTTCAACAACAGCCTATTCACTTTGTTTATATATTGAAGTCAAGTGGCCTACCTGGTTAAGAAGATGCATATTTGTCAGAATGAGAACAAGTTTCAGCTAGCACATGACAGTCTGTGGCTAAAATGCTGCGCGGTACAGGTAGCAGCGACAGAAACTGAGCATTCATTTTACACAATCATATTAATTGATAAGCTTGTTTCTTGTAGGGTCTTCTCTGTTCTACTTTTTGGGAGTTGAGACATAAAAAGGATAACTTCTCCTCCTATTACAGTAATGTGTTTTCTGTGTCCATATGACCTATTCTGTTGGACCAAAACCTCAAATGCAAATAGCGAGTTTAAACCGCTTGCTGTCAGTGAGGAAGAAGTTCTCTTTCGTTGTTGTGATTGGCAGGGGGAGGAGCTTGGTGTGTGTGTGTGTGTGTGTGTGTGTGACTGAGAAAGTGTACAGAAGGAGCAAAGGAGACGATACCAAAAAGAGAGAATGCTCATTAAAAAAATTAAGAGAAACTATATTCTTGTGATACAGGCATTTGGAACATTGTGCTAAAATATACATTTGGTTTAATAAAATGAAATTGATATATCGCCCAGCCCTTCTACTACGCTTAGCCTAGTAGACCTAGGCTAGTTGAAGTCGTTATGTAGCCTAGGTCTGTATTGTGTTTTGTGATTTAAGGATGTGTACAGGCCTCACTAGTATGTGCAGCTGAACGAAAATGGAAGAAAACAACATTCTTCCACTCCCTCTTCTCTACCTTCTCTTCCTCTGTATCTGTTGCTAAAGCCACTTTCTATCACTTCTGCCTCTAACCCTAGGAAACTCTTTTCCAACTTCTCCTCCTTCCCGTCCCTCCTCCCTCTCTGCGGACGACTTTGTCAGCCACTTTGAAAAGAAGGTTGACGACATCCGCTTCTCATTGACTCCTATTGAGTCCACTGGTCCCACTCACAAAGAACTACCCAACGCATTGATATTTTTCTCTCCTCCCTTTTCCAGATCATCTCTGGAGACCTCCCATGGTCCTTTGTAGCTGAAAAAAAAAAAAAAAAAAAAAAAAAAAAAAAAGCATGGCGCTTGTAACACCAGGTAGTGGTTTTGATTCCCGGGACAACCCATTCGTAAAATGTATGCACGCACGACTGTAAGCCGCTTTGAATAAAAGTGTCTGCTAAATAGCATTTATTATTATAATTATTATTATAATTTAGATTATTCCTTACTTCAACAACTCATCCCTGACCACTGACTGCGTGCCCTCTGATTTGAAGATGGTCAGAGCCGCTCCCTTCCTCAAGAAACCAACACTCGACCCCTCTGACATCAAACTACAGACCGGTATCCCTTCTTTCTTTTCTTTCCAAAACACTTGAGTGTGCTGTCTATGACTACCACTCTCGATCTTCTTGACGCTAACCAGTCAGGCTTCAAGACGGCTCACTCAACGGAGACCGCTTTCCTCTGTGTCATGGAGGCACTATACTCTGACATGGCTGACTCTCTGTTCTCATCCTCCTAGATCTATCTGCTGCCTTCGACACCTTGAACCATCAGATCCTCCTCTCCGCCTTCTCAGAGCTGGGCGTCTCATATTGGCAGGGCGCACCTTCCAGGTGACGTGGAGAGGATTTATGTCTGCACCAGGTCCTCTCACACCAGGGCTCGGTTTTAGGTCCTTTCCTCTTTTCTCTATCCACCAAGTCACTCGGCTCCTTCATATCCTCACAAATGATATCTCTCCGATCACTGCTATGCAGATGACACTTGACTTATTTTCTCCTTACGCCCTTCTGACACCCAGGTGGCAACACAAATCTCTACGTGCCTGTCAGACATCTCAGTTTGGATGTCGGCCCACCACCTCAAGCTCAACCTCAACAAGACGGAGCTGCTCTTCCTCCAGGGGAAGGTCTTCCCGCTCCAAGACCTCTCCATCACAGTTAACAACTCCACCGTGTCCCCCTCCCAGAGCACCAAGAACCTTGGCGTGACCCTAGAAAACACCTGATCGTTCTCTGCAAATATCAAAGTAGTGACTTGCTCATGTAGGTTCATGTTACAACATCCATAGAGTATGAACTTTCCTCACACAGGAAGCATTGTAGGTCCTTATCCAGACACTTGTCATCTACCGTCTGGACTACTGCAACTCTTTGTTGGCTGGGCTCCCCGCTTGTGCCATCAAATCGTTGCAACTTATCCAGAATGCCACAGCACGCCTGGTATTCAACATTCCCAAGTTGTCCCATCTCACCCCACTCCTCCGCCCATTCCACTGGCTTCCAGTCAAAGCACGGATCTACTTCAAGACCTGGTGCTTGCCTACGGAGCAGCAAGGTGAACTGCCCCTGCCTACATTCAGCTCAAACCCTACACCCCAACCTGAGCACTCCGTTCGGCCACCTCAGGTCTCTTGGCCCCCCCACCCCCAGCTATAGTGGAAATGAATCCAGATTATTGTCACTGTAACAAACAGTGCTCTAAATCTCATTGTGTTTTAGGGCAATCCCCAATAACAACACAACACTTGGTTGACTGAAAGTCGTCTGTTCTTTTGACCAATCGATTGGTAGAACATTTTAAACATGTATTTTTCCATATATAGACACACCCTATGTGTTTTCATAAAATCAAGTATATGCATTGAGCTTACGGTTTGATGAAATAAGAATAATGCCTCGAGGGCATTAGAAGAGAAAAAAAATCTAGCCTGACCCAACTATTCTCCTCGCTTTTGTTCGACATCACAGTTATGGTTTTCAAATGCACATTTTCATGAAACAATTTAATTTATAATTAAGTCTTCATATTTCAAAATAATTGTCATGTGATTATTCAAAATTCTATCCAAATGAAAATGAGAAACCTTAAAAGTAACTTATATTGCAGACTATGTCAAAGTAGTCTACATAAAGCCAACAAATAAAAACAACAACAACATTGCAATCTGCATAACCTGATAAAATAAATATCCTATAAATCTCATTGGCTACACATGGGCTGTTTGCAACAAACTTTAAACATTGTATCAACTATTAACTTTGGGTCCAGCCCAAAGCTTGTCTATTTGCACAAGGGATAAGAAGCAGTGCTTGACTTGGGCAAGAGCTCACCGGAGCTGAGTACTGGCACCTCAAATGTTCTACTGCTTGAGCTCCTGTTCCTCTTATAGAATATCAGCTCCAAAATATTGTGGAGTTCCTGCACCTGATATAAACAGTATCAGCACCCAAAATAAGTACCGGAAAATATTTTAGTCCAAGTCAAGCACTGATAAGAAGTAATCGGGTAGGCCTCTCTTATGACATTTCCACTGGATCAGAGCATGATATGTTTCCCTTTCACGCTGAGTGGTTATCAAAAGGGAGAGAACTGGGAAGATTTTTCAAATCATTCTCAATGGATGTCAAAAACAGACTTTGTTTGCTTGCAGTTTGAGGTGAAGAAAACATTCCTTTGAGGAGCTCCCCAGATCATTGGTGATGGTGTGTTAAGCCAATCAAAAATACTATCAGATCCCCAAATGGGTACATTTATATGTCTACATTTACGTGCAGGCCAAGTAGCCTATAATCAAATAAATGTTGATTTGTCACATGAGCCGAATAGCCATTATCGTGACATGCTTACTTACAAGCCCTTAACCAAAAATGCAGTTAAGAAAACATTTACTAAATAAACTAAAGTATAAACAATTAGATTAAAAGTACTAAAATGACAATAACGAGACTATATACTTCTATAGGTCTACTTCTATGCATGTGAGTCTTAACTCAACATTTGACAGGAGTGCTCCAAACAAAAGATGACTAAATTGACAAACTCCCAAATGGAATAAAATAAACTAAAAATGGTTTCTCACAAGTGTAGCATAGGTTGTGCACTCTGCAAACAATGTGTCCACTCCGACAATGATAAGGGGATGACGAATAATAATATTGAAGGCATGAACATAAATGACTGTAACCAAAGTAAAACATTTTAGATTAGACATTTATAGGAATTAACAGTAAATGTACTACTGGTGAAATATGTAATGGGGAATTGATATACACTAACAAACAATTTACACAATGAAGTTATGAGACAATGAATGTGCACAAATTGGTGGGGGAGAGAGAGCATACTGAATAGAGAAGTGTATCGGCCATGCAGCATTTACGGTGATATGGCCTCAGCATAAGTCAGGGCGTTCACACTTCTTGTGCTTCGTGGAGCAGAGCTGTTGTCAAGGAAGTGAATTTGTGTTTTCTACAGGATGTACCGCCCCCACCTATAGTCAACCAATCATATCAATGCGGAGTTATACAGAGCCCTGCGCACTATTACAACATTTGGGAGGCGCATGGCAATGTGGTATAGAGTTTGATTTGGCCTCTGGCCTCTCACACTCTCCATATGGTGCCTCTAAGATATATACAGCTGAAGTCGGAAGTTTACACACACCTTAGCCAAGTACATTTAAACTCTGTTTTTCCCAATTCCTGACATGACATCCCTGTTTTAGGTCAGTTAGGATCACCACTTTATTTTAAGAATGTGAAATGTCAGAATAATAGTAGAGAGAGTGATTTATTTCAGCTTTTATTTCTTTCATCACATTCCCATTTGTTCAGAAGTTTACATACACTTAATTAGTATTTGGTAGCATTGCCTTTACATTGTTTAACTTGGGTCAAACGTTTCAGGTAGCCTTCCACAAGCTTCCCACAATAAGTTGGGTGAATTTTGGGTCAGGTTTGTAGGCCTCCTTGCTCGCACATGCTTTTTCAGTTCTACCCACAATACTTTGACTTTGTTGTCCTTAAGCCATTTTGCCACAACTTTGGAAATATGCTTGGGGTCATTGTCCATTTGGAAGACCCATTTGCGACCAAGCTTTAACTTGACTGATGTCTTGAGATGTTGCTTCAATATATCCGCATAATTTTCCATCCTTATGATGCCATTTATTTTGTGAAGTGCACCAGGCCCTCCTGCAGCAAAGCACCCCCACAACATGATGCTGTCACCCCAGTGCTTCACGGTTGGGATGGTGTTCTTCGGCTTGCAAGCCTCCCCCTTTTCCTCCAAACATAACGATGGTCATTATGGCCAAACAGTTCTATTTTTGTTTCATCAGACCAGAGGACATTTCTCCAAAAAGTATGATCTTTGTCCCCATATGCAGTTGCAAACCGGTCTGGCTTTTTTATGGCGGTTTCGGAGCAGTGGCTTCTTCCTTGCTGAGTGACCTTTCAGGTTATGTCGATATAGGACTCGTTTTTACTGTGGATATAGATACTTTTGTACCTGTTTTCTCCATCTTCATAGGGTCCTTTGCTGTTGTTCTGGATTTGCACTTTTCACACCAAAGTACTTTCATCTCTAGGAGACAGAACAAGAAATTTGTGGAGTGGTTGAAAACTCATTAAAACTTGTTTTTCAACCACTCCACAAATGTCTTGTTAACAAACTATAGTTTTGGCAAGTCGGTTAGGACATCTACTTTGTGCATGACACAAGTCATTTTTCCAACAATTGTTAATAGACAGATTATTTCACTTATAATTCACTGTATCACAATTCCAGTGGGTCAGAAGAAATCCCATAGAAAGTTTGTGGGCAGAACTGAAAAATCGTGTGTGAGCAAGGGGGCCTACAAACCTAACTCTGTTACACCAGATCTGTCAGGAGGAATGGGCCACAATTCACCCAACTTATTGTGGAAGGCTACCTGAAACGTTTGACCCAAGTTAAACAATTTAAAGGCAATGCTACCAAATACTAATTGAGTGTATGTAAACTTCTGAACAAATGGGAATGTGATGAAAGTAATAAAAGCTGAAATAAATCATTCTCTCTACTATTTTTCTGATATTTCACATTCTTAAAATAAAGTGGTGATCCTAACTGACCTAAAACATGGACTTTTTACTAGGATTGCAGGTCAGGCATTGTGAAAAACTGAGTTTAAATGTATTTGGCTAAGGTGTATGTAAACTTCCGACTTCAACTGTATATATCTTAGAGGCACCATATGGAGAGTGTGAGAGGCCAGAGGCCAAATCAAACTCCGTACCACATCGCCATGCACCTCCCAAATGTTGTAACATTGCGCAGGGCTCTGTATAACTCTGCATTGATATGATTGGTTGACTATAGGTGGGGGCGGTACATCCTGGAGAAAACACAAACTCACTTCTTTGACAACAGCTCTGCTCCACGAAGCGCAAGAAGTATGAATGCCCTGACGTCTGCTGAGGCCGTATCACCGTAAATGCTGCATGGCCAATACACTTCTCTCTTCAGAATGCACTCTCTCTCTTCAAATAAAGTGGTGATCCTAATTTGTACTAGAATTACATGTCAGGAATTGTGAAAAACTTTAAATGAGTTTAAATGTATTTAGCTATGGTGTATGTGAAATTCTGACTTCAACTGTATATTAGTACCAGTCAACAATTTGGACACCTACTCATTCAAGGGTTTTCCTTTTATTTGTACTATTTTCTATGTTGAAGAATAATAGTGGAGACATCAAAACTATGAAATAACAATAATGGAATCATGTAGTAACCAAAAAAGTGTAAACACATCAATGTATTTTATATTTGAGATTCTTCAAAGAAGCCACCTTTTGCATTGATGCCAGCGTTGCACACTCTTGGCATTCTCTCAACCAGCTTCACCTGGAATAATTTTTCAACAGTCTAGAAGGAGTTCCCACACATGCTGAGCAAGGGTGATTGTGGAGGCCAGGTCATCTGATGCAGCACTCCATCACTCTCATTCTTAGTCAAATAGCACTTACACAGCCTGGAGGTGTGTGTTGGGTCATTGTCCTGTTGAAAACAAATGATAGTCCCACTAAGCACAAACAAGCTGGGATGGCGTATCGCTGCAGAATGCTGTGGTAGCCATGCTGATTATGTGTGCCTTGAATTCTAAATAAATCAGACAGTATCACTAGCAAAGCACCCCACACCATCACACCACCACCCCTATGCTTCACTGTGGGAACCACATATGCAGAGATCATCCTTTCACCTCCTCCGAGTCTCACAAAGACACGGTTGTTGGCTCCAAAAATCTCATTTGGAATCATCAGACCAAAGGACAGATTTTCACCGGTCAAATATCTGATTGTTTCTTTTTGCTTTTTTTGAGCTGTTCTTGCCATAATATGGAATTGGTCTTTGTTTAACACTTACTTACTACATGATTCCATATGTGTGTTATTTCATAGTTCATAGTGCATAAATATATATATATATATATATATATATATATATACACCACCGTTCAAAAGTTTGGGGTCACTTAAATGTCCTTGTTTTTGAAAGAAAAGCACATTCAAATTGATCTTAAATACAGTGTAGACATTGTTAATGTTGTAAATGACTATTGTAGCTGGAAACGGCAGATTAAATCAAATACAATTGAATATCTACATAGGCGTACACTTGCACATTTATCAGCAACCATCACACCTGTGTTCCAATGGCACGTTGTGTTAGCTAGTCCAAGTTTATAATTTTAATAGGCTAATTGATCATTAGAAAACCCCTTTGCAGTTATGTTAGCACAGCTGAAAAATGTTGTCCTATTTTAAAGAAGCAATAAAACTTTAGCTTAGTTGAGTATTTGGAGCATCGGCATTTGTGGGTTCGATTACAGGCTCAAAATAGCAAGAAACAAAGAACCTTCTTAGTACCCGCAAAACACCAGTCTCAACATCAACAGTGAAGAGGTGTCTCCAGGATGCTGGACTTCTATGCATAGTTGCAAAGAAAAAGCAATATCTCAGACTGGCCAATAAAAAGAAAAGATAAAGATGGGCAAAATAATGTTCTCTACCTAGAAGGCCAGCATCCCGGAGTCACCTCTTCACTGTTGATGTTGAGACTGGTGTTTTGTGGGTACTATTTAATGAAGCTGCCAGTTGAGGACTTGTGAGATGTCTGTTTCTCAAACTAGACACTCTAATGTACTTGTCCTCTTGCTCAGTTATGTTCCAGGGCCTCCCACTCCTTTTTCTATTCTGGTTAGAGACAGTTTGCGCTGTTCTGTGAAGGGAGTAGTACACTTCGTTGTACAAGATCTTCAGTTTCTTGGCAATTTCTTGCATGGAATAGCCTTCATTTCTTAGAACAAGAATAGACTGACGAGTTTCAGAAGAAAGGTCTTTATTACTGGCCATTTTGAGCCTGTAATCGAACCTACAGATGCTGATGCTCCAGGTACTCAACTAGTCTAAAGAAGGCCAGTTTTATTGCTTCTTTTATTAGCACAACAGTTTTCAGCTGTGCTAACATTATTGCAAAAGGGTTTTCTAATGATCAATTAGCCTTTTTTAAATGATAAACTTCAATTAGCTAACACAACGTGCCATCGGAACACAGGAGTGATGGTTGCTGATAATGGGCAACTGTAGGCCTATGTAGATATTCCATTAAAAAATATGCAGTTTCCAGCTATAATAGTCATTTACAACATTAACAATGTCTACACTGTATATATATATGATCAATTTGATGTTATTTTAATGCACAAAAAATGTGCTTTTCTTTAAAAAAAAAAAACAGGACATTTCTAAGTGAACAGTAGTGTGTTTTAGTCAAGCAGTAGCAATATATACACAGTCTCGGCGACCAACAGCCTAACGACCAAACAATTGACTAGTCATCCAATTGGGGTCAGCCCTAAAGGGTTTCACATTCACCACCGACACCTATTTTATGTCTTATCTTTGTAATAGTGTTTTCATTATTCACATTGTGTTGAATTGATGAGTAGCCTACAATGGTAAACATTTTTTTTAATTGAAGTTAGTTCTGGGCATACTGATGTTTACAATGCTTTTGTGTAAAAACAACTAAAATGGTAGGCCTAATTGTTATTACTGTTCTGTATTTAATTTTTCTAATAATTTTATTGCTGTCTCATTAGGCTAATGTGTGGTACATTAATAGCCTACAGTTTGCGACAGTTGTTCTTGTGGAAAGAATTGGTTTCCTGTGTCCAGTTAAATTAAGTTCAATGGCCCCAATCCCCACCCCCTTCAAAAAATATTTTAATGGGGAAATTATTTTAGTAGTGTTTTTATCCTAATCTTTGAAAGGGATTATTGCGCTGCAAACTGCAGGGCTCTGGAGTGGTTAAAGGGATATTGCTTATTGGATTGGATTACTCTGCTGCGGCGAGGAGCTCCATAAGTAGCTCATGGGCTAGCTTGAAAGCTGCCGAGCACAGAGCCACAGCCAGATCCACCAGGAGCATTGGAGGCGGCGTTATCTTCCAGACAGAAAACACTGTAATTCCTTAAACAGTGATTACGGCATCAAGACAAGGAAAACAATGAACCTAATACTAACGTTTCCCACCCGTCTCTTTCTCTATCTCAACCAGATTCCTTCCACAACTTGTGTGGAGCGACCAGAGATCACCCAAACCGATGAGGTTTTACTGATCCAGTTAAGATTGTGTTCCCTTTTCCACATTTGACAAGGTAAGTGTTCAGTAAGCACAATACCCTGTATTTCTACTCAAATTCTACACATCAATCTTGAGACTCACTCCACAGTCCTGCAACATAGCTACAATCAGACTCTACACTCAGGTCTGCAGTTTTTCAGCAGCCATTTCATTACAAAATCTCAATAAGATATTGATACTACACTAGTAAATGTAACAAGTGGTATGACGACCAAGCTTGGACATGATTAACTTAGGCTGAGACCTGAAGACAATGCCTTAACTTATTAGACTGATGCGGTCTTCTGCTGCATCATAAACCTGGGTTCGAACCCTGTGGGTCATGTTGGTTCCATGAACCAGATGAGTCTCTGTCAGAAGGTCAAAGCGGG
Organism: Oncorhynchus tshawytscha; assembly: GCF_018296145.1. Classification (NCBI taxonomy): domain Eukaryota; kingdom Metazoa; phylum Chordata; class Actinopteri; order Salmoniformes; family Salmonidae; genus Oncorhynchus; species Oncorhynchus tshawytscha. Next base: position 35,814,678 of record NC_056435.1, on the reverse strand, counting down.
ATGGAGTGTCACAAAGTTATCCTTGACACCTGAAGAACTGCATTGGCCCCCGTTGTGTCAATGCAATCTGATGCACGGAAGACCCGTTTGTGCCATAAGCTGTAGCTCCAAATTCATATGGTATAACAACTGCATAGACCAACATGAAAGTATAATACACTGCTCAAAAAAATAAAGGGAACACTTAAACAACACAATGTAACTCCAAGTCAATCACACTTCTGTGAAATCAAACTGTCCACTTAGGAAGCAACACTGATTGACAATAAATTTCACATGCTGTTGTGCAAATGGAATAGACAACAGATGGAAATTATAGGCAATTAGCAAGACACCCCCAATAAAAGAGTGGTTCTGCAGGTGATAACCACAGACCACTTCTCAGTTCCTATGCTTCCTGGCTGATGTTTTGGTCACTTTTGAATGCTGGCGGTGCTTTCACTCTAGTGGTAGCATGAGACGGAGTCTACAACCCACACAAGTGGCTCAGGTAGTGCAGCTCATCCAGGATGGCACATCAACGCGAGCTGTGGCAAGAAGGTTTGCTGTGTCTGTCAGGGTAGTGTCCAGAACTTGGAGGCGCTACCAGGAGACAGGCCAGTACATCAGGAGACGTGGAGGAGGCCGTAGGAGGGCAACAACCCAGCAACAGGACCGCTACCTCTGCCTTTGTGCAAGGAGGAGCAGGAGGAGCACTGCCAGAGCCTTGCAAAATGACCTCCAGCAGGCCATAAATTGTATCAGCAAATTGTATCAGCATATCGATTGCGCAATCAGGGCTGGTAAAACCTTGGATCATTGCTATTCTAACTTCCGCGATGCATATAAGGCCCTCCCCCGCACTCCCTTCGGAAAAGCTGACCACGGCTCCATTTTGTTGCTCCCTGCCTACAGACAGAAACTAAAACAAGAAGCTCCCACCCTGAGGTCTGGTCAACGCTGGTCCGACCAATCTGATTCCACGCTCCAAGACTGCTTGCATCACGTGGACTGGGATATGTTTCGTATTGGGTCAGACAACAACATTGACGAATACGCTGATTCGGTGAGCGAGTTCATTAGAACGTGCGTTGAAGATGTCGTTCCCATAGCAACGATTAAAACATTCCCAAACCAGAAACCGTGGATTGATGGCAGCATTCGCGTGAAACTGAAAGCGCGAACCACTGCTTTTAATCACGGCAAGGTGACTGGAAACATGACCGAATACAAACAGTTTAGCTATTTCATCCGCAAGGCTATCAAACAAGCTAAGCGTCAGTATAGAGACCAATAGAATCGCAATTCAACAGCTCAGACACGAGGTATGTGGCAGGGTCTACAGTCAATCACGGATTACAAAAAGAAAACCAGCCCAGTCACGGACCAGGATGCCTTGCTCCCAGGCAGACTAAATAACTTTTTTGCCCGCTTTGAGGACAATACAGTGCCACTGACACGGCCCGCAACCAAAACATGCGGACTCTCCTTCACTGCAGCCGAGGTGAGTAAAACATTTAAACACGTTAACCCTCGCAAGGCTGCAGGCCCAGATGGCATCCCCAGCCGCGCCCTCAGAGCATGCGCAGACCAGCTGGCTGGTGTGTTTACGGACATATTCAATCGATCCCTATCCCAGTCTGCTGTTCCCACATGCTTCAAGAGGGCCACCATTGTTCCTGTTCCCAAGAAAGCTAAGGTAACTGAGCTAAACGACTACCTCCGTCACTCCGTAGCACTCACCTCCGTCATCATGAAGTGCTTTGAGAGACTAGTCAAGGACCATATCACCTCCACCCTACCTGACACCCTAGACCCACTCCAATTTGCTTACCGCCCAAATAGGTCCACAGACGATGCAATCTCAACCACACTGCACACTGCCCTAACCCATCTGGACAAGAGGAATACCTATGTGAGAATGCTGTTCATCGACTACAGTTCAGCATTTAACACCATAGTGCCCTCCAAGCTCGTCATCAAGCTCGAGACCCTGGGTCTCGACCCCGCCCTGTGCAACTGGGTACTGGACTTCCTGACGGGCCGCCCCCAGGTGGTGAGGGTAGGTAACAACATCTCCACCCCGCTGATCATCAACACTGGGGCCCCACAAGGGTGCGTTCTGAGCCCTCTCCTGTACACTCTGTTCACCCACGACTGCGTGGCCACGCACGCCTCCAACTCAATCATCAAGTTTGCGGACGACACAACAGTGGTAGGCTTGATTACCAACAACGACGAGACGGCCTACAGGGAGGAGGTGAGGGCCCTCGGAGTGTGGTGTCAGGAAAATAACCTCACACTCAACGTCAACAAAACTAAGGAGATGATTGTGGACTTCAGGAAACAGCAGAGGGAACACCCCCCTATCCACATCGATGGAACAGTAGTGGAGAGGGTAGTAGTTTTTTTTTAAAGTTCCTAGGGCGTACACATCACAGACAAACTAAATTGGTCCACCCACACAGACAGCATTGTGAAGAAGGTGCAGCAGCGCCTCTTCAACCTCAGGAGGCTGAAGAAATTTAGCTTGTCACCAAAAGCACTCACAAACTTCTACAGATGCACAATCGAGAGCATCCTGTCGGGCTGTATCACCGCCTGGTACGGCAACTGCTCCACCCACAACCGTAAGGCTCTCCAGAGGGTAGTGAGGTCTGCACAACGCATCACCGGGGGCAAACTACCTGCCCTCCAGGACACCTACACCACCCGATGTCACAGGAAGGCCATAAAGATCATCAAGGACAACAACCACCCGAGCCACTGCCTGTTCACCCCGCTATCATCCAGAAGGCGAGGTCAGTACAGGTGCATCAAAGCTGGGACCGAGAGACTGAAAAACAGCTTCTATCTCAAGGCCATCAGACTGTTAAACAGCCACCACTAACATTGAGTGGCTGCTGCCAACACACTGACTCAACTCCAGCCACTTTAATAATGGGAATTGATGGGAATTGATGTAAAAGATATCACTAGCCACTTTAAACAATGCTACCTAATATAATGTTTACATACCCTACATTATTTATCTCATATGTATACGTATATACTGTACTCTATATCATCTACTGCATCTTTATGTAATACATGTATCACTAGCCACTTTAAACTATGCCACTTTGTTTACATACTCATCTCATATGTATATACATATGTATATACTGTACTCGATATCATCTACTGCATCTTGCCTATGCCGCTCTGTACCATCACTCATTCATATATCTTTATGTGCATATTCTTTATCCCTTTACACTTGTGTGTGTATACGGTAGTAGTTTTGGAATTGTTAGCTAGATTACTCGTTGGTTATTACTACATTGTCGGAAAAGGAAGCACAAGAATTTCGCTACACTCGCATTAACATCTGCTAACCATGTGTATGTGACAAATAAAATTTGATTTGATTTGAAATGGGCATGTGTTTGCTCAAACGGTCAGAAACAGACTCCATGAGGGTGGTATGAGGGCCCGACGTCCACAGGTGGGGGTTGTGCTAACAGCCCAACACCGTGCAGGACGTTTGGCATTTGCCAGAGAACACCAAGATTGGCAAATTCGCCAATGGCGCCCTGTGCTCTTTATAGATGAAAGCAGGTTCACACTGAGCACATGTGACAGAGCCTGGAGACGCCGTGGAGAACGTTCTGCTGCCTGTAACATGTAACAGCATGACCGGTTTGGCGGTGGGTCAGTCATGGTGTGGGGTGGCATTTCTTTGGGGGGCCGCACAGCCCTCCATGTGCTCGCCAGAGGTAGCCTGACTGCCATTAGGTACCGAGATGAGATCCTCAGACCCCTTGTGAGACCATATGCTGGTGCGGTTGGCCCTGGGTTCCTCCTAATGCAAGACAATGCTAGACCTCATGTGGCTGGAGTGTGTCAGCAGTTCCTGCTAGAGGAAGGCATTGATGCTATGGACTGGCCCGCCCGTTCCCCAGACCTGAATCCAATTGAGCACATCTGGGACATCATGTCTCGCTCCATCCACCAACACCACGTTGCACCACAGACTGTCCAGGAGTTGGCGGATGCTTTAGTCCAGGTCTGGGAGGAGATCCCTCAGGAGACCATCCGCCACCTCATCAGGAGCATGCCCAGGCATTGTAGGGAGGTTATACAGGCACGTGGAGGCCACTCACACTGCTGAGCCTCATTTTGACTTGTTTTAAGGACATTACATCAAAGTTGGATCAGCCTGTAGTGTGGTTTTCCACTTTAATTTTGAGTGTGACTCCAAAACCAGACCTCCATGGGTTGATAAATTTGATTTCCATTGATACTTTTTGTGTGATTTTGTTGTCAGCACATTCAACTATGTAAAGAAAAAAGTATTTAATAAGAATATTTCATTCATTCAGATCTAGGATGTGTTATTTTAGTCTTCCCTTTATTTTTTTGAGCAGTGTATAAAAAATATGAAAAATAGCCTAACTTTATTCTTAGTATGTCAGTCTGTCAGATGCAGACAATTTGCCAAGTAATATTTTATTATTGATTAGTATACATACCTATAATCAATCATGTAAAAAAAATCTAAACAAATGTAGTATTTGTAATACGCGACTGTTGAACCATATACAATCCCCCAAAACCAGTTCCATTTCAGCATCAGGCCTACACGTTTTGCTGTCTGTCATAAATTGATGCACTAATTAGTTGTCATTTGTAGGGATAGTTTCTACCCACTTGTTGTTTTTGCCTTTTAGCCTTTTGTATTGGCAGTAGTTTTTTTTTGTATAATTTTTGAGCATGCAATGAAAATGCATTCAGTCATTTCGGCTTACTACCTGTAAGTAAGCCAGTTGAAAACTGAAGATGGTTGTATAGGATTTCAACACTTATTAACATGATAGAACCTTCACTTCAAACTGGATTCCTGTATGGTAGGTGAGGTCACGTGTACATTGTCTGTTACAGATTGATTCTGCCCATCAGTAGCAGGCCTGTGCTGAGAGGTACAAACATGAGATAACATGTAGACATCCTGGTCACTCCATTTAAATCCGAATCCCATTTGGAAAGTGGAAGGTATACTTCCTAGGAATATTTCAATTCTATAAAGACCTCAGACATTCATATTTTTGTAATACCTAATCTACAGACACTTATATAACTGTAAACCTGAATGAAGTGTTTTAGAAAGGAAATAGTTAACGAGATAGCTTTCTTTCTGCTTGTTTGGTGTAAAGTGTTACCAATTCCTAGATTATGGAAGTAGGAACTCCATCCATTCGCCACATAGCGCTGATGTGACGCAAAAGGTTGTGAGAAATATGAATCTGACTACTGTAAACTGGAAAGCAGTCGCGCCTTATTAAGGAAGTAGGACATCAATGAATATATACTCCCCCATCCGGCGACAAGAAACAGGTCCCTGTCTTAATTGTTTTACTTTAATAAACTGTTTTATATAAATGAACTGTTCGGTCATCGATGTGCATTATCGAAGGTGTGTATCCTATCTGAACATTTTTGAAGTTGGAAGCAAGAGGGATATTCTGGTTGTTATGATATAATACCTCGAAGCATGTTAATTTGATCAATATTAGGGCACTGTAAAAAAAAACCTCATTTTTTAACTATAATTTGGTTCGTTTTTATTCATAAAATACGTTTTTCGAAGAAAAAACGAATTCCTATGTGAACTGTATCAATTAGGCATAGGCTATACGAAGGTGATGAATATAGTATTTATTTGATGATTGAAAACATATTGTTGTCACCGCGTGTAAGTGACCTGGATTTATCACGTTTAATGCACTCACGGAGGTGCATTTAGATGCTCCTCCTTAAAAGTTTTATCTGTGATATCTGCGATTGCCCAGACTGTATGTGCCGGGGGACGGCCTCGCACACATGCACCCGTCAAAACAAGAGCGGTGGTGTCACTCCCTCTAGCTTCTAAACACATAATCAAAGGGATTTCCGTTACCAAAACATGCGTTTGCCGGAGACAATCAATGAAGGAATCCTGAGAACCCCACAACGCTGACTGCTGTTTTGTTACATTGTAGCGGAAAGAATGTCGGAAAGGGCCGATGATGACGTCAGGGGGGAGCAGCGCAGAGTGGCCAGGCAGCTGAAGCAGCAACAGCAGCAGATCCAGCGGGGAGAAGGCTCCACAGCAATGGCGACTGGTGCGGAGCGCAGATCCATGCCTAGTCCAGAAATAATGTTGGGACAGCCTTGGAGCAGCTGGGTCGATGCTGCCAAACTCCACGGCAACGACGGTGAGTGCTCGTGCGTACTGGATGTGTGTGTAGAATCGAGACATAACGATGATCGTGAGCTTTTTTTGCTGATTGCGTGCAGTTTTTGGAATACGAAGAAACGCTACTGTTAACAACAGCAGAAGCAAGCAAGTGTAACTATTTATCTTCGTGTGTATCCGATTGCCTCTTTTAGGTGCCGAATCAGAGGAAAGTTTGAAAGAGTTCGGGAAAAATCGAGAAGCCATGCGACTGTGCAGAGATGGTGAGTGTTCTTGCTTTTGTCAAAGCCAAGGTGTGTTTTGGTTTTGTTGGGTTGCACCGGCTGAAATCTGGTTGAACAAGTCCACCACACTGAGTGGTGACAACACAAGTCTGATCAATCAGTGATATAACCCAGGAATCTATCGCCACTAGTTGACACCTTGAAGAGGGGGCCCGCCTATCTTCTGACCCTAAGTAGGTAACCACCGCAGGTAACAACTAGCGCTTATTCAGTGGGGTCCTTAAAGATACATGTCATGTGATAAAGCTGAAATTGATGTTTATCTTACACAACAGAGAATTTATTGTCTGTTTTACACTATTTCTGTCTGACTGTTCAGTATCATTGTGCCCACCTGAAAAAGCCTGTGTGTGTGAAGTTAGGGGATGGGCACAGTCAGTGTGATGATGGCACTTTCACAGTTAAAATGGGTGCAACGAGGTTGTCATTGAAGCTAGAATCTTAATTGAAACAATAAGAAAGCGTACCCCCGCCTATGTTTTGGTAAAAAGTTTAGGGAAGGGCCTGGAGAAATAACTGTTCACAAATTCATAGAGCAAGCCATATATCCAAGGACTAACCATCCATGACAATTAGTCCTATTCATGTTTTGAGACTATACAGGGTTTGTTTACATTGTTTACAAACATTGGAATAAAACAATCTTGTAAATTATATTCTACAAGAATCAATGCATATACAGTACCAGTCAAAAGTTTGGACACAACTACTCATTCATGGTTTTTCTTTATTTGTGCTATTTTCTACATTGTAGAATAATAGTGAAGACATCAAAACTGAAATTAAACATATGGAATCATGTAGTAACCAAAAAAGTGTTACACAAATCAAATTCTATTTTATTTTGAGGTTCTTCCAAGTAGCCACCCTTTGCCTTGATGTCAGCTTTGCACACTCTTGGCATTATCTCAACCAGCTTCATGAGGTAGTCACCTGGAATGCATTTCAATTAACAGTTGTGCCTTGTTAAAAGTTAAATAGTGGAATTCCTTTCCTTAATGCGTTTGAGCCAATCAGTTGTGTTGTGTCAAGGTAGGGGTGGTATACAGAAGAAATCCCTATTTGTCAAAGACCAAGTCCATATTATGGCAAGAACAGCTCATAAAGAAAAGAGAAACAACAGGCCATCACTACTTCAAGACATGAAGGCCAGTCAATCCAGAACATTTCAAGAATATTTCATTTTTTCAAGTGCAGCCGCAAAAACCATCACGCGCTATGGTGAAACTGGAAAGGAAGACATCAACTTTTCAGAGGAGACTGCGTGAGTCAGTCCTTCATGGTCTAATTTCTGCAATGAAGCCACTACTTAAGGACACCAGTAAGAAGAAGAGACTTCCATGGGCCAAGAAACATGAGCAATGGATATTAGACCGGTGGAAATCTGTCCTTTTGGTCTGATGAGTCAAAATTTGAGATTTTTGGTTCCAACCAACGTGTCTTTGTGAGACGCAGAGTAGGAGAACGGATGATCTTCGCATGTCTGGTCTCGCATGACTTTATTTAGTATTCAAGGCACACTTAACCAACATGGCTACCACCGCATTCTGCAGTGATACGCCATCCCATTTGGTTTTTGCTTAGTGGGACTATCATTTGTTTTTCAACAGAACAATGACCAAACACACCTCGAGGCTGTGTAAGGGCTATTTGACCAATAAGGAGAGTAAAATATATCTATTATTGTTTAACACTTTTTTGGTTCCTATATATGAGTTATTTCATAGTTTTGATAGCTTCAATATTAGAGAATAGTAAAAAATAAAAACCCTAGAATGAGTAGGTTTGTCAAGCTTTTGTGTGTGTGTGAATTAATGTAGCAACTAAGGATTCTAGCTTTAAAGTGCCAATATGTCATTTTTTTGGGCAACCCGTCCAAATTCACACAGAACAGATTCTTCTAAGACATTTCTATCTGTATATTTCTATTTCTTAAATATAGGTTCGGTTTTGTACACTAGCTGAAATGACAATATTTTTGGGAATATGATTAAGGAAAATATATTTCACAGCATTTTAGATGGTAAAATTATTCTCCATAGTACACTAGCTTATTTTGTCTCACAAACTGAAATTAGGCTAACTATTAATAAGAGTTTTGGAAACCAGGAAGTTGCGGAGCGATTTCTGCATAGTGCAACTTTAAGAATAACTGCTATTCTTTTTGGAAACTGTCTAAAACCTCAGATGGCTTTCCTATGTCAGTTGAATATTTATAGTGCTACTAAACTACTACACATTCACATCTTTGTTTAGCACATTTTATATTAGCACACTCAATAAAGTACTCTATATTTACAATATTAACAACAAAGGATTGCCTTACTCTGTTTTGGCAGCTATAATCTATAATAGATTTTATTACATGGATTGGTGTCAGTGATCTGATCAAGACTGCCTTGAAATGTTAATTCCCATGCTATAAAATGAGAGAAGCACACAGCTGTATGTGCAACACTGATGTAAAAAAACATCTAATGTAGTAAAAACCCATTGAATTATATTTTCCCACATAGCCGTCAGGAGCCATAGTTGTCCTTTTTGCACACAAAAAATCTGAAGAATATGACGTTTTTTTAGTAATGGTGACTTGAAACTGTGCTGTAAATAGTCACCCTACGTTGAAGTTGCCGTAAGCACAAATCTAGGATCAGCATGCCCAATCCTAACCTTTAGTATGGTAACAAGATACACTGTCCTCAGGGTAAAGTCACGCTACAACTTGATTCCCAAAAAGCAACTTGTAAAAATAAGCACTATGCATGTAAGTACATCATGTACTGCACACAGTCAGTCTATAGTCTTTACTCACTGTTTGGGAAGTAAGAACGGAGTTGAGGAAATAGTTTATGTTTATTACATATCTATAAGGTGATAAGGTACCCCACTTAGTCAAGAGAGCAGGGGAAACACCTCGATCACACCGGCAGCGTCGTTGTATTTTGATACTCCAGAAGTACATTAATTTCCAATGGAACACTGTGTTTGCCTTTCAGCATTGTGTTGCAGAGGCAGTTGCACTGCGTTCTGTGTTGCATGTGTTGGATTTATAGAACGTATGCATCAAACTGTATGTGTAGACGGCTTGACCGAAATGGTAGCAGAAGGTGAATGTTGAACTTTTGTTGCACACGTATCCAGATGACGTGATCGAGGCGACACTCACCTCCTGAAGTCCTCTGTAGCTGTTATGTGTCATAGGCCTACACTTGTGATGTCAGCAATACGTAGGCATCTCATTTCAGACTTTTCCAAAAAGCTTTTTTTTCCCTGTTGAAAAGGAAGGGGTTACACACTGTAACCTACTTGTCAGGGCACTTATCTAACGGTGCATTTGCATTGGCAAACAATGGGGCCAGTGTGCACACCGCAGTGACATTGCACAATTAAGAACAAATCACTTGTTTCCTACAGGTCTCACAGAAGCCACAACAGAAAGCCAGACTTGTCTGATTTACACACTTATTTCCGTGCGTAAAAGGAGCCAAAACTGTTCAGCAAAGCACCTGGATCCAGCCAATTTTGTCATGACCTTAATTTAGGTCTTCACTTTTTCTCAGGAAGACCAATAAGCATGTTGACAGAATGTGATCAGGAAAGTCACTATTGTGCAACTGCATTAGTCTAGCTACAGTAGCCGATTATTCCAGTGATTCAGGAAACGTTTTCGTTGTCATTTAGTGCTAGTTGAATCACTAAGACGAGTATGGACCAGAGCGCAGTTTGTGTAAAATGTGGAATTGAAATAAGGACAATGTTCGCTCCAACAGTTCAAAGACCATTCCATTTTAGTGAGAATGCAAATGAAATTGGTATTGTTTTGATAGTTTTGTCAAACCATATACAGTGGGGAGAACAAGTATTTGATACACTCCCGATTTTGCAGGTTTTCCCACTTACAAAGCATGTAGAGGTCTGTGATTTATCATAGGTACACTTCAACTGTGAGAGATGGGGGGAAAAAACAGAAACAGAACATCACATTGTATGATTTTTAAGTAATTAATTTGCATTTTAGTGCATGACATAAGTATTTGATCACCTACCAACCAATAAGAATTCCGGCTCTCACAGACCTGTTAATTTTTCATTAAGAACCCCTCCTGTTCTCCACTCATTACCTGTATTAACTGCACCTGTTTGAACTCGTTACCGGTTTAAAAGACACCTGTCCACACACTCAATCAAACAGACTCCAACCTCTCCACAATGGCCAAAACCAGACAGCTGTGTAAGGACGTCAGGGATAAAATTGTAGACCTGCACAAGGCTGGGATGGGCTACAGGACAATAGGCAAGCAGCTTGTGAGAAGGCAACAACTGTTGGTGCAATTATTAGAAAATGGAAGAAGTTCAAGATGACGGTCAATCACCCTCGGTCTGGGGCTCAATGAAGATCTCACCTCGTGGGGCATCAATGATCATGAGGAAGGTGAGGGATCCATCCAGAACTACATGGCAGGACCTGGTGAGTGACCTTAAGAGAGCTGGGACCACAGTCTCAAAGAAAACCATTAGTAACACACTACGCCGTCATGGCTTAAAATCCTGCAGCGCACGCAAGGTCCCCCTGTTCAAGTCAGCGCATGTCCAAGCCCGTCTGAAGTTTGCCAATGACCATCTGGATGATCCAGAGGAGGAATGGGAGAAGGTCATGTGCTCTGATGAGACAAAAATAGAGCTTTTTGGTCTAAACTCCACTCGCCGTGTTTGGAGGAAGAAGAAGGATGAGTACAACCCCAAGAACACCATCCCAACCATGAAGCATGGAGGTGGAAACATCATTCTTTGGGGATGCTTTTCTGCAAAGGGAATAATAATATTTAAAAAATAAAAATGTGTATTTATTGGTAATAATGACAATTACAACAATACTGAATTAACACTTATTTTAACTTAATATAATACATCAATAAAAATCAATTTAACCTCAAATAAATGATGAAACATGTTCAATTTGGTTTAAATAATGCAAAAACAAAGTGTTGGAGAAGAAAGTAAAAGTGCAATATGTGCCATGTAAAATAGGCTAACGTTTAGGTTCCTCAGAACATGAGAACATATGAAAGCTGGTGGTTCCTTTTAACATGAGACTTCAATATTCCAAGGTAAGAGGTTTTAGGTTGCAGTTAATATAGTATTTATAGGACTATTTCTCTCTATACCATTTGTATTTCATTAACCTTTGACTATTGGATGTTCTTATAGGCACTTTAGTATTGCCAGTGTAACAGTATAGCTTCCGTCCCTCTACTCGCCCCTACCTGGGCTCGAACCAGGAACACATCAATAACAGCCACCCTCGAAGCATCGTTACCCATCGCCCCACAAAATCCACGGCCCTTGCAGAGCAAGGGGAACAACTACTCCAAGTCTCCGAGCGAGTGACGTTTGAAACTCTATTAGCGTGCACCCCGCCAATTAGCTAGCCATTTCGGTTACACCAGCCTAATCTCGGGAGTTGATAGGCTTGAAGTCATAAACAGCTCAAGGCTTGAAGCACCGCGAAGAGCTGCTGGGAAAACGCACTAAAGTGCTGTTTGAATGAATGCTTACCAGCCTGCTGCTGCCTACCACCGCTCAGACTGCTCTATCAAATCATAGAGTTAATTATAATATAAAAACACACAGAAATACGAGCCTTATGGTCATTAATAGGGTCGAATTCGGAAACTATCATTTAGAAAACAAAACGTTTATTATTTCAGTGAAATACGGAACTGTTCTGTATTATCTAACAGGTGGCATCACTATGTCTAAATATTGCTATTACATTGTACAACCTTCAATTTTATGTCATAATTACGTAAAATCCTGGCAAATTAGTTCGCAACGAGCCAGGCGGCCCAAACTGTTGCATATACCCTGACTCTGCGTGCAATGAACACGAGAAGTAACACAATTTCACCTGGTTAATATTGCCTGCTAACCTGGATTTCTTTAAGCTAAATATGCAGGTTTAAAAATATATACTTCTGTGTATTGATTTTTAAGAAAGGCATTGGTGCTTATGGTTAGGTACAGTTGTGCAATGATTGTGCTTTTTTCGCAAATGCGCTTTTGTTAAATCATCCCATTTGGCGAAGTTGGCTGTCTTTGTTAGGAAGAAATAGTCTTCACACAGTTCGCAACGAGCCAGGCGGCCCAAACTGCTGCATATACCCTGACTCTGTTGCAAGAGAAGTGACACAATTTAGCTAGTTAAAATAAATTCATGTTAGCAGGCAATATTAACTAAATATGCAGGTTTAAAAATATATACTTGTGTATTGATTTTAAGAAAGGCGTTGATGTTTATGGTTAGGTACACGTTGGAGCAACGACAGTCCTTTTTCGCGAATGCGCACTGCATCGATTATATGTAATGCAGGCCACACTAGATAAACTAGTAATATCATCAACCATGTGTAGTTATAACTAGTGATTATGACTGATTGTTTTTTATAAGATAAGTTTAATGCTAGCTAGCAACTTACCTTGGCTTCTTACTGCATTCGCGTAACAGGCAATGAGAGGCACGTGGTTCGAGCGTTGGACTAGTTAACTGTAAGGTTGCAAGATTGAATCCCTGAGCTGACAAGGTAAAAATCTGTCGTTCTGCCCCTGAACAAGGCAGTTAACCCACCGTTCCTAGGCAGTCATTGAAAATAAGAATGTATTCTTAAACTAGTTAGGGATAGGCGGGACGCAAATGTCTCAACTGGCCAATTGCCAGGGAAAATGCAGAGCGCCAGATTCAAATAAAATACTATAAAATTCAAACTTTCATTAAATCACACATGTAAGATACTCAATTAAAGCTACACTCGTTGTGAATCCAGCCAACATGCACCATCTGCACCAGCAGTAAACAAAGGAGTTGGCATATTTCAAACCTACAGGCGCTACACAAAACGCTGAAATAAAATATAAAACGTGCATTACCTTTGACGAGCTTCTTTTGTTGGCACTTTGTCCTTTTGTTCGATTAATTCCATCCATATATATCCAAAATGTCCATTTATAAAGCGCGTTTGATCCAGAAAAAAACACCTTACAAAAAACGCAACGTCACTACAAAATATTTCAAAACTACTTTTGTAATACAACTTTAGGTATTTTTAAACGTTAATAATCGATCAAATTGTAGACGGGGCAATCTGTGTTCAATACAGGAAAGACAACAAACCAGCGCCACTTTTCACGTCTTGTGCAACTCACAAAATTGTCCCCAGTTCCTAGTTGGCCTACTTCTTCATTGCACAAAGGAATAACCTCAACCAAATTCCAAAGACTGGTGACATCCAGTGGAAGCGGTAGGAACTGAAAACAGGTCCCTAAGAAATATCCCTTGGCAATAACAAGTCAGGGAACAGAGAGAGGCGGGGGGAAAAAAATCTGAACAGTTAGTCCTCGGGGTTTTGCCTGCTACATAAGTTCTGTTATACTCACAGACATGATTCAAACAGTTTTAGAAAATTCAGAGTGTTTTCTATCCAGATCTATGAATAATATGCATATCTTATATTCTTGGCATGAGTAGCAGGAAGTTGTAATTGGGCACGCTATTTATCCAAAACTGAAAATTCTGTCCCCTAGCCCCAAGAGGTTTTAACTGACTTGCCTAGTTAAATTAAGGTGTTACATTTTTTTATTTTTTATTAGGGCCGATTTCAAGTTTTCATAACAATCGGAAATCAGTATTTTTGGACACCAATTTCTGATTGTTACGAAAACCTGAAATCGGCCCTAATTAATTGGCCATTTCGATTAATCGGTCGACCTCTTAGTATGGTTCCTCCCGCTGATTGTGCAGAGGTGAAATGTGGCAGTGATGTCTCACTGTAAGGTGTTGGTACTGTTACACGACACCATCTACATGCCTGAAAGCCTCAGTCCACTGTTCGTTAGGCAGAGGTTTCCGGAACTGTTAGAAATGACCTGAACAGATTAAGTGAAATATCACTCTTCTTTAGCAAATATTTCCATTCATTTTCAATGTTAGTAGAGTGAGATGTTCTGCACTTTATTTGTCCCTAATTGTTTGTGTGACCTGCAGGATTCAATGGGATGATATTAGTGCAATAAGCTGCAGTCTTTAGGAAAACAGTGGAGTGCTGATCGTGTCCTAAAAACATCCAATAGACTAGAATACGACTTTATGTCCATTGGTTACAACAGAAATTTGTCTTCTGCCTTTCCCAACAACCCGAGGTATACACACACACGTTGAGAAGCACAGGGTCAGCAGCAGTGCAGCGTCCCTGGATGTAGATCAGTTGTGGGGGGCTAAGTGTCTTGCTCAAGGGAACAACGGCAGGAGATGATACATGGGATCAGAGACCAGCAGGCTTCCAATTGCCAGTTCAGTTCCATTTTTCTGTTGCCCAGTACGGGGCTTGAACCCAGCAACCTTGCGGCTGCTGGTCCTCTCTAACCTCTAGGCTACTGCCACTAATGTCTTCCTTTCCTCAGTCTCTCTACCTCATGACCATGGATAGGTGCACGCACTGGATAGGTTTTCCACCATGATGGCCTACCTGATCACAGCCTCGCCTATTGATTACAGTTCAGTGGTCTTAAAAGAAAAGAGTTGAGCACAGGACAGCTGATTCTAGGGTGTGACCTTAGTTGGACTGCAGGCCGACTGGCTCCACACACACCTTCATTTCCAACCCCCCTCTCTGTGTTTTCCATTGGGTCCACAATCTCCTACATGCTCTGGAGTGTCCTCTTCTCTTTCTCTCCTAGCACATTGTCATTCAGACCAAGCCTTGTGGAATGGGGATATTATGGCTTACCCTGTGGATGACTACAGCTCTACCATGACCCACATATCTCCCTGATGGAAAAGCCATTCTTACGCACACACACACACACACACACACACACACACACACACACACACACACACACACACACACACACTATAGAGTCCAGACATGACACACTCACACATTGGAACGTGACTGAAGGATTCTCTCCTCTGATCTGCTTCTGAGTTCACACTCTCTCATATCTCTGACTTGCCTTCACCAATTTGCCTGATAGCAGACAGAGGGGGAGGCTGATTAATGTAGTGGCAGCAGGTCAGAGGTTGCTGCCCTGTGTCCATGTGTGCAGTCAGCCTCTGTGCTGTGTGCCTCGCTCTCCCTCTCTCACACACACCTTCACCCGCTCTCCCTCTCTCACACACACCTTCACCCGCTCTCCCTCTCTCATCTCCGTACCGGAGAATGAAAAGGCACAGGGGAGCTTCACCACTTTTAAAGTCAGGCGTGCCACTGCCATGTCCTGAATGCAGAGTGGACTGGGGATTCAGCTCATTTAAGAGACCAGTGGACACCCATGATGGCCAGTGTGAGCTTTTGCATAGGAATTTAATGCAACTCCTTATTTAATGCAACTCCTATGAAAACAATTTCCCCTGGACAATTAGGCCTACACTCCAACTTTGTTTTCCACTCATTTAGATGTGAAGGGTTTGTTTCTAAGAAGGTACGGTTGCATTACAATCATTCAGTAGTAGACCGTAGCTCTGTTTGGTAGACCTATGAACTCTTTTTTTATTTTTATATGTCAATTAAGCAAAGGTTTTCATCTGAGCCAGTAGTCGATACTTCCACCTCAGTGGTAGGAGCTGACACTTAGTGAAGTGGGCCCAGACATTAACCCTGTGTTAAGTATGGGTCGGCTTGTTAATTCCCGTTCCACAGCAGCAAATGACTTCCTTAAGAGCACAGGTAGGCTTTTGTGTGGACTTGAATAGCCATCGCCTTGGAGACGTCGGTGACGTTTCAAGTGTCCTTAGCCGTGTGTGTGTGTGTGTTGGAGGGCCTCGTCAGACGGGCTCTCTGGGTGATTTCTTAATTAGCCCCTTCATTAGCTCTGCGATTCTCCTTGTCAAGGTCTCTTCTCCCAATGTGCCCCTCTGTTTTCCATGATCATGAGGCTTTCACCAAAAAAGGAGGGAGTCATTTGTGGGTGGGGGTGTTGAATCCACCAAACAGCCAATCGGATCTGTTTAGCCAGCATTTAACTAACGCAACGACTGACAAAGGATAAACATTTTGTAATTGTTAACCGGTTAACTGTTGAATGTCGTTTTCTTGTCACATAAGGTAACATGCATTTCTGTGAATGATGGTGTCCTTTTTTTTGCCTGGATGAATTTGTCTATTTGAGTATTTGCAGGTACGGTACATTAAAGCCCAAGTGGTAGCCGCTCTCCCCAGCCGCTGCCGCTCTCCCCAGCCGCTCTCCCCAGCCGCTCTCCCCAGCCGCTCTCCCCCAGCCGCTCTCCCCCAGCCGCTCTCCCCAGCCGCTCTCCCTCAGCCGCTCTCCCTTCTCTCTTGTTATTTGAAGACAGATCAATCAGACTCTGCCACTGGCTGTATTTCTCTTGCCTGCTTCACCTCTTTGTTCTGTAGCGAGTCTGTCTGTTTCTGCAGCAGGTAACCTTTGGAGTGATGGCTCGGTCCTCTCCTTATCGCTGGGTAGTTTCCTCTACTGTGAAATGGGGCTAGTACCGAGGAGTACTCTCTGCGTGTGTAATCTCTGCACCTGTACAATCGGTTTTTCTCTGGAATGATTGTTACCACACTCACCTTTTTTTTCTCAACATTAACCATCTTAGAGCCTAGCGTTCAATACTCTATCTCCCTCCATAACACAGCATCATTTGAAATGTTTCATTCAGCAACTGCCTGTGTCTACCTCCTACAGTTGAGGCTGGTTACCTTCATCCTGTTCTGTGTTTTTCTGTGTTTTTCCCTCCCCCATTGAACCACAGACATGCCCATATTTGGCCAGTGTCCAGCACAGGACGACTTCTACCTGGTGATGTGCAGCCACTGCAGTCAGGTGGTGAAGCCCCAGGCCTTCCAAGCACACTACGGTAAGTCTCTCTCTCTCTCACACACACACACACACAGACCACCATCACTCATGCAAACATTGTCCCCAAGAGCTGATCCAGTATTGTGTTTTGATATTTTTTTGTTATATAGCTCTCCTGGCGGGAAAGGTTTGGGCAGGGAGAGGGCTAGAGTTGGGAATTGCCAGGGACCTCACAATACGATATTATCACAATACTTAGGTGCCGGTTTAAGATATGCATTGAGATTCTCACATTTTCTTTATGTATAATGATTTATTGTGAAATACATGTCTGCTGCAGAGGGACAAGACAGTCATGAGAAAACGACATGTTGTCGTCAGTCCAATTGGCTACCTATTTAAAAAGATTATAGTATATAAGTATAAGATATGAAGGAAGTATAAGATATGAAGGGAAAATAGTTTTGGTGCAGGTACAGCCAACTAGCGCACAGAAAATATTGCTATATTGTCAAAACGATACGATAAATCGTCAGAAATATCCCAATATGTAACTGTATTGATTTCTTTCCCCCACCACTAAAGAGCACATTCTAGACTTGTGCATTGGGGAAATCTGCTTGGCACTAATCTCTGTCAGAATGGCACAACTACTCTGTGTGTGCGCATGTTCAAACACTATCAACGTCAGGAGGATTAAAAGCACACCTCCCATTCTCCACCTCTAACATGAGAAAGGAGCACTCTGGCCTTTTATTTCCACCGCCTGAGACTTGTTTACAATTCTCCTGTTAATATTTGATGTGCTCCTCCGAGTCTGTTCCTCTGTGTGAGTGCAGCCTAATTGATTGTTTTAGCATGTTAAACTGTCCCTAAGACGTCTGTAGATGTCTAAAACCTACTAGTTTCCTTCTCCACGGTGTGTGTTCTTTAACTGGCTCTTTGGCCGGAATGCTGGAAAGAATTTAATTTATTATGGATTTCAGAATCAAGGGATCGTTTTGCTGCCTTTCTCGTTAAAACTAGCCTGTTGAACCCTCTATGCACGCACTTGCGGAACGCACACAGACACACAAACACACACACACCCCTGTGCTTCAGTGCAGTTAAGAGAACTGCTCTCTCCACAGACACCAGTGAGTGCCAGTGAGGTGGTGTAAAATGTAATCTCGCTCTCTCGCTCGCTCTCTCTCGCTCTCTCTCTCTCTGGTTAGTTCCTCTCCACGATGGGCTTTTAAGCATCAATTGGCATGTATAATTCATTTATTCCAGCTGTTCTTTAGGTCAAAGATTGGAGACCTCTTTTAAAATGATTTCAGTGCGTACCGTTATTAGGCCTTCCTCCACTTACCGTTATCGTTGATACCTCTAGTAAAGAAGAGCAAGGAACTATCTGTTGTTCCTTGAGCCATTTCAATTAAGGATTTTTGTCAATGAAATAGCTTAGTCTAAACTGTCAGATAACCTTATGTTATTGGTAATTCTTGAATATTTGATAAAACTATCATGTTTTCTAACACATGGTGTGTATTGGACAGGTCAGTGTTCCGACTCCTCACAACACTGACAGAGGGAGGGTGTTCTAATGTTTTCGGCTTTGAGGCTTTAGTATGGATCTTTCCATCCTTATAAACAAATTAGTTTATAAAATGGCATGCAAGCAGTTTCCTTTTTAAACTGAATTGTAATATTAATTTTCTAGTGTAAACCTGGTGAGTCTGTATTATTTTCCTGTGGTTGTCAAAACCAAAGCCTCAATGGCACATCCTTCCGTTTCTACTCTGGGCTGGTTACTTAAGTCCATCCGCGTCCCAATATGCATACATTACTACACTGCACTTTATGGTGGTGTGGACATTGGGATCTATACCATTTACAATTGTCGAGCCAAGGCCACAGGGCTTCAAAGGAATCTCTACTCTCCTTTTACTATGGGGTGTTTGTTTCTTTCTCAGCAGAAAGATTGAATGAAAAGCTAGGCCTATAATATTTCATCACTGGTTGTTGCTGGTTATACAGGTATCAGGATTGGCCACAAGAGGGAGACACAATAGCACTCAAGTGTCATTGGGAACACTCATTGGTCCTGTGTCAAGAGTCGAGACAGATCAATCATGGACTAATGGCACATGTGAATAGAGTAGCAATTACAGAAGTTCATACTTTCCACAAATTGAGGTTAGCCTAGTGCTGGTGTGGTCGCACCTGACTACTATAGCGAGTAGTCCACGAACACAACTTCCACCTTAGGTGTTGTGCAATAACATTCAATCAGATAGGATGAATCTGGCTTGTATCATTGTCTTCAGTCAGCGCGACTATTCCACCTGCACTGATCTGTCTCGTATCTCGTAAAGGGATAGATTGAAAGTAGTTTGGCTACAATGTGCTATCTAACGTGATAAAATATCACCTAGGTGACATCGTGCTGCTGAAAAACAGTCTGAATTAACCTAAGCTAAAACCATAAATATGTCAATATTTTACATCTTTTTTATATCTAACTAAAGATATTTGTGCCTCACCGAGCAGTATTTCTGAAGTTTGGCAGTGGGTTGAAAGCTAGCATAAATTTGACCAACATAGCTTGCTAGCTGAGCCAGTCACTGAAATGATGCCGCCATTGAAATGATAACCAACCATTGCCTATTTCATGGAGAGAAATGCGATACCAAAAAAAAGAGGAACTATGTTTGAATGATGGATGGTTGGCAATCCCAACATTTTAGGATGAGTTCCACATCCAACAAGACATCGGTTGAGGGACTCGATGGTCTTGGATAGCTCACATCCACTGGTACCACAATCAATCACATTTATTTATAAAGCCCTTCTTACATCAGCTAATGTCACAAAGTGCTGTACAGAAACCCAGCCTAAAACCCCAAACAGTAAGCAATGCAGGTGTAGAAGCACAGTAGCTAGGAAAAACTCCCTAGAAAGGCCTGAACCTAGGAAGAAACCTAGAGAGGAACCAGGCTATGTGGGGTGGCCAGTCCTCTTTTGGCTGTGCCGGGTGGAGATTATAACAGAACATGGCCAAGATGTTCAAATGTTCATAGATGACCAGCAGGGTCAAATAATAATAATCACAGTGGTTGTCGAGGTGCAACAGGTCAGCACCTCAGGAGTAAATGTCAGTTGGCTTTTCATAGCCGATCATTCAGAGTATCTCTACCGCTCCTGCTGTCTCTAGAGAGTTGAAAACGGCATGTCTGGGACAGGTAGCACGTCCGGTGAACAGGTCAGAGGCCTGTTCATTCATTAGTCTTCCAGTGTACAGCATGTGAACGCAGGACTCGGCAGTGCCTCTCTGAAGACTACTGGACTTGTCTGACCAGTGAAACATTAGTGGACTTGTCTTCTATAGAGTAATGAGCTCATCTCTGCAAGGCACCAAATATGAACCATCATTTTCTGGCCTGTTTGTAGTCTGTGTGGTTTAAATGGCTTTCATTCCATGAAGCCACTGTGTTGCTTTGTTGTGCTGCTGCTGGTAGGAAAGGCTGAGAGAGTCTGCTAAAGGTCAGTGCACTGTGATTCTATATGCTGTGATTCTTCTCTCTGAGGGCAGGTCCACTGAGCTTAACAACAACTGTTTCACCTCATTCTCCTCTATTGCTTGACGCCCATCCATATGTTGTATGGCAGGGGTAGGCAACTAGATTCAGCCGCAGGTCGATTTTTGTCAAAGGTGATGGTCAGTGGGCCGGAACATAATTATTACTAATTTGTAAAAAAAAATAAAATAATCGACCACAACTAAGCCCAAAAAGAGATTGTATTTGAAAATAACTATAATTTCGTACCTTGATTACATTGTCACACGATCACATGCATGCATACATACAGGTAACTGGCAAAATAAAGAAAAACACAAACATAGTGTCTTAATAGGGCGTTTTTAACCAAAAACGGGTGCCCAAAAAAATCCCTCGCGGGACGGTTTTGGCCGCCTGTTGCGGTCCCCTAGTGGATGTGGCGTTTTGACAGTGGCACTGCATGCAGAGCTATACACTCTGAGGAGAACAGGCCTGCACTGTTGACAGGACTATGCAAAAACACCATCCACACCCTATGAGGATGCAATCCACCAACTGGTTGCTCTAAAGCAGATCTGATTTTCATTAAGTGTCTTCTACGATAGTGTTGTCAGGTCATAAGAGGATATTTTAAGGCCTATTCCTTTTGATTGGGCCTTGTTTTATGTGTAGTCTACCCTGAGTGTACAGTGTGTAGGCCTATGCTGTGCAACGGGCCCACTATCCAAAATGTTTCCCGGCCAGCCAGCCTGTCTCCTCAGTAGCCAGGGATTCCACTGCCCTCTAGAGAGAAGATAGTGTGAGAATAGACCACAACGCTGCACCTCTTCACTGTTTTCCTGTTCTACTGGTCTGCCAGGACCTCTGTAGCTGGCTGGCTCTTTCAGCTTTTGGCAGGCATTGTGGGAACGTCACGCTGGGGAAGCCTGCTCGCGCTTGCGTGTGGGTTATTCAGCGAATTCTGAGCTAGATTGAGCAGCAGTGAAAAGTTGAGGGGGTGGAGAGGCCGGGTGCTAACCTGTTACCAGGAAGGCAGTGTGTCATGGGCGGGAGGGTAGAAGAGGGTTGAAACAGCTCGACTCCGGGAGGGGCTTTGTCACAGCAGATAGGCTGCGCTGGTTTAGTGTGTGTGTGAGGAGGGAGAGGAAAGCCCTGGGGTTGTTGCTCTTTTAGCTGCTGTAGTGTAAAATTGTGGGTGTGGGGCTGGGAGTGGCAGCTGTGCATTCTGCCACGCTCTGTTGCTACTCACCCACTGAGACAGCCTTGGCATGCAGCCCAGACCTGCATGGAGTTAGCATAAGGTTAGTTAGTTTCGTATACATGTCTGTCTACATCTATCTCTCTCTCTCGTGCTTTCTCTCCATTCTCTTATTTCTCTACTCTCTCACAGTTTCCTCTTATTCACTGATTGTATGTATATTCCTCTCTCACACACACACTCTCACACACACACACATGCTTTTCTTCATGACTAGAAGATGAAACTGGTTTTGTTGTGCTGGTTGGGAGGAGGTAGCGTCGTCAGTGTTTCTGTAGTTATCTGGCTGTAAAATAGTCATATTAACCCTCTCAGGACTGACCAAAATTCAACACCAGATGTGAGTTTTCAGTTAGTCTTCAGCTCACTTTCATTGCAGTGCTCTGCTCTTATCTAAAGAGCTCTCTAAAGTCTCTCTCACATGCGTTCTTTCTTCCTCTCTTACTGTAGAACTTTCGTTTTCTCTCCTTCTGTTTTACTTTCACGTTCTCTTTGTTTGTGTGTGTGTGTGTGTGTGTGTGTGTGTGTGTGTGAGCTGCGTAACATTAAAATACTGCAATACAGAGCCCTTTGTCCTGTTCAGCAGCTGCTGTTTTTTTGTCTTAGTTTAATTATTTTCTGGTGTCAGTATTGTCTTTTAGCAGTTATTGTAATCTCAACTGTTCCCTTCTGGCTGACAGGAAATCAAGCCCTTGACCCGTGTTTCTAGTTCAGGATGAATTGGCCTGGATTAGCAAGGCTTTCTAGTCTTTGCTTTTGAAGCTGCCTGCTTTTGACTTTGTTTAGGAAATGTTTACCCATGATTCCCTGCACATTTATCGCAAAACTATTACTGTCAAAAGGCCCGTTGTTTCTGGAAAAAAGAACACTACTACCAATTTGAGTTGTGTCGACGTCTCAGATTGCTTGTACAGTGCCTTCCGAAAGTATTCATACCCTTTGACTTCAAAATTGATTAAATATGTGTTTGTCTCATTTATCTACACACAATACCCCATAATGACAAAGTGAAAACATGTTTTTAGAAATGTTTGCAAATTTATTGAAAATGAAATACAGAAATATCTCTTAAGTATTCACACCCCTGAGTCAATACATGTTGGAATCATGTATTGGCAGAGAATTACAGCTGTGAGTGTTTCTGTGTAAGTCTCTGAGCTTTGCACACCTAGATTGAACAATATTTGTATTATTTAAAAATTCTTCAAGCTCTGTCAAGTTGGTTGTTGACCATTGCTAGACAGCCATTTTCACGTCATGCCATAGATAAATCCCAAAGCGGTTTCCTTCCTGTCTGGCAACTGAGTTAGGAAGGACGCCTGTATTTTTGTAGTGACTGGGTGTATTCATCACCATCCCCAAGTGTAATAAATAACTTTACCATGCTCAAAAGGGTATTCAATGTTGCATTTCACATTTTTATCCATCTCGTAATAGGTGCCCTTCTTTGTGAGGCATTGGAAAACCTCCCTGGTCTTTGTGGTTGAGTCTGTTTGAAATCCACTGCTTAACTGAGGGTCCTTACTAGAGGTCGACCGATTATGATTTTTCAACGCCGATACCAATTTATTGGAGGACCCCAAAAAAAGCCGATTAATCGGCCAATTTTTTAACATTTTTTATTTGTAATAATGATAATTACAACAATACTGAATGAACATACTGAATTAACTTAATATAATACATCAATAAAATCAATTTAGCCTCAAATAAATAATGAAACATGTTCAATTTGGTTTAAATAATGCAAAAACAAAAAGTAAAAGTAAAAGTGCAATATGTGCCATGTAAGAAAGCTAATGTTTAAGTTCCTTGCTCAGAACATGAAAATATGAAAGCTGGTGGTTCCTTTTAACATGAGACTTCAATATCCCAAGGTAAGAGGTTTTAGGTTGTAGTTAATATAGTATTTATAGGACTATTTCTCTCTATACCATTTGTATTTCATTAACCTTTGACTATTGGATGTTCTTATAGGCACTTTAGTATTGCCAGTGTAACCGTATTGCTTCCGTCCCCCTCCTCGCCCCTACCTGGGCTCGAACCAGGAACACATCGACAACAGCCACCCTCGACGCATCGTTACCCATCGCTCCACAAAATCCTCTGCAAGGGGAACAACTACTCCAAGTCTCAGAGCGAGTGATGTTTGAAACTCTATTAGCGCGCACCCCGCTAACTAGCTAGCCATTTCACATCGGTTATACCAGCCTAATCTCGGGAGTTGATAGGCTTGAAGTCATAAACAGCTGCTGGCAAACACACGAAAGTGCTGTTCGAATGAATGCTTACGAGCCTGCTGATGCCTACCATTGCTCAGTCAGACTGCTCTATCAAATCATAGACTTAGTTATAACATAATAACACGCAGAAATATGAACCTTTGGTCATTAATATGGTCGAATCTGGAAACTATCATCTCGAAAACAAAACGTTTATTCTTTCAGTGAAATACGGAACCGTACGGGTGGCATCCATAAGTCTAAATATTCCTGTTACATTGCACAACCTTCAATGTTATGTCATAATTACGTAAAATTCTGGCAAATTAGGCGGCCCAAACTGTTGCATATACACTGACTCTGCGTGCAATGAACACAAGAGAAGTGACACAATTTCACCTGGTTAATATTGCCTGCTAACCTGGATTTCTTTTAGCTAAATATGCAGGTTTAAAAATATATACTTCTGTGTATTGATTTTACGAAACGCATTGATGTTTCTGGTTAGGTACACATTGGAGCAACGATACGCACCGCAACGATTATATGCAACGCAGGACACGCTAGATAAACTAGTAATATCATCAACCATGTGAGGTTATAACTAGTGATTATGATTGATTGATTTTTGATTGATAAGTTTGATAACTAGTGATTATGATTGATTGATAAGTTTAATGCTAGCTAGCAACTTACCTTGGCTTACTGCATTCGCGTAACAGGCAGGCTCCTCGTGGAGTGCAATGAGAGGCAGGTGGTTAGAGCCTTGGACTAGTTAACTGTAAGGTTGCAAGATTGAATCCCTGAGCTGACAAGGTAAAAATCTGTCGTTCTACCCCTGAACAAGGCAGTTAACCCACCGTTCCTAGGTCGTCATTGAAAATAAGATTTTGTTCTTAACTGACTTGCCTAGTTAAATAAAGATGAAATAAAGGTGTAAAAATGAAAACTTATGAAAACTTGAAATCGGCCGACCTCTAGGCCTTACAGATAATTGTATGTGTGGGGTACAGAGTTACACTATGCAACTTATGTGACTTGTTACTCCTGAATTTATTTAGGCTTGCCATAACAAAGGGGTTGAATACTTACTGACTTGAGACATTTCAGCTTTGTAAACATTTCTAAACTCATAATTTTACGTTGACATTATGGGGTATTATGGGTGTGTGTGTGTGTAGGCCAGTGAAAAATCTAAATCTCAATTTAATCCATTTTAAATTCAGGCTGTAACAACAATGTGGAAAAAGTCAAGGGGTGTGACTACTTTCTGAAGGCACTGTAGGTCATGTGTCTGTGTGGACTGTACATTAGGTTACCCTACCCTGCTTTTCCCCTGACCCCTATCTAGAGAGAAGACACAGCTCGTCCAGTAAGCCCACCTCCACCTTACTCCCCTCCTCAGCCTTCTCCCTGACCGCTCTGTCTCGGAGCAGGAGCAGTGGGCCGGTTGGTGGGGGTGTCAGTGGGGGGGCCATGGGCCGCTCTTCCAGTGGGACCAGCACCTCGTCCAACTCCAAAATCCTCAAACCAGCCAAAGAGAAGCTACCAGGCATCCAGCAGAGACCTCACTTCCCTCCCTTCAGGGTGCTCAACGACAAGGTGTAAGTAATGTCTAGCCTAGCCATGCTGGTGAACCATGCTGAACTTCAGTAAAACATATTGTCATGTTGAACTTCAGCCTAGGGCTGGGCGATATGGCCATCAAAAAAATCACTAGATTTTTTTCAAACGTGTGGGCAATTCACGATACAGTAGTGTTTTCTCGAAATAAGCTTTGTTGCACAATTAAAGGTCACTGCATTTCAAACAGTCAGCAATAATCTAATGAAAGGGGCAGAGTTGGACAGTTTTCGTGCCCAAAGTCGACCTTTTAAAATGTTTATTTAATCCTGACCTTAACCTTTAAAGGTAAACTCAGCGATATGACGTAGATGCGGAGAGTAAACAGCAGAGCGTGAACCCGTTCACATGTGCAGATACTGTGTGTGACTTTGAGAGCCAAGTCTTGGATCTCACTCATCTCAATGTCTGCAGTGCTGCTCGTGGCAACGTCATTTCACTGAGTCTACCTTTAACCTTAACCACACTGCTAACCTTTAAATTAAGACCAAAAAGCACATTTTTGTTTTCATAGTTTTTCACAATATAGTCAATTTTGACTTTGTTTCTATAGTAACTAGTGGAAACTCAGTTGTGAGTGGCAGGGGAGGGGCTTGGTGTGTTTATGAGTGAGAAGGTGCACTCAAGACAGAAAGAGACGAGACCAAAAAGACAACATGAGAACAAGCGGACATAAACGGTCATAAGAACAAAAAACCTTGATTCTTGCGATAAAGCCATTTTGGAATTTAATTGAATTCGATATGTCGGCCAGCCCTAGTTCAGTCCCCTGCCTCTTTAAAGCCCTGCTTCACGTTTGATTTGATCCTCTGAGTTATATCTTATCTCTTCATCTTAGGTCCTCTCCCTGCTCTTCTGAAGTCTAGCTCTGTCTGAAGTCTCCCTGTGCTACCCTCCTTCTAAATAAGCCCCTTAAAGAGTTAGTTTTAAAAAGAGATCCTTTATCGAACTCCATTTACAACCACTCAAAACATGTTGGCTTTCTGCCTGGGGATTTGAACACATTTCAAACTCTGTTCTGTTAAAATTAAACTATTTTTCTGAAGTATTTAATGCTGCTATAGATAAATTAACTCCCTCGCTTTCTCCTCCTCTGTCCATCTCTCTCTTCCAGCCTGACCCCTGCAGTCAAAGTGGAGAAGATGCGTCTGAAGGTGGATTCGTCAGCCAAGCTGGTGCAGGTTCCCTCGGCCCACTTATCGTCCTCTTCCTCCAGCAGCACTGTGAGCTCCTCGTCACCCCTGAAGCCAGGCCTTAACTGTCCCTCCATACCAAAGGCTCCCCTGCTTGCCCCCGGCCAGATCCCCAACGGCAAGGGCCACCTCTCCCTCTCTGCCCTGGAAAAGAAGCAGGACAACAGCAACAGTAGCAGACAACACCTCTACAAGAGACT
The DNA here is from genome assembly GCF_018296145.1 of Oncorhynchus tshawytscha. NCBI lineage: Eukaryota > Metazoa > Chordata > Actinopteri > Salmoniformes > Salmonidae > Oncorhynchus > Oncorhynchus tshawytscha. The sequence goes on along the minus strand of NC_056435.1, from coordinate 35,787,342 downwards.
GTCAGGTGAGAGGAGGTGATAGGGGTTTATGTCTGGAGGACGTTTTGTTTTAAAGGTCCATTGCAGCTGTTTTTTATCTCTATCAAATTATTTCTGTGTAACAATCAAGTACCTTACTGTGGTTGTCTTCAATTAAAGAGCAATTTCTCAAGCAAAAATGTAGCTAGGACTGTCTGGGAGTGGTCTGAGTGGGGAGGGGAAAACTGAAAACTAGCTGTTATTGGCAGAAATGCCACTAACTGAATATACTATGTTTCTCTCTTCCTTTCTACCTCTCCTGTTTTCTCTCTCTTCCTTTCTACCTCTCCTGTTTTCTCTCTCTTCCTTTCTACCTCTCCTGTTTTTTCTCTCTCTTCCTTTCTACCTCTCCTGTTCTCTCTCTCTCTTCCTTTCTACCTCTCCTGTTTTCTCTCTCTCTTCCTTTCTACCTCTCCTGTTTTCTCTCTCTCTTCCTTTCTACCTCTCCTGTTTTTCTCTCTCTTCCTTTCTACCTCTGTTTTCTCTCTCTCTTCCTTTCTACCTCTCCTGTTTTCTCTCTCTTCTTTCTTCTCTTTCTACCTCTTTTCCTGTTTTCTCTCTCTCCTCTTCCTTTCTACCTCTCCTGTTTTCTCTCTCTCTTCCTTTCTGTTTTCTCCTCTCTGTTTTCTCTCTCTCTCCTTTCTACCTCTCCTGTTTTCTCTCTTTCCTTTCTACCTCTCCTGTTTTTCTCTCTCTCTTCCTTTCTACCTCTCCTGTTTTCTCTCTCTCTTCCTTTCTACCTCTCCTGTTTTCTCTCTCTTCCTTTCTACCTCTCCTGTTTTTCTCTCTCTTCCTTTCTACCTCTCCTGTTTTCTCTCTCTTCCTTTCTACTTCCTCTCTCTCTCTCCTTTCTACCTCTCCTGTTTTTCTCTCTCTTTCCTTCCTTTCTACCTCTCCTGTTTTCTCTCTCTCTTTCCTTTCTACCTCTCCTGTTTTCTCTCTCTTTCTTCCTTTTTCTCTCTCTCTCTACCTCTCCTGTTTTCTCTCTCTTCCTTTCTACCTCTCCTGTTTTCTCTCTCTTCTTTCTACCTTTGTTTTCTCTCTCTCTCCTTTCTACCTCTCCTGTTTTCTCTCTCTCTTCCTTTCTACCTCTCCTGTTTTCTCTCTCTTCCTTTCTACCTCTCCTGTTTTTCTCTCTCTTTCCTTTCTTTCTACCTCTCCTGTTTTCTCTCTCTTCCTTTCTACCTCTCCTGTTTTCTCTCTCTCTTCCTTTCTACCTCTCCTGTTTTCTCTCTCTCTCCTTTCTACCTCTCCTGTTTTCTCTCTCTTCCTTTCTACTTTGTTTTCTACCTCTCCTTTCTACCTCTCCTGTTTTCTCTCTCTTCCTTTCTACCTCTCCTGTTTTCTCTCTCTCTCTTCCTTTCTACCTCTCCTGTTTTCTCTCTCTCTTCCTTTCTACCTCTCCTGTTTTCTCTCTCTTCCTTTCTACCTCTCCTGTTTTCTCTCTCTTCTTCCTTTCTACCTCTCCTGTTTTCTCTCTCTTCCTTTCTACCTCTCCTGTTTTCTCTCTCTTCCTTTCCTTTCTACCTCTCCTGTTTTCTCTCTCTCTTCCTTTCTACCTCTCCTGTTTTCTCTCTCTCTTCCTTTCTACCTCTCCTGTTTTCTCTCTCTCTTCCTTTCTACCTTCCTGTTTTCTCTCTTCTTCCTTTCTACTCTCTCTGTTTTCTCTCTCTTCCTTTCTACCTCTCCTGTTTTCTCTCTCTCTTCCTTTCTACCTCTCCTGTTTTCTCTCTCTCTTCCTTTCTACCTCTCCTGTTTTCTCTCTCTCTTCCTTTCTACCTCTCCTGTTTTCTCTCTCTCTTCCTTTCTACCTCTCCTGTTTTCTCTCTCTCTTCCTTTCTACCTCTCCTGTTTTCTCTCTCTCTCCTTTCTACCTCTCCTGTTTTCTCTCTCTTCCTTTCTACCTCTCCTGTTTTTTCTCTCTCTTCCTTTCTACCTCTCCTGTTTTCTCTCTCTCTTCCTTTCTACCTCTCCTGTTTTCTCTCTCTCTTCCTTTCTACCTCTCCTGTTTTCTCTCTCTCTTCCTTTCTACCTCTCCTGTTTTCTCTCTCTCTTCCTTTCTACCTCTCCTGTTTTCTCTCTCTCTTCCTTTCTACCTCTCCTCCTGTTTTTTTCTCTCTCTCTTCCTTTCTACCTCTCCTGTTTTCTCTCTCTCTTCCTTTCTACCTCTCCTGTTTTCTCTCTCTCTTTCTACCTCTCCTGTTTTCTCTCCTCTCCCTGTTTTTTTCTCTCTCTTCCTTTCTACCTCTCCTGTTTTCTCTCTCTCTTCCTTTCTACCTCTCCTGTTTTCTCTCTCTTCCTTTTCTACCTCTCCTGTTTTCTCTCTCTTCCTTTCTACCTCTCCTGTTTTCCTGTTTTTCTCTCTCTCTTCCTTTCTACCTCTCCTGTTTTCTCTCTTTTTTCTACTCTCCTGTTTTCTCTCTCTTCTTTCTACCTCTCCTGTTTTTCTCTCTTTCCTTTCTACCTCTCCTGTTTTCTCTCTCTTCCTTTCTACCTCTCCTGTTTTCTCTCTCTCTTCCTTTCTACCTCTCCTGTTTTCTCTCTCTCTTCCTTTCTACCTCTCCTGTTTTTCTCTCTCTTCCTTTCTACCTCTCCTGTTTTCTCTCTCTCCTTTCTACCTCCTGTTCTACCTCTCTTCCTTTTTTCCTGTTTTCTCTCTCTTCCTTTCTACCTCTCCTGTTTTCTCTCTCTTCCTTTCTACCTCTCCTGTTTTTCTCTCTCTTTCTACCTTCCTTCTCCTACCTCTCCTGTTTTCTCTCTCTTCCTTTCTACCTCTCCTGTTTTCTCTCTCTCTCCTTTCTACCTCTCCTGTTTTTCTCTCTCTTCCTTTCTACTTCCTCTACCTCTCTTCCTGTTTTCCTGTTTTTTCTCTCTCTCTTCCTTTCTACCTCTCCTGTTTTCTCTCTCTTCCTTTTTCTACCTCTGTTTTCTCTCTCTTCCTTTCTACCTCTCCTGTTTTCTCTCTCTTCCTTTCTACCTCTCCTGTTTTCTCTCTCTTCCTTTCTACCTCTCCTGTTTTCTCTCTCTTCCTTTCTACCTCTCCTGTTTCTCTCTCTCTCTTCCTTTCTACCTCTCCTGTTTTCTCTCTCTCTTCCTTTCTACCTCTCCTGTTTTCTCTCTCTCTTCCTTTCTACCTCTCCTGTTTTCTCTCTCTTCCTTTCTACCTCTCCTGTTTTTTCTCTCTCTTCCTTTCTACCTCTCCTGTTTTTTCTCTCTCTTCCTTTCTACCTCTCCTGTTTTCTCTCTCTCTTCCTTTCTACCTCTCCTGTTTTCTCTCTCTTCCTTTCTACCTCTCCTGTTTTCTCTCTCTCTTCCTTTCTACCTCTCCTGTTTTCTCTCTCTCTTCCATCAGAACGTGAGTTTAATCCAGATATCCACTGTGGGGTCCTGGATATGACAGCTCGGAAGCCATGCACACGATCCCTAACATGCAAGGTACCAAACCCTCTCTTCTGCCCCCTCTCTTTCTCTGTTTTGTGTGGTTAGGAAATATTCCCTGTCACATTTCCTAGGTATTTAGGCAGCCTTCAGATTCTCAAGAGTGCAGCGCACCCTGACCTAACATACCTCTTGGCCTTCTCCTTCCCTCAGACACATTCCCTAAGCCAGCGGAGGGCAGTGCTGGGCCGGAGGAAACGCTTCGACACACTGTTGGCAGAGCACAAAAGCAAAGCCCGGGAACGGGAACTGCAGCACCCCCACCCCCTGCAGACCACCCCTCTCAGGGAACCCCATCCCTCCCCCTCACGGCTCGCCCCCCACCACGACGCCCACCAGGTCGCTCATGGCAACGGAGCCACCGACGCCACCAAGCCTTTGGCGTTTGGCAAGCCCAAACCTCACAATCTTGGTCTTCCACGGTGAGTCACTTCATGTGCTCTTCCTGGGTTCTCACCATCCAACCACTACTTTTTGCAGTGTGGTACAGCAAGTACCTGCATCCCTGATGTGTGTTCCTAAATCACTGTTTCCTCTGCTCTTAGGCTGAACAGCATTATCTCTGATGGAGGTGGGGTTACCCCGGGAGACCCCCACCACGCTACGTCTGCTCCTGACGGGGGCTCCCGCCTGTCCAGTGACGAGGGGGAGAACGATGAGCGGGAGGAGGGCACAGACAAACTGGACTGTCACTATTCAGGTTACCACCCACGGCCGGCAGCTGTAAGTCCACCACAAATTTAATTTTATATTACAGGGATATGCTCACAACACAGCAACAATGAAACGACTACATAGCCAGATGTATGTGAAATCAGTCCTCCCATTGAGTGGCAGCTTGCACCGTGCATGGGAAGCAGCAGTGTGTGTGTGATTGGTTTGTTAGTGCGTATTTGTGTTAACTATTTCCCTCCCTGCTGCTCAGTTTTGTACCTTTGGAAGTCAACTGTTTGGGAGAAGCTGCTACTCGTTTGACCGGCGCTGGGATCGAATGCGATGTGCTCTTACCGCCATGATGGACAAGCACGTCAACACTCAGATGTGGAAGTAAGTCTGTGTACATTCATTAGACCAGAATTCCTTCCATAATACCTACCTAATTCACAAACCTATTGCAAAATCACAGAGGCAGAGATAGGGCTGTTGCGGTGACCGTATTACCGCCACCCTTGCGGTCAGGAGTCACAAAGGCAGTCAAATTCCACATGACCGTTTAGTCATGGTAATTAGGCTCCTCCAAGCTCTGATGCTGCTGATGGTCATTAGTAGCCTACCAAGCTTGCTAACTGCCTGGTACTCAGCACTATATTGTCCCTCTAATCACTCTGACATCAATGCAAATGTATTTGAAAATCGAATCAAACGTGAGAGCCCATGAGCTCATGTTACGAGACATTTCTATAGGCTATGTGATTGCGTAAGAAAACAGAGTGATGGCCTCTATTAAAAAGAGGAGGATCCCCTCAGCTTTCTATAGGCTAGGCATGCTATATTTCTCAACATTCCTAATATTAAGTACATTGCTTCTCTTTACTAAAGGAGTATAGCCTACCTGGCTGAAATGAAAAATGAACCACAGGAAATGCATCCTCCATTCGCTATTTAAGTACAGAGATTACATGTATTTTTCTCCCACTGCCCCTGTTTCGAGACAGGTGCATGATAATGGTCCATTCTAAATCGAAACAAATTTCACACGTATATTATTTAGTATATGTAAAGACCAGATTAAATTAAGAATAGTCTGATGGGTGACAATATTAGCCTATCTCTTGTGAATTGTATATAGTGGGGCAAAAAGTATTTAGTCAGCCACCAATTGTGCAAGTTCTCCCACTTAAAAAGATGAGAGAGGCCTGTAATGTTCATCATAGGTACACTTAACTATGACAGACAAAATGAGAAAAATAATCCAGAAAATTACATTGTAGGATTTTTAATTAATTTATTTGCAAATTATGGTTGGAAATAAGTATTTGGTCAATAACAAAAGTTTATCTCAATATAAAGTACAGCTCATGCCTTTACAAGCTACTTTTTTCAAAACAGCCTTACAATGTATTAAAAATCCAAACATATAGCCCAATGTTTTTCCACAACTAAAGTTACATTAATAACTATAAATTAGGCTTATAGGAGTACCTATTTCTTTGTTAACCGCTCAACATAGAATAGTGTACGCACTCCCTCAAAAGGTTTTTAGAAAATATTTATATTTTGTTCAATTTATTCTTCATAAAATAATGCCATGGAATTATAATCTCATCTTGTCTGCTAAATAAACGAGTGTACCACAGCCATTTGGCATAGCCACATCAGGATCTAACATAAGGACAACTCGGAGTAGGCTATTATTTTCTTCTGACGACATTTTCTTCATATCATGCTTCTTTAGACCTGTTTTAAAATGAAAATAGACCTGTTTTAAAATGAAAATAGACCTGTTTTAAAATGAAAATAGACCTGTTTTAAAATGAAAATAGACTTGTTTTAAAATAAATAATGGATTTATTATGAAGGTGCAGGCTATATTACATTAATTTATTATACTTTTTAAATTGTCTTGCAGGCTATGTGTGGAAGCCAGGAGATGCTAAATGTCTATGTTAATTAACGGTCAATTAACGTGAGACCGACCAGTTATCTGCTTGACAATCACCGGCGGGTGAAATTTCGTGACCGCCACAGCCCTAGACAGGGAGCCAAAGTGTTGCAGGGTGGTGAAGGGAGATCTAGGTGCTGTATGGGACACTATAAGCTAGCGGTTCCAGTGTCTCTCCAGGACTGTGCTGTGCTGACCCCTCTGTGTGTAAATGTTACTGATGGGGATGATCACAGTGGTCTGTTTGTGTTATAGAAAAATCCCTTTCGCCTTGGAGAACTCCTCCTCTTCTTCTTCCTCTGCGCCGGCCCACAGGACAACCACAAACTCCTTGTCCTCATCACACGGTAGCGCCCCTGCTTCGGGCTTCCTCAGCCTCTCCTCTGCGCCCCTTCCACCCCCCTACACTCAGTCCTACGACAGCAAGTCTGTGCTCTCGTACGGGACCACCTTAAACGCCCGTGCCTCCCCCCAGGGCGTGGCCGACCACCCTGCCTACAGCGCAGCACAGGCCAGACAAGTGTCTTCGTCGCCCCAGATGCCTTCAGCCCACTCCTCGGTCCCCTCCCTGTCCTCAGGACGACCGCTCAAGTCCAGATCCAGTGGCAAGTCCTTCAGACCCCGGGAGTCCTCCTCCACACCTGCCATAACCAACTCCACCAGCGGGGGCAGCAGTGGAGGAAGCAGCAGCAGCAGCCTCAGCTCGGGGAAGAAGAGGAAGAACAGCTCCCTCCCTACATCGTCTCACGCTACCACCTACTCCTCAGAGTCCTCTTCCTCCTCCAACACCACCTCTTCCTCCTTCAAGAAGAACTGCACAGTTCACAGTGGCAGCTCAGGGAGCACGTACCACCATGCCTCGCTAGTCTCCTCCTCCTCCTCGTCTCACAGTGGCGTCCACAGTGTGGGACTCAACTGTGGCCCCAACGCCCGGACCAACTCCCTCAGTCTGAAGGCAGAGCCGTCGGGGCCAGCGGGGTTGTCGGGGCCCGGGGTCAGAGGCCCCCCCTCGGGCAGCCCGGCCGAGTCCATCAAGAGGATGAGTGTAGTGATGAACAGCAGTGACTCCACCCTCTCCCTGGGGCCCTTTGTCCACCAGGCCCCAGAGCACCACAGCAGCTTCAGCCATGCCCACAACGACGGCCGCCTAGAGGGGAAGAAACGCAAGGGCTCCCCCGCTGTCAGCTCCATCAACAGTGGAGGAGGTGGTGGTTTAGGGGGCGGTGGCGGGGGGCCGGGCAGGCCCAAAGTGGCTAAGTCTCCAGCCATCAACAACATCCACAGCAAACATGGACGCACAATCCCAGGAGCCACGGGGCTCACCAACAACTCCCTCATCCATCAGGTGGGTTGGACACCTCACACACAGGCTGCTAATGCCTATCATCAACCAGTCAATCTCTTTATCTGTTGGGAAATTCACTGTGCAGTCAGGACTTGTATATCTTCAACATATGTACATGTGACCACATATAGACTTTAGACAAAACATTAAACAAAAAAATCACCAATGGAATGTTGTAATTTATTATCTAACTTCCCTGCCTTTCTCTCTCTGTCTCTATCTCTCTCTCAGCCAAAGGCCCGCCCCTGACAGCGATGGCTGGGTTCTCTGTATGGAACCGAGGGGCGGATGAAGAGGAGGCAATCTGTGCGCTGCTCTGGACTGCACAAGGCCTTCTAATACGTTACTCTCAGCTTCCCAAGATCCTCAGGGTGGAGATGATCTGGACAGCCCAGTGACGTCACTGTTATCGTCTATAGTGTAACTATTCCTCCCAAAGCCATGTAGGAGCACCGTGTGGAGGTGGCAGGCGTTAACACCCGGAGTGGGTCACACTTGGCCCCCTGTTAGTCAGGGTACCGAGGTAGATCTTCCTATGGGGAAGACAGGAGAGAAAAGGAGGGAGTAGGAGCCTGTCTGCCCTTTGACCTATTGTTGAAATTCCAGAGGTACGGAGGAAGGGAAAAGTGCTGGCACAACAGCCATGGCACTGCCCACCAACCATCATAACGCAGAGCCACTGGGATTGACTGGAGAGATCTCAAGCCGCAATCTGCTGGTGTGTGTGTGTGTGTGTGTGTGTGTGTGTGTGTGTGTGTGTGTGTGACTAGATTCTACTGGAAATTCAAATGTACACCTCCACGCCTGAACTCAGAAGCCTTGGAAGGAGAGGGCAGGATAAGGAAACTGTCAGTTGCAACACTTCGAACACAATCACATTGTTGTTTTTTTAATGCTTCCACTACATTTTGTCGGTTGGTTTTAATCAGTGTGACGTGTACATAACGTCAGGTTATGTATAGTAGCCAGAGATGAACCACATGAGGAGCAGATTCAGTCAATTCTATGAGTTCCATACATGACCCAAACAATTATGCAAGTGTTACTTTTTTATGTTTCTTATGTTTTTCACTGAATTTAACTACAAATATCTGTGTGGAGAAGAAAGTAAATTGTGCATGCATATGTGAAAAAAGGATGCCTGATACAATTTGATTGAACGGTTGTGAAAGAGGGACTACTTGTCTTGAGGACAAGTGTTAATTCCTACAATATTTTTATCTTACAAATGAACAGCTACAGTAGACCTAGCCCTAACTGTGAACAGCACTAAACAAACACAGACCCACTACTTGCTTTAGGACATTTTAAGTCGGGCTTATTTTCCCCAAAAGCTAGCCTAAGGCAGCCATCCGTTTCTCCCACACTAGTCTGTAACCACTATGCCAGCTTTGGCTATTGGCTATTAGGATTTCCATTCCGGTACCTTCAGTTATGTCACAATACAGTTGTCCATCACACTTGTCCTTCGTCAAAGCACGGAATCTTAAACTGGCAATACTTCCCCCTCTGTCTCTCTGAGATGAGATGATGCTCCATTGCCCCATCTGTCTCTGAGTTGATGCTCCTTGGGATCGTGTTTTTTGGGGATGTGAGATTCATGGAGATGGCTTCAGAGTAGGTTACTACTTTTTGTAACTCCTGTAAATTTCGTAAACTCCACTGATGTCAGGCAGCGAGCTTAGCTGAGGAGCCGACTATTTTCTATCTTACTTTCGCTTTTTCTTGTATGAATTGAACAAATATCGAAGTATCCCTATTTCAGAATACATATTTTATTAACGGATTGTACATATTGAAATATGTATTTTTGCACAGGCATTTTCTTATACAATTTTTTGGGGTACAATTGAGATCATTATTATTTATTAAATGAAAGAACAAGTTTAAGAACTTAACTTATTTGAAGTGGTTCACTGCCAAGTCTATAATGCAATAGGCCTATAACTAGAGGTTGAAGCATCTCATGAATCATGTACTGGGATCCTTTAAAACAGGGGTGTCAAACTCAATATTGCCCCAAGGGCCGCACCCAACGAGGTGAATGTAGGTGTATTGATTTGGTTTTAGTCCTTAAAACAGTGTTCCCCAAATTCGGCCCGGGGGTGGTTTTATTTAGCCACTCAAGCTTTTTACATTTTATTCTCATTGTTGGACATAAAAGATAGTAAAACCACCAGGAAATCAGCTCCAAGGGATTTTAATTTTGGAAATCTGCTCCGAAGTATTCCCATACTGATCCTATACAAATATAAGCATGGTTTGAAAGTATTATGTTTTAGTCAAACATGATATGTTTGGAATTTTTGAGGTCAATTAGCAGCATATAAATTATTATTTTTATGTAATTATGTTCCGGTCCCCTGACCATCCGCTCAAGAAAAAATCGGCCCATGGCTGAATCTAGTCAATGATCCTTTGTTTTAAAGTATATTGAGTTTGTTTTGTTTTACTCAAATCACCCACAGGGTGGATTGGACCCCCCCTCAATGTTTGACACCCCTGCTTTAAAAGGTCGTGTTGCCACGAGCATGTGTTTGTGTGACAGACAATACTTTGTTTTTAACTCTCCAAGGTCTCACCTGTGCTTTTTACTATTTTCAAGTTGCCTCTGAATCAACAAAGAAATGATCAGTTTATTTGACCCAAATAGCCTGTGATTCTGAAATGTCCCGCAGGCTGAAAGCTGTGCCGGTTGTCTAAGCGATTTCCATAGATTCAATAATTTACCTTTTTAGACGAAGACCTTGTAACATTTCATAATTTGAAACACTTTCCCTTAAAGCTGAAAGGACTTAAGCAATCATTAAAGCAAGGAAGATGAACCCTTCAAACAGTGAAACTGCTTGCATCATTGTTGCCAAACATAATTTGAAGCACAGCGTTTTAAGGAAGTTCTTAGTTTGCAGCTTTCAGAAATGCTGAAATAAGAAAGTGCCTGCATTTGTTTCACACTGACTGTTTAAGGACAGAACTTTTTTTTATTTTTATTTTTACCTTACTTGAATGTTCAAAGTGTTTTAGGAGCTTGCTTTTAAAATATGCCTATGAACCCTAAATGTGGTAAAAACCTGATTTAGCTTGTCAGCTAGCTGGTATGAAGTACTTCGGGCTCTATTCAATCCGTATCGCAGAAGTTCAGTTATATCGTGATTGAAATTTAAAAGCAATGTTCCCGCATTAGCGGTAAACTCTGCATGTTTGCCTGGCTACCCAAACTCCTTGCTCCAGGTAACTGCTATGCCATACCCACAGATGTTTGTTTCTTCTCCGCAATGATCTGGATCTGAGTACCTCCCTGACGATTTCTAGAACGTAAACAAAAAACTAAACGTGCACCCCTTTGTTCTGAGGATGGGAAACGCTGTTCTAACCGTTCTGGTCCAGAGCCAGAACACGTGGGTAATGCAATGTTTGGAAATTCGACATTGGCTTTGATACTCTAATTGGGTAGAGATGATCCAATCGCTGAGGACTTTTTGTACAACACCAAATGACCTCAATGATGGTAGTCTCATACTGAAGTATGTAGCGAATGAAATAATTCTGTTTGAGCCGTCAGTCAATGCATGTCGGCTCAATCGGAGATGACCTAACAGTAACGCTTCAACGATCCACATTGAATAGAGCCCGTAGTGTTAACTTTTTTAATCAACGTTTTCCAGTTGAGACGTCTGAGATCTTGGTGCAGACCAGGGGGTATTGAAGCTCCCTGGTCGGTTATGAATTGTTTAACAGGTTCAGTAAAGTGTTTTTGTTTACCCTCAACCCCACTCACAACGCTGACCTTGTTTCCATATGATGGAAACTTTGCAAAGCTGTTTTTATCAAGTACCACAGCCTTGGAATGTGAAAGTGAGACAGAACACAGCTTGCGGGAGGAACATATTTTCAGTAGATAACTCCTATGTAAGAGCGTGTATAGTATTTTGTTTTAGAACATCAGAATCATTTGATCAGCTGGACTTGTGTATTGGCTGCTATGTAATTCATGAACAAACATGGTAGGTTAGATTTACTTAATATTTAAGATTGTATAGTCTTTGTTTTGTAACATGTTTCTGTAAATAAATAATTTATACAGCTATTTATACAGAAAAAAAGGTATTTGTTTCATTACTGAAGTGGTTTTATTTCAGTAATCACTTTCATCCATGTATGTATCAAAGGAAAAGAAGAAGTCATTATATACACAATAAGGGTCGCTTCTTCAGACAAACTACTGGTGTGGATACTGATACAACAGGGAAACGCCAGATCTCCCTCCCAAAAGTAACGCTGCACCCCATGTTACATGTTAATAACTCGGGACAGCTTCTGGACACGGTTGAGCAGTAGGTCCCCTTTCTTGATTGTCTCCTGGTACTGCCAATTCTTGCTATCAGGTCTGAAGGAAAGAAAATACAACGCTGAGCTCTGCCACTTTTAATATAGAAACCAATGTTTTACATGCATGTGAAAATGTTATTCTTACCTGTTGGTTTCCACAATCTCGTTTACTTTGTCGATTTTGCAATGGAGGCGACCAGCAGCTATGAATCGGGAGAGTTCCCTGAGAGCGAAGGGAAAACAAATTAAGACCAATAATCATTGTCTTCTGATAGGCAGCATCATTCCTATGCGACTCGGAAGTCCTCAACCAATGGCGTAGTCGCTGATTTAAGACAACCTCCAGGATAGACATTAATAAACTCAGCAAAAAAATAAATATTTTTCAGGACCCTGTCTTTCAAAGAATTAATAAAAATCAAAAACCCTTCATTGTAAAGGGTTTAAACTCTTGTTTCCCATGCTTGTTCGATGCACTTGCGGAACGGTCATTAAGACACTAACAGCTTACAGACGGTAGGCAATTAAGGTCACAATTATGAAAACTTAGAAAGGCCTCTTTACGGTCCTGACTGAAAAACACCAAAAGAAAGATGCCCAGGGTCCCTGCTCACCTGCGTGAATGTGCCATAGGCATGAGGACTGCAGATGTGGCCAGGGCAATAAATTGCTATGTCCGAAACTGTGAGACACCTAAGACATCGCTACAGGATGGACAGCTGATCGACCACGTGTAACAACACCTGCTCAGGATCGGAACATCACACCTGCGGGACAGGTACAGGACGGCAACAACGACTGCCTGAGTTAGATCCGAAATGCACAATCCCTCCAGTGCCAGACTGTCAGCAAGAGGCTGGGCTTGTAGGCCTGTTGTAAGGCAGGTCCTCACCAGACATCACCGGCAACAACATCACCTATGTGCACAAATCCACCGTCACTGGCAAAAAGTGCTCTTCACTGACGAGTCGCGGTTTTGTCTCACCAGGGGTGATGGTCAGATTCAGTTTATCATCAAAGGAATGAGCGGGATCGATTTGGAGGTGGAGGGTCACAGCGTCATCGGACTGAGCTTGTTACAGGGAAGACATCTTCCTCTCATGTGGTACCCTTCCTGCAGGCTCATCCTGACACGACCCTCCAGCATGACAATGCCACCAGCCATACTGCTTGTTCGTGTGTGAATTTCCTGCACGACAGGAATGTCAGTGTTCTGCCATGGCCAGCGAAGAGCCTGGATCTCAATCCCATTGAGCACGCCTGGGACCTGTTGGATCGGAGGGTGAGGGCTAGGGCCATTCCTCACAGAAATGTCCGGGAACTTGCAGGTGCCTTGGTGGAAGAGTGGGGTAACATCTCACAGCAAGAACTGGCAACTCTGGTGCAGACCATGAGGAGGACATGCACTGCAGGGACACATTATTCAATGTCTGTGGAACTTGTTCAGTTTATGTCTCAGTTGTTGAATCTTATGTTCATACAAATATTTACACATGTTAAGTTTGCTGAAAATAAACGCAGTTGACAGTGAGTGGACGATTCTTTTGCTGAGGTTAGGTATTGTGGGTATGGGACAAGAGGTAGACGTGAGACTCACTGGTCAATGAACTCAGTACTGACTCCAAAGGCCTCAGCCATGTAGCCCAGGGTGAGTGAGCGGTAGGACTCCAGGAGCTGGCTGTAAGCATGGATACGCATCTCCCTCACGTAGTAACGGTAGTGAGGGGCAAACAACCAGTCCTTCTTCATATCCTGCTCCACCGTGGCTGCAGAGGGGACAGAGACAAACAAGTTTACAACTAAGGAATGAGGCGAAGTGAAACACGCATGTCCACTCACTGACTGCAGACATCAGCGCGCTTCGGCTTTGCTTTTTGTAAGCCTAAACGAGGGGTGTCTCACCCAGTGACTGGAAGAAGACAGAGTAGCGACACTCGTAGAGGGAGAAGAGGTACTGCCGGACAGCAGGGAGACTGTGCAGCACCTCCAGGATCTCTGCTCCCTTTATCACCTGGGGGAGAGGGAGAACAACACATTAGTCCACAGGAGATGCTATATTTATGCCAGAACTGGAAATCTACCAGTTATATAAAGAAGTGTCTTCACTTATTAAAAACAAGTTTGAATGTTCACGTTCTGGCATGTGGAAAGTATTGTTTTCTGCAAGTACACTGTCTTAAAACGACCAACTCTTGAATGACGTAGGCACATGGATGACAACACCACCATCGTGGCTCCTGCTACCAACCTTTTCTCTGAGGTCGGGCCTCTTCAGGGCAATCATGCAGACGTAGACAGTGTACGTGACGAAGGTCTTGTAATCCATGAGCTCATAGGAGGTGAAGGTAGACACTGTGTCCAGGAAGAGCTCAGCAGCCTGTTTAAAGTCACGGATGGCCACACAGTACAGGCCCTGGTACACCTTGAGACGGTTCCTCCTGTCCCAGTCACCCCCCTCCTCAATAAGGCTGTGCAGACACAAACAAGGTCACTGAAATGACAATGCTTTCAAAATACGAGGATATAGAAAACAATGGCTTACAACACATGAGAGTCAACACAATGGAATGGCAGGCAAAATGCTATGAAAAACACCCAAACAGGCCTAAACAGTTACTGCAAATATAATTCTTAGAATAGATAGTGAGTGAGGACCCCTAATGGCATCTCATCATAAAGTAGTGAATGCAGAGAGAAGTAGCCCCTTTTAGGCAAACTACCTTTTAGCTTTCTCAGTGTTGCGTGTGATGAGGTCACTGTCCATATAGAACAGTCCAATCCTTAGCAGGTAGAACACAATGTCTAGTCGATGTCCCAGGGCCACAGTCTTATCAAAGGTCTTCCTGAAGGCAGTCAAAGCGTCCTCCTGTGGAATTAAAGTTAGTAGCTTGTTTAATTGAGCTAATGATGTACATGCATGGCTAGGTTGGACTGAAGAGTCCAGGGGATTACAGAGGCAGATTATTGCTTTATAAGTATAACATGTGTAGCTCTACAATGAGCTATGGGCTGACACTTGTTTTGTATGAGGTCAAATGGTACTAACAAATAACATGGTTTCGTACTCCATGGCCTCTGCTCTGAATGTAGTAGCTGATTAATGCAAAACTCACTTTATTCCCGATTCGGATTAGATATTCAGCTCTAGCCATCATTGCATCTCGGATTTCACTCTCCCCGAGGTTCTTCTCTGCATCTTCCAGGACATCATCCAGGCGTTTCAGCTCGTCCTCGTTGGCCTTCTTCATCTTATTCAGCAGGTCTGTGTCAAGTTGCCACTTCAGGTCTTTACACAGGCTTTCATAGTAAGGTGCCATATCTGTAACAAGAGACAATTCATCATCAGCTATTGTGGCTAGCTAGCTACAACTTGACGGTTGTAAATTTATTTGGCAACATGCTAACGTTAGACATTTTTATTTAACCAGTATATTACCGTTATCGGGTTGATTAGCTAGTTAAAATACCTTGTATTGAATAGCTAACTGACGGCAGCTAGGTTAGCAGTTTGATATATGCCCGACAGTGACGCAAGCTAGAGACGTTGGTTACCCATGCTAGTTTGTCGACCAGAACTACCTTGTTATCTAGCTAGCTAACGTTATTTTTGTTGGTTTATTTACGAGGTAGAAGCCAAAACTCACTGTTCTCTTTGATCGAGTCCATGAGCTCAGTTTTAACTTTATCATCTTGTCGGTGACCGTCCATCGTGAGCAAAAATTTCAGCTGTGCTATCCTGAGATCAGGGTTTTTAGGCAGACCCTCTTCTTCCAGGTTTTCCAACGGCATTTTGTCTAGTATAAAAGCAAAGTAATGAGCGCAGATATTTTCTGTTTGTGACAACAATGTCAGGTATCTTCTGCTAGTTTGCTAACAATGACTTGTGAAAACACTGGTCTGCCACTTCCGCTGTACGCCGCTGAGTTGAGAACGTCAGACGTTACGCGGTGAGAACGTGCTGCCCTCGTCTGGCTCATAAAGGAATGACCGCCGAGCACACAAAGACTGCCAAATGATCTCATTATAAAGCAGGTCTGTAACAATTTATCACTCAAAATATATATATATTTCGCCAGATAGTTTTCTTACTTTCTAAAACATATACAGCGATGAGTACTGTGTCAGAGATAGCGACTCAGGGGTTGAAAGGTAAGTCCCCACTGAGATGTAAAACATTAATCTTATTCCTAAAAATATCTAACAAAGCAATTGTCTGGTGGACATGCAGACATAAATAAGTGTGTTACATGGAACTCTCAAGATACACAGAATGGAGACTTTGCTGAGACCTGATAGGAACAATTTTGATGATTTAAAAAGGACATGCTTTTTCATATCTGTATTACTATATATAATTATTAGTTATTATGAGAAACAATTAAACTGTTGAAACCATGATTTAAACATATTTATAAACTGGGTGGTTCGAGCCCTGAATGCTGATTGGCTGACAGCCGTGGTATATCAGACCGTATACCATGGGTATGACAAAACAGTTATTTTTACTACTCTAATTACGTTGGTTGCCTGTTTATAATCGCAATAAGGCATCTCGTGGGTTTGTGGTATATGGCCAATATGGGTGGCTATTTTGAAGAATCTAAAATATATTTAGATTTTATTAACACTTTTTTGGTTACTAGATGATTCCATATGTGTTATTTCATAGTTTTGATGTCTTCACTATTATTCTACAATGTAGAAAATGTCCAAATAAAGAATAACCCTTGAATGAGTAGATGTGTCCAAACTTTTGACTGGTACGGTATATATTAAAACTTGTTTGGGATAGGGGGCAGCATTTTCACTTTTGGATGAATAGCGTGCCCAGAGTAAACTGCCTCCTACTCAGTCCAAGATGCTAATATACTAATATTATTATTAGTATTGGATAGAAAACACTCTGAAGTTCCTAAAACTGTTTGAATGATGTCTGTGAGTATAACAGAACTCATATTGTAGGCAAAAACCTGAGAAAAAATCCAAACAAGAAGTGGGAAATCTGAGGTTTGTAGTTTTTGAACTCACGCCTATCGAATACACAGTGGGATATGGGTTATTTTGCTTCCACTAGATGTCAACCATCTTTAGAACGTTGTTTCAGGCTGCTCATGTGAGCTGTTTGACTAAGGGGTCTGCCTACAGCCTCGTTCTCAGTCATTTTCACTTGAGAAGTAGCTCTCGTTCCATTGCTTTTCTACAGACAATGGAATTATCTGGTTGGAACATTATTGAACTTTTATAATAAAAACATCCTAAAGATTGATTCTATACTTAGTTTGACAAGTTTCTTCGACCTGTAATATCACTTTTTGAACGCTTCATCCGAATGGACCAGATCGCGCTTTTGGATTTGTTTACCAAACACCCTAACAAAAGAAGCTATTGGACATAAATAGACATAAATGATGAACATTATCGAACAAAACAAGTGAATATGCTAAATGATTAAGGAGACTAGAGCATTACCACGGGTGTGGATTTATTAAGCATTTATAAGCATTTATTGTGGAACTGTGATTCCTGTGAGTGCATTCTGATGAAGATCATCAAAGGTAAGTTAATATTTATAATGCTATTTATGAATAATGTTGACTACCCAACATGGCGGATAATTCTCTGGCTGGTTTGGGCTCTGAGCACCGTTCTCAGATTATGCTTTTTCCTTAAAGTTAAAAAAAAATCTGACACAGCGGTTGCATTAAGGAGAAGTGTCTCTAAAGTTCCATGTATAATAGTTGTATTTTCATCAACATTTATTATGAGTATTTCTGTGAATTCATGTAGCTCTCTGCAGTATCACTGCGTGTTATGGAACTACTGAACGTAACATGCCAATGTAAAATAAGATTTTTTGATATAAATATGAACTTTACCGAACAAAACATACATGTATTGTGTAACATGAAGTCCTATGAGTGTCGTCGGATGAAGACCATCAAAGGTTAGTGATTCATTTTATCTCTATTTGTGCTTTTTGTGACTCCTCTCTTTGGCTGGAAAAATGGCTGTTTTTTTCTGTGAGTTGGTGGTGACCTAACATAATCGTTTGTGGAGCTTTCGCTGTAAAGCATTTTTGAAATCAGACACTGTGGCTGGATTAACGAGAATTGTATCTTTAAATTGGTGCCTAATACTTGTATTCTTGAGAAATTTGATTTATGAGATTTCTGTTGATTTGTATTTGGCGCCCTGTTATTTCATTGGCTGTTGGCTAGCGGAACCCCAGTCTTAGACAGGTTAAGACATTTACAAAACACATTTATAGCTATAACTTAATTAATTGCTGTATAAAAGGGTCATGACAATGCAATAGAGAGGTACAAATTAGACAAAAAACGGAATACCATGACTCAAATAAACAGGTTGTGTAGGCCTATAACTGCAATTGTAAAATGTTTAGTCTGTTTATGTTCTCTATTCCACACCCGTGGTAATGCTCTAGTCTCCTTAATCATTTAGCATATTCACTTGTTCTCAAATTAACACATAACCTACTTCACCAGGCGTGTAGACATACTACTGGTGAAATATGTGTTTCCTTAACCATGTCTGTCTGCTTGCAGTACATCCAGAGTGCCTTGCTCAAGGGCACATCGGCAGATTTTTCACCAACTCGGCTCTGGGATTTGAACAAGCAACATTTTGGTTACTGTCCCAACACTCTTAACCGCTTGGCTATCTGCCGTAGCCGTACCTGATAGATCAGTTTCTGTATGGATTCACTGCAGGTAGGCCTATGTGATATTGCACCTTCAATTTCATGCAGATCAGTTTAATTGAAGGATCATTATGACATGGCAAAATAGAATCCCATATATTGTTATTTTACAGCGATAATAACAATATATGTTTTAGTCTTGTTTGTGAACCTCAGGTTTAGGAGGAAATATCCATGCAATATACTTGGGTGAGAGTTCACCCTAAAAGATAACGGCATGGTAACACTAACGTCAGCTACCTTTGACTCCATTGGTAAACTGTCAGGACAATTTGTTGGACTAAGGTAAGGTTCTATTTTTGAATTTCAACATTTCACTGAAAAAAATAAGCATCAAGCATCACACTAAACATGTAGTTATCAATTTGTGCCAAATCGGATATCCTGAATATGCTCTGACTTGAGGCTTTGTCTCAACTTTCTCAGAGAGATTCTTGGCTGTGAAAATAGCTGGAACATCCTACTGTGTGTTCCAACATGTTTCTCTGTGGTACAGCTGCTGACAAAAGCCCTTCTTTCCAGAAGCCCCAAGATACTCATTGATAGAAAAGGGCAATGCAGAGGCATGCAAAAAAAGTTAGGTGTTTTCTTCATAGTCACTGAGGCTGTCCAAAGGGCTTCATACTCAGAATATTGAGTACTGTCTGTGCAAATGTACAAATTGTAATTACAGTATTTACAGTCATTCTTGTTCAACTTGCTTTTGGGTGTATTATATGTAGATGTAAATGTATGAAGGAAAATAAGTATAATTCATGTAATAGTCATTGTCAGCACTGTATCTATATACATACATTGGTATTATTAAACATAGCTTACAGATGACACAATGCATGTATAGCTGAATGAAAAGTAAGTACAGCTAAGGAGACATTCCTCACCTATTGTATCTTACTCAAAAACCATATGTTCCTGTGTTGTGTGTGTGGTTTCCCAGCTCTGCGGAGTCTGTGGGGTAGGGGTGAGGACAAGCTGGAGATGGAGGAGATGGTGTTGGAGTATGCTGCCATAAAGGGCGAGGCCTCTAAGAGTCTACTGGAGCTGCTGAGAGACAGAAGCTTCCAATGGCAGCTCATCACCATGGTGGTGGTGTACAGCCGCATCCAGTTCTCTGGCATCACTGCAGTAAGCACAGCACACACCACCCTCTGTCTTTTATCCCATATCTCAGGCATGGGCACATATTTTTGCGGGCCAGAAAAATGTCTGTTATTTCTGCGTACTTTCTATCTAGTTTTAGACATTTAAGTCCAGGAGTGTTTTTTTAACCCAAAATAATAATTTCCCCAAAAAACATAAATATTATTACTAATTTTTACAAATCCCTCACGGACTGCATTTAATCAGCTGTCGGGCCAGACGCTGCCCACGGGCCGTAGTTTTCCCAACCCACCCCTGCCATACCTACAGTACATCCTCTTCTTCTTTCCACCCTCTACCCTCAGATCAGTGTGGAGGCATGCATCCCCCTGAATAAGATCCGCTGTGTGATTTTGGGTGTTTTGTCTGAGGTCCCCACCTCCATCATCTGGGTGTGTCGCTGGGGAACGTGGCCTACACTACAGGGGGTATACTATGATACCCCTCTGCAGTGTTGTAGTAATCAGTCCAGTCTCGAGACCACATATTGAGAGGTGCCCTCTGTTACTTCTACAAAGCATGTGCCCAGGCTAAAAATGTTCAAAGTAGAGTACTTCTTAATTAACTTGAAAATGTCACTGGTTAAGTGGTCATTAGACAACCATGATAAGGACTAATAAGTAATCAGTAAACAGTACAGGAGAGTGACCATAGGGAAGGAAACACTGTCCCAGTGCAGGAATCCACCCCCAGTGCATACCGTAAAGGAGCTCCGTTAGGTAGAACATGTTTGTCACTAAGATGTGAATGCCACTCCTGAAGTCCTAAACAATAAATCATGTGTGAGCTCCTCTGGCTTTGCCATCCCCTAGGTGGAGGGAGGGAGTGCTGGATGGGGAAGGTTCCGGACAAGTTCTGTTGTGTGCAATCATCTCCAGGGCCTGCTGATAATGCATGTGGGAGGAGAGCACTACTCTGGGGGGCTTTGGGGTCGTGTCTGCCATCATGATATTAATCACCATCACTCTCAAACTGAAGGTGAGGTCTTGACCTTTCAACTCTCCTGCACTGTGACAAACTTACAGTAAGAGGACCTAGGGGGATGATACGTGGAAGAGACAGTTTTGGTCGAAATACCAACATTACATTGCTGTGATCATCAATGGGTGATTGGTCAGATGCATCCTGGCCTGTTGCCTGTGGTATTCCTAGCTGTAGTGTTGCCATCTCTCACACAAGAGATTTATCCAATCATGCCAGCCTGCAGCGTTTGTCTTCACTGGAATCCTGTGCTGGGACTAGTCTTCCCCTTTCTGATTGTAAGTCTATAGCCCATCATCAATATACTGCACCTCTATATGTATTCAATTCATGTAGGACAGCAGAACACTTTGGAATGAAGTATTGTTACAGTATATAACACTTTTTTTATAATGCTTACCAATTGAGATACAATATGATTTCCTGAACACAATTCACATTGTTCTGCACAATGCAAGTTTGATACCCCAGAGATATCAGGCATACAGTAATTCCATACTTTGAACATCATATTAAATAGTTTTTCTATCATCTCATAATTACTTTTGTTCAGTCTGTGTAAAAAGCTGAGCTCTAATTTAGGTATAAAATGGAAAGGTTTCACATAGCCATGAGTAGAACAATAGGCCAGGACTATTTAATCACAGGCTCTCAGCCAACCGTCCAAGTTGTTCCCCTGACTATTGGAGCGCTAGGAACTCACCTGCCACAGGAGCTGCTCAAGTCGTTCAGCTTTGTGCTGTTCACCTGCATGTGTCTGCTGGCGTCACTCTGTCTTCTTCTACCTACTGGAGACCAAGGGGAAAACCCTCCTGGAGATCTCAGGGAGTTTAAAAACATCACTCTGTGTGTAAAACCCCTCTCACATGACAAGACCCTGGAGACAAAGTTAGAAAAACTGTTGGAAAATAACTGAGATGTATTATACTCTGTCTGAGTTGTTTGGTTTGTATTTTAGTATTGTCCATCCTATATATTTATACACTGTGCATTCACAGCCATATACCATATTCAATAAAACCATGTAAAAGTGTTATATCTGAATGAGTTTTATGGACCGATTGGATATAATAAAATGCTGTTTACTCTGATTTCTTTCAAAATCCCTTTTCAAATGGTGGTTCAATTACTTGTAAAGTCCTAAAACAAATGTTATTTCCAACTTTTGTTATATGACCTCACAGAAAGCCATATGGTCTAATGTTCTTCTGTTTTCCTGAGGTTCATAGCAGGACATTTCTTAGACAAATATGCACTCTCTTTATCTCTCAATTTATCATATACACACACATGCACCACATAAAATCCACCCTAAGTCTGATTTCTTGCAGACTCATTAGTAAGAACCTGTCGACCTAACCGATACCCATGGCCAACGTGAGGGACTCCCTCAGCCTCTTAGCTGGCTCTTTGTGCATAATGATGTGGCTGGGTCTTTGAGGGTTGGCTTTTCCAGTATGGTCCTTGAGCTGTTGGCTCTTTGAGGGGCTCCCCTTATCACTGGCTGCCAGCTGCTGCTGGGCACAGGGTCTTCATTAGCAGTTAAATGTGCTGGGTGCACAGCTCCCGTTCAGGGATGGGGAATGATTGACATTATCTTGGCTGGGGTGAGATGGTGTATCGGCATCCCGCTGTTTGCATTGTCTCTAGAGGGGATTAACTAGAGGATTAATTAGAGCTACCATAGTGACGCCTAACCATCTTTCCCCATAGACCTGCCTGCCTGGTCACTGCCTGGCCAATGGGCTGCTTTTACTGTTTAATGGAACATGCTGACACTGAGGTAAATATAATAGACACATAGAGCAGGTATTTCAGTCTGAGCATTTGTGTCAAATAAACAGTATCCATGACACATGCAATGTGCTATATCGAAACTGTAAACTAAACTGTCAATAGTAGTAGATTGATCTTGGGAAGATGAATGCCCAATTTTGGCATGTGTAAGTGTGAGGGATAGACAATATTGGTTTATTATCTCTAGTGCTGTAGTAAAATATAAAAATACACAACTTTCTAGTGCTGTAGTGACATCATGTTCTCGACAGATGGCAGAGTTTCTCTGCATTGTGAAAACAACTTGATTCAAGGCATGATAGCACAGAGTTGAATCTTCTACGTAGGTAAGGAGAACCTTACTGAACCATGCTGTGGCACTGTAATACATTCATGCTAACATATTAACATCTTCTCTGATGGCATTAGTGATAAAAATAGGTTTGGTTGACTGATACTGCTTCTCAATGCTTCACAATACGACAGTACTGTGTGCCTCTGAGAATGTATTTATTTGAAAGGCCAATCTCCATCCTTTACTCTTATCCCTGCTCCACCATGTTGAGCGCTCAGGAGCAATATTGCAAATGAAACCTGCAAGGCATATTCATGGTAGTTCCATAAAATGACCTAGTTTGGATGTACGTGACTGCAACCGTTCATATAGACTCCTGGCCACACTGATATATAGTACCTCAAACTTGTTTGAATTGTTCAGTGACCGTTTAAAGACTATTTAAAAGCACAAACTAGGATGGGACCAAACAACGTAATGGCAACCCTGTACGAACCACTCTGAGTAATGAGTGCCAGCCTGGTGGTGAATAAAGAAAATGATGTCCTGGAAGAACATCACAGACACTCTCTGGCTCATTTACATCTGAGGACTAAAGTGGTCCACCCATCAATAGAGGGGGAACGAGAGAGGGGGGGGTAGAGTGAAAGAGAGGAGTGTGTGAACGATGGAGAATAATATGATGTAGTTGTGGCGATTTAGTACAGGTGGCACACAGATGGGACACGGACCCGGTTAATGAGTCACTGCCAGAGGGCCTGGGGACGTGACATCATGAACCAGACGGAGCCCTCTGGCACTGCTGGATAAAGGTACCCGGTGTGCCACTCCACATTACCATGAGATGCTTCCCAGTCGTTTGATCTGTGGATTACTACCCACCCCCAAGCTGGCACAGTTTCACTGTGGATGTGGCATATCAGGAAACAAGACATTATTAAATATTTATTTAACTAGGCAAGTCAGTAAAGAACAAATCCTTATTTACAATGACGGCCTACCCAGGCCAAACCCTAACGACGCTGGTCCAGTTGTGAGACACCCCATATGCTGCATGCAAATTTAACCAGGACCCCAGAATCATTATATTACTGATGTAGTGCTGTAAATATACACAGAGTATACCAAACATTAGGAACACCTTCCCTCAGAACAGTGCCAGTTTGTCGGGGCATGGACTACGGTATTGAAAGCGTTCCACAGGGATGCTGGTCCATGTTGACTCCAATGCTTCCCACTGTTGTGTCAAGTTCATTGGATGTCCCTCTGGTGGTGGAACCCAGCAGCATTGCAGTTCTTGAGACAAACCGGTGCACCTGGCACCTACTACCATACCCTGTTCAAATGCACTTACATTTCTTTGTCTTGCCCATTCACCCTCTGAATGGCCCACATACACAATCCATATCTCAATTGTCTCAAGGCTTAAAAAATCCTTCTTTAACCTGTCTCCTCCCCTTCATCTACACTGATTGAAGTGGAATTAACAGGTGACATCAGTAAGGGATCATAGCTTTCACCTGGTCAGTCTATGTCAGGGAAAGAGCAGGTGTTCTTAATGTTTTGTACACTCAGTGTATATTATACATGACATGATGGCTGATAATCCCTTTTATTATTGTCCAACCTAGTAGACTAATCCCTATTGAGATGCAGGTTAAAGCCTGGATTAAAGTGAGCGTTAAAGCAAGGCTGTGCATGGAAGACAGGGCAAAGGCCAGGGTTGAGGATGAGGCCTGGGTTGAGGATGAGGCCTGGGTTGGCACTAAGCTTCGGCTGATGTTTGGGGTTGAGCTGAGGTGAGGTCCAAGTCTTACCTGCTATGATCTTGACTGGGGCACCTCATAATTGCACACGTTGGTATGTAGGTAGGTAGCTGGAATGAGATGTGGGTCCAGTACTGTATGTCCCAGGTTCTAATCTGAAACTGGGTGAGAGTTAAAGCAGTGAGGGCTGGTGATGGGGGGATGCCCAGTGTGCATGGAGGTGTAACAGATGGCGTTAATACCAAACAGAGGGCTTACTGTCACCCTGTATTAAAGGGATACTTCAGGATTTTGGCAATGAAGCCCTTTATCTACTTCCCCAGATTCAGACAAACTTGTAGAAACCCTTTTTAGGTCTCTGACATAAATGCAATGACTGGAAGTTAAAACAATGACTGGAAGTCTAACTGCTAGCATGCGAGTAGATACCATGGACTTCCAGTCATTGCACTAAGGCTACTTGGCATTGGCTCTACCTATAACTTCCTTCATACTGGACAGAGACCTAAAATTGGTATCCACAAGTTCATCTGAATCTGGGGAAGTACAGTACCAGTCAAAAGTTTGGACACACCTATGCATTCAAGTTACATTTTTTTACATTGTAGAATAATAGTGAAGACATCAAAACTATGAAATAATACATTCGGAATCATTTTGCATTCTTCAAAGTAGCCCCCCTTTGGCTTTGACAGCTTTGGACACTCTTGGCATTCTCTCAACCAGCTTTACCTAGAATGCTTTTCCAACAGTCCAACAGGAGTTCCCACATATACTGAGCACTTGTTGGCTGCTTTTCCTTCACTCTGCGGTCCAACTCATCCCAAACCATCTCAATTGGGTTGAGGTTGGGTGATTGTGGACGCCAGGTAATCTGATGCAACATTCCATCACTCTCCATCTTTGTCAAACAGCCTTTACACTGCCTGGAGGTGTGTTAGGTCATTGTCCTGTTGAAAACAAATAATAGTCCCACTAAGCGCAACCAGGTTGGATGGTGTATTGCTGCAGAATGCTGTGGTAGCCATGCTGGTTAAGTGTGCCTTAAATTCTAAATAAATTACCAACAGTGTCACCGGCACTGACACACCATCACACCTCCTCCTCCATGCTTCACGAAGGGGAACCACACATGCGGAGATCATCCGTTCACCTACTCTGCGTCTCACAAAGACACAGCAGTTGGAACCAAAAATCTCAAATTTGGATTCATCAGACTAAAGGACAGATTTCCATCGGTCTAATGTCCATTGCTTGTGTTTCTTGGCCCAAGCAAGTCTCTTCTTCTTAGTGTTGTCCTTTAGTAGTGGTTTCTTTGCAGCAATTTGACCATGAAGGCCTGATACACACAGTCTCCTCTGAACAGTGGTTCTTGAGATGTGTCTGTTACTTGAACTCTGTGAAGCATTTATTTGGACTGGAATTTCTGAGGTTGGTAACTCTAATGAACTTATCGTCTGCAGCAGAGGTAACTCTGGGTCTTCCTTTCCTGTGGCGGTCGTCATGGCGCTTGATGGTTGAAGAAACTTGAAATTTTCCAGATTGACTGACCTCCATGTCCTGAAATAATGAAGGACTGTCATTTATATTTACTTATTTGAGCTGTTCTTGCCATAGTATGGACTTGGTCTTTTACCAAATGGGGCTATCTTCTGTATACCACCCCTACCTTGTCACAACCCAACCGATTGGCTCAAACGCATAGAGAAGGAAAGAAATTCCCCAAATTAACTTTTACCAAGGCACACCTGTTAATTGAAATACATTCCAGGTGACTACCTCATGAAGCTGGTTTAAAGAAGACCAAGAGTGTGCAAAGCTGTCATCAAGGCAAAGGGTGGCTACTTTGAAGAATCTCAAATATAAAATATATTTTGAACACTTTTCTAGTTACTACATTATTCCATGTGTTATTTCATATTTTTGATGTTTTCACTATTATTCCACAATGTAGAAAATAGTAAAAAATAGAAAAACCCTGTAATGAGTAGGTGTGTCCAAACTTTTGACTGGTACTGTAGATAAAGAGCTTCATTGCCAAAATCCCAAGATAAACACATCATCCTCATCAACACACCATCGGGACAGCCAAAGGCTCTCATGCACAACTATGTGAAGGAGTGGGTCCAGTCTTTTAAGAGAGGACTCTGCATGGTCATCAGAGAAGGAAATCCCCTCCTGCCCTCCTGAACCTCAGGCACGATTATGGGCTTTAGTCAGCAGAATATAGAGAGAGCCTGCAAATCTCTCTTTATCAATATAATCAACATCTGAGGATGACAAATTGCAGAGTGTAGCCTTTCATTGTTTTGTCTCTTTTCGCCTTCCAACAGTCATTTCATCCCACATTGATTCATCAATTCCAATGTCAGTTACTATCAAAGGTCAGGTATTAGGCTACCTATATCGCTGTGCAGTGTGTGTGTGTGTGGACTGACACTGCGTTGTTAGGGTGACTTCTTACCATGGTAATTGGACACACATGACGAGGGGGAGATAGTCAGTAAAGCCTCAGCCATTCCTGTCACGCGTCTTCTATTCACCAGCCTGGGCCACCGTGTGTGTGTATCTATATGCTGTGTGTGTGTGTGCGCCGAGTGTGATAACACACCAGCATTCTTCAGTTGTAAATAATTGAATCAGGCTATTTAAGTCCCCTCAGAGTGGAGCTGTAATTCGGTGCAGTTTTGCTCTTAAGGACCGGTAATTATGCCTGTTAGGGACTTCCAATACATCTCAAGACCTTCACTTCTTTCTCCAAGTAGGGAACCAGTTACATCTGTGCTGTTAGACAAGTCGAGACAAGGTGCTGTATGAAAAGGCACATTTTCCAATGAAAATCCGTAGACCAACTTCTGTCCACATGCCTAATGTGATCGAATACTCTCTTGCTATATACAGTATCAGTCAAAGGTTTGGACACACCTACTCATTCCAGGGTTTTTCTTTATTTATTTTTTTACATTGTAGAATAACAGTGAAGACATCAAAACTATGAAAAAACACATGGAATCATATAGTAACCAAAAAAGTGTTTTATATTTGAGATTTTTCAAATTAGCCACCCTTCTTCTTGATGACAGCTTTGCACACTCTTGGCATTCTCTCAACCAGCTTCATGAGGTAGTCACCTGGAAATAATTTCAATTAACAGGAGTGCCTTGTTAAAAGTTCATTTTTGGATTTTCTTTCCCTCTTGATGCCAATCAGTTGTGTTGTGATAAGTTAGAGGTGCTATACAGGAAATGGTCAGTCAATCCGGAAAATTTCAAGAACCTTCTTCAAGTGCAGTCGCAAAAACCATCAAGCACTATGATGAAACTGGCTCTCATGAGTTCCGCCACAGGAAAGAAAGACCCAGAGTTACCTCTGCTGCAGAGGATAAGTTCATTAGAGTTACCAGCCTCAGAAATTGCAGCCCAAATAAATGCTTCACAGAGTTCAAGTAACAGACACATCTCAACATCAACTGTTCAGAGGAGACTGTGTGAATCAGGCCTTCATGGTCAAATTGCTGCAAAGAAACCACTACTAAAGGACACCGATAAGAAGAAGAGACTTGCTTGGGCCAAGAAACACAAGCAATGGACATTAGACCGGTGGAAATCTATCATTTGGTCTGTCTTCAAGGCAAAGGGTGGCTACTTTGAAGAACCTAAAATATACACTATATTTAGATTTGTTTAACACTTTTTTGGTTACTACATGATTCCATGTGTGTTATTTCATAGTGTTGATGTCTTCACTATTATTCTACAATGTAGAAAATAGTCAAAATAAAGAAAAACCCTTGAATGAGAGGGTGTGACCGAACTCTTGACTGGTACTGTGTATGTAAACAAATGATAAAAAGTCATTATTGTGAATTATAAAAGTCATTTTTTTGAGGACACTCAAGTGAGTTAACACATTCAGTACTCTCTGCATCTGGGATCCCAGCAGAGAAAGGAGAGTTCTCCATCTTTATGTCTCAGCTGTCCATCTGACCACCATCCCACGTGCATACCTCATAGTTAACCAAGACACAGTGTAGTGTTCTCAGAACAGAACCATCTCTGACACACTAGAATAGAAAGATGTGTTCTGTGTGCATCGCTGGGCAATGTGGTAGTGTTAACAGTCATGGTCATGATCCAGGAACAAGCTCTGGGATTCAGACTCTCTCTGTGTTTCATCCAATGAAGACCTCTGTCCTCTAACTTTAGCGTTGTCACATGACCCTGAGTGCCGTGCATGCATGGGCCAGTGGAATGGGAGGAACATTGGTTAATTGGCTGTCACATTCTAACGACATTCTATTTATAGTAATCGGAATGCTCTTCATGAGCCCTAAACTGAAAACAAGAGAGTGCCAGTCAGAAGCACAAACAGACATAACAGATATACCATACCTTGGTTAGCAGTTTCCACAGTAACAGGTGGTCTATCACATAACTGAAGTGCTTGACTTCTTTTCACTCCCTTTGTTGGCCTGGAGTACTTGAGCTTTATTTGAAATATGTAATAGTCATTAGCTTGGGCAGGATCAACTTAATTCTACAAATAATATGCAAATTGAAAGACAAGCTTTTCTGGAGTTGGCATGCTTTGGATGTTACATACTTTTGACACATATCGTGCTTTTCACAAGCCCCCAAACAAACACCATATGATAAACACGTATAGAAGCATCCAAACCGCATTCCCATAAGAGTGTACTGTGTAAATATGACATAGACCACGACATTCAGTAAGACAAATAACATGTTAAAACCACTAACTAGAGACATATATTTAGAATAAATATATGGGTCTGGATACTGGTCATTGATCATATTGGGTTGAGTGAGTTTATCCATCCACAGAGATGTGTGGTCTCTCCAGTAGGTGTATTCTGCCCAGAGTCAGCCAGTCCCCAGTGGACCAGACCACTGTTCACTGTCAGACAACACAACTCAGGGATTGTCCTCTATGGTGCAGCCCAGAAAGCATATGGCCACAATCTGTGGCACTTCTGACAGCATCTTAGCTCTGCTTTAATTAAACACATGGAAAACCCACAGACTCTCTCTCAGTGCCAAACCATCGTCACACTGCCTGACAGTACAACCCCTCTGTCCTTGGGAAATGCCCTGCAGGTCTGAGAAGAAATCAATTCATTAATATGTAAATGAATATATGGGTTGGGTTGATGAAGTAAGACTGTGCTCTGATGAGTTTGAAATTAGCTTCTGCTACCCTTTGAATGGAAGCCATGTGTTCAGTTAGATCAATACTGGAGATAGAGGCTTTTTAGTTTTGTTTTCCAAGACTCATTACTTTGGAAACAATGATGCAGTGACAATGAGCAGCTCTCCAGGTATGAGTTAGGCAGTGGCAGCAGGGGCGTCATGCACCCATTATTTTAGAGGGGGGAGAAGTATGTGACGATGGAGGCGGGGTGATCCAGAGATTTTTGCATTTTTCAAACACCTGAAACCGCTTCTTCCTGAAATCTAAAGCCAATCATTACGCCTAATTATATGTAAATAAATATGTCTATTTTTATGCATAGGTTACCTAAGCAGCTCTCTTTACCTGTTCAATTGTCATTTAAACCAAGTAAAGAAGCTTTTCTGGTAAAATCTAGGTAAAAGATTGAAGGTAATGTGAGTTTGAGTACATTTAGCAATTGTTTGCTTTTCTAAAGTCTAGCAAACTTGCTAGTAGGCATGCCAGCTAAGATAGTTAGACAAGCTACTCTAAATTGATTGATAGCCTGAAATGGCTTGGTGGCTAGTTATGTTGGAAGATTGGGAACTTATCTAGCTGGCTAGTTAAATCTAACTTCATAAAATTGCTTGGTGGCTAGTATTACAGAGAAACAACAAAACATTTGTGATATATTTATTCATCAAGAAGGAATCAATTGGCTACATAGCTTGATCACATTCATTTACAAACAAACCTCCTACCCATCACCGCTCAAATCAAATCAAACGCTGTGTGTGCGTCACTCTACTCTCTCCTCCTCCTGCACCTAGTCCAGTCAGTGTGCCCCTCAATACAGCTGACAAATCTTTTTTGCAAACAATGATGATATATCGTGGGCTGAAAAATTAAGTTTAGTAATTCATTTGATAACTGAGAAATACAAAAAAACAAGACAAATCTGGGCATGACACCAGTGGCCTAGTGGCCCAGTAAAAAAGGCTAAAAAAATACATAATCGCTCAGTTGTCAGGACAGTAATGTGTCTCGTGTTTGTGCAGCTGTTTTGGTCATAACAGTCAACAAAATGAAAACTCCTGACCACCGCAAAGTATATATGAACACTGGAAGACATGCTATCTAAAGGAACCCACATAAACACACTAATTCACCCCACATGTCAGTAGCATCCCCCCTGGGCAAAAACGGATTGAATCGACGTTGTTTCCACATCATTTCAAACCCCAAAATCAATATGACGACGTTGAACCAATGTGGAAAATGAATTGGATTTGCAAAAAGTCATCTGCGTAAGGGAATTTTGTATTTTTGTCACCCACATTTGACCTAAATCCAATGACGTGATTGTTTTGATTTCACATTAGTTGACAACCAAATGTAAATCAAAAGTAGACGTTGAATTGACATCTGTGCCCAGTGGGATTGGTCTTCACTCACTTTTAATCTAGTGTGTGTACAGTGCCTTGCGAAAGTATTCGGCCCCCTTGAACTTTGCGACCTTTTGCCACATTTCAGGCTTCAAACAAAGATATAAAACTGTATTTTTTTGTGAAGAATCAACAACAAGTGGGACACAATCATGAAGTGGAACGACATTTATTGGATATTTCAAACTTTTTTAACAAATCAAAAACTGAAAAATTGGGCGTGCAAAATTATTCAGCCCCTTTACTTTCAGTGCAGCAAACTCTCTCCAGAAGTTCAGTGAGGATCTCTGAATGATCCAATGTTGACCTGAATGACTAATGATGATAAATACAATCCACCTGTGTGTAATCAAGTCTCCGTATAAATGCACCTGCACTGTGATAGTCTCAGAGGTCCGTTAAAAGCGCAGAGAGCATCATGAAGAACAAGGAACACACCAGGCAGGTCCGAGATACTGTTGTGAAGAAGTTTAAAGCCGGATTTGGATACAAAAAGATTTCCCAAGCTTTAAACATCCCAAGGAGCACTGTGCAAGCGATAATATTTAAATGGAAGGAGTATCAGACCACTGCAAATCTACCAAGACCTGGCCGTCCCTCTAAACTTTCAGCTCATACAAGGAGAAGACTGATCAGAGATGCAGCCAAGAGGCCCATGATTACACTGGATGAACTGCAGAGATCTACAGCTGAGGTGGGAGACTCTGTCCATAGGACAACAATCAGTCGTATATTGCACAAATCTGGCCTTTATGGAAGAGTGGCAAGAAGAAAGCCATTTCTTAAAGATATCCATAAAAAGTGTTGTTTAAAGTTTGCCACAAGCCACCTGGGAGACACACCAAACATGTGGAAGAAGGTGCTCTGGTCAGATGAAACCAAAATTGAACTTTTTGGCAACAATGCAAAATGTTATGTTTGGCGTAAAAGCAACACAGCTCATCATCCTGAACACACCATCCCCACTGTCAAACATGGTGGTGGCAGCATCATGGTTTGGGCCTGCTTTTCTTCAGCAGGGACAGGGAAGATGGTTAAAATTGATGGGAAGATGGATGGAGCCAAATACAGGACCATTCTGGAAGAAAACCTGATGGAGTCTGCAAAAGACCTGAGACGGACGGAGATTTGTCTTCCAACAAGACAATGATGCAAAACATAAAGCAAAATCTACAATGGAATGGTTCAAAAATAAACATATCCAGGTGTTAGAATGGCCAAGTCAAAGTCCAGACCTGAATCCAATCGAGAATCTGTGGAAAGAACTGAAAACTGCTGTTCACAAATGCTCTCCATCCAACCTCACTGAGCTCGAACTGTTTTACAAGGAGGAATGGGAAAAAATGTCAGTCTCTCGATGTGCAAAACTGATAGACATACCCCAAGCGACTTACAGCTGTAATCGCAGCAAAAGGTGGCGCTACAAAGTATTAACTTAAGGGGGCTGAATAATTTTGCACGCCCAATTTTTCAGTTTTTGATTTGTTAAAAAAGTTTGAAATATCCAATAAATGTCGTTCCACTTCATGATTGTGTCCCACTTGTTGTTGATTCTTCACAAAAAAATACAGTTTTATATCTTTATGTTTGAAGCCTGAAATGTGGCAAAAGGTCGCAAAGTTCAAGGGGGCCGAATACTTTCGCAAGGCACTGTAGTTAAATACCTGGTTTTGAGACCTGCGGTAGAAGGGAGAAACCAGAGTCTTAGCTACTGTAATCCTCTGACCACATGGACATCAGACACGAGCCAATTTAGAACCCTGTCACTTCACCTTTCAAACACAAACTTGACCTGGAGCTCATTTAAGTGTACATGTAGAGAATTAAAACGATGAGAAGTAAACTATTCCTGTTGTTTTGGATGTAAAGGTTGTAGTCATTGAGGAGATAGCTTGTGAATTACAAATTGTACTTCATTAAAGCCCATTTGAATCCCATCCATAGTTATTCATGCGTTAATCCATAGAGATGCATCAGCAGCACATTATCTAGGTTTATATGATTAGTTCAGTTACAGCTCACAGACATCTGTTTGCAAACAATGCCACAAAGGCCCAATAGTCATAGTATTTATATCACTTCATGACCTCATGGGGGAATGACATTTACTGAGGGGTGACTTTTTAATCAGCGCTTTCGCCACGTTTTCATTCATTTATGTGTTGAGCAGATGGAGAGGGTGACTGTTCACTGTCAGACAAATGATCACACGAACACACCAGTCTCTAGTGAGGGAACGGACACCTGTCAATCTCTGTCTGAAATACTATTTTATTCCAATGCAGGACCACATCAACAAATTACGGGCATGCATTTTCTAGTCCTACATTATAGATATTCCATACAAAATATAAAAATATGTGGGACCTCATTTACATAGTATTTACATTGCTTCCTTAATTTAGTGAATTTATTCATTCATTTACTTATATACAGTACAGCCTATAAACTTGAGTACACTGGTATATACCTAAATCACATTGCATGAAAAAGCTGGACCTTACTGAATTGTCTGGACCTTACTGTTGCTGCATGGAAATGACATTATTATTACGATTGCACGTTGGCTTTGATAAATATGGTGACAGACAAGCAGAGTGCAGTGTGAGAGTCAGAGAAATAGAATCAATAATCAGGATAACTTGTTCTGAAACATTAAATGGATAAACATGCAAAACCTTTGTGCTGTCAACCGTTTACCCAACTGCATATCAAACCACTGTCAACCGTTTACCCAACTGCATATCAAACCACTGTCAACCGTTTACCCAACTGCATATCAAACCACTGTCAACCGTTTACCCAACTGCATATCAAAACACTGTCAACCGTTTACCCAACTGCATATCAAAACACTGTCAACCGTTTACCCAACTGCATATCAAAACACTGTCAACCGTTTACCCAACTGCATATCAAAACACTGTCAACCTCACAATACTCAACAACTTCAGAAGTCTGTTTCTCTTCTCTGAACACATGAACTATGTTAGTTTATACTGGGGGAGGGAGGGCACTTTCTCTTGACTCTTTCCATGGTGTGAATTTTAAGAGATTATGCAGTTCTTGCTTTTCCGGCGTTTGCGGGTGTGCAGTTGTCCCCCTCTGCCGCTCATTTGGTGCGGTCCGCCCACCCCCGTGGAGCTGTACTTGTGGAGGAGCTCCTGGCTGCTCAGGTACCTCAGCTGCACGGGTCTAGGAATGGGCTCTCCCAGGAAGTAACCCTCGTCCTCCGACTCAGACGATGAAGAGCAGGTGGAGCACCACTCGTCCTCATCCTCGTAGTCGTCCCAGGAGTAGGGCCCGGCGAGACGGCGGTGGGCACTGGGCTTCTGCAGGGTGAGGTCAGAGGTGGTGCGAGGGCACTGCCTGAATGGCTCCGGCCCCCTGCACCTCCCCCCTGCACTCCCAAATGTGTCCCTAGCGCCCCGCGGAGGGGGAAACTGGTCATAGTCCTCTCTGACTCTCAGCTGGGGCCTCTCCCTGCGCTCAGCGGCCAGGTGCAGGGCGTTCTCCGAGCGGGAGCGTCTGGAGCGACGGGAGCGGTGGTGATTGTGTCTCCGGCGCTGAGGGGTGTCTTCAGGGGCAGCCATGTCCGGGCCCTCTCCTCGTCTCCGCGTGCGCTCGCTGATGGGCGGGAGGCGGGCAGCATTGGCGCTGCTCACCAGGCTGACCCTGTCCTCCTCCTGGTAGGTGAAGCCGGCTGGCAGGTGGCTCATGCCCATCCCCAGGCCTGGGGGCTCACAGTACTGCAGAGGATACTGCACCTGCACTGGGGGCTCCAGCTCCATGTAGGGCTGGCCTGAGGTGAGGCTGTGCATGGAGTCAGAGCTGTGGAACTGGACCGAGGAGTTGAGGGTGCCCATGTTGCTCTTCTCTGACACGTTCATGCCAGAGTCTTTGCTCAGGTCTGGCATGGAGAAACGAGACAGGTGCTCCTGACGCTTCCCTCCTCCATCTGCTGACGTTCCTTCAGAGAAACAACAGGCGGGTTAGTCAGTGGTTAACTTCATCAGTTATCCTCATTGTTATCATTATTACGTCAATAAATCTCATAACCATTGACATAATTATGAGAAAGGCATACAGTATGTAATTAGCTTTGGATTGGTTGCAGTATTCTGTGAGAAATAAATGTCCTAAGCAGTTAAATATATTGCTTCAAATACAATCACATTAATTAATCTTCCCTCCATGGTGAATCTGGAAGAGTTACCTGTAGCGTTGGACAGGGCCAGTGACTCCATGGAACCCCTGGGTGTCTGCTCTAGGGGAGTGAGCTGCTCCGTGAAGCTAAGTGAGCTGATGGGGTTCCTGCTGCGCCCCATCTGGGGAGGCCCCACCTCCCTGTCCCTCTGGAACACATGCAGACTGACCGAGCGCTTGTCAGAGAAGCCGTTGTGGTAGGACAAGCCGTGGGGTACATCAAAGCTTTGCTGGGGTTTCAGTTTGGGGGGATAGTAGTCCTCTGAACTCTGATGGAACCAGTTCTCATTCATAGAGCGGCCTTTCAGGGCTGAGATGGGCGGCCTCTTGGTGACACCCGTCTCCTTGGACCTGTGGTTTGGTTGGTTGCCCTGCCCGGGGGAGGTGGAGTTATATGCAGTCCTGACGTTGCATTGGCTGAGCAGATGGAGTGGGGTGGGTGTTGCTGTGGGGTCTGATCGGCCCTCGTAGGGGTACGTGTCACGCACCTGTCCCTGGCTCTTCCATGCGGGCGGCTCGCGGGTCAAACTGGGCGTCTGGCTGGACAGACTCAGCAGGTCCATCTGTAAGGAGAGAGGGTCCACCTCACCCGAACACCTCCCTGCCTGGCCCCCGTTCTTTCCAGCCTTGGAGCTGCGGCGGGACTCTCGAGTGGAGCGTGCGCTCTGGAAGGCGGAGTCTGAGGAGTCTGACCCGTTAGGCTCCTCCCCCAGGCTGCAGGAGCGCGAGCAGAAGATCTGTCCATGTTTGGGCAGGAAGGGGCGACCTAAGAGGGAGCTCTTACAGCGGGCACAGCAGAAACAGCCCTCTGTGGCGTGCCAGTGCTGCCCGTCATATGTCATCTGGCCCTGGTCAATGCCTGAGGGACAGAGGGGAAAAACACTTATAGGCCAAAATGTTAATGGAAAGGACCCAATAATCTTTACTCTTTTGCTCTGTAATGAGTCAATGCCTGCAACAGAGAACCACCAAGACTAATCATTGTGGAAATACTGTAGGTGCGGAATGTGAAAGATAAAGTGCTATAAGCAGCAAGGCAAATTAAGGCTAATCAAATACAAAACATCAGCTAAATACTCTAGAGGGAGAACTCCCTTATCAAAAGATATAGATATCGTCCATAAACTGGAAAATGTTCCAACTCCATTTTAATAGGAAATGAGTTGGAAGTTCTAAGTAAACCTGAGTGAAGAAAGGCCCTGGGGCTACAACACTTTTACAACACAGTTTAGGGTTAAACTCATTATGTAACATGCATTGCATTTGAAGTATGTTTGCAGTTGCCAGGGAGAACAGTCCTCGGCTAATGGCTGCCATCTGGTTTCAAATGGTTTCTGATGGTTTCAATTTATAATCAGTATTACTCAAATACTTTCTGTATCCTGTATAACAAATAATTACAGAGCTGCATGTCTGTTTGCTGAGGGCCGTGCCAGATCACAGCCTGGGATCCTGTTGAGGGATAAGCAAGCGGCTCTCTGGACTGAGAGGAAAGCACAGAGGTGGCACTGGCCCCACTGGTGATAAGGCGCTAGGTTTACCCTGTGACAAGTTGTCCTGCTTGGTTTGGTTAACGTAGAGAAACTGACCTTGTGAAAATGTATATCTACTGAATCTTGTATATCAACTGATCTTTTCCCCCTTTGTGAAAACGCTGTTGAGTTCATCTAGTCTGTTTTAAAAGACGCTACTTGTATCCGTGCCGTGAGGTATCTGCATGCCAGTGTTGCGTTAAATCATAGACGGTTAAATTCTACTAAAAGCATGTCATCTTTGCAGCCATGCATATTTCTCCCTGAAATGTTTCTCCAAAAGCTAAATCCAGATCATTCCTCTGTTCTTCTTAACATTACTGAAATTGCGTCCTATTCGTCTTGCTTGACGTATGCCAGTGCTTTAGCTCTCTAGATTACAGCTCGTGTTGTTGGATTGAGGGCCCTGCGTTGGCTCTGGTGGATGCGCGGCGTACCGATGTGCTCTCCACAGGAGTCACAGTACTCTGCGTAGAGGGACTCGAAACAGCTGCAGCAGTAGGGCCGGCCCTCCTTCATGATGTACCGCTGGCCGCCCAGCACCGTCTCACACTCGAAACAGCAGAAGTGCTTCATGTGCCAGTGCCTGCCCTCCGCCTCCGTGCACTCGTCCGCAAAGATGATCTACAGACGGAGAGGGAAGAGAGGAGAGAGGGATGAGGACGGTATCTTTTAACATGCTGCTTTTCTCTGAGATGAGGCCCTGTTCACCCTATTACAGAGAATGACAGGACAAAGGCTCAAAGGCCTGGCTGTCTGCTACCGTAGCCCTCTCTCTATCCCTCCCCACACTGACAGACACTGTCCTACTGTATTACACCATCCACTCTGTCCCCTCTTTGGGATCATGTGTATGGAGATCTACTGAAAATCCATGTTTAATTATTCCCATGTTATAGCACTGTATTTCAAGATACCAGATAGGAAAACAGAGGAGGCCTATATTTAAACCATCTACTGTTTTACATGGCAGTTAGTGTCACTAGACCTTATAGTAGTCAACATACTATTTGTTGTACTTCTGTCATGTGTGTGGATGAGTACTGGAAGGCCTAGACATGTTTGAGTCTCAGAGAGGATTGCAGGGGCCCGGCACATAACGAAAAACTTTACAATTCACATACATTTAAAAAGATGAACATGTAGTGTGTGTGTGCATCTATCAGCTACACATACATGTGAGTACATGCACACGACAAGTAGGTCACATCGGGAGAGGCGTTGTGCCGTGAAGACTTCAAGTGTTGCTTTATTAGATTAAAAAAAAAAAACAGGTTCTCTGTTCACTTGCGCTATATGAGATGGAAGAGAGTTACACTCATGGCTCTGTGGAATACTGTACGTTTCCTTTCATTTGTTCTGGACCTGGGGACTGTGAAAATGCCCCTGGTGGGGTAAGTGTGTGTGTCAGTGCTGTGTGTAAGTTACCTATGCAATCCATTTGGAATTCCCAACACGTTTCTTATAAAACCAAGAAGTGACGCAGTCAGTCTTTCCTCAACACTAAGCCAAGAGAGACTGGCATGTATAGCACTAATATTATCCCTCTGATTACAATGAAGACCAAGGCGTGTGGCTCTGTTCTGGGCCAGCTGCAGATTTTTCTTGCTGCACTTGACCATATGACTGGACAATAATCAAAATAAGATTTTAAAAAAATAGAGCCTGCAAGAACTTGCTTCTTGGAGTGTGATGACAAAAAAGCAAGACCTTCTCTTATCAAACATTGAATCTATAGGTTTTGACCATGACAGTTTACAATCTAAGGCAACACCAAGTCATTTAGTCTCCTCAACTTGTTCAACAGCCACACCATTCATTACCAGAGTCAGCTGAGGTCTAACACTTGGGCAATGATTTGTACCAAATACAATGCTCTTAGTTTTAGAGATGTTCTGGACCAGTTTATTACTGGCCACCCATTCCAAAACAGACTGCAACTCTTTGTTAAGGGTTTCAGTGACTTCATTAGCTGTGGTTGCTGATGCGTATATGGTTGTATCAGCAGCATACATGGACACACATGCTTTGTTCACCCACAAATGTGTGGCCGCGGACAACTCCAACACCATCATTAAGTTTTCAGATGACGACAGCCAAATCACCAACAACATTGGAACAGCCTATATGGAGGTCAGAGACGTGGAAGTGTGGTGCCAGGACAACAACCTCTCCCTCAACGTGGGCAAGACAAAAAGGCGCTTATTGTGGACTACAGGAAATGGAGGACTGAACACGCCTCCATTCACATCGACGAGCTGTAGTGGAGCGGGTTGAGAGCTTCAAGTTTCTCTGTCTCCACATCACTAAGGACCTATCATGGTCATACACACCAACATAGTTGTGAAGAGGGCACGACAATGCCTCTTCCCCCTCAGGAGGCTAAAAAGACTTGGCATGGGCCCTCAGATCCTCAAAAAGTTACACAGCTGCACCATTAAGAGCATCTTGATAGGCTGCATCACCGTTTGGTATGGCAACTGCTCGGCATCCGGCTGTAAGGTGCTACAGAGGGTAGTGCTTACAACCCAGTACATCACTGGGGCCGAACTCCCTGCCATCCAGAACCTCTATACCAGGTGGTGTCAGAGGAAGGCCCTTAAAACTGTCAAAGACTCCAGCCACCCAAGTCATAGACTGTTCTCTCTGCTACCACACAACATGCGGTACCGGAGCGCCAAGTCTGTAACCAAAAGGCTTCTTAATAGCTTCTACTCCCAGGCAATAAGCCCGCTGAACAGTTAATCAAATTTCTACCAGGACTATTTACATTGACCACCTAATTTATTTATTCATTTTTTTGCACTGACTCCCTTGCACTGGCTCTATGCACACTCACTAGACTACCCACACACTCATACATACTACACAGACACTCCAACACACTACATACACTCACACACACTGCTGCCACTCTATCCTGATTGCCGAGTCACTTTTACCCCTACATACTGTATTACCTCAACTACCTCGTACCCCTGCACATTGACACTGTACTGGTACTCCTTGTAAACTCAGAAAAAAAAGAAACGTCCTCTCACTGTCAACTGCATTTATTTTCAGCAAACTTGTGTAAATATTTGTATGAACATAAGATTCAAAAACTGAGACATAAACTAAACAAGTTCTTCAGACATGTGACTAACAGAAATTGAATAATGTGTCCCTGAACAAAGGGGCGCGGGTCAAAATCAAAAGTAACAGTCAATGCAGCTGGTACTGCACTAATTACTGCAGTGCATCTCCTCCTCATGGACTGCACCACAATTGCCAGTTCTTGCTGTGAGATGTTACCCCACTCTTCCTCCAAGGCACCTGCAAGTTCCCAGACATTTCTGGGGGTAATGGCCCTGGCCCCAGCCCTCACCCTCCGATCCAACAGGTCCCAGACGTGCTCAATGGGATTGAGATTCGGGCTCTTCGCTGGCCATGGCAGAACACTGACATTCCGGCCTTGAAGGAAATCACGCACAAAACGAGCAGTATGGCTGGTGGCATTGTCATGCTGGAGGGTCATGTCAGGATGAACCTGCAGGAAGTGTACCACGAGGGAGGAAAATGTCTTCCCTGTAACGCACAGCATTGAGATTGCCTGCAATGACAACAAGCACAGTCCGATGATGCTGTGACACACCGCCCCAGACCATGACGGACCCTCCACATCCAAATCGATCCCGATCTTGGTGTAACGCTCATTCCTTCGACGATAAATGCAAATCCGACCATCCCCCATGGTGAGACAAAACCGCGACTTGTCAGTGAAGAGCACTTTTTGCCAGTCCTGTCTGGTCCAGCGACGGTGGGTTTTTGCCCATAGGCGACGTTGTTGCCAGTGATGTCTAGTGAGGACCTGCCTTACAACAGGCCTACAAGCCCTCAGTCCATCATCTCTCAGCCTATTGTGGACAGGCTGAGCACTGATGGAGGGATTGTGCATTCCTGGTGTAACTCGGCAGTTGTTGTTGCCATCCTGTACCTGTCCCATAGGTGTGATGCTCGGATGTGCCGATCCTGTGCAGGTGTTGTTACACGTGGTCTGCCACTGCGAGGACGATCAGCTGTCCATCCTGTAGCGATGTCTTAGGCGTCTCACAGTTTCGGACATAACAATTTATTGCCCTGGCCACATCTGCAGTCCCCATGCCTCCTTGCAGCATGCCTAAGGCACGTTCACGCAGATGAGCAGGGACCCTGGTCATCTTTCATTTGGTGTTTTTCAGAGTCAGTAGAAAGGCCTCTTTAGTGTCCTAAGTTGTCATAACTGTGACACTAATTGCCTACTGTCTGTAAGCTGTTAGTGTCTTAACGACCGTTCCACAGGTGCATGTTCATTAATTGTTTATGGTTAATTGAACAAGCATGGGAAACAGTGTTTAAACCCTTTACAAAGAAGATCTGAAGGTATTTGGATTTTAATGAATTATGTTTAAAGACAGGGTCCTGAAAAGGGACTTTTTCTTTTCTTGCTGAGTTTATATAGCATCGTTGTTGTTGTTTTTATTGTGTTACTATTGATTTTTTAAATTTAGCAAATATTTGTCTTACATTTTAACTCTGCACTTTTGGGAATGGGCTCATAAGTAAACATTTCACTGTTATGTCTACACCCGTTGTATTCAGCGCATGTGACCAATACAATGTGATTTGTGTTTAGCAGGGTCTGCTCCTACCTCGTCGCAGGCAGAGCAACGTGGTTTGAGTCTCTCTGCGTGGTGCCGACCACAGTAGATCTTCCCTTCCTGGTAGAAGTAAATGAGGTCCACCAGCAGCTCGTCACACATGCTGCACACGAAGCAGCCAGGGTGCCAACACACGCCGTGGCCCGCCCGCGACGCAAACACTGCAATGTCACCTCCGTTTATCTGCCCTCCACACTGGTAGAGACAGAGAGATGGTAGAGAGAGAGAGAGATGGTAGAGAGAGAGAGAGAGAGAGAGAGAGAGAGATGGTAGAGAGAGAGAGAGAGATGGTAGAGAGAGAGAGAGAGATGGTAGAGAGAGAGAGAGAGATGGTAGAGAGAGAGAGAGAGAGGTAGAGAGAGAGAGAGAGATGAGAGAGAGAGAGAGAGAGAGAGAGAGAGAGAGAGAGATGGTAGAGAGAGAGAGAGAGAGAGAGAAGAGAGAGAGAGAGAGAGAGAGAGGTAAGAGAGAGAGAGAGAGAGAGAGAGAGAGAGAGAGAGAGAGAGAGAGATGAGAGAGAGAGAGAGAGAGAGAGAGAGAGAGATGGTAGAGAGAGAGAGAGAGAGAGAAGAGAGAGAGAGAGAGAGAGATGGTAGAAGAGAGAGAGAGAGAGATGGTAGAGAGAGAAAGAGAGAAAGAGAGAGAGAGAAAGAGAGAAAGAGAGAAAGAGAGAAAGAGAGAGAGAGAGAGAGAGAGAGAGAGAGAGAGTGAGAGTAAGTAGAGGAGAGAGTAGAGGAGAGAGATGGTAGAGGAGAGAGAGAGAGATGGTAGAGGAGAGAGAGAGAGAGATGGTAGAGGAGAGAAAGATTTGAAGAGGAGAAAAAGATTTGAAGAGGAGAAAGGTACAGGGAGTGGGAATGAGGGGGCGAGACATTGAGAGATGGTAGGGAGGGGAGAAAGGAGGGGTAGAGTGTGAAGGAGACAGAGGGACATTTAGAGGGGTGGGACAGAGACAGAAAGGGAGAGAAGAGAATCAGAGATCTAACTGGCACACAGACCTGTTACGCATAGAGGTCAGCCAGGGGAGGGAATTCAAATCAATACACACCCTTAGAACAATCTGCTTCCTTACACACTCATTCCTGTGGTTGTCTGCTTAGCAAGAAACACAGTGAGTAAAACATGGATACAAACCGGCATAACCATAACAGAGCACTGCAGAACTTGTCTCAGGTCAGTAAGGGAATGACTAGGGGCTGAGTGTTTTTCTGAATGAAAACAATGTGGTGTAGACTAAAGCAACATCAAGATTTGTTTATCGAGACTGCGATGTACCTCCAGGAGATCAAATCTGGAAGGTACGTTCCAAGGCACAGTATAACATAAGGTGAAGAGTTAGGATCAAAAACACAGCATCAAGGATCCTATAAGCCATCAGTGTGTCAGTGTGACATTTGTTCTGGCCAAGCTACTGGGAGAGATGAGGGAACACACAGACAGATCTACCACAGTTGAGAGGCTGGGTCATGACTTGAATGTGAGGCTCCATTTTTATCAGCTTCTTTTAAAATGTCAGCTGAGCTCTTCACGGGGTGAATCACAATAAAAACACAGAAATGTCGATGGGTACTGTCAGAAAGAAAAAGGAAAGGCGAGTCCTTCGCCTATACAGTATTTTCTTTGATCCCTTTTGTAGTGTTTTTTTCGTGTGAGAGATGACAATACGCGTATTTCTATCATATCCATCCAACTATGGCCACCCCTGTATAACCTCTACCATGTGTCTGTCCTACCTCTGCCCTTCTAGCGTGAGCGCCTGTGAGTGAACCAGTCCCATTCCCACCGGAGTTACCGTACCTGCTCACAGATCGCTCCCGTCATCGTCACGGGAAATGGTCTCACATTGCCGCGGCCCAGATTCTCCCGTTTCCGTTGGTTACTGAAGAGTTTGAGCTCCCTCTTCTCTTCATCGTCCAAAGTGTTACAGTAACGCACCTGGAAAACACACAGATGATTCAACATGTAATAAAGGGCTGCAGAGACAAAACACAAATGATCCAGAGTTATAGACGCTAGAGAGTTAAGATGTCACGGTGACAAATGCCCCCTTTCCCAATATCTGTGTGCCCGGGAGGCAGACGGGAGGAGGGATAAGGGTCTTACCTCATTGTCGTGTGGGGGCAGCTGATGGAGGAGTTGTTTGATACGGTGCTTCTCTCCTGGGCTGTTCACATAGGGAACCTTGTCCTCGGGCAGGGAGCTGTAGTAGTGATGAACCTGACGGGAGAGAAACCAGGGCTGGTCAGGCCACTACCACTAGTGACATGGTACAGAGATTGGCCCATAAGTGGCAAATTAACATTTATTGGAACCCTATAGGCTATATGAGTATTGGAAGAAAATGTCAAATGTTTGGACACACCCTCTCATTTAAGGGTTTTTCTTTATTACTATTTTCTACACTGTAGAATAAGAGTGAAGACATCAACTCTATGAAATAACACATATGGAATCATTTAGTAACCAAAAAAAGTGGTTACTACCACTTGAAACTCCTTCCACAGGAACATACACATACAGTAAATTACAGTAATGAACCGTGTGTGTGTCAGACAGAGGCGTAACGCTCATCTCGCTATTCAAAATGACTGCTACATTCTTTACATTATGCCAGCCAACAATGAATGTCATCTTGGTGAAATGTATTAGTCTTTCACAGTCTTTCATTAGTTACACAGGGGGGGAAAGCAGAAAAATCGGGGCCAGTGTTCATCAATGGCCGTGATTTCAGGAGCATCGAGCGCCAGAAGACGGAAAGAGAGAGAGGGACGAAGAGATTAGGGCGCCAGAAGTACAGGAGAGGCAATTAATATGTGCTGACCACAGGGCCACAGGTAGCCAATTTTAATGGCCCATCTATCTAATGAATGGATCTTTGGACTGGAACCTGTCAGCTTTGTCCTTGGGTGCGGTACCAAGGGCCTGGCACCAAAACTATATGGATATCCCTGAATAATGAAGACGCCTTCTGCATTTATTCACTGCAACAAAATAACAACAAATACATAGATATTGAAAGCCTCTGACATACAAACTTAAAACAAGACACTCTGCAACATGTTCTATGACAGCAAATCTGTGATTCTTGGAAATAACACGAGGTGTACTGAGAAACGGTCTCACACCCCCCAGAGCCAGTAAGGATGAGCAGATTGGAATAATAATAATCGTAATTAGGGCCATAGAAACTACACTGAACAAAAATATAAAAGGCAACATGCAACAATTTCAAAGATTTTACTGAGTTACAGTCCATATAAGTAAATCAGTCAATTTAAATAAATTCACTAGTCAGTATCTGGTGTGACCACCATTTGCCAGAAGCAGCATGACACATCTCCTTCGCATAGAGTTGATCAGGCTGTTGATTG
Source organism: Oncorhynchus tshawytscha (assembly GCF_018296145.1). Taxonomy (NCBI): domain Eukaryota; kingdom Metazoa; phylum Chordata; class Actinopteri; order Salmoniformes; family Salmonidae; genus Oncorhynchus; species Oncorhynchus tshawytscha. The sequence continues at coordinate 35,742,526 of NC_056435.1, read as the reverse complement.
TGACCTGTGCAATGATGTCCCACTACTCTTCGATGGCTGTGCGAAGTTGATGGAAATTGGGGGAGACACGTGGTCGTACACGAAGATCCAGAGCATCCCAAACATGCTCAATGGGTGACATGTCTGGTGAGTATGCAGGCCATGGGAGAACTGGAACATTTTTAGCTTCCAGGAATTGTGTACAGATCCTTGCGACATGGGGCTGTGCATTATCACGCTGAAACATGAGGCGATGGCGGCGGATGAATAGCACAGCAATGGGCCTCAGAATCTCAGTGCATTCAAATTGCGCTCCTTCAAATTGCCATCGATAAAAAGCAATTGTGTTTGTGTCTATCTGCCCGGTACAGTAGAAACCGGGATTTATCCATGAAGAGCACACTTCTTCAGCGTGCCATTGGCCACTGAACGTTAGCATTTGCCCACTGAAGTCGGTTACGAAACCAAACTGCAGTCAGGTCAAGACCCTGCTGAGGATGACGAGCACACGAGATGAGCTTCCACGATTTCTGACAGTTTGTGCAGATATTCTTCGGTTTTACAAACCCAGAGATTCATCAGCTCTCCGGGTAGCTGTTCCCAGATGATCCCACAGGTGAAATGGCTGGATGTGGAGGTCCTGGGCTGGCGTGGATACACATAGTCTGCAGTTGTGGGGCCGGTTGGAAGTAGAGCCAAATTCTCTAAAACAATGTTATATGCAGCTTATAGTTGAGAAATTAACATTCCATTCTCTAGCAAAAGCTCTGGAAGACATTCCTGCACCCTCCCTAAAAACTTTAGACATCTGCGACATTGTGTTTTGTGACAAAACTGCACATTTTAGAGTGGCCTTTTATTGTCCCCAACACAAGGTGCACCTGTATAATGATCATGCTGTTTATTCAGCTTCTTGATATGCCACACCTGTCAGGTAGATGGTAAAGGAGAAATTGGTAAAGGAGAAATGTCTCACTAACAAGGATGTAAACAAATTAGTGTACAAAATCAGAGAGAAATAAGCTTTTTGTACATATGGAACATTTCTGGGATCTTTTATTTCAGTTCATGAAACACTTTACAGCTTGCATGTATATTTTTGTTCAGTGTAAATGGCCTCAGATTGAATCTTCTCTCCAATTATACAGAGAATATACAGCTTTTAAAGGATAAATCTAATAGCAGGGTTTATGTTAGAAACCAACCTCCCCCACAGCTGTTTTTCATCTCCGTTCACGGGAGAGACTGACAGCGTCTAGGACACAACCAAAGACCAATCCTGACACACTATAACAAGCAACAGTGAGTGTTTATTGGATATATCACACTAACAAAAACACCATGGCAACAGCCTGCCACACATGGGCAAGAAGGGAGGACTGCTATTCCAAAGTACAATAAATAGTAACAGACTGCCATTTCCTTCAATGTAAGTGTAAAGGTTATCTTTACATCTACAAAAGCATGAAATAATAAAAGCTTTAAGATTTGTACCAGATCCTCTTGGATGACAAAAGCAGATTATTTTCTATCTCTTGTGACACTCCGTGATCTGCCTCTTCAACAGCAGAGACATCAGTAATGGCTGCTTTAGTAACATATTTGGTCTCAGCTTCCCGTATCCTGGCAACTTCCTGACATTTTATTACCTCTGACATCGAGAGAGAGAGAGTGCATATTGGCTGGGCCTTCCTGAGACCAGAACAGTCAATAATGGCAGTCCTATTAAAAATGAGTAAAAGCAATGTTCAGGAAACTCAGTTCCCTTTGAATTAAAAACCAATAAACTCTGATACCTGGTTTCAGAGATAACAAAAGCATGATTATTGTGGCTGGAATACAGCTGAAAATCTGTTTCACATTGCTAATACAATTTTGTTACTGCACGAATCCAGACATTCATTACAGAGCAAGGGGAAATCATGTTTAGTTATTCCCACAGTCTTTGTGGACTGCTAAAATATGTAGTTACAGAATGGTGACTTGACACCAGTTGAGACTGAATAGCAGGCTCCTCCTGATGGAGCAGTGGGACTGTGTCCCTGAGGAGAAACCTACACCTGGATGGAGCTCAGATTCTACAGATTAACTGGTGGTATTCACCATCTCCCTCTGTGGCTGGGCAGGGCGTTGAAAAGTACCTCAATGGGTATCCTCCCCCCACCGTGCAGGGTCAAAAAACACATTTCTGTGACTTGACTGACTTGTACGTCAGGTTTGGAAGAGCTTTACTGTATATGTGGAAATCCAATGTACATAAGTATGCAACCAGCAGTAAATCCTACAAACTGTAGCCTATTTCCTTAATGCAAAGCCTCTCCTTTAACGGTAACATTCCCAGTCTCACTGCCCTACTGCTTTGGAAAGCCTCTCCGGTCTCCAGTTTGGCAGGCCGGTGTTCTGCTGCTTTTAAAGTGGAGCTTAATTGACTGGAGGTCACGTGGCCCTTGGGGATGAAAAATGGCTGTGCTCAGCCTTGTGCGACTGAAATGGGGGATGAGTTAACAGTGTATTGACCACCCCATTGCACAGGCAATAAGGCTTGCTAACAGTTCATCAAGAAAATGAAACTCATATGTATAAAGGTTTCATTGTCTAATAAAATTTAAAAAACTCCCACACACGCACACCTTCGGTACACAAGGGCCTTGTGAAGATGGTTTCTTGGATGCTCACAGGCCATGTCATGTGTTTCTGCATATCCCAGCCTAGCAAAGTCAACAACGGGCTCCTGAAACCACGAGTAAACAGTTTGCAAGCAGAAGGAATTAGATATTAATTCAAAACCCGGCGCCATATAATCCTTGTAAACCAAATCGGCTTTTACTTGAACACCAAACACGCAACATAAGACGGTGAATAAATCTTTGGATCCAACACAGAGGGAAATCACAACCCTACTCCCCGGTGTGCGTGTCCATCTTTCATACCTGTTCAGGTTTGAGCCCCGGGGGCACCCAGGCATACTCCTCCAGCGCGCAGCCTGAGTCGTCGTCTGAGGTGGAGTTCCTCTGGAAGTCATACATCAGCTTAGTGACGGTCTTCTCCATCTCTAGAGGCACGGCTGTCATCACATGCTCCTCAAGCCTGCACTTACAATGGACACAGATCTTCCTACAGGACACGGGGACAGAGAGCAGAGACGAGTTAGAAAAGCTTACAGTAGACACAGATCTTTCTTCAGGGAAGATAAAAGTGATCAACAGTTATCCATCCATAGGCAAAGCTTAGAGTGGACACATGTCAAAGTGAATAGTGATATTAAATACTGTTTAACCAGGACATATGTCTTGTACATACGGCAAAATGTGGGTTGAGTTCAGAACTCTTCCAATGTCTATCTTTGTTTTGAGGGTTTTCTATTGCAAAGCAACGAAGCATATGAAATTTAAACGCCACAATAGTTCAAGGGCCAGGGTTCAAATGACAAGGCTTCCTGCCGCGCGTCTCACCGAGCAAGAAGGATCTCAGAGACATTCTAGCTCCCACAATTCTCTAGGTAATGCGAGTGAGGACATAATGACAAACCGGTTAAGGAAATGATTCGCAGAGCAACTGACAGTGATGGAAAGCAGTACTGTAAATACACATTTCTCCTCCTGTCTTTACAAGGTTACCTTCAAACTGTCTCAGATGCTCAGACAGGATAAAACTCTGTTCTCATTAATCAAGAACCAGATAACGGGTTAACAAACCCACACAAGGTATCCGTTTTGTTTGCATACAGAAGAACAATTGCTAATGTTTGTTAGAGTGTGGCTCTTTTGTTTTTATGTTCTCTTCAATCTAAGCATAGTATATGTGACTTGTGCCCCCTCCCCTCTTAAAAACAGAACAAACTGAAGTTGTAAACTAGGCTACACCCAGACACAGATACACATGGTGAAAGCCCTCTGTTAGGGCAGCAGACCCTGTAACCAGCAGACATTGGGTTAGCCTGCAGGTCATATCCACTAACCTCTGCTGCCCCTCAGGCAGCCAAACCCATAATCCAGCCAGACGCCTGGTGGGCAGCACAGGGTCAGAGGAACAGGGGCTTAAGGCCGCTTTGACGGCAAAAAGAAACAGAGGCTCTTACTGGGAACAGTGTAGTTAGCTAGGTACACCACCTGATATAGCCTCACCATCCAAAGAGCGTTTCTGCCTTTATAAACAGCAAACTAAACATTTGCATCTGCAATGGGTTGTTATTAACTAGTTATTTAAATTAGCATTATGAAGTGAAATAGATGGGGCTGATTACTATTGAGAACAAAAAAAATGACATATGGTTTTGTAAAGATGGATTCCCCAATTATGTTAGTGGAAAACTTTGACATGTTAAAAATAGTTAAACTAGTGATGCATGTCTGGGGTCTAGTACATGTCTAAAAGGCAGATATCTGCTTCTTCAATATCCTTTGGCAAGGGCAATCTACCTGAGCTCCTGGAGGCGATTGGCTTCAGAGAGCAGTCTCCATGAATATTAAAGCAACATATACCGAAATGCCAAGATATCTAATCTATGAATACTGATGGAAGTGGTAAGTAGTACATGGAGCCAGGCCTTGCAGACTAAGTCGCCAGCTCTCTGACAACCAGTCCATCCGTACAGTGGAGGAGAATAGATAATTAAACAGCCCATCCCAGAGGTAGGACACCTAGCCTGGGGCTAAAGCATCCGGAGTCCTCTCATTACAATACAGCAGTCCCCCATCATTACTAATGGATGTGTGATTAACAGGAGACAAACACACGTACTCAGACACACACACACACACACACAGAATGTACGTTAGAACACAGGAGAGATGATTCAGGAAACCACGCCAAAAGAAAGAAGAAAAATTTTTAATAAATATGCCACACACATCTCCCACTCCTCTTGATGCTAGCGGATTCCTTCTGCCTTTTTGGTGGCGAGCAGGCTTAGCGATAGCCTGGAGTAGTACATTGGGCCTGGAGGAGAGTGTTTCACACTGCATTCCTGGTTAGAGTAGTGTCTCTGTTTTAAAATGATACAGACAGAGGCCTTACAAAACACCAAGCCAATGGTTCTCCTTGTCTTTGAGCTGGGCATGTGAGCAGGAGGGCTGGAGTCCCGTGAGACCCATGAGTCTCTCTCCAGATGGAGGCCATCGTCCAGTGATTCACCTCCCAAACATCTGATCTCCCTGCTTCAGAATTGGCAGAGATATGCCCAGGGCCTAAGCCTCTGATTTACAACATGCTGCACATGACTGGGATTTCCAGCCTGAAACACTATCCCATGTTACACTAGTCATCTACACGACTTCAATTAGGGGGAATGGAGTACTCTGGTAATGCAAGTGCATCACCAACGCCTCCACGAAGGGAGGAGAACGAAGTAAATGAAGTAGACGGTTTCCCCTTTAAACATGACTAGCCTTTCCTCTCCTGGGGCAGATAAAGCCTTCCATGGCCAGAGTACAGCAGGAACCCTTTATGGACTGGAAGGTATCCGAGAGGACAATAATCCCTTAGACGGATGTAAGCAGACAATCATTCACCACCGCAGTGTTAATCATCGCATCTCTCCTCCACATCTCCCCGGCAACAGCCAAGTTAAACAGCTACACTCTGACACACTGCACAGTGAGTAGACACACCAACCGCACAGGCTCAATCCACTGGTGAAACCGATGCCCAAGAAACTAGACTGACCCACACACAAGTTCTAACTAGACTAGAGATACATACTGTATTTTATTAAGCATTATTTATGCACCACTCTGGATTTCTTAACCTGTTGAGCGTAGGGGGCAGTATTTTGATGTTTGGATGAAAAACATAACCAAATGAAACGGCCTATTTCTCAGGCCCAGAATCTAGAATATGCATATAAATTGTCAGATTAGGATAGAAAACTCTAAAGTTTCCAAAACTGTCAAAATATTGTCTGTGAGTATAACTGAACTGATATTGCAGGCGAAAACCTGAGGAAATTCCAACCCAGAAGTGCTGTTTTTCCTGAAAGCTCTCTGTTCCATTGCCTGCCTTCGCTCCATTTAAAGGGATATCAACCATATTCCTTTTCCTATGGCTTCCACATGTTGTGCACAGTCTTTAGACATACTTTCAGGCTTTTATTTTGAAAAATGAGCGAGAAAGAACACATTGCATCATTGTATGGCTGGGTGCCAGCACCGTTTTGCATGCGCAACAATTTGGAGCAGACATTTTCTCTCTCTCTCTCCTATTGAAGAAGCTACAGTCCCGGTTGAAATACTATCGATTATATATTGTAAAAACAACCTGAGGATTGATTATAAAAAACATTTGACATGTTTCTACGAACTTTACGGACACTATTTGGAATTTGTCTGCTCCGTCGTGACCGCTCGAGCCTGTGAATTTCTAAACATAACGCGCCAACCAAATGGAGGTATTTTGGATAAAAAAATAATCTTTATGGAACATTTATTGTGTAACTGGGAGTCTCGTGAGTGCAAACAGCTGAAGATCATCAAAGGTAAGCAATTTAATCTATTGCTTTTCTGACTTTCGTGACCAATCTACTTGACTGCTAGTGTTTGTAATATATTGTCAACTGAGAGAGATGTTTTTACATAAATGCTTGTTATGCTTTCGCCAAAAAGCTGTGTTGAAATCTGACATGCCAGGTGGATTAACAACAAGCTAAACTGTGTTTTGCTATATTGCACTTGTGATTTCATGAAAATTCAATATTTGTAGTAATTTATTTTGAATTTGGCGCCCTGCAATTCAGCGGATGTTGATGAAAATGATCCCGCTAACGGGGTGGGTGCATCAAGAAGTTAACCACCTACGGACTAGTACAAATCCTCTGAGGTACTGGTACAAATCCTCTGCCAGTTGAGGGAATGCTCAACAGGTTGGGTTGAGTGATGGCACCATTCATTTAACATCTGCCATAGGGTAAATTGACATTCAGGTTCGTAAACACCTCCTCTAAAGTGTGCAAAACATCCACAACCCTCGTCTTCCTGAAAAACAGCCATGGAGTTGAGAGGGCTTGATGTGGTATTTGAAAAGAACCCCATCCCAGACTCATTCTGGAGTAGCTCCCAGAGAGCCAATGCTGCTTTTCATGGCATCATTCCGGACAGATTAGACACCATGTTTAAATGGCAGCCCAGAGGAGAAGTTTCGAGGAACAGCTAGAGGTAGGCAGCAGAAAAATGTCTTTGCTCCTTTTGTTTTGCATGGAAAAGAGGACATATTCTTTCTTTTTTAACTGTCTTTTGTTCTCTGAGATCAGATGAACATCTCCATTCAGCGCTATTAAGATTACATTCCTGAAAACCCTTGAACATGCAATGGTACTGTGTCAAAGGAAACAGGAACAACGTATTTACTCTTTGTTTGGCCTAATTTGGTCGTTTATTGAAGCATGCATGTTCAGCTTTAAATCACTGAACTGCACAACATTCTGAAGAGGAATCAAACTCAAAGGCATTTGTTATTAGCAGCTAATTACTGGTGACTGATCCAATATGTTCCATCAAATGGAGATTAGCCCTGCGACCACCTGACGCAATGGGGGAGTCATCTCTCTACACTGCCTCTGTGATTTGTGCAGATTTAGAGTGGGAAGTGCAGGAAGTGAGCAAGGATTCGAGTTATGTAACATCTAACTGAGCATGATGCTTTTCAGCTACAGCAGCTTCATACCAGAAGATCCTATTAATTATTCATACGTGTTTACTTGTTCGGTAACTGCTACATATGCATGGCAAGTCAAAGAGGGGGCAGGTTTTTTCAGACTCCTGAGACTTCAGTCCTCATATGGAACTGGAACTATGGTTCTCTCACGACAGACTGTCAAACTGTCATTGGAGAACCCATCTGTAAAATGATCAGCAGGTTTGAAAAGCTGACAAACACAACTAGTCTAAATGTAGCCTAATGGACTGAATTAAAAAATGTCGTGGTGTTGAAAATGGATGGTCAAAAAAATACCTTTTGGATACCAAGACAGATGGTTGGTTGCCTATGAATTGAGGCAACCAGTAGTCTAGATGTTTCAGAGCAATACAGCCTGATATTTCCATTACCCCTGGACTCATATCCAGCTGCTGGAGTGTCAATTTATTCATTATTCCCCAGTAAATCCGTTCATATGCTAATCCAAAATGACCTATCCTGACTCGATCAATTCCGCGTCCGGCCAGTGCCAGATCATTAGAGGCAACACAACAGAATCTAATCCCACTGAAAGGCTCTGGTTAGCTTGACCACGCACCACGAAGAGAAGAGGTATAATAAACACACCCATTACAGAGGATAGCCTACGAATGAGAGGTGAAGATAGTGGGACTATTTATACTATTGCGTGCGAGAACACACTTTTTTTTAAATTAAAGAATGATACGTTCCTAAGTAGTAGCACTAACAATGGTAACATTTAGCCTACTTCTAAACCATGAACGCTTAATTGTGAAATACATTTAAACTCTTAGCCCACTGATGTAGATATTATTTTTGTTTAAATCGAGCACATCAAGAGAGCCACATAGGCTACATTTGTTGGCCGCTGTGTTCTACAGTGTAGCCTATCTTGCGGTGAGAAAATATCAAACCCTTTCAACCGCATTAACAGTTCACCCAGGCTGGCAGTTTTCTGTCATTTCTTCCTCGTAAACTAAACCAGTGGTTCCCAACCGGGGAACTAGGACCCCTGCGGGTACTTTGCCTATCCACGGGGGGTACTTGAGAAGACTCACGAGAGCATAGGCTTACTGGTAACATGTACATGAGGGCAGAATCACAGAACAAAACCACAATTTACAAACAGAAATAGATAGTGTCGTGAAGGTAGGGACACAACAGGGCGCAAAAATAGCCTTGTCAACTGCGCAATAACAGCTTGATACAAAATAATGGAGCAAAGGGTAGATTATAGGCTTTGCTTACCTTATTACAAAGTAAGTGAGAGGGAGAGCATGGCTCTGCTTCCGGTGATGTTAGTTTTCAAACACACTTTCATCATTGCAAACCTTTTCATAGTCTAGGCTAGCCTACTATTCATGCGTCACAGTTTTACGAATCCTGCGCTCTCCCTCTCCGGTCCGTGCGAAGCTGCAATATGTTCCTAGACTATTGTCCCCCTCGCTCCGCGAGTATTTTAGTCAAGCTGCTCCGCAAACACATCCGACAAGCGCACGGATTCTTGGAAGTAACGCTATACGTGTAGAAAAAAAAAACAATAAGTGGCTGAACACAAATACCCCTACAGTTAGTCCACCTACGTTGAGATAACACAATAGCCTAAAAGGTGTACGTTCCGAACAAATCCAAAACAATCATTTCGGGGGTAGCAACAGAAAACTAGAAAGTAAAAAAATGTTCCACAGGGACTTTAAGTGCGTAACCATACGGAGCGCGGAGAAGCGACTTACTCGCGTGACTGTCTGGCTGAATAAGTGCCTGGCTGCACCACCACCTCCTCACCCCCCGACTGCCAATGACCAACCGTGATGTCAGGAAGTCACCGTCCTAACGTTGGTATAATTAGCGGTGTGAATGACTGGTGTTTTGGAATCATTTGCATGCAAATTAAACCATTTCCCCGAATCAACTGCCCCCTGGCAATCAGCTAAGAGAGAGAGAGGTAGAAAATGAATAGACTGTGAGGTATTGGAGGTATAAGCCACTAAACAAAATGCATAACAATTACCAATATAATGGAGGAGAAGGGTGATGGTCTACAGAATACTAGTGTGGACTGGAGTAAGGTAATCAAACTGCCTTTATTTCCCAATACACTGTAGTCTAAGAGGTAATTTTACATACTGCTTGGTTATCAAATGCTTATAAGCAGTTTATCAACAGATATATATATATATATATATATAAAAAACATTGTTACTAGGCCTCTGAAATAGCTCCCTGTCATTGACTACTTTCTGCAGGACCACAGAGGTGAACAATAGCTTCACTTTTCACCTCATCCACATCAATGACCAGGAAGGAAATGTGAGAGGCAAGAACGTTTTTGAACACAAGGCTACTGGAACATAGTTGGGACAAAACTGTTCATAATTGACTGTACTTCCAATCTACACCGAAAAGATCCCAGAATTTAGCCCCACATCCCTCATACACACAAAAAGTGTATCTCTCTCAAATTTTATGCACAAATGTGTTTTGATCCCTGTTTAGTGAGCATTTTCGATTTTGTCAATATAATCCATCCACCTGACAGGTGTGGCATATCAAGAAGATGATTAAACAGCATGATCATTACACAGGTGCACCTTGTGCAGGGAACAATAAAAGGACACTAAAAATGCCAGAGCAGCAGCTACTCTTCCTGGACTCCAGCAAAAGTGAGGCAGTTTATACAATTTTAAAAACATTACAATACATTCACCGATTTCACAACACACTGTGTGCCCTCAGGCCCATACTGCACCACTACCACAGATCTACAGTACTAAATCCATGTGTATGTATAGTGCGTATACTATTGTGTGTGTGTGTGTGTGTGTGTGTGTATGCATGTGTCTGTGCCAATGTTTGTGTTGCTTCACAGTTCCTGCTGTTCCATAAGGTGGTGTTTTTTTAATCGTTATTTAAAATCAAATTTTACTGCTTGTGTAAGTTACTTGATGTGGAATAGAGTTCCAAGAAGTCATGGCTCTATGTAGTACTGTGTGCCTCCCATAGTCTGTTTGGGACTGTGAAGAGACCTCTTGTGGCATGTCTTGTGGGGTATGCATGGGTGTCCGAGCTATGTGCCAGTAGTTTAGACAGACAGCTCTGTGCATTCAACATGTCAATACCTCTCATAAATAAAAGTAGTGATGAAGTCAGTCTCTCCTCCACTTTCAGCCAGGAGAGATTGACATGCATATTATTAATATTAGCTCTCTGTGTACATCCGAGGGCCAGCCGTGCTGCCCTGTTCTGAGCCAATTGCAATTTTCCTAAGTCCTTTTTTTGTTGCACCTGACCACACAACTGAACTGTAGTCAAGGTGCGACAAAACTAGGGCATGTAGGACCTGCCTTGTTGATAGTGTTGTTAAGAAGGCAGAGCATCGCTTCATTATAGACAGACTTCTCCCCATCTTAGCTACTACTGCATTAATATGTTCTGACCATGACAGTTTACCATCTAGGGTTACTCCAAGCAGTTTAGTCATCGCAACTTGCTCAATTTCCAGATTATCTATTACAAGAATTAGTTGAGGTTTAGGGTTTAGTGAGTGTTTTGTTCCATATACAATGCTTTTTGGTTTAGAAATATTTAGGGCTAACTTACTCCTTGCCACCCACTCAAACTAACTGCAGCCGATTGAGTGTTGCAGTCATTTCAGTCGCTGTAGTAGCTGACGTGTATAGTGTTGAGTCATCCACATACATAGACACTCTGGCTTTACTCAAAGTCAGTGGCATGCCGTTAGTAAAAAATGAAAAAAGCAAGGGGCCTAAACAGCTACCCTGGGGAATTCCTGATTATAACTGTATTATATATGAGAGGCTTACATTAAAGAACACCCTATATGTTTTGTTAGACAAGTAGCTCTTTATCCACATTTTAGTAGGGGGTGTAAAACCATAACACATACATTTTTCCAGAAGCAGACATCAATAATGTCAAAAGCTGCACTGAAGTCTTAACAAGACAGCCTCCCCAATAATGTTATCATCAATTTCTCAGCCAATCATCAATCATGATAACTGCAAGAATATCCACCTGAGCTGTTGCCAGATAATTCAATGTTTATTTCTCTACCATAAGCCACCTCCAATGTTGTGTTAGAGAATTTGTCAGTGCCTCACAACCGCAGACCATGTGTAACCACGCCAGCCCAGGACCTCCACATCCAGCTTCTGCATCTTCTGTGCGGAGGGGGGCCAGGGTGCCGAGGAGTATCTCTGTCTGTAATAAATCCCTTTTTGTGGGGAAAAACACATTCTGATTGGCTGGGCCTTGCGCCCCATTGGGTGGGATTGGCTCCCAAGAGGGTGGACCTATGCCCTCCCAGGCCCACCCATGACTCAAGCCTTCCCAGTCATGTGAAATCCATCAATCAGGGCCTAATGAATGTATTTCAATTTACCGATTTCCTTATATGAACTGTAACTCAGCAAATCTTAGACAATTATTGGGTTTATATTTTTGTTCAGTATGTTTTATTTATTTATTATTTAATCTTTATTTAACTAGGCAGGTCAGTTAAGAACAAATGCGTATTTACAATGATGGCCTAAGAACAGCGCCTTATTCAGGGGCAGAACAACATATTTTTACTTTGTCAGCCCAGGGATTCGATCTAGCAACCTTTCGGTTAATGGCCCAACGCTCTAACCACTTGCCGCCCCAAAGTATATATTCACATCATAGTAAAACAACTTGAAAGCCAATGTAGAAAAATGTATATATAGGCATAAGCATATCAGTGTAACGACTGGGTCCTGGGGTATGTTTGAGACCAAAATAAATAGTTCCACTTTTAGAATGAAATCAGTGTATCCCGTTACAAACCAAAATATATACTTGATTTAACTATGTGAATCAGTCACAATTAGTTGTCGCATTTGGAGAGATGATTTGGTATTGAAAGGTTTATTTGTGGACTCAAACCAGATTACGATGGCTCAAAATAGCCAAGATGTATGTAATCTTACAAACACTTGGACAGCTCCAAGCTCCTTTCCAGAATTAGTGTTAGGGGTGTTTAACAATGTCCGAATACTGCTGCTAATTTGCTTATTTGTTTTGCATTGAATGGGTCGAGAGAGGGAAAATTATGACCAAACCCAACAAAAGATTTATTTCTGGTGAAATATGCTTAACGGATTTATGGTTAATTTCTAAGGGGAAACAGTATAATGAGGGGGAGTTAGTAATTAAATCAAGATGTGTTTATTTTTCCTCAAATGCCTCTTCGGCAGTGTTTTAGCAGAGGAAAAAGGAAAGTAAAAAAACTAAACAGAACTTGAGACAGTTTGTGAAGCTGCTAAAAACTGCTGGTGGCTCTGGACAACTTTCTCAGTTTGGGGATGTTGCAGTCATCTTTCTGTTCTCCTTTACCTCCTGGAGTCAGCCTACAGCTTTCTCTCCCGATGCTGCATGTCTGGCCTGGATTCTCCCTTCACACGTGGCGGAGTGCCTCTCCCTGGCTGCCAGTCTTTAGCCCCACATACAAGTACACAATCCCAACCCCTTTACAAACACAAGAGTATCAATTACCCCTCACCCTGTATTTAAGGTCTTTCCACAGGCTTTTATGAGGAACTGTAAGTGACAGCGTCCCCACTTCACAGCCGCAGAGTGGGTCAACTGGTCTGGGGCCTGTTGCCGCTTCATATGGGCTTTAGCCTTTCCCCAATAAACTGATCCAGGGCCTAGTTTCTTTACTGCTCTAATAAAAACATAGGGGCCAGCTTGGGGAACATGCCATGGGGAATATTTCCTTTAGTACCTCTGGATGGTCATTTTAGTTAAGGAGAACAGGTTCACTCCCTTCCAAAGCATGCATTAGCATATCAGTGACTTTGTCCTGATCAAAGAGGATGAACGATAGTGTAAACAAGCCAATTGAAATATGTTTTATAGTTACACTTCCTGAGAGGATCTTACCTGGCATTTCTTTCTGAATTGTGTGTATTCTTATTATTTTATATACACTGAACAAAAATATAAAAACGCAACATGCAACAATTTCAAAGATTGTACCGAGTTGCAGTTCGGATAAGAAAAGTCAATCAATATAAATTAATTAATTAGGCCCTACTCTGTATTTCACATGACTGGGAATATAAATATGCATCTGTTGGTCACAGATAATAATAATAACAATAATAATTTTTTGAAAAAAGGTAGGGGTGTGGATAAAAAAAAATAGAATAAAAAAAGTCAGTATCTGGTGTGACCACCAGTTCCCTTTCTCAGCGCGACACAACTCCTTCGCATAGAGTTGATCAGGCTGTTGATTGTGTCCTGTGAAATGTGGTCCCACTCCTCTTCAATGGCTGTGCGAAGTTGGATATTGCCGAGAACTGGAACAATGTCGTACACGTAAATCCAGAGCATCCCAAACATGCTCAATAGGTGATATGTCTGGTGAGTATGCAGGCCATGAAAGAACTGGGACATTTTCAGCTTCCAGGAATTATGTCCAAATCCTTGCGACATGGGGCCATGCATTTCATCCTGAAACATGTGGTGATGGAGAAAATTAATGGTACGTCAATGGTCTCAGGGTCATGTCACAGTATCCTTGTGAATTCAAATTGCCATCAATAAAATGCAATTGTGTTCATTGTCCATAGCTTATATCTGCCCATACCATAACTCCACAGGGCACTCTGTTCACAACGTTGACATGAGCAAACTGCTCGCCCACCACAACGCCATACAAGCTGTCTGCCATCTGCCCTGTACAGTTGAAACCGGGAGTCATCCATAAAGAGCACCACTTCTCCAGCCTGCCAGTGGCCCTGGAAGGTGAGCATTTGCCCAGTGATGTCGATCACGACATCGAACTGCGGTCAGGACAAGACCCTACTGAGGATGACGAGCAGGCAGATGAGATTCCCTGAGACGGTTTCTGACAGTTTGTGCAGAAATTCTTCATTTGTGCAAACCCACAGTTTCATCAGCTATCCGGGTGGCTGGTCTCAGACGGTCCGACAGGTGACGATGCCTGATGTGGAGGTCTTGGGCTGGCGGGGTGGAACCTGGGCTGGCGTGGTGGTCCTGGGCTGGCATGGTTACACGAGGTCTGCGGTTGTGAGGCCTGTTGGACGTACTTCCAAATTCTCTAAAACAACATTGTTGGTTTATGGTAGAAAAATGAACATTAAATTATCTGGCAACAGCTCTGGTGGATATACCTATTTTTTCAATGACATTTTTACCCCTTTTTTCTCCCCCAATTTTGTGATATCCAATTGGTAGTTACAGTCTTGTCCCGTCGCTGCAACTCCCATACGGACTCGGAGAGGCGAAGGTCGAGAGCCATGCGTCCTCCGAAAAACACGACCCTGCCAAGCCATACTGCTTCTTGACACACTGCTTGCTTAACCCAGAAGCCAGCCGCACCAATGTGTCAATGCGTCAGCTTGCAGGCGCCCGGGCCGCCACAAGGAGTTGCTAGAGCGCGATGGGACAAGGAAATCTCGGCCGGCCAAACCCTCCCCTAACCTGGACAATGCAGTGCCAATTGTGCCTAATGGGTCTCCCGGTCATAGCCAGCTGTGACACAGCCTGGGATCAAACTCGGGGTTGTAGTGACGCCTCAAGCACTGAGATGCAGTGCCTGGGATATTTTATTTCAGTTCATAAGACATGGGACCAACACTTCACATGTTG
Source organism: Oncorhynchus tshawytscha (assembly GCF_018296145.1). NCBI lineage: Eukaryota > Metazoa > Chordata > Actinopteri > Salmoniformes > Salmonidae > Oncorhynchus > Oncorhynchus tshawytscha. Next base: position 35,727,238 of record NC_056435.1, on the reverse strand, counting down.
CATTTGTACTTTTGTTAGTAAATATTTCTAGGTATTACTGCACTGTTGGAGCTAGAAACAAGCATTTTGCTTGCATGTGGGATAACATCTGCAAATCTGTGTACACAACAAACACTTTGATTTGAGTTATCATACACCAATATTATCTAAACCTTACCAAGGAAGGAAGTGAAGTACATAGAAAAAATGAAATTTGTCAGGAAACCAGCGTTTTTTCCAAGCTTGCGTTGGTCCAAAATGGACCCACAACTGAATGTTTTAACACCATCCTCTTCTCTCCTTTCACGTGGCAAATGCTGATGATGACTATCACTGAGTCAACACAGCAGCTAAGGAAAAGGGGGATATCTAGTCAGTTGTACAACTGAAGGCATTCAACTGAAATGTGTCTTCCGCATTTAACCCAACCCCTCTGTATCAGAGAGGTGTGGGGGGCTACCATAATCGACATGCATGGCTTCGGCACCCTAGGAAGTGGGTAAACTGGTTTGCTCAGGGGCAGAACAGATTTGTACCTTGTCAGCTCTGGGATTCAATCCAACAACCTTATGGTTACTGGCCCAACGCTCTAACCCAAGGGTGGGTAACTCCAGTCCTCGAGGGCCTAATTGGTGTCACATTTTTCTCTATCCCTAGCAAACACAGCTGATTAATCAACTTGCATTCTAAACTGAAGATCATGATTAGGTGATTATTGGAGTCAGGAGTGTTAGCTGGGGAAAAACTGTGACAACAATCAGGCCCTCGAGGCCTGGAATTGCCCACCCCTGCTCTAACCACCAGGCTACCAAGTCTCACCCCAATAGCTGATCACTGAGCTGATCACTGAGGAGAGAGACAGAGAGAGAATTGTCATTTTCTGGTATGACTTCTCAGAGATAACCACGTACATTTTTGGAGACAGGGCTCGCATCAAATCATTTGCGACCAACAAGCCAGTTAGATTGTCTAGGGAAAGGAAGTTGAATCTAACCTTGTTTCCAACCTCAGATAGGGGGTTTAGGGGGTTGGAGTAATTCCCCAAATCTCTGCTACTACCGTTACCAGTCTCTTCCAGCAGGCTCAGCCAAGTACTAAGGGGGACTAAGGCTGTGGATGGATACTCAGCTCAGTTCAAGAGCACTTCTACAATAATGCTTCTTCTACAATAATGCTCCCAGCAGATAAGTGATTATTATATTATATTATATATTTTTTAGAGGAAAAGGGGGGAAAAGGAATAACGAGAAGAGTAGCCAGTTTGGCGGAAATGATAATCCGTTCGTCCTTCCGTCTAGAGGCCCTGCTACAGCCAGGCTGGGGAAGTCATTAGGCCACAGGGAGAGCGTGTGTTCTCCTGCTCCATGCATGGAAGGGGCCTGGGCTCTGGAGTGACCTTGAGAGGCTCTTGAGGGGCAGGCTATTTCAGCCCTTGCTGGCCCACTTACAACAAGAGCTCTTCAGCGTGAAGAAACGTGTTGCTTGGGCCCCATCCATCAAGCCATCCATCTCAAGCCACAGACAGCCTGGCTCGCAGGGGCTGTGGAGCACGTTCCTCAGTGTACAGTACATTACCCTACCCCCGTCTCTCTGTGAGCTTTCCCAGTCCTACATGTGGATTCAGATTCAAAACATAACTGGGTCACGTTTGCCTCCGGCTGAAAAAGGTATGTGTAGAAGATGCAAAGGGAAATGGCAACTGATAAACATGAGCGATTGAGAAATGATTTTGCATCAACGTGAAGTAAGAAAATGGAACAGCCTCTTCAGTGAACAACCTGCTATCTAATCCTCCCAAACATCCTAGGGCTGTTTAATGACTAAGCTCCTTGACTAGAATACAGTATATACATATGAAGTGGGTACAACGTATGTGAACATTATTAAAGTGACCAGGGTTCAATGACCATGTAAATAGGGCAGCAGTCTCTAAGGCTGGTTGCTCCAATTCAGTCAGACTGCATGGTTCTGGAAAACCGCAGAGTTCTATTCCAGAACATTCTCCTCCTTGGAGCTCCTCCCCTCTCCCTGCAAGCGCCACAGTTGCCATATGGAGAGGAGAGGAGTGACCAGATGTTTCATTCATAATAGATATGATCAGCCTCATTAGGGTGACCACAGCAGAGCAACAACAGCAGCAGCTTGATACATGATATTGCCCCATTCTGTCAGTTTACTAAAGCCTCAGATGTACTCTACAACACCACAGCCAGCTATGCAAAACAACAGTACTGTACATATTGCTAATGCATACCGCTTGAAGAGAGGAACAGAAGACGCCAAATTGAACACAGTCTGTGGTCTAGGAAGGGGAGTACATCTCCCCAGTGATCTAAACACAGCCAACGTGTGTGATTACCGTCTCCTGTTTTAGCCAATCACCTGGGTCGTGCTCCACTTTCTCCAGAGCCTCCTGTAATGGTTTAAACCTCAGCAATTCAAACTTCTAGTTAAATAAACCCTTGCTTAAGTATGCCATGTTTAAATATTTAGTTGAGAAAGACTGGCTGGAAGGGGGGAAGGATCAGTCAAACAGTGGTGGGTCTGCCTAAGGGGGTTCTGTCTGTCCATTATTGCCAGGGACCAGGAGGGAGAACAGTGCTCTGCTTATGTCCACTTATAGCTCCGTTTGATTTTCAATTTGTTATCAATACAACTCAAGGTCATGGCAGAACATTCCTCAGACAACTGTCTCGGGGAGAGTCTCCTCCTTGCTGTTCCACAAAAAAAATAAAATCCAGTAGACTAAGAAAACAGAAGATTTACGTTAATTCAGTTTTTATAACTGCCATTTTAAAATCTGTCAGATGTCATTTGTGCCAGTAAGGGCACACCTCTAAACTTAGAGAGACAACAAGTGGCAATTAATGTGTACTGGCAAAAAAAGACCATACAGGGCTCTTGCTTTCTTAAAGGCGTGCACACTCACATACACACTGCAGTCTGGTAAATGTATCAGGGTTAGGGATCAGGGAAGGCGTGGACCCGAGTCCAGGATGGACTGCTATAGCTTCCTGTTACAGGAGAGCGAGCGAGAGAGAAAGCCAGGACACTCATTCATCTGCTAAGAAAAATATTACCCTTGGCTCCTGTTTTAAATATCTTTGTAATTTGCAATAGCAAATATAAAACCTCTGAAAAATCAGATCAGAGTCCAATCAGCCTATTACTTGCCTGTTACAAACACCAAGCTCCAGTCAGTTCCATGGGTTGGTGTGTGTGTGTCAAAATACGATTGTTTAGAAGCTTTTCGTACAGAAACAATCTGCTACTGTAAACCCCATCTGAATACACACAACAAGACATGAGGAAATATCAGAATGAGCCATGTCTACCCTGGAATAAACAACAGACCTGGTTTCTTCACTAATCCATTTCTACCCTTCCGCTGTCACCTCAATAATCCAACCTAAAGCCTTTCACTTGGATAACTTTCTCATGGGGGACTTATGCTTTTAGTACTACAGGCTATTCTGAAATAAAAATGTATTTAATTGATAGAGATTTTGCAGAATAAGTGAAGTTATAAGAATAAGCAAAGGTGTGTCGAGCCAGGAATAAATAGAGTTGTCTGTTATGAACAGATTAAACGAGATGAAGAGAAAAGGGGGGATTTAAAACACTTCAACCTGATTTCAGAGCCAGCAGAACAAAAAGCTTATCTAAGTGGTCAATAAAGTCATAAAGAGGATGACTTCCTAACCACACAGCAGAGGTTCTGGGAGGAGGAGGAAGGGGTCCTCATCCAATTAACAGTGTTTCATCTCAACCAACCCTGAAATAAAACAACCACCCTTCCAATTCACCAACTATTAAAAGGACTTTCATCATCTGATTTCCTGCATCAAGCTGTGATCGATGATGAGCCGATGACACACAAGCTCCACGTCGATATGGACCACCGCTGCTTTCTCCACAGGGGAGGTCTGGTCCAGCTCCGGTAGCAGTTATGGATTGGTAACTGACGAGGATTGGCAGTTCTAGGATCTTTGGAATGAGCTGTGGATCTCTGTTAACAGACACAGAGTGAGTGTGACCCCACCACTCAAACAGCGTAGTGTTGAAACTGTTTGGAGGTCTGAGACAGCACTAAGGAATAGATGGATGACTCATTTAGAATCCACGTGTACTGTGTAATCATGAAAACTCAGCAGAACACACAGACATGCACAAATACACACACACACACACACACACACACACAAAGGGTGGAGGTTGAGACAATCAGGAGCCCCTCTACCACGTCTTTCCCCGCTCCCCACTGTAGCTCCTATTACCCCCCTCATGTAGTCTGGAAATCAGTGAGAGAGCAACACCCTGAGAGGAACTAAATGACCCTGGCACAAGGCTGTTCATAACACCCAGCCTGCCATTCGCCCCTGTTTATTTGAACTGTGAACCACACAGTGTATGTGTGTATAGAGAGGGAGGGCGAAGCCGGCTATTATAAAGTAAATCCTGTGTCCTGCCCCTTTCACACTCTGAGCACGTTTATCTCCCCGCAGGCGCCCGGCGCTCCTGTGGTTCTCCAGGCACAGACAGTCCTCTGTGTGCCCAGCCAGGGCTGCACGGCACAGGCATGGAGAGAACAAACACCCCCTGCCCTCCTGGAGCCCCAGAGCCCAGACACAGGACATGCTGTGACCCACATATGGGAAGCCCTCTCAGCATTGGACTACCGCCTGCTAGGCCCCCTCCACTCACTGCACAAGGCCAGTGATTATGTATGGAGATTATTCAAAGCAGTCCCTGTGATGGAGGGAGACTGGAGGAACAGTGTGTTTGGGATTTGGTTCTTGGTAACAGTGCCTGGGGGTAGTGGAGGATGAGAGACTGTATCATAAATGAACCCACTGTTTTAATCCACAGCCTGGAAGGACTGTGCTACCAACCCAGATACCATAAGATCTCAAAACAACTCTAGGATCATGCACACCCAAACTGAAGAGATACATGTACAATATGGAGTCCCTCCGTAGTTTTCGGAGTTCACTTATTGCAGGGGGCGGTGTAAATGTACTGAGATCTGAAATAGCAGACATTTACCTTGTCTGACATTTCTGAAGTACTGGTTGGCTGTAATTCTGCTGCTGCTAACTGTCGCTATTTGTAACCCTCATCTATCCATGTGTGGGTTGCTTTTAAATAGCACCACATAAATCAATGGAAATAAAAAAAAGACCACTCTGATGACGTGGTAATATTGACCAGGAAAACCAGATAGCAATGCTGTCACGTTCTACATAGGCCTCCAATATGAATATGATGTGTCAGGCTCAAGCCCTTCTCCATTATACGCTAGTTAGACACAGTGTAAATATTCAATCATTAGAAAAGTATAACATTGCATATTTGCTACTGAACGTCAGCTGAGGTCTGTTTTGGGATAATAAGAACACAAACAAATAATCAGCAGCACAATTTTCCTTCTGAAGACTTCAATCCACTTTAGATTCCCCCGAAAGCCCCTTTGACTCTTAAACTTGGCGTTAACATTTACGTTTTTAGGAATGTAGCTGACACTCCTATTCAGAGCAACTTACAGGAGCAATTAGGGTTAAGTGCCTTGCTCAAGGGCACTGACAGATCTTTCACCTAGTCTGCTTGGGGATTCAAACCAGCAACCTTTCGGTTACTGGCCCAACGCTCTTAAATGTTTATGATACAGCCTTCGTGCCACTGCTCTGCTAGCCAGAAGACAGCGCTGCCTGGTGTCCAGTTGAATCACCCTCAGCCTGCCCACCCAGCCTTAAGGAGGATGAGCAGGTCAGAGAAAAGAGAGAAAGAGAGAAAGAGAGAGAAACAGAGAGAGAGTGAATGAGAGAGAGAAGGAGAGGGGGGGAGAGAGAGCGAATGAGAGAGAGACAGCATGAGAGAGGTCATTTATCTGACTTGCTCAAAATCACATCCTGTTGCTACCTAAACTCCATTGATTACTCAAGAAACGCAGATCCTTTCATGTGGACATAGGGGAGGTTAACCATTTCATATCAATACAGCTTCAGTTTCTTTAGATCCTGTAAATGGATGGATAAACACAGAAATAAAAAACAAGCCGTATAAGATGTCTTCCACGTTAGAAAAGGACCTGAGTGAGCACATTTGTTGATGACATAGCATGAATCTGAGGGTTGCACAAAAAAGTTGAACACATGAACCCTGCCATCTGGGACGCATTTAGTATGCATGTGCAAATGATTACATATTTTCCAAAAAGAACATTTGAGAAGTCTTTAACCTTTTGACACAAATTTGAATGTTATTTTCTGACTTAAGCATAAGTAAGCAAAGTATAGTGTCTGCCAAACAAAGAGATAGATTCAGAGACAGAAGAGAGAGAGAGAGGCAGCAAGAGAGCGAGAGAGGCAGCAGAGAGCGAGCGAGAGACACAGAGGCAGCGAGAGAGCGAGCGAGAGAGAGAGACACAGAGGCAGCGAGAGAGAGAGAGAGAGACACAGAGGCAGCGAGAGAGAGAGAGAGACACAGAGGCAGCGAGAGAGAGAGAGAGAGAGACACAGAGGCAGCGAGAGAGAGAGAGAGAGACACAGAGGCAGCGAGAGAGAGAGAGAGAGAGACACAGAGGCAGCGAGAGAGAGAGAGAGAGACAGAGGCAGCGAGAGAGAGAGAGAGAGACACAGAGGCAGCGAGAGAGAGAGAGAGAGAGACAGAGGCACAGAGAGAGAGAGAGAGACACAGAGGCAGCAGAGAGAGACACAGAGACAGAGCCAGAGAGAGAGCCACACACACAGAGAGAGAGAGAGAGAGAGAGAGAGAGAGAGAGAGCCACATACACAGAGAGAGAGAGAGACAGAGGCAGTGAGAGAGAGAGGCAGCGAGAGAGAGAGAGCGAGAGAGCGAGAGAGCCACACACACAGAGAGATCGAGACACGAGAGAGAGACACAGAGAGAGAGACACAGAGAGAGAGACAGAGAGAGAGAGAGACAGAGAGAGAGAGAGACACAGAGAGAGAGAGACACAGAGAGAGAGAGAGTGAGAGAGAGAGAGGAGACAGCGACATTGAAAGAACGAGAGGGACAGAGAAAGAGCGAGAGAGGGACAGAGAGAGAGAGAAAGACAGGGACCGAGACAGAGAGAGAGACACACACAGAGGGAGAGAGAGGGACAGCGACATTGAAAGAGCGAGAGGGACAGAAAGAGGGGGGAACAAGAGGGGAGGGACACAGAGAGGGACACAGAGAGAGCGAGAGAGAGACACACACAGAGAGACAGATCGACATTGAAAAAGCAAGAGACACAGAGAGAGACTGAGACAGAAATTGGATTTATACCAAAACATAGCACGACTGATCATATTTACACCCTACACACCCCTGATAGGTAAACATGTCCACCAAAATAATTCCAACATATACACTTGCTTTATTGACTTCCAAAATGCATTTGATTCTATTTGGCATACAGGACTGTTCTACAAAGTTATTGAAAGTGGTGTAGGGGGTAAAACATGACTATTATATCAATGTATACTGGTAATGCGTGCAGCATTAAAATAGTCAAGAACAGAATTCTTTAACCATGGGCGGGGCCTTCGCCAGGGTTGCAATCTGAGCCCTGCACTCTTCAATATTTACATCAATGGATTACCCACTATTCTGGAAAAATCCCCAGCCCCTGGTGTTAGTCTCCACAAGGTTAAATGCCTCCTCTTCGCAGATGACCTATGCCACCTACAGCACATGGCCTACAGCAGAGCCTGGATCTGCTAGAGCAGTACTGCCAGACCTGGGCCCTGGCAGTAAACCCCAAAAATACTAAAATAATGATTTTCCAGAGAAGATCCAGATCTCAGGGAATTAGACAAAGTTCTCAATTGGTACAACATATATAGAGTACTGCACACACTACAATTACTTAGGTTTAAATATGGACACCTTAATGAGGCAGTGAATGAACTGAGAGAAAGCACGCAGGGCATTCTACGCCATTAAAAAACAAATTCAAATTGAAATACCTATTCAAATTTGCCTAAAATTAATTGAATGTATCATTGAACCAATTGCACTTTATGGTAGTGAGGTGTGGGGTCCACTTGCAAAACAAGATATCATCAAATGGGACAAACACCCCATTGAAACCCTGCATGCAGAGTTCTATAAGATTCTCCTACATGTCCAGAGGAAAACTACAAACAATGGATGCAGGGCAGAATTAGGCCAATATCCACCATTAATAAAAACTCAAAAAAAGAGCAATTAAGTTTTGCAAACATCTAAAATACAGTGACACCCTCTCATATCATTACCAAGCCCTGCAATGCCAAGAGCTGAGCAAAGAAAAGAGTCCACTCATCCAGCTGGTCTTGGGGCGGAGTTCACAAACCTATTCTACTAACACACTGAAGCCTCAGGACCAGAACATCCAACCAATCAGAATATACCAAATTATAACAGTCAAAACAAAACTACATTGCTTATTGGGAAACACAAGCACAAAGCAAAATGCAGTGCTTTCTGGCCCTAAATCGACAGTACACCGTGGCCAACTATTTGACCATGGTTACTGATCAAAACCTTTGAAAAACCTTGACAAAGTACAGACTCAGTGAGCACAACCTTGCCATTGAGAAGGATAGACACAGGAAAACCTGGCTCCCTGTAGAGGAAAGGCTATGCAACCACTGCACAACAGCAGAACCTGAGACAGAGCTGCATTTCCTGACAAAATGTAAAAAATATAAAACAATTAGAGTGTCATTTCCCCAAATTTGAAACCCTTAAAGGTTTCAAAGACCTCTCGGATGAGAATAGACTACCCGTCCTGTTGAGGGAGGACGCAGAGAGCTGTGGGTTGGCAGCGCACTACATTGCTGCCTGCCATAAGATAAGGGACAGTGTCTGACAGACCAATCAACCTGCACATGTCCTCTACTGTAATGCTTATTGTTAATGTTCAATGTATGATTATTTTGACCCTTGGTTACTGTTGTCCCGTTGACAATTTTGATTCTTATTATCTTAAAATTGTAAATCAAAGTAAGCTTTGGCAATATGTACATTGTTACATCATGCCATGAAAGCAAATTGATTTTAATTGAGAGCGAGAGAGCGACACACACAGAGCGAGAGAGAGCGAGCGAGAGAGGGGGGGCCAGAGAGCGAGAGCGAGCGCGAGAGAGAGCGAGGGGGCCAGAGAGCGAGAGAGAGAGCGAGGGGGACAGAGAGAAGAGCGAGGGGGACAGAGAGAGAGAGAGAAGCGAGGGGGGACAGAGAGAGAGAGAGAGCGAGAGCGAGGGGGGACAGAGAGAGAGCGAGAGCGAGGGGGACAGAGAGAGCGAGGGGGGGGCAGAGAGAGAGCGAGAGCGAGGGGGACAGAGAGAGACAGAGAGCGAGGGGGGACAGAGAGAGCGAGAGCGAGGGGGGACAGAGAGAGAGCGAGAGAGGGGGGGGACAGAGGGAAAGAGAGAGGGGGACAGAGAGAGAGCGGGGGACAGAGAGAGAGAGCGAGAGAGGGGGAGAGCGGAGAGGGAGGAGAGCGAGAGAGGGGGGACAGAGAGAGAGCGAGGGGAGCGAGAGAGGGGGACAGAGAGAGAGAGCGAGAGAGGGGGACAGAGAGAGAGAGCGAGAGAGGGGGGGACAGAGAGAGAGAGCGAGAGAGAGGGGGACAGAGAGAGAGAGAGAGGAGCGAGAGAGCGAGAGGGGGACAGAGAGAGAGCGAGAGAGAGGGGGACAGACAGAGAGAGAGCGAGAGGGGGGACACAGAGAGAGCGAGAGAGCGAGAGGGGAAGGGGGACAGAGAGAGAGCGAGAGAGGGGGACAGAGAGAGAGCGAGAGAGGGGGGACAGAGAGAGAGCGAGAGGGGGGACAGAGAGAGAGCGAGAGAGGGGGGACAGAGAGAGAGAGAGGGGGGACAGAGAGAGAGGGGGGGGGACAGAGAGAGAGCGAGAGGGGGAGGACAGAGAGAGAGCAGAGAGAGCGGGGGGACAGAGAGAGAGCAGAGAGGGGGACAGAGAGAGCGAGAGAGGGGGGACAGAGAGAGAGCGAGAGAGACAGAGAGAGGGGGGACAGAGGAGAGGGAGAGAGGGACAGAGAGAGAGAGGGGGACAGAGAGAGAGCGAGAGAGGGGGAAGGGAGAGAGAGCGAGAGAGGGGGACAGAGAGAGAGCGAGAGAGGGGGGGACAGAGAGAGGGGGACAGAGAGAGACAGAGAGGGGACAGAGAGAGCGAGAGAGGGGGACAGAGAGAGAGAGAGCGAGAGAGAGGGGGACAGAGAGAGAGAGGGGGGGGACAGAGAGAGAGAGAGGGGGACAGAGAGAGAGGAGAGGACAGAGAGAGGGAGCGAGAGAGGGGGACAGAGAGAGAGAGAGAGGGGGACAGAGAGAGAGAGGGAGGGGGACAGAGGAGAGAGAGAGAGAGGGGGACAGAGAGAGAGCAGAGCGAGAGGGACAGAGAGAGAGAGAGAGAGAGGGGGACAGAGAGAGAGCGAGAGAGGGGGACAGAGAGAGAGAGGGAGAGAGAGAGGGACAGAGAGAGGGGAGAGACAGAGAGAGAGCAGAGAGGGGGGACAGAGAGAGCGAGAGAGGGGGACAGAGAGAGAGCGAGAGAGGGGGGGACAGAGAGAGAGAGGGGACGAGAGAGGGGGGGACAGAGAGAGAAGGGGACGAGAGAGAGGGAGGACAGAGAGAGGGAGAGAGAGAGAGGGGGACAGAGAGAGAGAGAGAGGGGGACAGAGAGAGAGAGAGACAGAGAGGGGGACGAGAGCGAGGGGGGACAGAGAGAGAGAGCGAGAGAGGGGGGGACAGAGAGAGAGAGGGGGGGACAGAGAGAGAGAGAGGGGGGACAGAGAGAGAGAGGGGAGAGAGCGAGAGAGCAGAGAGAGAGAGAGAGAGGGGGACAGAGAGAGAGGGGGACAGAGAGAGAGAGGGGAGAGAGAGAGAGAGCGAGAGGGGGGGACAGAGAGGGGACAGAGAGAGAGAGGGGGACAGAGAGAGAGAGAGAGAGAGGGGGACAGAGAGAGAGAGGAGGGACAGAGAGAGAGAGGGGGACAGAGAGAGAGAGAGCGAGAGAGGGGGGGACAGAGAGAGAGCGAGGAGAGGGGGACAGAGAGAGAGAGGGACAGAGCAGGGGGACAGAGAGAGAGAGAGAGAGGGGGACAGAGAGAGAGAGAGGGGAGAGAGAGAGACAGAGAGAGAGAGGGGGGACAGAGAGAGAGAGAGGGGGACAGAGAGAGAGAGAGGGGAGAGAGAGCGAGAGAGGGACAGAGAGAGAGGGGGGACAGAGAGAGAGGGGGACAGAGAGAGAGAGAGAGAGAGAGAGAGAGAGAGAGAGAGACAGAGAGAGAGGGGACAGAGAGGGGGACAGAGAGAGAGAGAGAGAGAGCGAGAGGGGGACAGAGAGAGAGAAGAGGACAGAGAGAGAGAGAGGGGGACAGAGAGAGAGAGCAGAGAGAGAGGGGGGGACAGAGAGAGAGAGAGGGGAGAGAGAGAGAGAGGGGGACAGAGAGAGAGAGGGGGACAGAGAGAGAGAGGGGGAGAGAGGGCGAGAGGGGGACAGAGAGAGAGAGAGAGGAGGGGGACAGAGAGAGAGAGAGGGGGGGGGAGAGAGAGAGGGAGGACAGAGGAGAGCGAGAGAGAGGGACAGAGAGAGCGACAGAGAGAGGAGGAGCAGAGAGCGAGGGGGACAGAGAGCGAGAGAGGGGGACAGAGAGAGAGAGAGAGAGGGGGACAGAGAGAGAGAAGGGGAGGACAGAGAGAGGGGGGGAGAGAGGGGAAGAGAGGGGGAGAGAGAGAGGGGGGACAGAGGGAGAGAGAGGGGGGACAGAGGAGAGAGGGACAGAGAGAGAGCAAGAGAGGGGGGACAGAGAGAGAGCGAGAGAGGGGGGACAGAGAGAGAGAGCGAGAGAGAGGACAGAGAGAGAGAGGGGGACAGAGAGAGAGAGAGGGGGGACAGAGAGAGAGCAGAGAGGGGGACAGAGAGAGCGAGAGAGGGGGGACAGAGAGAGAGCAGAGAGAGAGAGGGGGGGGACAGAGAGAGAGAGAGGACGAGAGAGGGGGACAGAGAGAGAGAGAGAGGGACAGAGAGAGGGAGGGACAGAGAGAGAGAGAGAGAGGGGGACGAGAGAGAGGGAGAGGGGGACAGAGAGAGAGCGAGAGAGGGAGAGAGCGAGAGGGGGAGGAGAGAGAGAGGGACGAGAGGGGGGACAGAGAGAGAGGGGGACAGAGAGAGAGGGGAGAGAGAGAGAGGGGAGACAGAGAGAGAGAGGGGGACAGAGAGAGAGAGGGGGACAGAGAGAGAGAGGGGGACAGAGAGAGGGGGACAGAGAGAGAGGGAGACAGAGGGGGAGGGACAGAGAGAGAGAGGGGGACAGAGAGAGAGAGGGGACAGAGAGAGGAGGGGACAGAGAGAGAGGGGACAGAGAGAGAGCGAGAGAGGGGGACAGAGAGAGCAAGAGAGGGGGGACAGAGAGAGAGCGAGAGAGGGGGACAGAGAGAGGGGGACAGAGAGGGGACAGAGAGGGGGACAGAGAGAGAGAGAGAGGGGGACAGAGAGAGGGAGACAGAGAGAGCGAGGGGGACAGAGAGAGAGAGGGGGACAGAGAGAGGGGGACAGAGAGAGAGAGGGGGACAGAGAGAGGGGGGACAGAGAGAGAGCGAGAGAGGGGGGACAGAGAGAGAGCGAGAGAGGGGACAGAGAGAGAGAGGGGGACAGAGAGCGAGGACAGAGAGAGAGAGGGGACAGAGAGAGGGGGGACAGAGAGAGAGAGGGGGACAGAGAGAGCGAGAGGGGGACAGAGAGAGAGGGGGACAGAGAGAGGGGGACAGAGAGAGAGCGAGAGAGAGGGGGACAGAGAGAGCGAGGGGACAGAGAGAGAGAAGGGGACAGAGAGAGGGGGACAGAGAGAGAGAGGACAGGACAGAGAGAGAACGGGGGACAGAGAGAGAGGGAGAGAGGGGGGACAGAGAGAGAGCGAGAGAGGGGGGGACAGAGAGAGAGCGAGAGAGGGGGGGAGAGAGAGAGCGAGAGGGAGAGGAGAGAGAGGGGACGAGAGAGAGGGGGGACAGAGAGAGAGAGGACAGAGAGAGGGGGGGACAGAGAGAGAGCGAGAGAGAGGGGGACAGAGGAGAGAGGGGGACAGAGGGACAGAGAGAGAGAGGGGGACAGAGAGAGAGAGGGGGGGGAGAGAGAGAGACGAGAGAGGGGGGGACACAGAGAGAGAGCGAGAGAGGGGGGACAGAGAGCGAGAGAGAGGGACGAGAGAGAGAGGGGGACAGAGAGAGAGCGAGAGGGGGACAGAGAGAGAGCGAGAGGGGGGACAGAGAGAGCGAGAGGGGGGAGAGAGGGGGAGAGAGGGGAGAGAGGGAGGACGAGAGAGAGGGGGACAGAGAGAGAGAGGGGAGGGGAGACAGAGAGAGAGAGGGGGAGAGAGGGGGACAGAGAGAGAGAGGGGGGGGACAGAGAGAGGGGGGTGGGACAGAGAGAGAGAGGGGGGGACAGAGAGAGGAGGGACGAGAGAGGGGGACAGAGGAGAGAGAGCGAGAGAGGGAGAGAGGGGACAGAGAGAGGGGGACAGAGAGAGGGACAGGAGAGAGCGAGAGCGAGGGGGACAGAGAGAGAGAGGGGGGACAGAGAGAGAGCAGAGAGAAGGGGACAGAGAGAGAGCAGAGAGAGGGGGGAGAGAGAGAGAGCGAGAGAGGGGGACAGAGAGAGAGAGAGGGGGACAGAGAGAGAGCGAGAGAGAGAGCGAGAGAGGGGGACAGAGAGCGAGAGAGAGCGGGACAGAGAGAGAGAGGGAGAGAGAGAGGGGGGGGACAGAGAGAGAGGGGGACGAGAGGGGGGGACAGAGAGAGAGAGAGAGAAGAGGGGGGGACAGAGCGAGAGAGGGGGACAGGAGAGAGAGGGAGAGGTGGACAGAGAGAGAGCGAGAGAGGGGGACAGAGAGAGAGAGGGGGAGAGAGGGGGGGGGACAGAGAGCGAGAGGGGGACAGAGAGAGAGAGGGGGAGAGGGGGACAGAGAGAGAGCGAGAGAGGGGGGGGACAGAGAGAGAGAGGGGGACAGAGGGGACAGAGAGAGAGCGAGAGAGGGGGGACAGAGAGAGAGCGCGAGACAGGGGACAGGGGGAGAGCCGAGAGAGAGGGGGACAGAGAGAGCGAGAGAGAGGGGGACAGAGAGAGAGCAGAGAGAGAGAGGGGACAGGGGGACAGAGAGAGAGAGGGGGACAGAGAGAGAGAGGGAGACAGAGAGAGAGGGGGGCAGAGAGAGAGCGAGAGGGGGACAGAGAGAGAGAGGGGACAGAGGGAGAGGGGACAGAGAGAGAGAGGGGGACAGAGGGGGACAGAGAGAGGGGGGACAGAGAGAGAGAGGGGTCAGAGAGAGGGGGGGACAGAGAGAGAGAGGGGGACAGAGGGAGAGGGGGACAGAGAGAGAGAGAGCGAGGGGGACAGAGAGAGAGAGAGAGAGAGAGGGGGACAGAGAGAGAGAGGGGAGAGGGGGGACAGAGAGAGAGGGGACAGAGAGAGGAGGGGAGAGAGAGAGCCGAGGGGGGACAGAGAGAGAGAGGGACGAGAGGGGGGGACAGAGAGAGAGCCGAGAGGGGGGGAGAGAGAGAGAGGGGGACAGAGAGAGAGAGAGGGGGACAGAGAGCAGAGAGAGAGACGAGAGCAGAGGAGGAGAGAGAGGGGGACAGAGAGAGAGAGCGAGAGAGGGGAGACAGAGAGCGAGAGAGCGAGAGGAGGGGGACAGAGAGAGAGAGAGAGAGGGGGGACAGAGAGAGAGCGGGGGGGGACAGAGAGAGCAGAGAGAGGGGGGGACAGAGAGAGAGCGGGAGGGGGACAGAGAGAGCGAGGGACAGAGAGAGAGCGAGAGAGGGGACAGAGAGAGAGAGGGGGACAGAGAGAGAGAGGGGGACAGAGAGAGAGAGGGGGACAGAGAGAGAGGGGGACAGAGAGAGGGGGACAGGAGAGAGAGAGAGGGACAGAGAGAGAGAGGGGGACAGGGAGAGAGAGGGGGATAGAGAGAGAGAGGGGGACAGAGAGCGAGAGAGGGGGGGACAGAGAGAGAGAGAGGGGGAGGGGGAGGGGACAGAGAGAGAGGGGGGATGAGAGAGGAGAGAGCAGAGAGAGAGGGGACAGAGAGAGAGAGAGAGAGAGGGGGACAGAGAGAGAGCGAGAGAGGGGGGGACAGAGAGAGAGCGAGAGAGGGGGGACAGAGAGAGAGCGAGAGAGAGGGGGACAGAGAGAGAGCGAGAGAGGGGGGGACAGAGAGAGAGGGGACGAGAGAGGGGGGACAGAGAGAGAGCAGAGAGAGGGGGACAGAGAGAGAGAGAGAGGGGGGACAGAGAGAGAGGGGGGGGACAGAGAGAGAGAGGGGGGACGAGAGGGGGGGACAGAGAGAGAGAGGGGGACAGAGAGAGAGAGGGGGACAGAGAGAGAGAGGGGGGACAGAGAGAGAGCAGAGAGAGAGAGGGGGACAGAGAGAGAGAGGTTGGAGAGAGGGAGAGAGAGAGAGGGGGGACAGAGAGAGAGAGAGAGAGGAGGGGGACAGAGAGAGAGCGAGAGAGGGGGACAGACAGAGAGAGCGAGAGAGAGGGGGGACAGAGAGAGAGAGGGGGACGAGAGAGGGGGGACAGAGAGAAGCGAGAGAGGGGGACAGAGAGAGAGCGAGAGAGGGGGACAGAGAGAGAGAGCGAGAGAGGGGGACAGAGAGAGAGCGAGAGAGGGGGGACAGAGAGAGCGAGAGAGAGGGGGACAGAGAGAGAGGGGGGGACAGAGAGAGAGAGGGGGACAGAGAGAGAGGGGGACAGAGAGAGAGAGCGAGAGAGAGGGGGACAGAGAGAGAGCGAGAGGGGAGAGCGAGAGAGGGGGACAGCGAGAGAGGGGACAGAGAGAGAGCGAGAGAGGGGGGACAGAGACGAGAGAGAGGGGGGGACAGAGAGAGAAGGGGGACAGAGAGAGAGGAGAGCGAGAGAGGGGGGAGGGAGCAGAGAGAGAGCGAGGGGGGGACAGAGAGAGAGCGGGGAGGGGGACAGAGAGAGAGAGCGAGAGAGGGGGACAGAGAGGGAGACAGAGAGAGAGAGAGGGGGGACAGAGAGAGAGAGGGGGACAGAGAGAGAGAGAGAGGGGGGACGAGAGAGAGGGGGGACAGAGAGAGAGAGAGGGGGGACAGAGAGAGAGAGGGGGGACAGAGAGAGCAGAGAGAGGGGGACAGAGAGAGAGAGAGAGGAGGGGGACAGAGAGGGGGAGAGAGAGGGGGACAGAGAGAGAGAGGGACAGAGAGAGAGACAGAGAGAGAGAGGAGGGAGGCAGAGAGAGAGAGGGGGACAGGGAGAGGAGAGAGGGGGGGACAGAGAGAGAGAGCGAGACAGAGAGAGAGAGCGAGAGAGGGGGAGAGAGAGAGAGAGCGAGAGAGAGGGGGGACAGAGAGAGAGCGAGAGAGGGGGGGACAGAGAGAGAGAGAGCGAGAGAGGGGGAGAGAGAGAGAGAGCGAGAGAGGGGGGACAGAGAGAGAGAGCGAGAGAGGGGGAGAGAGAGAGCGAGAGGGGGGGGCAGAGAGAGAGAGAGCCGAGAGAGGGGGGACAGAGAGAGAGAGAGAGAGAGGGGGACAGAGAGAAGAGCGAGAGAGGGGGACAGAGAGAGCGAGAGAGAGAGAGAGAGGGACAGAGAGAGAGCGAGAGAGGGGGGGACAGAGAGAGAGCGAGAGGGGACAGAGAGAGAGGGGGGACAGAGAGAGAGAGGGGGACAGAGTATAGACAGAGAGAGAGAGGGGGACAGAGAGAGAGAGCGAGAGAGAGACAGAGAGAGAGAGAGAGAGAGAGAGGGACAGAGAGAGAGCGAGGGGGACAGAGAGGGGGAGAGCGAGAGAGGGACAGGGGACAGAGAGAGAGCGAGAGAGGGGGGACAGAGAGAGAGCGAGAGATAGGGGACAGAGAGAGTTTATGCAGAGCAGAGAGAGGGGGGGGGGACAGAGAGAGAGAGAGCGAGAGAGGGGGAGAGGGGGGCAGAGAGGGGAGAGAGGGGGGGACAGAGAGCGAGCGAGAGAGGGGGGGACAGAGAGCGAGCGAGAGAGGGGGACAGAGAGCTTAGAGCGAGAGGGGGGGACAGAGAGAGAGAGGGGGGACAGAGAGAGAGGGGGGACAGAGAGAGAAATGAGAGCAGAGAGAGAGGGGGACAGAGAGAGAGAGCGAGCGAGAGAGGGGGGACAGAGAGAGAGCCGAGAGAGGGGGACAGAGAGAGAGCAGAGAGGGGGACAGAGAGAGAGAGAGGGGGGAGAGCGAGAGAGGGGGGACAGAGAGAGAGGGAGAGAGAGAGAGAGAGCGAGGGGGGACAGAGAGGAGAGCGAGAGGGGGGGACAGAGAGAGAGCAGAGAGGGGAGAGAGAGAGAGCGAGAGAGGGGGACAGAGAGAGAGGGGGGGGGACAGAGAGAGAGCGAGAGAGGGGGGACAGAGAGGGAGAGAGGGGGACAGAGAGAGAGAGAGAGGGGGGACAGAGAGAGAGCGAGAGAGGGGGGACAGAGAGAGAGAGCGAGAGGGGGGGACAGAGAGAGAGCGAGAGACAGAGAGAGAGCGAGAGAGGGGGGACAGAGAGAGAGCGAGAGAGGGGGACAGAGAGAGAGCAGAGAGGGGGAGAGAGAGCGAGAGAGACAGAGAGAGGAGAGAGGGGGACAGAGAGAGACGAGAGGAAGGGGGAGAGAGAGAGCGAGAGAGGGGGACAGAGGGACAGAGAGGGGGACAGAGAGAGAGCGAGAGAGGGCGGGACAGAGAGAGAGAGCGAGAGAGAGGCGGGACAGAGAGAGAGAGAGAGCGAGAGAGGGGGGGACAGAGAGAGAGCGGGACAGAGAGAGAGAGAGCGAGAGGGCGAGGACAGAGAGAGAGCGAGAGGGAGGCGGGGGGACAGAGAGAGCAGAGAGGGGGACAGAGAGAGAGCGCGAGAGAGGGGGACACAGAGAGAGAGCGAGAGAGGGAGGGGACTCAGAGAGAGAGCGAGAGAGGGGGGACAGAGAGAGAGAGCAGAGAGAGAGCGAGAGAGCGAGAGGGACAGAGAGAGAGCGAGAGGGGGACAGAGAGAGAGAGAGCGAGAGAGGGGGGGGACAGAGAGAGAGCGAGAGAGGGAGACAGAGAGCGAGAGAGCGAGAGAGGGGACAGAGAGAGAGCAGAGAGAGGGGGACAGAGAGAGTGCAGAGAGGGGGACAGACAGAGAGAGAGCGAGAGAGGGGGGGACAGAGAGAGGGGGACAGAGAGAGAGCGAGAGAGGGGACAGAGAGAGGGGACAGAGAGAGAGCGAGAGAGGGGACAGAGAGAGAGCAGAGAGGGGACAGAGCGAGAGAGGGGGACAGAGAGAGAGCGAGAGAGGGGGGGACAGAGAGAGAGCGAGAGAGGGGGACAGAGAGAGAGCGAGAGACAGAGAGGGGGACAGAGAGAGCGAGAGAGGGGGGGACAGAGAGAGAGCGAGAGAGGGGGGGACAGAGAGAGCGAGAGAGGGGGGACAGAGAGAGAGCGAGAGAGGGGGACAGAGAGAGCGAGAGAGGGGGACAGAGAGAGCGAGAGAGGGGGGACAGAGAGAGAGCGAGAGGACAGAGAGAGAGCGAGAGAGGGGGACAGAGAGAGAGAGAGGGGGGGGGACAGAGAGGGGGACAGAGAGAGCGAGAGAGGGGGGACAGAGAGAGAGCGAGAGAGAGAGAGAGCGAGAGAGGGGGACAGAGAGAGAGAGCGAGAGAGAGAGCGAGAGAGGGGGGGACAGAGAGAGAGAGCAGAGAGGGGGGAGCGAGAGAGAGCGAGAGAGGGGGGGACAGAGAGAGCAGAGAGAGGGGGGAGAGGGAGAGAGCGAGAGAGGGGACAGAGCGAGAGAGGGGAGAGTTGAGAGAGGACAGAGAGACAGAGAGAGGAGGAGGACAGAGAGAGAGAGAGGGGGACACAGAGAGAGAGAGAGAGAGGGGGGACAGAGAGAGAGCGAGAGGAGGGACAGAGAGAGAGGGGGACAGGGAGAGAGCGAGAGCCGGGGGACAGAGAGAGCGAGGGGACAGGGAGAGAGAGACAGAGAGAGCGAGGGGGAGAGATAGAGAGCGAGGGGGACAGAGAGAGAGAGCAGAGAGGGGGGACAGAGAGAGAGCGAGAGAGACAGAGAGGCAGAAGAGAGAGAGGGGGACAGAGAGAGAAAGGAGAGAGGGGGACAGAGAGAGAGGAGAGAGAGAGAGAGAGAGAGGGACAGAGGGAGACAGGAGAGAGAGGGGAGAGAGGGGGACAGAGAGAGCGAGAGAGAGGGGGCGAGAGAGAGAGAGAGCGAGAGAGGGGGACAGAGAGAGAGCACGAGGAGGGGGGACAGAGAGAGAGAGAGAGCGGGGGATAGAGAGCGAGAGGGGGGGACAGAGAGAGAGCGAGAGAGAGGACAGAGAGAGCGAGAGAGGGGGGACAGAGAGAGGGGAGACAGAGAGAGAGAGCGAGAGGGGGGGGACAGAGAGAGAGCGCGAGAGAGGGGGGGACAGAGAGAGGGGGACAGAGAGAGAGAGAGAGACAGAGAGAGAGAGCGAGAGAGGGGGACAGAGGGGGGGGAGAGAGAGAGAGAGCGAGAGAGGGGGGACAGAGAGAGAGAGCGAGAGAGACAGAGAGAGGGAGAGAGAGAGAGAGAGCGCGAGAGACAGAGAGAGAGAGCGAGAGAGGGGACAGAGAGAGAGAGCGAGAGACAGAGAGAGAGGAGCAGAGAGGGCGGACAGAGAGAGAGAGAGACAGAGAGGGCGGGACAGAGAGAGAGCCAGACACAGAGAGGGCAGACAGAGAGAGAGAGCCAGACACACAGAGAGAGAGAGCGAGAGAGGGGGGGGACAGAGAGAGACGAGAGAGGGGGGGACAGAGAGAGAGGGGGGGGACAGAGAGAGAGCACGAGAGAGGGGGACAGAGAGAGAGCGAGAGGGGGGACAGAGGGGCGGAGAGGGGGGACAGAGAGAGAGAGAGAGCGAGAGAGGGGGGGACAGAGAGAGAGAGAGAGGGGGACAGAGAGAGAGCGGGGGGGGACAGAGAGAGAGCGCGAGAGAGGGGGGACAGAGAGAGAGCGAGAGTGGGGGACAGAGAGAGGAGCGAGAGGGGGACAGAGAGAGAGCCGAGAGAGAGGGGACAGAGAGAGAGCGCGAGGGGGGGGACAGAGAGAGAGCGCGAGAGAGGGGGACAGAGAGAGAGAGGGGGACAGAGAGAGAGCGAGAGCGAGAGAGAGAGGGACAGAGAGAGAGAGAGACACAGAGAGAGAGGGACACACAGAGAGAGAGAGGGGGACGAGAGAGAGAGAGAGCAGAGAGAGCGGGGACAGAGACAGAGAGAGCGAGATATATACAGAGATATATATAGAGACAGATGGAGAGCGAGACAGAGAGACAGAGAGAGAGATATATATCAGAGAGGGGACAGATATATTTATGAGCGAGAGATATTTCGGGGAAGACAGAGAGCATACGAGACAGAGAGCGAGACAGAGAGAGCGAGAGAGACACCAGAGACAGAGGGGGGACAGAGAGAGCCAGAGACAGGGACAGAGACAGAGAGCGAGAGGGGGGACAGAGAGAGAGGGGGGGGACAGAGAGAGAGAGCGAGAGAGGGGGGACAGAGAGAGAGAGGGGACAGAGAGAGAGAGAGATGCGAGAGGGGGGACAGAGAGAGAGAGAGAGCGAGAGAGGACACAGAGAGAGAGAGCGAGAGAGAGGGGACAGAGAGAGAGAGAGAGAGAGGGGGACAGAGAGAGAGAGAGCAGAGAGGGGGGACAGAGAGAGAGCGAGAGACAGAGAGAGAGAGACAGAGAGAGCGAGAGAGAGAGAGCGAGAGACAGAGAGAGCGAGACAGAGAGACAGAGAGAGAGCCAGACACACGAGAGGGGGGACAGAGAGAGAGAGAGAGAGGGGGACAGACACAGAGAGGGGGACAGAGAGAGAGAGCGAGAGAGGGGGGGGACAGAGAGAGAGCGCGAGAGAGAGGGGGACAGAGAGAGAGCGAGAGAGGGGGGACAGAGAGAGCGAGAGAGGGGGGACAGAGAGAGAGAGAGAGAGAGGGGGACAGAGAGAGAGCAGAGCGAGAGAGAGAGAGAGAGAGAGCGAGAGAGAGAGCGGAGAGAGCCAGACAGAGAGAGAGCCAGACACAGAGAGAGCCAGAGAGAGAGAGAGGGAGGGAGAGCAGAGAGGGGGGAGAGAGAGAGAGCACGAGAGGGGGGGACAGAGAGAGAGAGCGAGAGAGGGGGACAGAGAGAGAGAGAGAGCGAGAGAGGGGGGGGACAGAGAGAGAGAGAGAGAGAGAGAGAGGGGGACAGAGAGAGAGAGAGAGAGACGAGAGACAGAGAGAGAGAGAGCGAGAGAGGGGGGGACAGAGAGAGAGAGCGAGAGACAGAGAGATTATCTAGAGACAGAGAGAGCGAGAGACAGAGAGAGCGAGAGACAGAGAGAGCGAGAGACAGAGAGAGCGAGACAGAGAGACAGAGAGACAGAGAGACAGAGAGACAGAGAGAGAGAGGGAGGGCACAGACAGAGAGGGGGAGAGCGAGAGAGGGGGACAGAGAGAGAGGCGCCAGACAGAGTGAGAGCCAGACACAGAGAGAGAGAGCCAGACAGAGACAGAGAGAGAGAGCCAGAGATAGACAGAGAGACAGAGAGAGAGGAGGGGGCAGAGAGACAGAGAGAGAGGGCCAGACAGAGAGAGGGGGAAGGGGGACAGAGAGAGAGGGGGAAGGGGACAGAGAGAGAGGGGGAAGGGGGACAGAGAGAGAGAGGGACAGAGAGAGATTCCCAAACCTTCCATAACAAAGCCATTACATACAGAGACATGAACCTGGAGAACAGTCCCCTAAGCAAACTAGTCCTGGGGCTTTGTTCACAAACTCAAACAGACCCCACAGAGCCTCAAGACAGCAACACAATTAGACCCAACCAAATCATGAGAAAACAAAAATATAATTACTTGACACATTGGGAAAGAATTAACCAAAAAACTAAGCAAACTAGAATGCTATTTGGCCCGTATACAGAGTACACACTGCCCACAAATTGGAGGTGGAAACTGAGCTGCACTTCCTAACTTCCTGCCAAATGTTTGACTATAGAGACAATTTCCCTCAGATTATACAGATCCACAAAGAAATTGAAATAAAAATCTATTTTGATAAACTCACATTTATACCAGGTGAAATACCATAGTGTGACATCACAGCAGCAATATTTGTGACACGTTGCCACAAGAAAATGGCAACCAGTGAAGAACAAACACCATTGTAAATACAACCCATATTTATTTATTTTCCCTTTTGTACTTGAACTATTTTCACATCGTTACAACACTGTATATAGACATATGACATTTTAAAATGCCTTTATTCTTATGGAACTTCTGAGTGTTTACGGTTCATTTTTTATTGTGTATTACGACAAAGCCTATTCCCCCTCAGGAAATTAAAAAGATTGGCATGGGTCCTGAGATCCTCGAAAGGTTCTACAGCTGCAACATCGAGAGCAACCTGACTGGTTGCCTCACTGCTTGGTATGGCAACTGCTCAGCCTCTGACCGCAAGGCACTACAGAGGGCAGTGCGTACGGCCCAGTACATCACTGGGGCTAAGCTGCCTGCCATCCAGGACCTCTACACCAGGCAGTGTCAGAGGAAGGCCATAAAAATTGTCCAAGACCCCAGCCACCCCAATCATAGACTGTTCTCTCTACTACCGCATAGCAAGTGGTACCGGAGTGCCAAGTCTAGGACAAAAAGGCTTCTCAACAGTTTTACCCCAAGCCATAAGACCCCTAAACAGGTAACCTAATGGTTACACGGGCTATTTGCATTGTGCCCCCAACCCAACCCCTCTTTTACACTGCTGCTACTCTCTGTTTGTCTTATATGCATAGTCACTTTAACTATACATTCATGTACATACTACCTCAATTGGGCCGACCAACCAGTGCTCCCGCAAATTGGCTAACCGGGCTATCTGCATTGTGTCCCGCCACCCGCCACCCCCTCTTTTACGCTACTGCTACTCTCTGTTCATCTTATATGCATAGTCACTTTAACCATATCTACATGTACATACTACCTCAATTAGCCTGACTAACCGGTGTCTGTATGTAACCTCGCTACTGTATATAGCCTGTCTTTTAACTGTTGTTTTATTTCTTTACTTACCTATTGTTCACCTAATACCTTTTTTGCACTCTTGGTTAGAGCCTGTAAGTAAGCATTTCACTGTAAGCTCTACACCTGTTGTATTCGGAGCACGTGACAAACTTTGATTTGATTTATCTACTTCACTTGCTTTGGCAATGTTAACATATGTTTCCCATACCAATAAACCCCTTAAATTGATTTGACAGACAGAGGGACCGAGAGAGACCGAGAGAGAGAGAGAGTAACCAACCAAGCAGGGACTTCCATAACGAGCCCCTTCAAACTCCCAGCATTCTCAGCTGCAAATGACCGTTTTAGAGCAGAGGGTTGAAATGTGTCACCCCTTGCCTGGCAAGCTGGGTAAACTTTAGAGATCCTGTGTCGGCCCACAGACACAGCTCGTAAACTTGCGGAATCCCAATCCCTGTACAGCAGAGCTATTCAATTCAATTCCGGCCCTGGTGGGCCCAAAAACGCCTGTTTTTCATCCTCTCCTTCTAAATCAGGGGCACCAGGTGAGTGCAACTAACTACCAGGTATACACAAAAAAAAAAAAACGTGTTGGCCCTCCAGGACCAGAATTGAATAGCCCTGCTGTATATACTGTACACACAAAACAACCAAGTCAACGTAGTCTTTATGGACCACAGGGGCAAATTCTATGAACAGAAACGCACTTATGCTCAAAAGCCACGAGAAGAAGTCAAGATAAAAGTTCAATGTGTCACATATAGGCAGTTAAAGTCAAGGATATTGATTAACTTCAAGCTTGAAGACCGATAGAATTCTCTGTAAACCTCATTCTAAACCCCAGTCTTGGTTTAGTGTCTTTGCTCCTCTGGTACCATGTCTAGTGTGTGTATAGCCCGTCCTTAACCAGCCATTGGTTGGCCTGCGAGGTGAGCCCACCACATCTGGTGTCCCTGGTCAGAGGTCAGGGACACACACTCAGACGAACATCCCAACACTGATGGGTGTTGGGGTGTGCTTCGAAAGAGAAAGTCCTATCCCACAGCGATAGGGGTGGGCCTGGACGCAGAGAGATGCAGCCTCACTACACTGCACACATCATAGTGTAATCGACTGAAGGTACAGATAGAAATGAAGCTGTCCTCCATAGAATAGGGCCAGTGGTAGGTAAAAGAAAAAGACAGAAAAATCAACTCAATAAAAGGAGAGAAGGTAGAAGTGTGGACATTGAATGGCGGCTAGAGGGCTGGACTTTCCTGTCATCCACATCAAGGTCGGGTATTTCTAGCGGTGTTCTTGAGAAAAGCTCTCCACCTCTGCCTCCTCAGAATGGACCCAGCTGAATACATATGGCCACCTACAGCTCTACGGCAACCGTCATCTACCACAACAGCCGAGCAAAATGGCCGTGGATAAAAGTCTCAGATAGGGAAATGATGATGAACAGCCCGTAATCATTTTAATAAAACATAGTGCTAGAATCCCAATGTGACAGGATCGATGCGGCGTGGTATGTAGGGAGAGCAATTAGGTGGTGATTCATTCCGTGTCCCTTTCATTGTCTGCTCCCTGCATCACACCGAGGCAGCTAATTGCCAGGAGATGACAGTAACACCCAGCAGACGTGATTCACCAGTGTCACCGTGTCCTGCCTGTCCTCCCATATGAAGGCTCTCGCTCTCTGTGACAGGGACAGACTTACACACATGGACAGCTACTTCTGTACCAGCGTGACACCACCAGCTTCCAGGAATTATGTCCAAATCCTTGCGACATGGGGCCATGCATTTCATCCTGAAACATGTGGTGATGGAGAAAATTAATGGTACGTCAATGGTCTCAGGGTCATGTCACAGTATCCTTGTGAATTCAAATTGCCATCAATAAAATGCAATTGTGTTCATTGTCCATAGCTTATATCTGCCCATACCATAACTCCACAGGGCACTCTGTTCACAACGTTGACATGAGCAAACTGCTCGCCCACCACAACGCCATACAAGCTGTCTGCCATCTGCCCTGTACAGTTGAAACCGGGAGTCATCCATAAAGAGCACCACTTCTCCAGCCTGCCAGTGGCCCTGGAAGGTGAGCATTTGCCCAGTGATGTCGATCACGACATCGAACTGCGGTCAGGACAAGACCCTACTGAGGATGACGAGCAGGCAGATGAGATTCCCTGAGACGGTTTCTGACAGTTTGTGCAGAAATTCTTCATTTGTGCAAACCCACAGTTTCATCAGCTATCCGGGTGGCTGGTCTCAGACGGTCCGACAGGTGACGATGCCTGATGTGGAGGTCTTGGGCTGGCGGGGTGGAACCTGGGCTGGCGTGGTGGTCCTGGGCTGGCATGGTTACACGAGGTCTGCGGTTGTGAGGCCTGTTGGACGTACTTCCAAATTCTCTAAAACAACATTGTTGGTTTATGGTAGAAAAATGAACATTAAATTATCTGGCAACAGCTCTGGTGGATATACCTATTTTTTCAATGACATTTTTACCCCTTTTTTTCTCCCCCCAATTTTGTGATATCCAATTGGTAGTTACAGTCTTGTCCCGTCGCTGCAACTCCCATACGGACTCGGAGAGGCGAAGGTCGAGAGCCATGCGTCCTCCGAAAAACACGACCCTGCCAAGCCATACTGCTTCTTGACACACTGCTTGCTTAACCCAGAAGCCAGCCGCACCAATGTGTCAATGCGTCAGCTTGCAGGCGCCCGGGCCGCCACAAGGAGTTGCTAGAGCGCGATGGGACAAGGAAATCTCGGCCGGCCAAACCCTCCCCTAACCTGGACAATGCAGTGCCAATTGTGCCTAATGGGTCTCCCGGTCATAGCCAGCTGTGACACAGCCTGGGATCAAACTCGGGGTTGTAGTGACGCCTCAAGCACTGAGATGCAGTGCCTGGGATATTTTATTTCAGTTCATAAGACATGGGACCAACACTTCACATGTTGCATTTGTACTTTTGTTAGTAAATATTTCTAGGTATTACTGCACTGTTGGAGCTAGAAACAAGCATTTTGCTTGCATGTGGGATAACATCTGCAAATCTGTGTACACAACAAACACTTTGATTTGAGTTATCATACACCAATATTATCTAAACCTTACCAAGGAAGGAAGTGAAGTACATAGAAAAAATGAAATTTGTCAGGAAACCAGCGTTTTTTCCAAGCTTGCGTTGGTCCAAAATGGACCCACAACTGAATGTTTTAACACCATCCTCTTCTCTCCTTTCACGTGGCAAATGCTGATGATGACTATCACTGAGTCAACACAGCAGCTAAGGAAAAGGGGGATATCTAGTCAGTTGTACAACTGAAGGCATTCAACTGAAATGTGTCTTCCGCATTTAACCCAACCCCTCTGTATCAGAGAGGTGTGGGGGGCTACCATAATCGACATGCATGGCTTCGGCACCCTAGGAAGTGGGTAAACTGGTTTGCTCAGGGGCAGAACAGATTTGTACCTTGTCAGCTCTGGGATTCAATCCAACAACCTTATGGTTACTGGCCCAACGCTCTAACCCAAGGGTGGGTAACTCCAGTCCTCGAGGGCCTAATTGGTGTCACATTTTTCTCTATCCCTAGCAAACACAGCTGATTAATCAACTTGCATTCTAAACTGAAGATCATGATTAGGTGATTATTGGAGTCAGGAGTGTTAGCTGGGGAAAAACTGTGACAACAATCAGGCCCTCGAGGCCTGGAATTGCCCACCCCTGCTCTAACCACCAGGCTACCAAGTCTCACCCCAATAGCTGATCACTGAGCTGATCACTGAGGAGAGAGACAGAGAGAGAATTGTCATTTTCTGGTATGACTTCTCAGAGATAACCACGTACATTTTTGGAGACAGGGCTCGCATCAAATCATTTGCGACCAACAAGCCAGTTAGATTGTCTAGGGAAAGGAAGTTGAATCTAACCTTGTTTCCAACCTCAGATAGGGGTTTAGGGGTTGGAGTAATTCCCCAAATCTCTGCTACTACCGTTACCAGTCTCTTCCAGCAGGCTCAGCCAAGTACTAAGGGGGACTAAGGCTGTGGATGGATACTCAGCTCAGTTCAAGAGCACTTCTACAATAATGCTTCTTCTACAATAATGCTCCCAGCAGATAAGTGATTATTATATTATATTATATATTTTTTAGAGGAAAAGGGGGGAAAAGGAATAACGAGAAGAGTAGCCAGTTTGGCGGAAATGATAATCCGTTCGTCCTTCCGTCTAGAGGCCCTGCTACAGCCAGGCTGGGGAAGTCATTAGGCCACAGGGAGAGCGTGTGTTCTCCTGCTCCATGCATGGAAGGGGCCTGGGCTCTGGAGTGACCTTGAGAGGCTCTTGAGGGGCAGGCTATTTCAGCCCTTGCTGGCCCACTTACAACAAGAGCTCTTCAGCGTGAAGAAACGTGTTGCTTGGGCCCCATCCATCAAGCCATCCATCTCAAGCCACAGACAGCCTGGCTCGCAGGGGCTGTGGAGCACGTTCCTCAGTGTACAGTACATTACCCTACCCCCGTCTCTCTGTGAGCTTTCCCAGTCCTACATGTGGATTCAGATTCAAAACATAACTGGGTCACGTTTGCCTCCGGCTGAAAAAGGTATGTGTAGAAGATGCAAAGGGAAATGGCAACTGATAAACATGAGCGATTGAGAAATGATTTTGCATCAACGTGAAGTAAGAAAATGGAACAGCCTCTTCAGTGAACAACCTGCTATCTAATCCTCCCAAACATCCTAGGGCTGTTTAATGACTAAGCTCCTTGACTAGAATACAGTATATACATATGAAGTGGGTACAACGTATGTGAACATTATTAAAGTGACCAGGGTTCAATGACCATGTAAATAGGGCAGCAGTCTCTAAGGCTGGTTGCTCCAATTCAGTCAGACTGCATGGTTCTGGAAAACCGCAGAGTTCTATTCCAGAACATTCTCCTCCTTGGAGCTCCCTCTCCCCTCTCCCTGCAAGCGCCACAGTTGCCATATGGAGAGGAGAGGAGTGACCAGATGTTTCATTCATAATAGATATGATCAGCCTCATTAGGGTGACCACAGCAGAGCAACAACAGCAGCAGCTTGATACATGATATTGCCCCATTCTGTCAGTTTACTAAAGCCTCAGATGTACTCTACAACACCACAGCCAGCTATGCAAAACAACAGTACTGTACATATTGCTAATGCATACCGCTTGAAGAGAGGAACAGAAGACGCCAAATTGAACACAGTCTGTGGTCTAGGAAGGGGAGTACATCTCCCCAGTGATCTAAACACAGCCAACGTGTGTGATTACCGTCTCCTGTTTTAGCCAATCACCTGGGTCGTGCTCCACTTTCTCCAGAGCCTCCTGTAATGGTTTAAACCTCAGCAATTCAAACTTCTAGTTAAATAAACCCTTGCTTAAGTATGCCATGTTTAAATATTTAGTTGAGAAAGACTGGCTGGAAGGGGGGAAGGATCAGTCAAACAGTGGTGGGTCTGCCTAAGGGGGTTCTGTCTGTCCATTATTGCCAGGGACCAGGAGGGAGAACAGTGCTCTGCTTATGTCCACTTATAGCTCCGTTTGATTTTCAATTTGTTATCAATACAACTCAAGGTCATGGCAGAACATTCCTCAGACAACTGTCTCGGGAGAGTCTCCTCCTTGCTGTTCCACAAAAAAATAAAATCCAGTAGACTAAGAAAACAGAAGATTTACGTTAATTCAGTTTTTATAACTGCCATTTTAAAATCTGTCAGATGTCATTTGTGCCAGTAAGGGCACACCTCTAAACTTAGAGAGACAACAAGTGGCAATTAATGTGTACTGGCAAAAAAGACCATACAGGGCTCTTGCTTTCTTAAAGGCGTGCACACTCACATACACACTGCAGTCTGGTAAATGTATCAGGGTTAGGGATCAGGGAAGGCGTGGACCCGAGTCCAGGATGGACTGCTATAGCTTCCTGTTACAGGAGAGCGAGCGAGAGAGAAAGCCAGGACACTCATTCATCTGCTAAGAAAAATATTACCCTTGGCTCCTGTTTTAAATATCTTTGTAATTTGCAATAGCAAATATAAAACCTCTGAAAAATCAGATCAGAGTCCAATCAGCCTATTACTTGCCTGTTACAAACACCAAGCTCCAGTCAGTTCCATGGGTTGGTGTGTGTGTGTCAAAATACGATTGTTTAGAAGCTTTTCGTACAGAAACAATCTGCTACTGTAAACCCCATCTGAATACACACAACAAGACATGAGGAAATATCAGAATGAGCCATGTCTACCCTGGAATAAACAACAGACCTGGTTTCTTCACTAATCCATTTCTACCCTTCCGCTGTCACCTCAATAATCCAACCTAAAGCCTTTCACTTGGATAACTTTCTCATGGGGGACTTATGCTTTTAGTACTACAGGCTATTCTGAAATAAAAATGTATTTAATTGATAGAGATTTTGCAGAATAAGTGAAGTTATAAGAATAAGCAAAGGTGTGTCGAGCCAGGAATAAATAGAGTTGTCTGTTATGAACAGATTAAACGAGATGAAGAGAAAAGGGGGGATTTAAAACACTTCAACCTGATTTCAGAGCCAGCAGAACAAAAAGCTTATCTAAGTGGTCAATAAAGTCATAAAGAGGATGACTTCCTAACCACACAGCAGAGGTTCTGGGAGGAGGAGGAAGGGGGTCCTCATCCAATTAACAGTGTTTCATCTCAACCAACCCTGAAATAAAACAACCACCCTTCCAATTCACCAACTATTAAAAGGACTTTCATCATCTGATTTCCTGCATCAAGCTGTGATCGATGATGAGCCGATGACACACAAGCTCCACGTCGATATGGACCACCGCTGCTTTCTCCACAGGGGAGGTCTGGTCCAGCTCCGGTAGCAGTTATGGATTGGTAACTGACGAGGGATTGGCAGTTCTAGGATCTTTGGAATGAGCTGTGGATCTCTGTTAACAGACATAGAGTGAGTGTGACCCCACCACTCAAACAGCGTAGTGTTGAAACTGTTTGGAGGTCTGAGACAGCACTAAGGAATAGATGGATGACTCATTTAGAATCCACGTGTACTGTGTAATCATGAAAACTCAGCAGAACACACAGACATGCACAAATACACACACACACACACACACACACACACACACACACACACACAAAGGGTGGAGGTTGAGACAATCAGGAGCCCCTCTACCACGTCTTTCCCCGCTCCCCACTGTAGCTCCTATTACCCCCCCTCATGTAGTCTGGAAATCAGTGAGAGAGCAACACCCTGAGAGGAACTAAATGACCCTGGCACAAGGCTGTTCATAACACCCAGCCTGCCATTCGCCCCTGTTTATTTGAACTGTGAACCACACAGTGTATGTGTGTATAGAGAGGGAGGGCGAAGCCGGCTATTATAAAGTAAATCCTGTGTCCTGCCCCTTTCACACTCTGAGCACGTTTATCTCCCCGCAGGCGCCCGGCGCTCCTGTGGTTCTCCAGGCACAGACAGTCCTCTGTGTGCCCAGCCAGGGCTGCACGGCACAGGCATGGAGAGAACAAACACCCCCTGCCCTCCTGGAGCCCCAGAGCCCAGACACAGGACATGCTGTGACCCACATATGGGAAGCCCTCTCAGCATTGGACTACCGCCTGCTAGGCCCCCTCCACTCACTGCACAAGGCCAGTGATTATGTATGGAGATTATTCAAAGCAGTCCCTGTGATGGAGGGAGACTGGAGGAACAGTGTGTTTGGGATTTGGTTCTTGGTAACAGTGCCTGGGGGTAGTGGAGGATGAGAGACTGTATCATAAATGAACCCACTGTTTTAATCCACAGCCTGGAAGGACTGTGCTACCAACCCAGATACCATAAGATCTCAAAACAACTCTAGGATCATGCACACCCAAACTGAAGAGATACATGTACAATATGGAGTCCCTCCGTAGTTTTCGGAGTTCACTTATTGCAGGGGGCGGTGTAAATGTACTGAGATCTAAAATAGCAGACATTTACCTTGTCTGACATTTCTGAAGTACTGGTTGGCTGTAATTCTGCTGCTGCTAACTGTCGCTATTTGTAACCCTCATCTATCCATGTGTGGGTTGCTTTTAAATAGCACCACATAAATCAATGGAAATAAAAAAAAAAGACCACTCTGATGACGTGGTAATATTGACCAGGAAAACCAGATAGCAATGCTGTCACGTTCTACATAGGCCTCCAATATGAATATGATGTGTCAGGCTCAAGCCCTTCTCCATTATACGCTAGTTAGACACAGTGTAAATATTCAATCATTAGAAAAGTATAACATTGCATATTTGCTACTGAACGTCAGCTGAGGTCTGTTTTGGGATAATAAGAACACAAACAAATAATCAGCAGCACAATTTTCCTTCTGAAGACTTCAATCCACTTTAGATTCCCCCGAAAGCCCCTTTGACTCTTAAACTTGGCGTTAACATTTACGTTTTTAGGAATGTAGCTGACACTCCTATTCAGAGCAACTTACAGGAGCAATTAGGGTTAAGTGCCTTGCTCAAGGGCACTGACAGATCTTTCACCTAGTCTGCTTGGGGATTCAAACCAGCAACCTTTCGGTTACTGGCCCAACGCTCTTAAATGTTTATGATACAGCCTTCGTGCCACTGCTCTGCTAGCCAGAAGACAGCGCTGCCTGGTGTCCAGTTGAATCACCCTCAGCCTGCCCACCCAGCCTTAAGGAGGATGAGCAGGTCAGAGAAAAGAGAGAAAGAGAGAAAGAGAGAGAAACAGAGAGAGAGTGAATGAGAGAGAGAAGGAGAGGGGGGGAGAGAGAGCGAATGAGAGAGAGACAGCATGAGAGAGGTCATTTATCTGACTTGCTCAAAATCACATCCTGTTGCTACCTAAACTCCATTGATTACTCAAGAAACGCAGATCCTTTCATGTGGACATAGGGGAGGTTAACCATTTCATATCAATACAGCTTCAGTTTCTTTAGATCCTGTAAATGGATGGATAAACACAGAAATAAAAAACAAGCCGTATAAGATGTCTTCCACGTTAGAAAAGGACCTGAGTGAGCACATTTGTTGATGACATAGCATGAATCTGAGGGTTGCACAAAAAAGTTGAACACATGAACCCTGCCATCTGGGACGCATTTAGTATGCATGTGCAAATGATTACATATTTTCCAAAAAGAACATTTGAGAAGTCTTTAACCTTTTGACACAAATTTGAATGTTATTTTCTGACTTAAGCATAAGTAAGCAAAGTATAGTGTCTGCCAAACAAAGAGATAGATTCAGAGACAGAAGAGAGAGAGAGAGGCAGCAAGAGAGCGAGAGAGGCAGCGAGAGAGCGAGCGAGAGACACAGAGGCAGCGAGAGAGCGAGCGAGAGAGAGAGACACAGAGGCAGCGAGAGAGAGAGAGAGAGACACAGAGGCAGCGAGAGAGAGAGAGAGAGAGAGAGAGACACAGAGGCAGCGAGAGAGAGAGAGAGAGAGACACAGAGGCAGCGAGAGAGAGAGAGAGAGAGACACAGAGGCAGCGAGAGAGAGAGAGAGAGACACAGAGGCAGCGAGAGAGAGAGAGAGAGACAGAGGCAGCGAGAGAGAGAGAGAGAGACACAGAGGCAGCGAGAGAGAGAGAGAGAGACAGAGGCAGCGAGAGAGAGAGAGAGAGACACAGAGGCAGCGAGAGAGAGACACAGAGACAGAGACAGAGAGAGAGCCACACACACAGAGAGAGAGAGAGAGAGAGAGAGAGAGCCACATACACAGAGAGAGAGAGAGACAGAGGCAGTGAGAGAGAGAGGCAGCGAGAGAGAGAGAGCGAGAGAGCGCGAGAGAGCCACACACACAGAGAGATCGAGACACGAGAGAGAGACACAGAGAGAGAGACACAGAGAGAGAGACAGAGAGAGAGAGAGACAGAGAGAGAGAGAGACACAGAGAGAGAGAGACACAGAGAGAGAGAGAGTGAGAGAGAGAGAGAGAGGGACAGCGACATTGAAAGAACGAGAGGGACAGAGAAAGAGCGAGAGAGGGACAGAGAGAGAGAGAAAGACAGGGACCGAGACAGAGAGAGAGACACACACAGAGGGAGAGAGAGGGACAGCGACATTGAAAGAGCGAGAGGGACAGAAAGAGGGGGGGAACAAGAGGGGGAGGGACACAGAGAGGGACACAGAGAGAGCGAGAGAGAGACACACACAGAGAGACAGATCGACATTGAAAAAGCAAGAGACACAGAGAGAGACTGAGACAGAAATTGGATTTATACCAAAACATAGCACGACTGATCATATTTACACCCTACACACCCCTGATAGGTAAACATGTCCACCAAAATAATTCCAACATATACACTTGCTTTATTGACTTCCAAAATGCATTTGATTCTATTTGGCATACAGGACTGTTCTACAAAGTTATTGAAAGTGGTGTAGGGGTAAAACATGACTATTATATCAATGTATACTGGTAATGCGTGCAGCATTAAAATAGTCAAGAACAGAATTCTTTAACCATGGGCGGGGCCTTCGCCAGGGTTGCAATCTGAGCCCTGCACTCTTCAATATTTACATCAATGGATTACCCACTATTCTGGAAAAATCCCCAGCCCCTGGTGTTAGTCTCCACAAGGTTAAATGCCTCCTCTTCGCAGATGACCTATGCCACCTACAGCACATGGCCTACAGCAGAGCCTGGATCTGCTAGAGCAGTACTGCCAGACCTGGGCCCTGGCAGTAAACCCCAAAAATACTAAAATAATGATTTTCCAGAGAAGATCCAGATCTCAGGGAATTAGACAAAGTTCTCAATTGGTACAACATATATAGAGTACTGCACACACTACAATTACTTAGGTTTAAATATGGACACCTTAATGAGGCAGTGAATGAACTGAGAGAAAGCACGCAGGGCATTCTACGCCATTAAAAACAAATTCAAATTGAAATACCTATTCAAATTTGGCTAAAATTAATTGAATGTATCATTGAACCAATTGCACTTTATGGTAGTGAGGTGTGGGGTCCACTTGCAAAACAAGATATCATCAAATGGGACAAACACCCCATTGAAACCCTGCATGCAGAGTTCTATAAGATTCTCCTACATGTCCAGAGGAAAACTACAAACAATGGATGCAGGGCAGAATTAGGCCAATATCCACCATTAATAAAAACTCAAAAAAAGAGCAATTAAGTTTTGCAAACATCTAAAATACAGTGACACCCTCTCATATCATTACCAAGCCCTGCAATGCCAAGAGCTGAGCAAAGAAAAGAGTCCACTCATCCAGCTGGTCTTGGGGCGGAGTTCACAAACCTATTCTACTAACACACTGAAGCCTCAGGACCAGAACATCCAACCAATCAGAATATACCAAATTATAACAGTCAAAACAAAACTACATTGCTTATTGGGAAACACAAGCACAAAGCAAAATGCAGTGCTTTCTGGCCCTAAATCGACAGTACACCGTGGCCAACTATTTGACCATGGTTACTGATCAAAACCTTTGAAAACCTTGACAAAGTACAGACTCAGTGAGCACAACCTTGCCATTGAGAAGGATAGACACAGGAAAACCTGGCTCCCTGTAGAGGAAAGGCTATGCAACCACTGCACAACAGCAGAACCTGAGACAGAGCTGCATTTCCTGACAAAATGTAAAAAATATAAAACAATTAGAGTGTCATTTCCCCAAATTTGAAACCCTTAAAGGTTTCAAAGACCTCTCGGATGAGAATAGACTACCCGTCCTGTTGAGGGAGGACGCAGAGAGCTGTGGGTTGGCAGCGCACTACATTGCTGCCTGCCATAAGATAAGGGACAGTGTCTGACAGACCAATCAACCTGCACGTCCTCTACTGTAATGCTTATTGTTAATGTTCAATGTATGATTATTTTGACCCTTGGTTACTGTTGTCCCGTTGACAATTTTGATTCTTATTATCTTAAAATTGTAAATCCAAAGTAAGCTTTGGCAATATGTACATTGTTACATCATGCCATGAAAGCAAATTGATTTTAATTGAGAGCGAGAGAGCGACACACACAGAGCGAGAGAGAGCGAGCGAGAGAGGGGGGGCCAGAGAGCGAGAGCGAGCGCGAGAGAGAGCGAGGGGGGGCCAGAGAGCGAGAGCGAGCGAGGGGGGCCAGAGAGCGAGCGAGGGGGCCAGAGAGAGAGCGAGGGGGGACAGAGAGAGAGAGAGAGAGAGAGCGAGGGGGGGACAGAGAGAGAGAGAGAGCGAGAGCGAGGGGGACAGAGAGAGAGCGAGAGCGAGGGGGACAG
Source organism: Oncorhynchus tshawytscha (assembly GCF_018296145.1). Classification (NCBI taxonomy): domain Eukaryota; kingdom Metazoa; phylum Chordata; class Actinopteri; order Salmoniformes; family Salmonidae; genus Oncorhynchus; species Oncorhynchus tshawytscha. Next base: position 35,691,942 of record NC_056435.1, on the reverse strand, counting down.
AGAGAGAGCGAGAGCGAGGGGGGACAGAGAGAGAGCGAGAGAGGGGGGACAGAGGGCAAGAGAGAGGGGGACAGAGAGAGAACGCGGGACAGAGAGAGAGCGAGAGAGGGGGAGAGCGAGAGAGGGGGGAGAGCGAGAGAGGGGGGACAGAGAGAGAGAGCGAGAGAGGGGGGACAGAGAGAGAGAGCGAGAGAGGGGGGGGACAGAGAGAGAGAGCGAGAGAGGGGGACAGAGAGAGAGAGCGCGAGAGGGGGGGACAGAGAGAGAGCGCGAGAGGGGGGACAGAGAGAGAGCGCGAGAGGGGGGGACAGAGAGAGAGCGAGAGGGGGGGACGGAGAGAGAGCGCGAGAGGGGGACAGAGAGAGAGCGCGAGAGGGGGGACAGAGAGAGAGCGAGAGAGGGGGGACAGAGAGAGCGAGAGAGGGGGGACAGAGAGAGCGAGAGAGGGGGGACAGAGAGAGAGCGAGAGAGGGGGGGGACAGAGAGAGAGAGCGAGAGAGGGGGGACAGAGAGAGAGCGAGAGAGGGGGACAGAGAGAGAGAGAGAGAGAGGGGGGACAGAGAGAGAGCGCGAGAGAGGGGGGACAGAGAGAGAGCGCGAGAGGGGGGGACAGAGAGAGCGAGAGAGGGGGGACAGAGAGAGAGAGCGAGAGAGGGGGGACAGAGAGAGAGCGAGAGCGAGACACAGAGAGAGAGCCAGACACACAGAGAGAGAGAGCGAGAGAGACAGAGAGGAAGAGAGAGACAGAGCGAGAGAGGGGGGGACAGAGAGAGAGAGCACGAGAGGGGGGACAGAGAGAGAGAGAGAGAGAGCGAGAGAGGGGGGACAGAGAGAGAGAGCGAGAGAGGGGGACAGAGAGAGAGAGAGCGAGAGAGGGGGGCAGAGAGAGAGAGAGCGAGAGAGGGGGGCAGAGAGAGAGAGAGCGAGAGAGGGGGGGCAGAGAGAGAGAGCGAGAGAGGGGGGCAGAGAGAGAGAGAGAGCGAGAGAGGGGGGCAGAGAGAGAGAGAGCGAGAGAGGGGGCAGAGAGAGAGAGAGCGAGAGAGGGGGGCAGAGAGAGAGAGAGCGAGAGAGGGGGGACAGAGAGAGAGAGCGAGAGGGGGACAGAGAGAGAGCGAGAGAGGGGGGACAGAGAGAGAGCGAGAGCGGGACAGAGAGAGAGCGAGAGCGAGGGGGACAGAGAGAGAGCGAGAGGGGGACAGAGAGAGAGCGAGGGGGACAGAGAGAGAGCGAGAGGGGGGACAGAGAGAGAGCGAGAGGGGGACAGAGAGAGAGCGAGAGAGGGGACAGAGAGAGAGCGAGAGGGGGACAGAGAGAGAGCAAGAGCGAGAGCGGGAGAGAGAGAGAGAGCGAGAGCGAGGGGGACAGAGAGAGAGCGCGGGACAGAGAGAGAGAGCGAGAGAGGGGGGACAGAGAGAGAGAGCGAGAGGACAGAGAGAGAGAGCGAGAGAGGGGGAGCGAGAGAGAGGGAGAGAGGGGGACAGAGAGAGAGCGAGAGAGGGGGGACAGAGAGAGAGCGAGAGAGGGGGGACAGAGAGAGAGCGAGAGAGGGGGGGACAGAGAGAGAGCGAGAGAGGGGGGACAGAGAGAGAGCGAGAGAGGGGGGACAGAGAGAGAGCGAGAGAGGGGGGACAGAGAGAGAGCGAGAGAGGGGGACAGAGAGAGAGCGAGAGAGGGGGGACAGAGAGAGAGCGAGAGAGGGGGACAGAGAGAGAGCGAGAGAGGGGGGACAGAGAGAGAGCGAGAGGGGGGGACAGAGAGAGAGCGAGAGGGGGAGGACAGAGAGAGAGCGAGGGGGAGGACAGAGAGAGAGAGAGGGGGGAGGACAGAGAGAGCGAGAGAGGGGGAGGACAGAGAGAGAGAGAGAGGGGGAGGACAGAGAGAGAGCGAGAGAGGGGGGGACAGAGAGAGAGCGAGAGAGGGGGACAGAGAGAGAGCGAGAGGGGGGAGGACAGAGAGAGAGCGAGAGAGGGGGACAGAGAGAGAGAGCGAGAGAGGGGGGGGACAGAGAGAGAGCGAGAGAGGGGGGGACAGAGAGAGAGCGAGAGAGGGGGGACAGAGAGAGAGCGAGAGAGGGGGAGAGCGAGAGAGGGGGGAGAGAGAGAGAGGGGAGAGCGAGAGAGGGGGGACAGAGAGAGAGGGAGAGAGCGGGGACAGAGAGAGAGCGAGGACAGAGAGAGAGCGAGAGAGGGGGACAGAGAGAGAGCGAGAGAGGGGGGACAGAGAGAGAGCGAGAGAGGGGGGACAGAGAGAGAGCGAGAGAGGGGGGACAGAGAGAGAGCGAGAGAGGGGGACAGAGAGAGAGCGAGAGAGGGGGGACAGAGAGAGAGCGAGAGAGGGGGACAGAGGGAGAGCGAGAGGGGGGACAGAGGAGAGCGAGAGAGGGGGACAGAGAGAGAGCGAGAGAGGGGGGACAGAGAGAGAGCGAGAGAGGGGGACAGAGAGAGAGCGAGAGAGGGGGGGACAGAGAGAGAGCGAGAGAGGGGGAACAGAGAGAGCGAGAGAGGGGGGGGGAGAGAGAGCGAGAGAGGGGGGACAGAGAGAGAGCGAGAGAAGGGGGACAGAGAGAGAGCGAGAGAGGGGGGGACAGAGAGAGAGCGAGAGAGGGGGGGACAGAGAGAGAGACAGAGAGCGAGAGAGCGAGAGAGAGCGAGAGAGGGGGGGACAGAGAGAGAGAGCGAGAGAGGGGGACAGAGAGAGAGAGAGCGAGAGGGGGGGGCAGAGAGAGAGAGAGCGAGAGAGGGGGGCAGAGAGAGAGCGAGAGAGGGGGGGACAGAGAGAGCGAGAGAGGGGGGGGACAGAGAGAGAGCGAGAGAGGGGGACAGAGAGAGAGAGCGAGAGCGAGGGGGACAGAGAGAGAGCGAGAGAGAGGGGGACAGAGAGAGCGAGAGAGCGAGAGGGGGGACAGAGAGAGAGCGAGGGGGACAGAGAGAGAGCGAGGGGGACAGAGAGAGCGAGAGAGGGGGACAGAGAGAGAGCGAGGGGGACAGAGAGAGCGAGAGAGGGGGACAGAGAGAGAGCGAGAGAGGGAGGGGACAGAGAGAGAGCGAGAGAGGGGGACAGAGAGAGAGAGCGAGAGAGGGGGGACAGAGAGAGCGAGAGGGACAGAGAGAGAGCGAGAGGGGGGGACAGAGAGAGAGGGGGACAGAGAGAGAGACAGAGAGCGAGAGAGCGAGAGAGGGGGACAGAGAGAGAGCGAGAGAGGGGAGACAGAGAGCGAGAGAGCGAGAGAGGGGGACAGAGAGAGAGCGAGAGAGAGGGGGACAGAGAGAGCGAGAGAGGGGGACAGAGAGAGAGCGAGAGAGGGGGACAGAGAGAGAGCGAGAGAGGGGGGGACAGAGAGAGAGCGAGAGAGGGGGGACAGAGAGAGAGCGAGAGAGGGGGACAGAGAGAGAGCGAGAGAGGGGGGACAGAGAGAGAGCGAGAGGGGGGGACAGAGAGAGAGCGAGAGAGGGGGACAGAGAGAGAGCGAGAGAGGGGGGGACAGAGAGAGAGCGAGAGAGGGGGGACAGAGAGAGAGCGAGAGAGGGGGGGGAGAGACGAGAGGGGGGACAGAGAGAGAGCGAGAGAGGGGGGACAGAGAGAGAGCGAGAGAGGGGGACAGAGAGAGAGCGAGAGAGGGGGGGACAGAGAGAGAGCGAGAGAGGGGGGACAGAGAGAGAGCGAGAGAGGGGGGACAGAGAGAGAGCGAGAGAGGGGGGGACAGAGAGAGAGCGAGAGAGGGGGGACAGAGAGAGAGCGAGAGAGGGGGGACAGAGAGAGAGCGAGAGAGGGGGGACAGAGAGAGAGCGAGAGAGGGGGGACAGAGAGAGAGCGAGAGGGGGGGGGACAGAGAGAGAGCGAGAGAGGGGGGGACAGAGAGAGAGCGAGAGGGGGGGAGGACAGAGAGAGCGAGAGAGGGGGACAGAGAGAGAGAGCGAGAGAGGGGGACAGAGAGAGAGCGAGAGAGGGGGGACAGAGAGAGAGCGAGAGAGGGGGGAGAGCGAGAGAGGGGGGGGGAGAGCGAGAGAGGGGGAGAGCGAGAGAGGGGGAGAGCGAGAGAGGGGGAGAGCGAGAGAGGGGGAGAGCGAGAGAGGGGAGAGCGAGAGAGGGGGGACAGAGAGACAGAGAGAGAGCGAGGGGACAGAGAGAGCGAGAGAGGGGTGGACAGAGAGAGAGAGCGAGAGAGGGGGGACAGAGAGAGAGAGCGAGAGGGACAGAGAGAGCGAGAGAGGGGGGGACAGAGAGAGAGCGAGGACAGAGAGAGAGGGGGACAGAGAGAGAGACAGAGAGAGAGAGGGGGAGGCATAGAGAGAGAGGGGGACAGAGAGAGAGAGCGAGAGAGGGGGGACAGAGAGAGAGCGAGAGAGGGGGACAGAGAGAGAGAGAGAGCGAGAGCGGGGGGACAGAGAGAGAGCGAGAGAGAGGGGGACAGAGAGAGAGCGAGAGAGAGAGAGCGAGGGGACAGAGAGAGCGAGAGAGGGGGACAGAGAGAGAGCGAGAGAGGGGGACAGAGGGCAAGAGAGAGAGGGGGGACAGAGAGAGAGCGAGAGAGGGGGGACAGAGAGAGAGAGAGAGAGGGGGGGACAGAGAGAGAGAGAGAGAGCGAGAGGGGGGGGACAGAGAGAGAGCGAGAGAGAGGGGGACAGAGAGAGAGCGAGAGAGAGAGAGGAGGGGGACAGAGAGAGCGAGAGAGGGGGACAGAGAGCGAGCGAGAGAGGGGGACAGAGAGCGAGCGAGAGAGGGGGGGACAGAGAGCGAGCGAGAGAGGGGGACAGAGAGCGAGCGAGAGAGGGGGACAGAGAGCGAGCGAGAGAGGGGGGGACAGAGAGAGAGAGCGAGAGAGAGGGGGGACAGAGAGAGAGAGCGAGAGAGGGGGGACAGAGAGAGAGAGCGAGAGAGGGGGGGACAGAGAGAGAGAGAGCGAGAGAGGGGGGACAGAGAGAGAGAGCGAGAGAGGGGGACAGAGAGAGAGAGCGAGAGAGGGGGACAGAGAGAGAGAGCGAGAGGGGGGGACAGAGAGAGAGAGCGCGAGAGGGGGACAGGACAGAGAGAGAGCGCGAGAGAGGGCGGGACAGAGAGAGAGAGAGCGAGAGAGGGCGGGACAGAGAGAGAGAGACGAGAGAGGGCGGGACAGAGAGAGAGAGAGCGAGAGAGGGCGGGACAGAGAGAGAGAGAGCGAGAGAGGGCGGGACAGAGAGAGAGAGAGCGAGAGAGGGCGGGACAGAGAGAGAGAGAGCGAGAGAGGGCGGGACAGAGAGAGAGAGAGCGAGAGAGGGCGGGACAGAGAGAGAGCGAGAGAGGGGGGACAGAGAGAGCGAGAGAGGGGGACAGAGAGAGAGAGCGAGAGAGGGGGACAGAGAGAGAGCGCGAGAGAGGGGGACAGAGAGAGAGCGAGAGGGGGACAGAGAGAGAGCGCGAGAGGGGGGACAGAGAGAGAGCGCGAGAGGGGGGACAGAGAGAGAGCGCGAGAGGGGGGACAGAGAGAGAGCGCGAGAGAGGGGGACAGAGAGAGAGAGCGAGAGAGGGGGGGACAGAGAGAGAGCGCGAGAGAGGGGGGACAGAGAGAGAGCGAGAGAGAGGGGGACAGAGAGAGAGCGCGAGAGAGGGGGGACAGAGAGAGAGCGCGAGAGAGGGGGACAGAGAGAGAGAGAGAGAGCAGAGAGGGGGGACAGAGAGAGAGCGAGAGCGAGAGAGAGAGCGAGAGAGAGCGAGAGAGAGCCAGACACAGAGAGAGAGCCAGACACACAGAGAGAGAGAGAGAGAGACAGAGAGCGAGAGAGGGGGGGGACAGAGAGAGAGAGCACGAGAGGGGGGACAGAGAGAGAGCGAGAGAGGGGGGGACAGAGAGAGAGAGAGAGAGAGCGAGAGGGGGGGACAGAGAGAGAGAGAGAGCGAGAGAGGGGGACAGAGAGAGAGAGAGAGAGAGAGCGAGAGAGGGGGACAGAGAGAGACAGAGAGAGCGAGAGAGGGGGGACAGAGAGAGAGAGAGCGAGAGAGGGGGGGACAGAGAGAGAGAGCAGAGAGGGGGACAGAGAGAGAGAGCGAGAGACAGAGAGAGCGAGAGACAGAGAGAGCGAGAGACAGAGAGAGCGAGAGACAGAGAGCGAGAGAGAGCCAGACACAGAGAGAGAGCCAGACACACAGAGAGAGCCAGACACACAGAGAGAGAGAGCGAGAGAGACAGAGAGGAGAGAGGGGGGACAGAGAGAGAGAGCACGAGAGGGGGGGACAGAGAGAGAGCGAGAGAGGGGGACAGAGAGAGAGAGCGAGAGAGGGGGACAGAGAGAGAGAGAGAGCGAGAGAGGGGGGGACAGAGAGAGAGAGAGAGCGAGAGAGGGGGGACAGAGAGAGAGAGAGAGAGCGAGAGAGGGGGACAGAGAGAGAGAGAGCGAGAGGGGGGACAGAGAGAGAGAGAGCGAGAGAGGGGGACAGAGAGAGAGCGAGAGACAGAGAGAGCGAGAGACAGAGAGAGCGAGAGACAGAGAGAGCGAGAGACAGAGAGAGCGAGACAGAGAGACAGAGAGAGAGAGCGCGAGGGGGGGGACAGAGAGAGAGCGCGAGAGGGGGGGACAGAGAGAGAGCGCGAGAGGGGGGGACAGAGAGAGAGCGAGAGGGGGGGACAGAGAGAGAGCGAGAGAGGGGGGACAGAGAGAGAGAGCGAGAGAGGGGGACAGAGAGAGAGCGCGAGAGAGGGGGGGACAGAGAGAGAGCGCGAGAGAGGGGGGACAGAGAGAGAGCGCGAGAGAGGGGGACAGAGAGAGAGAGAGCGAGAGAGGGGGACAGAGAGAGAGCGAGAGCGAGAGAGAGAGCGAGAGAGAGCGAGAGAGAGAGCGAGAGAGAGCCAGACACAGAGAGAGAGCCAGACACACAGAGAGAGCCAGACACACAGAGAGAGAGAGAGAGCGAGAGAGACAGAGAGCGAGAGAGGGGGGACAGAGAGAGAGAGCACGAGAGGGGGGACAGAGAGAGAGAGAGAGCGAGAGAGGGGGGACAGAGAGAGAGAGAGAGAGAGAGAGACAGAGAGAGAGAGAGAGAGCGAGAGAGGGGGACAGAGAGAGAGAGAGAGAGCAGAGAGGGGGACAGACAGAGAGAGAGAGAGACAGGGGACAGAGAGAGAGAGAGCGAGAGAGGGGGACAGAGAGAGAGAGACGAGAGACAGAGAGAGAGAGACAGAGAGAGCGAGAGACAGAGAGAGCGAGAGACAGAGAGAGCGAGACAGAGAGACAGAGAGACAGAGAGACAGAGAGAGACAGAGAGAGAGAGGGGGAGGGCACAGACAGAGAGGGGAGAGCGAGAGAGGGGGGACAGAGAGACAGAGAGAGAGGGCGCCAGACAGAGTGAGAGCCAGACACAGAGAGAGAGAGCCAGACAGAGACAGAGAGAGAGAGCCAGAGATAGACAGAGAGACAGAGAGAGAGGAGGGGGGCAGAGAGACAGAGAGAGAGGGCCAGACAGAGAGAGGGGGAAGGGGACAGAGAGAGAGGGGGAAGGGGGACAGAGAGAGAGGGGGAAGGGGGACAGAGAGAGAGAGGGACAGAGAGAGATTCCCAAACCTTCCATAACAAAGCCATTACATACAGAGACATGAACCTGGAGAACAGTCCCCTAAGCAAACTAGTCCTGGGGCTTTGTTCACAAACTCAAACAGACCCCACAGAGCCTCAAGACAGCAACACAATTAGACCCAACCAAATCATGAGAAAACAAAAATATAATTACTTGACACATTGGGAAAGAATTAACCAAAAAACTAAGCAAACTAGAATGCTATTTGGCCCGTATACAGAGTACACACTGCCCACAAATTGGAGGTGGAAACTGAGCTGCACTTCCTAACTTCCTGCCAAATGTTTGACTATAGAGACAATTTCCCTCAGATTATACAGATCCACAAAGAAATTGAAATAAAAATCTATTTTGATAAACTCACATTTATACCAGGTGAAATACCATAGTGTGACATCACAGCAGCAATATTTGTGACACGTTGCCACAAGAAAATGGCAACCAGTGAAGAACAAACACCATTGTAAATACAACCCATATTTATTTATTTTCCCTTTTGTACTTGAACTATTTTCACATCGTTACAACACTGTATATAGACATATGACATTTTAAAATGCCTTTATTCTTATGGAACTTCTGAGTGTTTACGGTTCATTTTTTATTGTGTATTACGACAAAGCCTATTCCCCCTCAGGAAATTAAAAAGATTGGCATGGGTCCTGAGATCCTCGAAAGGTTCTACAGCTGCAACATCGAGAGCAACCTGACTGGTTGCCTCACTGCTTGGTATGGCAACTGCTCAGCCTCTGACCGCAAGGCACTACAGAGGGCAGTGCGTACGGCCCAGTACATCACTGGGGCTAAGCTGCCTGCCATCCAGGACCTCTACACCAGGCAGTGTCAGAGGAAGGCCATAAAAATTGTCCAAGACCCCAGCCACCCCAATCATAGACTGTTCTCTCTACTACCGCATAGCAAGTGGTACCGGAGTGCCAAGTCTAGGACAAAAAGGCTTCTCAACAGTTTTTACCCCCAAGCCATAAGACCCCTAAACAGGTAACCTAATGGTTACACGGGCTATTTGCATTGTGCCCCCCCAACCCAACCCCTCTTTTACACTGCTGCTACTCTCTGTTTGTCTTATATGCATAGTCACTTTAACTATACATTCATGTACATACTACCTCAATTGGGCCGACCAACCAGTGCTCCCGCAAATTGGCTAACCGGGCTATCTGCATTGTGTCCCGCCACCCGCCACCCCCTCTTTTACGCTACTGCTACTCTCTGTTCATCTTATATGCATAGTCACTTTAACCATATCTACATGTACATACTACCTCAATTAGCCTGACTAACCGGTGTCTGTATGTAACCTCGCTACTGTATATAGCCTGTCTTTTAACTGTTGTTTTATTTCTTTACTTACCTATTGTTCACCTAATACCTTTTTTGCACTCTTGGTTAGAGCCTGTAAGTAAGCATTTCACTGTAAGCTCTACACCTGTTGTATTCGGAGCACGTGACAAACTTTGATTTGATTTATCTACTTCACTTGCTTTGGCAATGTTAACATATGTTTCCCATACCAATAAACCCCTTAAATTGATTTGACAGACAGAGGGACCGAGAGAGACCGAGAGAGAGAGAGTAACCAACCAAGCAGGGACTTCCATAACGAGCCCCTTCAAACTCCCAGCATTCTCAGCTGCAAATGACCGTTTTAGAGCAGAGGGTTGAAATGTGTCACCCCTTGCCTGGCAAGCTGGGTAAACTTTAGAGATCCTGTGTCGGCCCACAGACACAGCTCGTAAACTTGCGGAATCCCAATCCCTGTACAGCAGAGCTATTCAATTCAATTCCGGCCCTGGTGGGCCCAAAAACGCCTGTTTTTCATCCTCTCCTTCTAAATCAGGGGCACCAGGTGAGTGCAACTAACTACCAGGTATAAACAAAAAAAAACGTGTTGGCCCTCCAGGACCAGAATTGAATAGCCCTGCTGTATATACTGTACACACAAAACAACCAAGTCAACGTAGTCTTTATGGACCACAGGGGCAAATTCTATGAACAGAAACGCACTTATGCTCAAAAGCCACGAGAAGAAGTCAAGATAAAAGTTCAATGTGTCACATATAGGCAGTTAAAGTCAAGGATATTGATTAACTTCAAGCTTGAAGACCGATAGAATTCTCTGTAAACCTCATTCTAAACCCCAGTCTTGGTTTAGTGTCTTTGCTCCTCTGGTACCATGTCTAGTGTGTGTATAGCCCGTCCTTAACCAGCCATTGGTTGGCCTGCGAGGTGAGCCCACCACATCTGGTGTCCCTGGTCAGAGGTCAGGGACACACACTCAGACGAACATCCCAACACTGATGGGTGTTGGGGTGTGCTTCGAAAGAGAAAGTCCTATCCCACAGCGATAGGGGTGGGCCTGGACGCAGAGAGATGCAGCCTCACTACACTGCACACATCATAGTGTAATCGACTGAAGGTACAGATAGAAATGAAGCTGTCCTCCATAGAATAGGGCCAGTGGTAGGTAAAAGAAAAAGACAGGAAAATCAACTCAATAAAAAGGAGAGAAGGTAGAAGTGTGGACATTGAATGGCGGCTAGAGGGCTGGACTTTCCTGTCATCCACATCAAGGTCGGGTATTTCTAGCGGTGTTCTTGAGAAAAGCTCTCCACCTCTGCCTCCTCAGAATGGACCCAGCTGAATACATATGGCCACCTACAGCTCTACGGCAACCGTCATCTACCACAACAGCCGAGCAAAATGGCCGTGGATAAAAGTCTCAGATAGGGAAATGATGATGAACAGCCCGTAATCATTTTAATAAAACATAGTGCTAGAATCCCAATGTGACAGGATCGATGCGGCGTGGTATGTAGGGAGAGCAATTAGGTGGTGATTCATTCCGTGTCCCTTTCATTGTCTGCTCCCTGCATCACACCGAGGCAGCTAATTGCCAGGAGATGACAGTAACACCCAGCAGACGTGATTCACCAGTGTCACCGTGTCCTGCCTGTCCTCCCATATGAAGGCTCTCGCTCTCTGTGACAGGGACAGACTTACACACATGGACAGCTACTTCTGTACCAGCGTGACACCACACAAATGTGACGAGGAAAGACTGGGGATATGACGAACTTCAGAGGACAAAAACTCGGAGACAGAAAACGGATGTTGTCTATGTTTTAACTTTGAAGAGGAAAGCTTTGGCTGTGATAAAATAAAATGTGGAATCGTTTAATGTGGAATGTGACAGATTTGGGTTATGCGAGATGCCTGGTGTGGAAGTGTTTGTACAGTGTGTGTGTGTGTGTGTGTGTGTGTGTGTGTGTGTATTGAGCAGATGAATTGATGACATGACAAAGGTTTGAACACAATTTGAAGCGAGGTGAGGGAAGGTATCAAGTCAATGTGATTCCAGCTCAGTGTCTTTCATTAGGAATGGAATAGTCCTGTCCTCAGACCAGCAGGGGACCACACAGCACTGACACACAGCACTGACACTGGGGACAAGCATAATTGTCTGCAAATGGAAGACATTTATTCTGGGAGGGAAAAACAGCTGAGAGACCAAATTAGAAAACAGATGAGGCACATTTTCAACATAATGAGTTGTTGGCAAACATGTTCGCTTCGTACCATTGCAGTCCCTCGTGGTAGCATTGCAGTCCCTCGTGGCACTATTGCAGTCCCTCGTGGCACTATTGCAGTCCCTCGTGGCACTATTGCAGTCCCTCGTGGCACTATTGCAGTCCCTCGTGGCACTATTGCAGTCCCTCGTGGCACTATTGCAGTCCCTCGTGGCACTATTGCAGTCCCTCGTGGCACTATTGCAGTCCCTCGTGGCACTATTGCAGTCCCTCGTGGCACTATTGCAGTCCCTCGTGGCACTATTGCAGTCCCTCGTGGCACTATTGCAGTCCCTCGTGGCACTATTGCAGTCCCTCGTGGCACTATTGCAGTCCCTCGTGGCACTATTGCAGTCCCTCGTGGCACTATTGCAGTCTCTCGTGGCACTATTGCAGTCTCTCGTGGCACTATTGCAGTCTCTCGTGGCACTATTGCAGTCTCTCGTGGCACTATTGCAGTCTTAGGGAGTTTAGACATTTTATACTGTTGGTTGCACTTGTGTTTGATGTCTTTGCTGTGGCACGGGAGAATATTCCCTCAACTACTTAGGAGGTGATTCACACACAGAAGAGAGGGTCCTGGACATATTTGTCTGTGTGAGTAGGGAGCAAGCTGGACCAGAGTATTTAAACAGGCAATTCATTAATAGCATGAATGTGTTTCCCATTTTCTGTGCGTGTTTGTGGGCAGAACAGTTTGCAGCCTCATGCAGTGCTGTGTTGGTTTCAGGCCTGCACCGATGACATCAGCGCTCAGGCAGGAAGGAACTTTAACAACCAACACTGAAAACCACACCCAACCCCCACTCTCCATAGGCCCTCTTCCATCTCCTTGACAAAAAGACCCCGACACACCAAATCTTTTTTGTTGTTGCAGGAAATGTCTCCCGTTGGGTTTTTACGACCACCACAATGGCAGAGGGGTGTTTCAGAGAGCAACAAGTTTGAGGTCATTGTCCGGCTTCAAAGGCGGGGCTGTCTTTATGATGCAGACACAGACAGACACCAGAGGGTCTGGGCTCTAAGTCCGGGGGGAGGGGGTTGTCGTGGCTACAGTCGTCATGGGGTCAGAGATGGGGGAAAGTTTCACTCCTCACATTAACATTGACCCTGAGCAAACAGTAGCCTCTACCTTGGACCCGTGGTAAAGGCAGCTGCTATTTCACAACTTCATGACACCTCACATTTCTGAGGTGAACGTTTGAAAGAAAACAAACCAGGACAAAATGCAATTTGCAATACAACATTAGGAACATTTATAATCATGATATTGGCAGCTCTTTTTTATGTTCTGGAGACTGTGGGAATTTCCAGGGTTTTCCCAAGTGAAACATACTTCAAGAGACCAGATAATGGGGCTCACTCGGAAATGTGGGTCAGAGCAGAACTGGGCTACATGCTTGCCAAACACAAAATTGCCAAATGCACCCACGCACAAACACACCCACATACAGTACACCCCAAGTAGACACACACAAACAAGCACAAACCTGCAGATGCATACATTCACACACACTTTGTTCTGAAAGTCATCAGAATTCTCCCCAAACAGATTCAGTGCTTCCAATTAGGCTGCTTGCAGGTCTGGAGCCCCAGTGGAGCGTGGAACATTAATAATGGGGCCGGACATGGGCCTTATCACCAGCTCACCAGCTCTGCAACCTTAATTAGCTCATAAATGCTTAGCAAGTCCTGTGAAATAATACCGCAGGGACAGGCAAAGCTACACTCACATGTGCATGCACACACACACCTCCCAAAAACAACTTTCAGCACTAGTAATGGGCTTTTAGTACTCCAGTTGAGGAGTTCAGAGCAAAGATACTTTGAGTTATGAGACTGATTGAGAATTCTAAATAGAAAGAATAGGATATTATACTTCAATATAACAAATGCATCAAGTGTGGGAATATGAGCTGCTCGATGTGGCAAATGAGAGTGGAATTGCTTTAGTGAGAAGGCGAGGGATTGGGGTTGTAACTTGTGTGCGCATGCATCTGCATGTTTGTCCGTGTGTACTCGGCCCCGTTTTTTGTGTGTGTGTGTGTGTGTGTGAGAGAGAACTCGGCCCCTGGACCCTCTCATGTTTGATGGACAGGCAGTCTTCCCCTGAGTGTGTAGAGGAGTGTGGTGAGCTCAGACACATTCTAATTATCCTCACCAGTTCTTAACACGCTCACATACACACTGACCTTTACACTGCACCCACGGGCCTCTCTTCTCCCTCGTTTTGTTTCACTCTCTCTTCTCTACGTTTATTTAACTAGGCAAGTCAGTTAAGAATAAATTCTTATTTACAATGACGCACTACTAACTGCCTTGTTCAGGGGCGGTTCAGTTCGGTTACTGGCCCAACGCTCTAACCACTAGGCTCCCTGCCGTCCCAAACACATATATAGTCTCTTTCTTTACCTTTGTCAGTCTCTTTCCCTCTCATGTACTCCGACTCCCCTCCCTCCCTTTCTGTGTAGTCTCTCTCTGACCCCATTTGTCCTTCTCAACTGAAACATAGTCGACATCAACCATACATACTGGATGCATCTTCTCTGATGAAAACCCAGCCAGTATTTAATGGGGATCTGCCACTCTGTGTAGAGTAGCAGCATGTTGGGCTACAGACAGAAAGGTTCATGTGTGTAATAGTGGGAAGATGGGAACCTTCCCCTGCATTCCACCCTTCTGTCCTAAACACACCAGCCCAGGATTTGGGAAAACAATTAGTAGGAGACACGGATCACAGACTGCTGGAAATGGCCCCATGAAACCATTTTCCCTGTCCCTGAAGAGGAAGAGCTGGGAAATTGAGAGCAAGAGATAGAGAATTATATGGAGGGAGGGAGCGGGCTATGGCTGCTGAGTTCACCAGGCTGGAGCTTGTTTGTGTTGCTCTGAGTCAAAAGCACATACTGTCTACCCCCATCGCCACCAGAACCAGCACTACAACAACTCCTATCACCACCATCACTACTACAACCCCCATCACGATAAGGCAGGTCATAGCCTGGTTCTGCTTGGCCTCAGCTGGGCTACATGGGGAGGGACTAGGCTACTATGGACATGAACATTCCCTACAGTCACTGGAACAAAATATTAGGGCTGAGAATTGCCAGGGATCTCACGATACAATATTATCACGATACTTAGGTGCTGATACAATATGTATAGCGATTGTCATGATTCTACTTGTATTGGTGATTTGATGTTCCAAACATATGAATCACTATATGTCTGCTCCAGAGAGACAAGAAAGACGAGTTTTGATCACTCAGGGAAATAAAAGTGCCCGAAAACACAGGTAAAGCCGACTAGTTTTTCGTCAAAGCTAGCTACAGTCGCAAATATACATTTTTTAATATGAATATAAATATATATATATATTTTACAAATCAATACCTGAAGTCAAATATTAAAAAATATCATCCACAAATAATATTGCAATATGTACAGTGCCTTCAGAAAGGATCTCATTTACATAAACATTCACACCCGAGTCAATACTTTGTAGAAGCAGCTTTGGCAGCAATTACAGCTGTGAGTCTTATGGGTAAGTCTCTAAGAGTGATTACAGCTGTGAGCCTTATGGGTAAGTCTCTAAGAGTGATTACTGCTGTGAGTCTTATGGGTAAGTCTCTAAGAGTGATTACAGCTGTGAGCCTTATGGGTAAGTCTCTAAGAGTGATTACAGCTGTGAGCCTTATGGGTAAGTCTCTAAGAGTGATTACAGCTGTGAGCCTTATGGGTAAGTCTCTAAGAGTGATTACAGCTGTGAGCCTTATGGGTAAGTCTCTAAGAGTGATTACAGCTGTGAGCCTTATGGGTAAGTCTCTAAGAGCTTTCCACTCCTGGATTGTGCAATACTTGCCCATTATTATTTTTGAAAATCTTCAAGCTCTGTCAAATTGGTTGTTGATCATTGATAGACAACCATTTTCATGACTTGCCAGAGCTTTTCATGTCGATTTAAGTCAAAACTGTAACTTGGCCACTCAGGAACAGGAACAGTCTTGTTGGTAAGCAACTACAGTGTAGATTTGGGCTTGCGTTTTAGGTTTATGTCCTGCTGAAAGGTGAATTCATCTCTGTGTCTGGTGGAAATCAGATTGAACCAGCTTTTCCTCTGGGATTTTGCCTGTGCTGAGCTCCATTTCACTTGATTTTTATTCTGAAAAACTCCAGTCTTTAACGATTAATGTCATACCCATAACATGATGCAGCCACCACTCTGCTTGAACATATGGAGAGTGGTATTCAGTAATGTGTTGTATTGGATTTGCCCCAAACATAACACTTTGTATTCAGGATGAAAAGTGAATTGCTTTGCCACATTTTTTGTAGTATTACTTTAGTGCCTTGACAAACATGATGCATGTTTTGGAATATCTTTATTCTGTACAGGCTTCCTTTTTACTCAATTTGGTTAGTTTTGTGGAGTAACTACAATGTTGTTGATCAATCCTCAGTTTTCCCCTAATCACAGCCATTAAACTCTGCGACTGAGTAGTTTCCGTCCTCTCCGGCAACAGATAGGAAGGACGCCTGTAACTTTGTAGTGACAGGGTGTATTCATACACCATCCAAAGAGTCATTCATAACTTCACTGTGCTCAAAGGGATATTCAATGTCTGCTTTTTTTTTAACCATCTACTAGTAGTTGCCTTTCATTGAGAGGCATTGGAAAACCTCCCTATCTTTGTGGATGTGTTTGAAATTCACTGCTCGACTGAGGAACCTTACAGATAACTGTATTTTGTGGGGTACAGAGATGAGGAAGTCATTCAAAAATCATGTTAACCACTATTAATCGCACACAGAGTGAGTCCATCAACTTATTAAGCACAGCAAAGGGGTTGAATACTTATTGACTAAAGACATTTCAGCTTTTCATTGTTCATTAATTTGTAAACATTTCTAAAAACAGAATTCCACTTTGACATTATGGGGTATTGTGTGTACGCCAATGGCAAAAAAATCTAAATTTGATCAATTTTAAATTCAGGCTGTAACAAAATGTGGAAAAAGGGGTGTGAATAGTTTCTGAATGCACCGTAATTATCGATTTCCCCCCCATCACTACTAAATATGCCAGCAAATAGTACATCTATAGACGTATTGTCTAACTGAGAAATGGTACTGGATCTCGCACAGTCACACAGACTAATAAGTTGATATTACTAAACACGGAATGTTATCCACACTGTACTATCAGGACTAAATAACTAAAATACCTAGAGGTAGAGGGTTTCTGTGTATATCTATACTATATCAGATCTGCTGTTGTGGGCTTCAGATGGATGAAGGTCATGGAAAACCACATACTGGGGGCTGCTTAATGCTCTCTGGTGCATGCTGGGAAATGAGGTCATTCCTCAGCAGGAACAAACTCATATCCAGGGGCCCTACAGGGAACAGAAGGCCTATGGGAATGCTTTACGCATGTAATGTATGCGTGTTTACAAATATATGCCGAGGTTGGTCAGCATTCCGGGCGGGGACCATTTTATACCCTGAGCCCCTGTCATACATGCCTTTGAGGGGTGGGTTGGCATGGTGGTTTGGGGTTTGAGGAGGTGGCGGGGTGAGAGAGACCCTGAATCAAGCGCCAGCTGGCCATGTAGGGGTGGGCACGGCCCGGACTGCCTGAAACATATGGTCTTTACATCAAATGGCACACTGGGAAAACTCTGACGGCATGCATACACCGACATTGCAACCGCCACACCACCGGATGTAGGACACACACACGTATACATTACTGTATACACACAAGCACACACACATTATCCGTGTCCTACTTTTCAGCAGTTTCTTCTCTCCCCTTTTCCACTGGGATGAATTTGCCTCGGCCCACACAGTCATACCGCAAACCTAAACTCTCCTCCCTCTCTACACAACCGCCTCGGCCCACACAGTCATACCGCACACCTAAACTCTCCTCCCTCTCTACACAACCGCCTCGGCCCACACAGTCATACCGCACACCTAAACTCTCCTCCCTCTCTACACAACCGCCTCGGCCCACACAGTCATACCGCAAACCTAAACTCTCCTCCCTCTCTACACAACCCCTATAATGTACAAACAGTTCCTCTGACTCCCCTCCCTCTCTACACAACCCCTGTAATGTACAATCAGGTCCTCTGACTCCCCTCCCGCTCTACACAACCCCTATAATATACAAACAGTTCCTCTGACTCAAACATGTTCAGGCTTTCTATGGAATAGAAAGCCATTAGGTCAAAGGCAAGGCTACAACAACAGGAAGGAAAAAGACAGACGCTTTCTGTCAATCAAGTGACACATGCAGGCGGAGAGACCGAACTCAGGCAGCCACACAAACACATATCTCCTGTAGCTACCCGTCTTCCTACGAGGCAGAGGGCCATGTCTCCCATCGCATCATCGCCGCATTGGCATCGTGACCCAGGTCCAGATAGACCACTTAATAATCACTCCCCCCCCCCACAGCCATTCTGTCGCTTGATCTATCATCGCCTTCTTAGCTAACGTCCGGTCTCGATCGCTCTCTCACCCATACAAACTGTGGTCATTTCACAGTCATCTTACTAAAATGCCCTACTAAATCGTTTTTTTTGCACACTGAAGATCCACTGTTTATAAATCTTGACGACTAACAGAATAACATCTCAGTGAGAAAGTGACAACAAGCCACAAAAGACCATCCGTTGTTTACTCCAGAGAAGGATTAACATGTGTTCTATTCCATCACTCCGTGTGAGGAAAACCACACTGCCTTCTACATTACAGCCCTGTCACACTGAACAATGGCCTAAACGAAGTAAGCCACCCTGCCAGGCCCGGGTAGGAATCACATTGTATGTGTGGAGAGAATCAGAGAACACGTGATGTAGATGAGAGCTCTCTCTCTCTGTGTGTGTGTGTGTGTGTGTGTGTTTTTCTCCATGGCGTGATAGAGCGAGGCCTGCTCTGTGCCAAGGCTGCGGTTTTCTCCAGACAGAGAGAGACAAGCACAGATACTTCATTAAGGCCTCATTTATCACCCACGGGACAGCTTGGCAGCGCTCCCTCCATCGTTGTCCCTCTCTCTCTCTTCTCCCCCTCATACCTACAGTAACTCCTTTCTCCCCTTTAATGTAGTTACTTCCCTCCACATCTCTCTCTATCACCATTCCTCTGTCTGTTTCTCTATGCATCTCCCGACCCCCACACTGTTCCTCCTCTCTGTTAACCGAATAATCCTAAACCCGTTAGGCTGTGTGAACTCCAGCCCTCCTCCTGCTCTTCCTCCTCCTGCGCTCCGTGTCAGTGGGTGCCCTCTGCACACCTCATCGGTCCTTTGTGAGCATCGCGTTCCAAATGGGAAAACTGAGGAGTCAATGGTGCGTGTTCAGTGTGTGTGTGTGTGTGTGTGTGTGGGGGGGGGGGGGGTTGGAAGCCTGATGGTGGCATAATTGGCACCTGGTGATGTCCACAGCCTCATGGGACCTATGGGTGACACGTGGCAGAGGGGTGGGTGGCAAAGTGAGCGTCAACAGCACCATGCTTTCCTGGATCTCCTGTGAGTGTCTATATACCTTATGGCAGGGGTAGGCAACTATATAGATCCAGCCACGGGCCGATTTTTGGCAGAGTGAATGGTCGGAAAATAATTAGTTCTGGTCAATTTGCAGTGTACTAAGCCCAAAAATACAGTACATTGTATTTGAAAATAACTATAATTTCATACCTTCATTACATTGAGACACGATCACATATTTTTATTTGTGGGAATACTTGGAAAAAGACTTCCTAAATACATTTTTGGGGGGCTGAAATCCTGGTGAACTCACAGTCTTTTCTAAAACCAAAAACTAACCCCCTCCCCACAAAATCAATATATTTTTTTTACTTAACTTTTGGGGGCCTACATTTAAAAAAAAAAGTTTTTATATATATTTTTTTTAAACTTGCGGGCCCCCTGTTGCCGACCCCTGCCCTACGGCACACTGAAGCCATCTGCAATGCAGTCAGCGCACAGAGACCTGGGTGGCTGCAGAGCCCCAAGTCACGCCTCCATATAGACCAACCATCTCATAAAAACCCTGCCACCCACCCACACCTTTACCCCACCCTGTCCTCCCAAGAACCCTGGCTGTAAACTTTAGGACCACAGGGGTGGCGACCACCACTACCTACATCACATATGGATGGCATTGTCCAATTAAGGCTCAGTTTGCCCACGGCCGCAGTAAATGAACATCATTAGTACCTCTGGTCCTGTATTTAACTTAGGGAAGCTTGACATTATAAACAGGAGATAAAAGGAGAACTTATAACAACCGCAACAAGCCCTCCACACGTCACCATAGAGACAGAGGAAACTTCCCAGGAGCCCTAGCAGCAGAGTTAAATGCCCAGGGTTTGCTACTCCACAGAGCTGTCATAAAATGTGCTGTGGCTGATAGCACTTTGACCTTCTGGTAAAGAAGCAAGCCCCAGTTAACATGGCATCTGAATTCATGGCACGCTGTTGTCCTCCCTCCTCTCGACATAGTTCAACAGTGCTCTGACCCACTGTCCTTTGGCATGTGGTGTGTGCTGTAGTAACATTTCAGACAGCCATGTCTGATGAGTGTTAATGTTAGACAGCAAAGACAATGGGAGACAATGAACCCAACTCCTTTACATTGTCTGAAGACAGAAAATAGAACTCTTTTATGCAGAATGAAACAGAGCGGCTCTCTATCTGACGCCGACCACAGTGACAGTTATTTTGTCAACACGGCCGGCATCTCCACGGCTTTAGCTAGCTCACAACCACCATGTCCCAGGCCAGGTACACGCCATGCCTTTGGGATTGATTGGAAACTGACATCTGACACGACAGAATTAACACATGACCTGGGACTCATTTGCCCACAGTTCACTGCTAAATAAGGCCTGCCAGTCTGACAAACGAGCACCCGTCATCCAGCCATTCCAGGCTGTAGGCCTATCTGTGTGGAATTAAGAGAGAGAAACAGGAAACGCAGATGCTGGAAATATTCTAGAAGCAGAATAACCAACCGCCAAACTTTCAATTGCCTAAACTTTCCAGTGTTAACTGGTAAGTTTTAGAAGTGGTGGGCTTGGTCCCTAGTATTTTATTCCCTAAGCAAACATGCATGAAAAACAAGGAAATGATGATTGGGAGTTAAATGCAATTAACAGAGCTCTATGGCTCAGCTGTGTCTCATCTTTTCATTAACTCTAGAAGAGAGATCTGAGGCTGCTCGTTCTCACCAATGAAACTCCAATACAGCCTTTCATGTTGTCTAATGAACCCACGGTGAGGAGGCAAGCCCTAGTCAAATTAACGCTTCACAAACCACTTTCACTACCATTTAAAGAGATGGCTAACAGAGAAAGCTAAAGCTCTGCATCATCTGAGGCTTCTTTAATGACCGATTATCTACCATATAGATCAGAGAGAGAGAGGAGGGAGAGGGAATGTGTTTGTTCGTATGTGTGCCTGCCTGCCTGCATATGTGTGCGTATTGCAGTCTGTCAAGGAGACAAATAACTCAAAAGAATGATGTGACCATCCTCTGTAGAAAAGGCAGCACTGGCAGAATTCATTTCTGTCTCTGCTCTGTCAGCACACATATACATGTTTAGACAACAAGGTAGAAATAGAGGGGGTGAAGGTCTTGAGTTATGAGCCAACCAACCAATTTACATTCCTCTAGGGGGAAAAAAAATCTGGTATGACTATTTTATATGATAAGAAAGCCCTCAGCAGAGAAAGCCCTATTGTATTGTCATTGGAGCTACTTGGATTTGACATGATTTCCATCAGATTTTATGATAATGTGTTTAATTCTATGAAACATAATCTGGTTTAGCGAGTAAACAATCTGAAAATGAGAGGATGGTGAGTTGTGGGCAGAGTGGAGGGAACAGAGGAATGTGTTCTGGTTAGATCCATGACAGAGAGATGACATGGGACTGGGACTGTGTTGAGTGTTGAAGAGCAGACAGGGGTGGTTTGGCTGGCAGATAGAGGGTCTCTTTCTCCCTCTCTCACACTTTTCATTCTGTACCTCCACTCCTTTCCCCTCAGTATGCCCTCATCATTTCATCTGTTATTTTACTAATTTTTTCCATTCCTCTCTCTGTCACTCTCATTCACGTACACTTCCTCTCCCACCCCATACTCCCCCACACTCTCTTTATATTTATCTCTCCATCACTCTCCTCTCTAACCCTCTCCCACCCCCCCTCTCTGTCGCGTGGGGGATTGAAGCCCTTGTGTTTGACAGTCAGGAGCTGAGAGCAATCACCTCCCTGGCCTATCAGATGGCAGGCTGGTTAGTCAGCCAGCTCTCTTAGTTCTCTGGCAGACTCAAGAGTGGTGGGAGTGTTGAGACAAATATTGGAGACAAAGATACTGTTGACTTACCACACAAAGAAAATCTAATCAAAATCTGTTGGACATGTGTAATATAAGCCTACTAAATGTCATTCAGATGCCATTGTTTAAAAAACAACAAAATCATTTCTAACGGCTTGAATAAACTTGTTCATGTTGATATTGGCGACCACGCTTCCCTTTCCCTACCCAGTTACCACGCTTCCCTACCCAGTTACCACGCTTCCCTTTCCCTACCCAGTTACCACGCTTCCCTACCCAGTTACCACGCTTCCCTACCCAGTTACCACGCTTCCCTACCCAGTTACCACGCTTCCCTACCCAGTTACCACGCTTCCCCCCTACCCAGTTACCACGCTTCCCTACCCAGTTACCACGCTTCCCTACCCAGTTACCACGCTTCCCTACCCAGTTACCACGCTTCCCTACCCAGTTACCACGCTTCCCTACCCAGTTACCACGCTTCCCTACCCAGTTACCACGCTTCCCTACCCAGTACACAGTTACCACGCTTCCCTACACAGTTACCACGCTTCCCTACACAGTTACCACGCTTCCCTACACAGTTACCACGCTTCCCTACACAGTTACCACGCTTCCCTACACAGTTACCACGCTTCCCTATCCCTACCCAGTTACCACGCTTCCCTACCCAGTTTTTTTGTTTTGCTTTTATTTAACCAGGTAGGCCAGGTATTTAACCAGGTAGGCCACATCTACGACCTGGCCAAGATAAAGCAGTGCGACAAAAACAACAGTTACACATGGAATAAACAAATGTACAGTCAATAACACAATAGAAAAAGTATATATACAGTGTGTGCAAATGGAGTAAGGAGGTGAGGCAATAAATAGGCCAGAGTAGCAAAGTAATTACATTACAACTTAGCAAATGAACACTGGAGTGATAGATATGCAAAGTTACCACGCTTCCCTATCCCTACAAAGTTACCAGGCTTCCCTATCCCTACAAAGTTACCACGCTTCCCTACCCCTACACAGTTACCACGCTTCCCTACCCCTACACAGTTACCACGCTTCCCTACCCAGTTACCACGCTTTCCCTACCCAGTTACCACGCTTCCCACACTTCCCTACCCAGTTACCACGCCCTACCCAGTTACCACGCTTCCCTACCCAGTTACCACGCTACCCAGTTACCACGCTACCCAGTTACCACGCTTCCCTACCCAGTTACCACGCTTCCCTACCCAGTTACCACGCTTCCCTACCCAGTTACCACGCTTCCCTACCCAGTTACCACGCTTCCCTACCCAGTTACCACACTTCCCTACCCAGTTACCACGCTTCCCTACCCAGTTACCACGCTTCCCTACCCAGTTACCACACTTCCCTACCCCTACCCTACAGTTACCACACTTCCCTACCCAGTTACCACACTTCCCTACCCCTACCCAGTTACCACACTTCCCTACCCCTACACAGTTACCACGCTTCCCTACCCAGTTACCACACTTCCCTACACAGTTACCACACTTCCCTACCCAGTTACCACACTTCCCTACCCCTACCCAGTTACCACACTTCCCTACCCCTACACAGTTACCACGCTTCCCTATCCCTACCTACCCAGTTACCACACTTCCCCTACCCCCCTACCCAGTTACCACACTTCCCTACCCCTACCCAGTTACCACGCTTCCCTACCCAGTTACCACACTTCCCTACCCAGTTACCACGCTTCCCTACCCAGTTACCACACTTCCCTACCCAGTTACCACGCTTACCCTACCCAGTTACCACGCATCCCTACCCAGTTACCACGCTTCCCTACCCCTACACAGTTACCACACTTCCCTACCCAGTTACCACACTTCCCTACCCAGTTACCACACTTCCCTACCCAGTTACCACCTTCCCTACCCAGTTACCACACTTCCCTACCCCTACAAAGTTACCACGCTTCCCTACCCACAAAGTTACCACACTTCCCTACACAGTTACCACACTTCCCTACCCAGTTACCACACTTCCCTACCCCCACGCTACCCAGTTACCACGCTTCCCCCTACCCAGTTACCACGCTTCCCTACCCAGTTACCACGCTTCCCTACCCAGTTACCACACTTCCCTACCCCTACAAAGTTACCACGCATCCCTACCCCTACCCAGTTACCACGTTTCCCTAGTTACCACCCCCTACCCAGTTACCACGCATCCCTACCCAGTTACCACGCTTCCCCAGTTACCCCCCTACCCAGTTACCACGCTTCCCTACCCAGTTACCACGCTTCCCTACCCAGTTACCACGCTTCCCTACCCAGTTACCACGCTTCCCTACCCAGTTACCACGCTTCCCTACCCCTACAAAAGTTACCACGCATCCCTATCCCTACAAAGTTACAAGTTGTAGGCTTACACTGTGATTTCACCCCAAAGGCAGTCTGCATAGAGCTCACTGAGGGGTTTGGTTGCATATCAACGTCACTCATGTCTTTCTTGTTCAAACTCGTCAGTGGACAGTTGACTGGCATGATGTGGTTATGTTGTTTTACTAGGACAGGAAGAGCTACAATAGTAAAACAAGCTGAAGATGGATGATTGGCAACATTAAACCAGTGTTAGAGATTACATTTGATTAGCGATGAAATCTCCCCACTGGTGTGGCTCGTTGCGAGCTGTGTCCAGGACATTGATCGGTTAACAGCGTTAGAGGAGGAAATGGGGTTGGCAGCAGTAGGGGGGCGAACCCCACGCCCACTCACTCTCTAAATCAATGGGCACACTCACTGCCTGGGGATCCACTCAACACACCCCATCCATCCAGCCCATTGTCTTTCACTCTCCCTCTCCTTTAATTTTCTCCTCCTCTGGGCTCAGCAGATCCCTTGCTCCTTATCCTCCTGAGAGTATTGTATTGAAAGGAGGCTATTTGTTCTGGGTCTGTGTGGATGGATGCAGGGGACAGTCAGCACTAGCCTTCAGTATATGGCTCATAAAGGCTTAAATGGCTTGCGGGACCCGAAAATGTGATTTATTTTCCAAGATCCCTATTGATATACATGTCATTTTCCCGACAAAGATGATCTGTTTTCTGTGCCTGGTTTAACCACTGGCTCGAAATGTCAACGCAGAGGCCATTTTGGGCACGGAGTTGCTTTGGTGCAAGTATATAGAAACTGTGGCACAGAAAGAAAGAGTGTTCAGGAAGCCACAACCTGTTATGTGTCATACCCTATTCTTTTCCCTACTAGGCCAGGGCCAGCCACTCAGACCCGGGTGCCATAAACAAAGCGTGCAGCACGTCTATTGTGGAATGTACCTTGCGATTTATACACACACACACACACACACACACACACACGGTCAACAAAGACAGCAGACCCAGCAGTGTACCGCTCAGATATAAACTGGACTTTAACTTGTCATATTTGACATGATTTTTGACACATAACACCAACAGCTTTAGGTATAAATGCCTAGACTCCCCTGATATGCACAACCAACTACACACACACACACACACACAGTGCCCACATAGCTGAGAGACAATAGGCTGTTCCCTGTCCCTGCCGTAGCCCAATATAAGTCGAGTTAAAAATAAAGTGGAAGGCATGTCGCACAGCTGTGAGATGCAGGGAGATGCGTGCTGTCAGTCCACTTAATTTACAACAGCTGAGATGACAGGAGACTGCCTCTACACTGCCTTTTCCCTTCTCTCACTCTCTTTCCTTTTATTTCTCTCTCACTCTTTTCTCCCTTCCCAATGTTTCTCTTTTTCCTATCTCCCTCCTCTTTTTATCCCCATCGCACCCTCTCTAAACATGAAGCCACCCACTCCCAACAAACTACTTGGTAGACTCTACAGAGCAGTGCAAAAGCAACGGGAGGACATGGTTCCAAAGATGTTTAAATCACAAAATGTCATAAGCTACCATAATATAGTGTAGCACACGCACGCACACAAGAAAGCAGAATCCTACAAATTGTCATGACAAGGCTTATTAGACACAGAAATCAATTGAATGTAAATATTCTAAATCAACTTTAAAAAAACACAAGTTGTGTCAAAACTAGCCTAAAGAAACACAAGGCAGTCAATCACTGAAGCTGAAAGTTTTTAATCAAATAGAGAGAAAATACCTCATGCATGACAGAAGCTACCAAACTAACATGACTGTATCCAGGCAGAGATCCCATGTCTGTCAGTCAGTCGGTGTGTGAAATGGCATGTTTGCTATGAATATGTAAAAGTTACTCACCACTTCCTCTCCGGCTGGCTGAGCAAGGACTGGGGAACACGGTCAAACAACAGAGTCTCTCAGAGGATAATCATTGCAGCACCATAACCAGAAGAAAACACTTTCAACGTCTCTGTAATTGAAAAGGTCTGTTCCTTTCTCAGATGACCAGGAGACGAGGGAGAGAGACTGACATGGAGATGATAGCATTGAGTGTGTTGCTGAGCTGAAGACTTCTCTAGACTGCAGCTGGTGGCACAACCATATGGATGTGTGAAGTAAGTGTGAGAGAGAGAGAGGAGAGAGGAGAGAGAGAGCTGCCCACCAGAGGAATGTGATAGGGGCTGATCACCAATTTAAGAGCTGAGCAGGCAGCCTCTGTAGCCAGAACTCCCCTAAACACCCCAAACACTTCTAACCACACCCCTTATCTCCCCTAAAGGTGTGAGTCACCAGCTCTAAGCCTATCACAGCTTAGAAACTAGACCCTGATTAGATTCATTAGGGTGTCCAGTTAGCTTGGAGGTTAGTTTGAGCACCAAAGTGAAGAGCAAGGGAAAATAGGAATCGTGAACATGATGTGAAATCTAAATGGACAACGATTGAAGGTTAACTTCAAGTTGGACTGTGGTATGTTAGTCTTCTACAGTCTATCCTCCGCCGACTGAAACACTGGAGAAGCAAGCAGCGTAGAGAAACAGGTTACTGCCGGCATCCTTTCACTGTAGTCTCTCTCGACTTCCAAACATCCCCCTGAACTGAACTGGATGGAAACATCTGCTATAGTACTTTCTGTAGAGCCAGATCTGATGTGATGTGCAGCTAGTAGTTGTCCACTGATTTACCTGCAGAGAGTTACAGACATATAAATCAATACAGATGGAGTGTGGCCTCAACTCACCATAGGCTCCTCCGAGCCAAACCTAAACCTCTTCTCTCTCCAAACTGCCCCCTCTTCAGTCACCCCCCCTCCCCATGCCAATCACATACCCATAAATAGAGGAACAGGACCTGTAGGGCGTGTGAGTACAGGTTAAAGCAGAGCCATCTATCACCAGAGAGCCAGAGTGAGGTTTCTGGACCCGTCAGTAGTGTGCTGTGGGTAGAATATGATCTGTTGTACAGCAGCGCTCTACACTGTACAACTACTGTTCCACAGGCAGCAGGATACTCTGATTCATTCCCATAAATCCATATGGATTCCTGTGGTGGAAGACAACAAGGAATCACACCAGGAGAGCAACACATTATACCTGACAATGAGTGCCAGTGTTCTCTTTCTGACTATCACACACACACACACACACACACACACACAGAGCACAATGCCAACATTCTCCAGTGGCACGCGTCTCCCTCCTAACATTAGCCCAGTAGCAGGCATTGAGCCACACTCACACTGAAGAATGTCTCAGATGTTGCAACTCTTTGCTACTATGGAGAGCCGCCTCCTAAAGTGGATAATAATTTATGTATGATACAGAGGAATAGCTAATGCCCAAAACATGTTGAGATCGCTAGTAAAGCATGATGTTGATGTCTTAACCGATGTTCATATTGAAAAGTCTAAAGATGTGTTGATGATACTGTACGTGGTCATGTAGAGGAAAGTATGCCCTCTGATAGGCGATGTGGAAGTTTCACCATATTGCTTATACCAATCAAATCCTGTCAGATCTCAACGAGTGCATAAGGCGTAGGGTTTAGAGGTCCTTTGGGATTGGGCCAATGTGACTCTCCCCTACTACACCCCATCCCTCCACCCCCCAGCCTACGGAGAGGTTAACTAGTCTGCCCCCCAGGACTAAATGAAGTGATCAATCAATCCCACAGTCCCACTGAGAGAGGGGAACCTGGGCCAACAGCACACACAGAGTGACAGAGGTGTGTTTTTATCACAACCAGTTCTGAGCTGCTCCTCTCTCCTATCATGAACCATCTCCCTTATAAGGACACTTGAAAAAAGACTATTTATTATAACATTCAAAAATAAAACAGTAATGAAACTTAATCAAATTTCACAGGCTACTAATCAAGAGTCTTTGAAATAAACAGACATAAATGCTGCTTTGGCAACATGGCAAAGGTCATCAATGGTGACCGAGGAAATGTAGAACTGGTACAGGATGGTTAGTTGCCTACATATCTGAATAAATGTTCTCTTGTCAGCAAGAGAGACTGTAAAGTAATCTCTCCACTCCACAAAGTATTGTGTCATGAAGAAAATTGTCTTATACACATAATAAAGTCATCATGATCAAAAACGCTGCATCTCTCTCTCGCCAGAAATATGCTTTCTTCTCTGACTCTGAAGCCATTAGAGGGACGGTTGGCAGGCAGAGTGAGGAAGAAAGGAATCCTGATTTAGTGATGAAAAAAACTTTCATCTGACATGGTACTTCTCAAGAGAGTATCAAAAGAACCCCAATGCTTCAGCCAATGAGCAAGAGTTTAGACAGAGGCTGTAGTAGAGTATTAGGAGGACTCATATAGAGCAGCACCCTGTCTGAGACTAGTATCCTGATGCAGAGCCCAACCACAACAAGGGTGCAGCTGAGGATGGGAGCTCTGATGCAGGCTATCCACACTAGGCATAACACTGGGCTTATTATGGAATGGGTAAGGGGGATACCTAGTCAGCTGTATGAGAATGCCTTCAACTGAAATGTGTCTTCCGCATTTAACCCAACCCCTCTGAATCAGAGAGGTGCGGGGGGCTGCCTTAATCGACATCCAAGTCTTCGGCGCCCGGGGAACAGTGGGTTAACTGCCTTGCTCAGGTGCAGAATGACAGATTTTTACCTTGTCAGCTCGGGCTCTGACGGTCAGCTCACTGGTACATTGCCATGCCTAGGTTTCCCCTTTCAGACCCCAGATGGGAGGATAGGCTCACTAAGACCACAGGCTGACCCT
Source organism: Oncorhynchus tshawytscha (assembly GCF_018296145.1). Taxonomy (NCBI): domain Eukaryota; kingdom Metazoa; phylum Chordata; class Actinopteri; order Salmoniformes; family Salmonidae; genus Oncorhynchus; species Oncorhynchus tshawytscha. The sequence goes on along the minus strand of NC_056435.1, from coordinate 35,663,326 downwards.
CAGCCAATATGAGGAGAGAGAAAGAGAGAGGGGGAGGTGAAGAAAGAAGAGGAGAAAGAGTTGGGAAAGAGAGAGAGACCACTCCCCTAATCTTTGCACTGGCCTGGCAGCAAGCCTTTTGGCAGGCCCTCAGGTATCCATTGCGTCTGGGTAATACTGGGGGTGGAAAGGGGGGATCCAAAATGACAGATGAGGAGAGAGCAAGGTTAAACCAACACTGAAACTTTGGAACGAGTTGCATGCAATCCACAGTGATAGATAGAAAGAGACAGAAAGAGAAAGTGCAACAAATACACAGAAACAGAGATAGAGATAGAGAAAAGAGAGAGAAACAAAGTCAAAATCTTCTCATGCTTTGTCGATTTAAAAAATGTCATGGGGCCCTGCTATACAAATTGATGGAAAGTGGTGTTGGTGGAAAATATACATGATCAAATCCATGAATACAAACAACAAATATGCGGTTAAAATAGGCAAAAAACAGACATTTCTTTCCACAGGGGGGGTGAGACAGGGATGCAGCTTAAGCCCCACCCTCTTAAACATACAAATCAACGAATTGGCGAGGGGACTAAAATGGTCTGCAGAACCCGGCCTCACCCTACTAGAGGGCCTACAGCAGCACCTAGAACTTCTTCACAGATTCCGTCAGACCTGGGCCTTGATAGTACAAACTAATGTCATCTCAAAAAAGGTCCAGTTGCCAGGACCACAAATACAAATTCCACCTAGACACTGTTGCCGTAGAGCACACAAAAAACTAAACATCAGCGCCACAGGTAACTTACCCCGTAGCACTCACTTCTGTCATCATGAAGTGCTTTTAGAGACTAGTCAAGGACTATATCACCTCTTCCTTACCTGACACCCTAGACACCCACTTCAATTTGCTTACCGCCCCAATAGATCCACAGACCATGCAATCGCCATCGCGCTGCACACTGACTTATCCCATCTGGACAAGAGGAATACCTAAGTAAGAACGCTGTTCATTGACTATAGCTCAGCATTCAACACTATTGCACCCTCCAAGCACATCATTAAGCTTGAGGCCCGGGGGCTGAACACCGCCCTGTGCAACAGGGTCCTGGAATTCCTGACGGGCCGCCCCCAGAACACCTCCACTTCGCTGATCCTCAACACTGGGGCCCCACAAAGATGTGTGCTCAGCCCCCTCCGGTACTCCCTGTTCACCCATGACTGCTTGGCCACGCACATCTCCAACTCAATTATCAAGTTTGCAGATGACAACAGTAGTAGGCCTGACTACCAACAATGACAAGACAGCCTACAGGGAGGAGGTGAGGGCTCTGGGAGTATGGTGCCAGGAAAATAACCTCTCACCCAACAATAACAAAACAAAAGAGATGATCGTGGACTTCAGGAAAGAGCAGAGGGTGCACCCCCCTATCTACATCGATGGGACCGCAGTGGAGAAGGTGGAAAGCTTCAAGTTCCTCGGCGTACACATCACTGACAAACTGAAATGTTCCACGCACACAGACAGTGTGGTGAAGAAGGTGCAACAGCACCTCTTCAACCTCAGGAGGCTGAAGAAATTTGGCTTAGCACCTAAAACCCTCAAACTTGTACAGATGCACAATTGAGAGCATCCTGTCGGGCTGTATCACCACCTGGTACGGAAACTGCACTGCCCGCAACCGCAGGGCTCTCCAAAAGGTGGTGTGGTCTGCCCAACGATTCACCGGGGGCAGTCTACCTGCCCTCCATGACACCTACGGCACCCAATGTCACAGGAAGGCCAAAAAGATCATCAAGGATAACAACCACCCAAGCCACTGCCTGTTCACCCTGCTATCATCCAGAAGACGAGGTCAGTACAGGTACAAAGCTGAGACAGAAGCTATTTTTCAATCTCTCGATCTCAAGGCCATCAGACTAAGGATCAGACCCTTTTTTTCAATTTTCGCCTAAAATGACATACCAAATCTAGCTGTCTGTAGCTCAGGACCTGACCGGAAACACTGACGTTTATGAAAATGTGGAGCTTACAGTATAGAAAACTAATGTCATATGTTATTTTTATTGTGTAATGTCATTAATACTGGTATAAAATAAATACTGTAACTTAAAAAGTATTTACACTACAGGTATGAAGTCTCCATCCTTTACATTGTGCATATAATATGACAAATTATTCACATATTTTTGTTAAGATAGGAATGTGATTTTAGGAGGTATGAGAAAATCTATAGTTGAAGACGGAAGTTTACATACACTTAGGTTAGAGTTATTAAAACTCGTTTTTCAACCACTAATAAACTATAGTTTTGGCAAGTCGGTTAGGACATCTACTTTGTGCATGACAAGTAATTTTTCCAACAATTGTTTACAGACAGATTATTTCACTTATAATTCACTTTGTCACAATTCCAGTGGGTCAGAAGTTTACATACACAAAAGTTGACTGTGCCTTTAAACAGCTTGGAATATTACAGAAAAGTATGTCATGGCTTTAGAAGCTTCTGATAGGCTAATTGACATAATTTGAGTCCATTGGAGGTGTATCTGTGGATGTATTTCAAGGCCTACCTTCAAACTCAGTGCCTCTTTGCTTGACATCATGGGAAAATCAAAAGAAATCAGCCAAGACCTCCGAAAATAAATTGTAGACCTCCACAAGTCTGGTGGGAGTCCTAAAAAGTCCTAAAAATTGACATAACCCTAAAGGCTGCTCAGCAAGGAAGCCACTACTCCAAAACCGCCATTAAAGAGCCAGACTACGGTTTGCAACTGCACATGGGGACAAAGATCGTACTTTTTGGAGAAATGCCCTCTGGTCTGATGAAACAAAAATAGAACTGTTTGGCCATAATGACCATGTTATGTTTGGAGGAAAAAGGGGGAGGCTTGCAAGCCGAAGAACACCATCCCAACCGTGAAGCACGGGTTGGCAGCATCATGTTGTGGGGCTGCTTTGCTGCAGGAGGGACTGGTGCACTTCACAAAATAGATGGCACCATGAGGAATAAAAATTATGTAGATATATTGAAGCAACATCTCAAGACATCAGTCAGGAAGTTAAAGCTTGGGTCTTCCAAATGGACAATGAACCCAAGCATACTTCCAAAGTTGTGTCAAAATGGCTTAAGGACAACAAAGTCAAGGTATTGGAGTGGCCATCCCAAAGCCCTGACCTCAATCCTATAGAAAATATGTGGGCAGAACTGAAGAAGCGTGTGTAAGCAAGGAGACCTACAAACCTGACTCAGTTACTCCAGCTCTGACAGGAGGAATGGGCCAAAATTCACCCAACTTATTGTGGGAAGCTTGTGGAAGGCTACCCAAAATATTTTACCCAAGTTAAACAATTTAAAGGCAATGCTACCAAATACTAATTGATTGTATGTAAACTTCTGACCCACTGGGAATGTGATGAAAGAAATAAAAGCGTAAATAAGTAATTCTCTCTACTATTATTCTGACATTTTACATTCTTAAAATAAGTTGGTGATCCTAACTGACCTAAGACAGGGCATTTTTAAATGTCAGGAATTGTGAAAAATTTAGTTTAAAAGTATTTGGCTAAGGTGTATGTATTCTTCCGACTTCAACTGTATCTCTTATAAGTAAGTAGCCATGCCCCGAGTGAGGTTGGAGAGCTTGTCGGACTGACGGAACAATCCCCTTTTGACGAGAGTGCATAAAAACCATTGGCAACAAAATTGACATTAGACCAGGAAAGTTGAAGTGGTAGCTACATGTTTAAAATGGTTGGAACTTTGAACCTCAACACGAGGTGAAGAAATAGACTCGCCTTCCTTTAGACCAGAGAGACGGCGAGCTGCAGCTCATGTCCAAATCCTGAATAATCAATGAGGTGTAGGCGAAAAGCTCACCTCTCAGACAGCTGATTAGCTGTCTTGAGTGAGATAGAGGAAAGCGAATCTAAGAGGGACCATACCACTACACTTCAAACCATCCCACCCTACTCTCAAATCACCGTATTCTCCGACTATCATCACCAATGGGAACCGTCGACACGGCTGGCTAGCTGTCTTCCAGAGTGAACATCTCTCCCTCTCCACTCTTCATTCGTTGTAACAATCCGTCATATTTTAGTCAGTCCATTAGGGACATGTGTCTCATGTAAAGGGTGTATGTTTATTCTGTGTTATTATTTAGTTAGCTAGTGAATAAATCATTAAACCAATTTGTGTAGTACTGAATCATGAGCAAGGCTGGGTTTTTTGCAGATGGGTGAGGTTACAACTGTTCAGAATTATGATATGATAAGAGTGACTGTTTATCGATGTAATAGATATATACCTTAGATTTAATTTGTGAGATGGTAACTTTAAACAACCTCTTTCGTGGTGCCCCAAATTCCTAATGAGTTAGTTGTTACATGATTAATTTAATTTGGGTAACAATTAAACATATTTAGTGGATTAAGTAAATAACAGTCATCAGAGTAATGAAAGTAAAGTCACGACATGTATCAAGGATTAAACTTGTGTCTCGCAGCCCTCTGCCCCATCTTCTGTGATTTGAACTGTCTGCTGAGTCTTATCCTGACTTCTGATAATGTCTCTATTCTTTTGGAACTTTTGTAAGTGTAATTTATTTCACTTTTGTTTATTATCTATTTCGCTTCCTTTGGCAATGTAAACATGTGTTTCGCATGCCAATGAACCCCTTTAAATTGAAATTGAATTGAGAGAGTAGAGAGAGGAAAGAGGGTGAAAGAGAGGAGAGGAAAGATGAGGAAAGAGAGGCGAGAGAGAGAGAGGTAGAGAGAGTGACAGAGAAAGTCATATCTACAGTATGACTGCAGTACAAAGTTAGCGGAGGTCAGGGGCCAGGGTCGGCAGAGAGGAGACAAATCTGTCTCTGACAGCTATTTTTCGATCTGTTTATTCTCTGAACGGACGGAGATGAGAGCAGACAGTAGATGAATGAGGTTGAAAACACTTCCTGCCAATTAGAGGATGGATTTAGTTTCACAATGCCCAGCTGTTTCCCTCTCCAGAAAGCCCATGCAAATTCCAACCTGCAGTTTGGAGACTCCAGAACAGAACATAGACTCTGGGGACTGGGATCAGAGCTGAGGATCAAGCCACTGCTACAGAAGGCTCAAGCCTATTCTCTCATCCCTCCCTTCACCCTTCCTACTCTCTGCCGTTCATCTACTCCTCCCATGTCCTCTCTCCAGGGATAGTTGGATACACACACAGGCTCGCGTACACGTGCATGCACAAGTCTGTGATGGCAGGATTAGTGTCCCTCTCATTGAAAGCGACAGCTTTACAGTACCCCATTGTAGCAGTGATTGTTAATACAGAGGGACAGAGACTGTGGGAGCCTTGACCTCATTCTAATTCTTCTCCATAGACAGTGATGATACAGCCTGGGTATCTCATCTCATTCCCCCTGTCTTCTGGCTATTAGTCATATACATTACCTGATAGGAGACATCAGAGCTATTCAACATGGTGAAGATCCATAAATACGGAGGTGAAGCTACAGCATATTGTTCTATCCAGTGCAGCCCTCTTTCAGATCTGTGGCTACCAAAAGGAAATTAAAACAAGACTAAGTCCTGTTAGAACCCTGGTCTATCCAGAGTTGGGAGTGTAATCCCCCAGTGAACAGGAGGTGAGAGGGTCATAGGGATGTGACTCCTGAGTCAGTTCCCGGCAGCCAGCGGCTTTGCAGCATCAGCCATCTGTAACTCATTCTCAGCGGGATGGAGTCACTGACTGCAAAACCACAGAATGCAGCCAGCCAGCCCGCCCATCACAGCTGAGCTACAGACCTCTGCTGCCTCTGATTATAGACCGTCCATCTGCTACACATTCACAGGATGGGAATTGAGCATGATCCATTCACTGCATCGTCACTGCAGCCTCCTTTATTATACAGTACCAGTCAAACGTTTGGATACACCTACTCTACTCATTCAAGTGTTATTCTTTATTTGTACTATTTTCAACATTGTAGAATAATAGTGACGACATCAAAACATCTGGAATCAGGGAATAACCCAGAAAGTGTTTTTAAAAAATCTAAATACATTTTAGATATGAGATTCTTCAAAGTAGCCACCATTTGCCTTGATGACAGCTTTGCACACTTTTTGCAACTGCACTTGAAGAAACTTTCAAAGTTCTTGACATTTTGTGTATCTTCTGTATACCCCCCTATCTTGTCACAACAACTGATTGGCTCAAATGCATTAAAAGGGAAATAAATTCCACAAATGTACTTTTCACAAGGCACACCAGTTAATTGAAATGCATTCCAGGTGACTACATGATAAAGTTGGTTGAGAGAATGCCAAGTGTGCGCAAAGCTGTCATCAAGGCAAAGAGTGGCTACTTTGAAAAATCTCAGATATAAAACAACTTTTTGGTTACTACATGATTCCATACTGTGTTTTTTCATAGTTTTGTTGTCTTCACTATTATTCTACAATGTAAAAAATTAAGAAAAACCCTGGAATGTTTGTCTCGTGTTTGTCTTCCACACAAGACGTCTTTGTTTTTGGCAGGCAGAGTGAATTCTAACTTTTTTTTTTCTTCTGAAGTCCTGGGGTGTAAACACATGAAATGCTTTTCCCGCTCATCAGCAAGCACATCCACAATGACGCAAAACATATGCTCTCTCCCTTCCCTCTTCCTCTCATCTAAAACCCATTGCTTCCCTCAAAATATTTAAGATGGTGCCGGAGCAGAAGGCAGACGTTTCATGTGCCCCCAACAGAGAGAGTTTTCATCTGTATTCTTAGTAGCTGTTTACATACCACCTCATTCAGAGGTTGGCACTAAGACAGCATTGAATGAGCTGTATTCCGCCATAAGCAAAGAAGAAAACGCTCTCCTAGTAGCCGGGGACTTTAATGCAGGGAAACTTAAATCAGTTTAACCAAATTTCTAACAGCATGTTAAATGTGCAACCAGAGGGAAAAGACCTCTGGACCACCTATACTCCACACACAGACAGACATACAAAGCTCTCCCTCGCCCTACATTTGGCAAATCTGAATTCCATCCTCCTGATTCCTGCTTACAAGCAAATATTAAAACAGGAAGCACCAGTGACTAGATTTTAAAAAGTAGTCAGATGAAGCAGATGCTAAGCTACAGGACTGTTTTTAAAGCACAGACTGGAATATGTTCCAGGATTTCTCCAATGGCATTGAGGAGTACACCACATCTGTCATTGGCTTCATCAATAAATGATGACGTCATCCCTACAGTGACAGTACGTACATACCCCAACCAGAAGTCATGGAGTACAAGCAGCATCCGCACTGAGCTAAAGGCTAGAGCTGCCGCTTTCAAGGAGTGGGAAGCTAACCCGTAAGCTTATAAGAAATTCCGTTATGCCCTCCGACGAACCATCAAACAGGCAAAGCGTCATCACAGGACTAAGATCGAGTTGTACTACACCGGCTCTGACGCTCGTCAGATGTGGCAGGGCTTGCAAAATATTACAAACTACAAAGGGAAGCACAGCAGAGAGCTGCCCAGTGACAAGAGCCTAACAGACGAGCTAAACTACTTCTATGCTCGCTTTGAGTCAAGCAACACTGAAACATGCATGAGAGCGCCAGTTGTACTGGAAGACTGTGTGATCACGCTCTCTGCAGCCGATGTGAGTAAGACCTTTAGACAGGTCAACATTCACAAGGTCGCAGGGTCAGACACATTACCAGGAGGTGTATTGCAAGCATGTGCTGACCAACTAGAAAGTGTCTTTACTGACATTTTCAACCTCTCCCTATCCTAGTCTGTAATACCAACATGTTTTAAGCAGACCATTTGCCTCCAAGAACACTTAGGTAACCTGCCTAAATGACTACCGACCCGTAGCACTCACATCTGTAGCCAGGAAGTGCATTGAAAGGCTGGTCATGGCTCACATCAACGCCATCATCCCAGAAACCCTAGACCCACTCCAATTTGCATACCTTCCCAACAGAGTCACAGATGATGCAATCTCTATTGCACACCACACTGCCCTTGCCCACCTGGACAAAAGGAACACCTATGTGAGAATGCTATTCATTGACTACAGCTCAGCGTTCAACGCCATAGTGCCCTCAAAGCTCATCAATAAGCTAAGGAGCCTGGGACTAAACACCTCCCTCTGAAACTTGATACTGGACTTCGACGGGCCACCCCCCAGGTGGTAAGAGTAGGTAACAACACATCCGCCACGCTGATCCTCAACACAGGGGCCCCTCAGGGGTGCGTGCTCAGCCCCCTCCTGTATTCCCTGTTCACTCATGACTGCATGGCCAGGCACGACTCCAACACCATCATTACATTTGCAGATGACAACAGTGGTAGGCCTGATCACCGCCAACAAAGAGACAGCCTATAGGGAGGTCATACACCTGGCAGTGTGGTGCCAGGACAACAACCTCTCCCTCAATGTGATCAAGACAAAGGAGATGATTGTGGACTACAGGAAAAAGAGGACCTTAGTACACCCTCCTCATCGATGGGGCTGCAGTGGAGCAGGTTGAGAACTTCAACTTCCTTGGTGGCCACATCCCCAACAAACTAACATGGTCCAAGCACACCTAGACAAGTCTTGAAGCAGGCACAACAAAACTTATTCCCCCTCGGGAGACTGAAAAGATTTGGCATGGGTCCTCAGATCCTCAAAAGGTTCTACAGCTGCACCATCGAGAGCATCCTGACTGGTATGGCAAATGCTCGGCCTCCGACCGCAAGGCACTACAGAGGGTAGCGCGAACGGCCCAGTACATCACTGGGGCCAAGCGTCCTGCCATCCAGAACCTTTATACCAGGCGGCGTCAAAGGAAGGCCCTAAAGATTGTCAGAGACTCCAGCCACCCAAGTCATAGACTGCTCTCTCTGCTACCGCACAGCAAGCGGTACCAGAGCACCAAATCTTGGTCCAAGAGGCTTCTAAACAGCTTCTACCCCCAAGCCATAAGACTCCTGAACCTTTCATCAAATGGCTACCCAGACTATATGCATTGCTACCCCCCCTATGCAAAGATGTTGTCATCTTTGCATAGTCACTTTAATAACTCTACCTACATGTACATACTACCTCAACTAACCGGTGCCCCGCACATATTGTTATTTGTTAACTGCTGCTCTTTAATTACTTGTTACGTTTATCACGTATTCTTATCCATATTTTTGGGAAACTGCACTGTTGGTTAGGGGTTAGTAAGTAAGCATTTCACTGTAAGGTCTACACCTGCTCTATTCAGCGTATGTGACTAATAACATTTGATTTGAAAAGTTTCCCAAAGGCAAATGGTCCCATATTCCAATATAAAATTCCCAGAAGAGCACTGTCAATTGGCGTTACTATGTTGTTACCACCCACTCTGCATCACCCTCGCTCGCTCTCATCCTCTCTCCTTAAAAATGTCATCCTTTCTCTGTTTCCATCATTGTCTCTTCCACATCTTTCTCCTTGATCTCTCCCTTTTCAGTTCATCTCTCCTCTTCCTCACACGCTCAATCTATAGATCCTGGCCACTAACCCAACTTAACAGCACAAAATGATCCTTTCCTTGAGGGCCACTGTGTATGGCCTTATGAATATTTAATTTACTATGATTTCTTTGCATGCATAATGGAATGACTGTTTAAAGAAGGGGGTATCAAATGGGTTAAAAGTATTTAAGAGAAAATGAGACGCTGGAAATAAAATGACATTGAAAATGAGATCACAGAAGACCTATATATGTTTTGGTAATGTCTCCTTCTGACAGAGAGCTGTGGATTGAGGCAGAGCCATTAGTGAGGTTAGGAGCTGAACTGGACAGGAAGCAGAGGGTGAAACTACACTCCAGAGGAAGACAGCAGTTTTACACGGTCTATCAAAAGGGATGAAAAAAGGCAATAAGCTCCCTGACAACAACGTGTAAACTTCATGAAGCCAGTGTCAGCTCCTCTCCCTGTTCCACATGAGTGATTTTTATCTCTCAGAAAAACAGGTCCTCCTCTCGCCTCTCACACTGAGAGGCTCCCCCACACCCCGCCATCCCTTTTCATCCCTCTGCTTAGACAGCACAGAGAAAATACCGGAGATGCATTTCCATGTGCCACTAGGGACGACCAGACAAACAGATGTCATATATCACTCTCCAAGGAAGCCAAACAAACCCACTTTCAGTCGGGGAGAGAGAGAGAGAGAGAAAGAGAGAAAGAGAGAGAGAGAGAGAGAGAGAGAGAGAGAGAGAGAGAACCGACAGAAAGGGAGGTAGGCAGGTAGGGAGAGAGCAGGAGCGAGCCAACAGACCTCCCCCCTGGTCTTCTGGGCAGACAGGGAGGAGAGGAACAAAAGGATGATCTGTGGGCCATGGAAAGCAGGCGCTCAAAGGCTGCCTTTGTCTGTGAAGTGAGGAGAGGGTCAGCAGGCCCTACACACTCCATGTGCCCTACACACTCCATGTGCCCTACACACTCCATGTGCCCTACACACTCCATGTGCCCTACACACATGAACATAAAAGAGCACACAACACAAAAGGAGAGACATCAGGAATGATTTAATAATAAGCAGCAGTAACAGTGTTGGGTCACTTCACTGTAATGTGACCTGGCTACTGTATCCATCTACCCCCCCTTTGACAATTACACCAGCCAGCCAACCAGCCTCCCCTCCCTCCCTCCTCTCACCCCCTTATAGTTCTCTGTGGAACACAATAAAGAAAGCAATTTGCAGTGAGCTAAATCACTTCTGCAATGAAAGGCTATTCAATTGCTCTTTTACCTTCTGGCATATTTCTAGAACATGGCACAGTAAGTGGTTGTCAGATGAGCCATCATGTGATCTGCTGGTGACGACCTGTACATGTCAGTCTAAAAGGAGAGGGCTGGATGGAAGATGGAACGGCAATGTGTGTCATAAATCAAAGAGCCGGTTCTCAAAGAGAAAAATTAATTCATAAGAGGAATTTGGCTGGCTGCGAGACAGAAATCTACTCTACATGACATTGCTAAATGAGCATATTGTTATCACCAACGTAAAAGTTAGGATTTTGTTGAATTAATTATAATATGAAGATTCATTTGGTCTATGAACAACTGTTATATTTCAAGACAAATATTCTATAGCAAAAAAAAAAGTGAATTCCCTGTATGTCATTATGCATGCAAACTCTAGGTACACTCGTAAGAATGACTCTCAAATAGGCGTCAATATCTATAATGAGTGTATAATATGTCAGCTGTGAGATTTAAGGTCTGGGCTGACAGACAGTCGAGACACCACAGTCGAGACACCACCAAGTGAGCTGACACGAGGCTGGCGTCTCTCTATGGACCTGGGTGACAGTGATATCACACACACACAAGCACACAGTGTGTCCTATCTGTGTCCAGGTCTAGCAGTTCATGGTTCAGGAGTTCTAAATCTCTCAGATGAGCTGCTATTTCCCTGGCTGTAAAAAAATATATATAATCTTTAAAAAAATGATAAAATCTGCTAACACCACTCTGTCCCTGGTGAAGGTTGAACATGAGGAGAAATACATTTTAGATTTGAAATTCTGCCTCTCTGGCTAGGTCCTCCTATATGTTGGTAGCACAGTAGTCTCGAAATCCCAACCCTAGGCAACAGTGACTAGGGTCTGGTTACAATTATGGACTATGTTGGCAAAAAAGGGTGGGCTCCTTCAGACAGACAACTCTCTTAACAAATTACAAGGCAGACATGCCAGAATGTCTACATTCAAAACTGAAGTTTGCATCAACTACCTTCACTAAAACCACTGAAAGAATTTTGCTTGCAAACTATCTACTTGCGAAATGCACTCATTAAAAATAACCTCAGTAATCTCCATCTGCTAGCTCCTACGTTGTATTTTATTCAAGCAGATAAATTGGCAATGGCAATTTTTTAGCATGTAAATCTTGGTGGGGCAAACTCCCCAGAATGTTTTTTTTTTATGCATGCCAGCAAAGCCACTACACAATGCTAAACAATACGTTAATTGCACTATAACAATGCCAAACGGTGCCCACAAACTGTTAAGGCCTACGTAAAGCTGTCCAAACAGCAGAACTTTCTTTTCAGCACCATGGAGTGAATCCTTACCTGGATATCAGCGGAGCCTTGTCTGGCAGCGAGACAGTTCATTCAGTCGAATTTACTGCCTTTAAAAAAAACCTAGCTGATAGGGATGACTTGCTTATACACCCGTGGTTTCTACTGACAATTGAGATGTACAAACTATGGCATAAGGGGATGACGAGCAGATAAGAGGCAATCCGTAATTCAGATTAAGACATTAATGAGCGAGCTAGGATGGACATAGTCAATATAGCATAGTAAAGAGACCCTTAAACCCAGACTTGGACCTCAAACCCTCTCCAATGAATAGCAGGCTAGGGATTGTTTTACAATGCTTGCATTTAGCCACTGATTCCTTCCAAACCATTCATTGTTGAATTTGGGATTTCCAAGTTGTTGTGTAATGTTTATGTCCAATGGCCGATGAGTACCGATACGTTTTATCTATCATTTCTCTTCATATGATTGAAAAGGATTTGCCAGTAGATTGTCGACGTGAATCATGACGATGACTGCTTGTCTAGCTTGTTAGCAAAGATTTTTAAAGTATGATGTTGCCATGGTCAGTCAAATGACAGCACCCAAGGGTCTTGACTTTTCTAGCTCTCCCCGTAGATGTTGCGGTCACATAGTGTCCCCATGAGTGAGAATACTGATCCAATCACAGTCCAACTAGGGAAAATGACCAACTCCTATACTCCGTATTTACTGCTGGCTGCCCCACCACCACAGAAAGTACTGAGCCAGGCTGAAACACCTGCATTTTGGAGCTGCCATAAGAAATAAAAAAAAGTGGCCATGTTTGTCTGCGGCTTTATTAACTCAATTATTATTTTTTAAATTGTTGGCAAACTGATATGCCACACGTATTAATGACAAAATAACATGAAAACCAGGCAAAAACAAAATCACAAATGTTTATTATTTTTTCATAGCTAAACAGATGGGGCTCAAATCAGGTGGGGCTCTGCTCTGAATGACGGGTCGTCACTGTAAATTAGCGACGTAGGTAGTGAGGTAGTTCCTCTATGCCAAAAGAGTCCATCATTGAAACCAGACCCTAGTCACTGCCCACTGGGCACAGACATCAGTTCAATGTCTAGTTTTGATTTACATTTGGTTGAGTTGTCAACTAATGTGAATTCAACAAAATAATTCACCATGTCATTGGACATTGGATTCAACATCATCAGATCGATTTTTTTTGTTGAAATGACTTGGAAACAACATTTCCTCAGTTATTTGCCCAGTGGGTGTTGTCTAGGGTCGGGTTTTCGATACTAGTAGCACAGTGCGCACTAAAGCTGTACTAAAACATGTGAGGGGAGCGAGGTACATTCTGGAGAGAGAAAAAGTGAAAAAAAAGATATATAATCCGGAGGGAGAGAAAATAAGAGTATCTTCTTATCATGCCCTCATCGTCTCTTTCATTCTTGTCCCTCCATCTCAGTCTCAGTCTTTCCCTCTCTCTCACCCACAAATCATTTTCACAATAACATTGGACAAACCTCTGGTGGAGAGAGAGAGCGAGACAGCGGCAAGGATAAACAAAGCTTTCTCCTGCCACAAGGGAGTTTTACAAATAAGTTTCATTATTTGATTTGATGAATGGAAAGACTCAAATTAATAGTTCATTCAATTATTCTGTGAAAATCGAATGAACTTTTGAAAGCTTTCAGACCCCTTGACTTTTCCCACATTTTGTTATGTCACAGCCTTATTCTAAAATGAATTTTTAAAATGATTTAAATTAAAATCTCAGCAATCTACACACAATACCCCCATAAAGACAAAGAAAAAAACAGGCTTTTAGAAATTTGGGAAAATGTATTCAAATTTAAAAACAGAAATACCTTATTTACATAATTATTCAAACACTTTGCTATGAGAAATTGAGCTCAGGTGCATCCTGTTTCCATTGATCATTCTTGAGATGTTTCTACAACTTGAATGGAGTCTGTGGTAAATTCAATTGATTGCAATTGAAAAAAAAAAAAAAAGCCTTTGTGGAAAGGCATACATTTGTCTATATAAGGTCCCACAGTCGACAGTCCATGTTAGAGCAAAAACCAAACCATGAGGGTCAAAGGCATTGTCTGTAGAGCTCCGAGACAGCATTGTGTCGAGGCACAGATCTGGGAAAGGGTTCCAAAACATGTATGCAGCATTGAAGGTCCCCAAGAACAAAGTGGCCTCCATCATTCTTAAATGGAAGAAGTTTGGAACCACCAAGACTCGTCCTAGAGCTGGCCGCTCGGCCAAACTGAGCAATCGGGGGAGAAAGGTCTTAGTCAGGGAGATGACCAAGAACTCGATGGTCACTGACAGAGCTCTAGAATTCCTCCAGAAGGACCAGCATCTCTGCAGGACTCCACCAATCAGGCCTTTATGGTAGCGTGGCCAGACGGAAGCAACTCCTCAGTAAAAGGCACATGACAGCCCGCTTGGAGTTTGCCAAAAGGCACCTAAAGACTCTTAGACCATGAGAAACAAGATTATCTAGTCTGATGAAACCAAGATTGAGTTTTTTGGCCTTGAGATGATCTGCAGAGAAAAATGGGAGAAACTCCCCAAATACAGGTGTGCCAAGCTTGTAGTGTCATACCCAAGAAGAATCAATGCTATAACCGCTGACAAAGGTGCTTCAACAAAGTACTGAGTAAAGGGTCTGAATAGTATTGTAAATATAATGTTTCATTTTAAAACATTTCTAAAAAAACAGTTTTTGCTTTGTCATTATGGGGTATTTTGTGGAGGTTGGTGAGGGGAAAAAACTATTTAATCAATTTTAGAATAAGGCTGTAAAGTAACAATATGTGGAAAAAGTCAAAGGATCTGAAAACCTTTCGAAGGCACTGTATGCAAAGCAGATGTGGAAGATAAATACGGTACCAGGCGCAAACACTCTACCGTCAATATCTTGCTTCTCTTCATGTGGTGTTTAGACCACAGACTAGTCTTCTCTCCACAGCTTGACAGTTTATACAGCACATAACAGAAAAGTTATACTGCTGAAACCCACAACGTAGGACAAATTATAGCTATCTTGGAAGATAAACACGTTTTTTCATGTTAAATACTTCATCGGTTTTCTATCTGACTGATGGGTATGAGTGGAGAGCAGAGACGAGACGAGAGTCGTGAAAAGGGACGAGTGACTGAGAGGGAGAACATGGGCTCAGGCGAGATGGCTGTTATTGTACTGATCCTGAATCACATCTGTAATGAGTCCAAACCATGGAAAGTGGAAACAAGCATTTAGGATAGATTCACCTCCCTACTTCCTTCCTTCTCAGGCTCCCCTGTCTGGCTCTCTCCATCTTTCTCAGGCTCCCTGTCCATCTCCATCTTGCTCTCTCTGTCTGTCTCACTGTCCCTCTCCTTCACTCTCTTTATCTGCCCATCTCTGCCAACCCCAGGCTGTATACTGTATCTGAAAAGAAAAGATCAATAGACATAGCTAGATGTCCCAGTAGACCATACATCACACACAAAGGAAGGTTGACACTTCACTGAAAGTCTATTTGAGCTCAAACAGACAGACTGATGTCACAGTGCTGCAGTATACCGCTCTCTAAACAGTAGTCCATAACAAAAAGTTTCAGATGAACAAACTTCAATAAGATGGCCCCATTTCACACACAAAAAAATGATTAAATTGCACTAGCATTGCATATTTTTTTTACCTGAAAAAGGTCCACCTCATTCCTAAAAGATATTCATTTCTGGAAATGGGAGCTCATTAGCGAAACGTGAAGTTGGGTTTCTTTTTGCACTACAAAGCTTAGCAACTAGCAGATGTAAATCAATGCGAGTGAGAGATAAACAGAAGGAGGGCACAACTTCAAAGTGTTGGTCTGGTGAGATAATCATCCCTGCTGGTGATCCTGCAACAGGTCATCTCTAAATCCACCTCCCATGGAGACTGGCCCAGACTCCGCTATTAGCAGCCAATTTACACCACTTGGAAACAAGAGCTGACACACACACACAAAACGCGAATGCACGCGCAGGCACACACACACACACCAGCAAAGCCTGTCTTTTCTCTGGGAAGTAGATACTGTTAAGGTGGTGAAATGTCCAGAACAAACTTTTCAAAACTGATTTACATTGTCCTCCATTGGACCTGCAGTCAGAATCTATTTCCTTCAGACTAGAGCATGGGGGTGCGGTGGGTTCTGTTCTGGACAGACTGGCTCCGCTGAGCCAGGTGGTCTAATTAAAGATGACTTCTAATAAAGCTAACACCACCCGCTTGGCATATCACACGCAGACCTACCCTCACCCATGCTGCCTTCCTTGTTTCACCGACGTTTCACAGAGACACCAGGCTGCCTGCCCTCCCACTCCAGGCAGACCCGTTGTCCAGAGAGGGAGATGGCAGAGGAAGCCCATATGGGCCATTACATCTAATATAGTCAGATTATGACTGGTGAAGGAGAACAGCCAACCTGCCCTCTACTTACACCAGTGGCGATTTTAGAGTTCATTAGAACGTGCGTTGAAGATGTCGTTCCCATAGCAACGATTAAAACATTCCCTAACCAGAAACCGTGGATTGATGGCAGCATTCGCGTGAAACTGAAAGCGCAAACCACTGCTTTTAATCAGGGCAAGGTGTCTGGTAACATGACCGAATACAAACAGTGCAGCTATTCCCTCCGCAAGGCTATCAAACAAGCTAAGCGTCAGTACAGAGACAAAGTAGAATCTCAATTCAACGGCTCAGACACAAGAGGCATGTGGCAGGGTCTACAGTCAATCATGGACACCAGGAAGAAATCCAGCCCAGTCACGGACCAGGATGTCTTGCTCCCAGGCAGACTAAATAACTTTTTTGCCCGCTTTGAGGACAATACAGTGCCACTGACACGGCCTGCAACGAAAACATGCGGTCTCTCCTTCACTGCAGCCGAGGTGAGTAAGACATTTAAACGTGTTAACTCTCGCAAGGCTGCAGGCCCAGACGGCATCCCCAGCCGCGCCCTCAGAGCATGCGCAGACCAGCTGGCCGGTGTGTTTACGGACATATTCAATCAATCCCTATACCAGTCTGCTGTTCCCACATGCTTCAAGAGGGCCACCATTGTTCCTGTTCCCAAGAAAGCTAAGGTAACTGAGATAAACGACTACCGCCCCGTAGCACTCACTTCCGTCATCATGAAGTGCTTTGAGAGACTAGTCAAGGACCATATCACCTCCACCCTACCTGACACCCTAGACCCACTCCAATTTGCTTACCGCCCAAATAGGTCCACAGATGATGCAATCTCAACCACACTGCACACTGCCCTAACCCATCTGGACAAGAGGAATACCTATGTGAGAATGCTGTTCATTGAATACAGCTCGGCATTCAACACCATAGTACCCTCCAAGCTCGTCATCAAGCTCGAGACCCTGGGTCTCGACCCCGCCCTGTGCAACTGGGTACTGGACTTCCTGACTGTCCGCCCCCAGGTGGTGAGGGTAGGCAACAACATCTCCTCCCCGCTGATCCTCAACACTGGGGCCCCACAAGGGTGCGTTCTGAGCCCTCTCCTGTACTCCCTGTTCACCCACGACTGCGTGGCCACGCACGCCTCCAACTCAATCATCAAGTTTGCGGACGACACAACAGTGGTAGGCTTGATTACCAACAACGACGAGACGGCCTACAGGGAGGAGGTGAGGGCCCTCGGAGTGTGGTGTCAGGAAAATAACCTCACACTCAACGTCAACAAAACTAAGGAGATGATTGTGGACTTCAGGAAACAGCAGAGGGAACACCCCCTATCCACATCGATGGAACAGTAGTGGAGAGGGTAGCAAGTTTTAAGTTCCTCGGCATACACATCACAGACAAACTGAATTGGTCCACTCACACAGACAGCATCGTGAAGAAGGCGCAGCAGCGCCTCTTCAACCTCAGGAGGCTGAAGAAATTCGGCTTGTCACCAAAAGCACTCACAAAATTCTACAGATGCACAATCGAGAGCATCCTCGCGGGCTGTATCACCGCCTGGTATGGCAACTGCTCCGCCCTCAACCGTAAGGTTCTCCAGAGGGTAGTGAGGTCTGCACAACGCATCACCGGGGGCAAACTACCTGCCCTCCAGGACACCTACACCACCCGATGTTACAGGAAGGCCATAAAGATCATCAAGGACATCAACCACCCGAGCCACTGCCTGTTCACCCCGTTATCATCCAGAAGGCGAGGTCAGTACAGGTGCATCAAAGCTGGGACCGAGAGACTGAAAAACAGCTTCTATCTCAAGGCCATCAGACTGTTAAACAGCCACCACTAACATTGAGTGGCTGCTGCCAACTCACTGACACAACTCCAGCCACTTTAATAATGGGAATTGATGGGAAATGATGTAAATATATCACTAGCCACTTTAAACAATGCTACCTTATATAATGTTACTTACCCTACATTATTCATCTCATATGCATACGTATATACTGTACTCTATATCATCGACTGTATCCTTATGTAATACATGTATCACTAGCCACTTTAACTATGCCACTTTGTTTACATACTCATCTCATATGTATATACTGTACTCGATACCATCTACTGTATCTTACCTATGCTGCTCTGTACCATCACTCATTCATATATCCTTATGTACATATTCTTTATCACTGTGTACACTGTGTATAAGACAGTAGTTTTGGAATTGTTAGTTAGATTACTTGTTGGTTATTACTGCATTGTCGGAACTAGAAGCACAAGCATTTCGCTACACTCGCATTAACATCTGCTAACCATGTGTATGTGACAAATAAAATTTGATTTGATTTGATAGCTTGTAAATCTTGGTGGGGCAAACAAACACATTTTGCGGGGATGCATGCCAGCAAAGACTCTACACAACACAACACAAACAATACACTAACTGCACTATAACGGTGCCAAATGGTGTCTACAAACTGTTGGGACAGTTTTATGTAGGCCCTAACAGCAGAGTCCCAGCACCTTACCACTGCTACACCTGCCTATCAGCGGAGCCTTGTCTGGCAGCGAAACAGTTCATTCAGCCTCATTTACTGCCTTTTAAAAAAACATAGCTGATATGGCTGACTTGCTTAAACAAATGTGGTTCCTACTGACAATTGAGATATACAAACTATGGCATAAGGGGATGACGAGTGGATAAGAGGCAATCCGTCATTTCGAATAAGACATTAATGAGCGAGCTAGGACGGACGTGGTCAAATATAACTATTTGTTCAACACTTTTGAAATGTACAGCGACAGACTGTACACCAAGTCAGAACCGTAGGATAAATAAAGGTGGCATATAAGCAGACAACAAAAGCTCTTACAATATGACTACATTTCTCTAAAACAGGTTATAGGCTTCATGTGCACCACCAAGTCAGAACAGTAGGTGAAATTAAGAGGGTAAAATAGACCAAATTATTAGGATGAGGCACATGGGCTACTAACAGTTTACTACACAACATATACTTTTACTTTCTTAGCTACAGTATACATATCTCCCTGGCATATTACATCACTTAAGCAGCAGCATACAATACATTTTTGGACTCACCTTGTTGTGCTGTGCTCACATGAACAGGAAGGTAGCGCGGCAGTCCTTCTTGGGCAAATTTTGTCATCTGGCATTCTCTGGATTATTGCTGTTTTCAAGACAACTGGGAACTCGGAAAAAAACAAGGTCGAATCCTAATGATGTCAGTGATTTTCAGGTCGTAGCTCTAGAAAGAGGCCCGAGTTCAACTTGCAATTCCGCGTTGCCTGACCGTTTAAAAAGTATTTTCCCAGTCGGAGCTAGTTTTTTCCTGAGTTCCCAGTTGTCTTGAACTCACTGAAGTCAGATTTCCCAGTTCTGAATTAACACTTGTTTTGAGCGCGACAGAAATCATGCTGGATTGACAGCATGGCCCATGTTGAATGTTTATAATTTTAAGCATGGAAAAGAAACTCTTAAATCCAGACTTGGACCACACACCCACTCCACTGAATAGCAGGCTAGTGATTGCTTTGCAACGCTTGCAGTTAGCCACTGATTCCTTCCAAACCACTCATTGTTGAATTTGCAATTTTCCAACTTGTTGTGTAACGTTCATGTCCAATGGCTGATGAGCACCGATACGTTTTATCCATCATTTCTCTTCATATGACAAGGATTAAAAGGATTTGCCAGTAGATTGTCGACTTGATTCAATGACGACTGCTAGCTAAGATTTGGAAAGTATGACGTTGACATGAACAGTCCAATAAAAGTTACTGTAGCTATAACGTGAATTGACGTCACTTTATCTGTGGCCAATGACCTTCAGCCTTCTTGGATGTCACTCTATGGCAGCACCCAAGGGGCTTGAGATTTCGAGCTCTACCTTATATATGGCGGTGACGTAGTGTCCCCATGAGTGACAGAACACTGAGCCAATCATGGCGCAACTAGAGAACATTACCAACCCCTAAACTCTGTATTTTCCGCTGGCTGCCCCACCACCACAGAAAGCACTGAGCTAGGCTGAAACACACCTGCATTTTGGAGCTGCCTTACTCAAGATAGCAAAAAAGAGAACATGTTTGTATGCGGCTTTATGCTTTATTCTCAATTATTATTTTTTATATTGTTTTCAAACTGATGTGGGGTTCAAAACAGGTGGGGCTCTGCCCAACCTGCCCTGAATGACAGGTCGCCACTGACTTACAATCACATCAATGTTGTGTTAACACAAGTCCACAGTCCATGTGGTGGAGCCCATTTCATATGAGCTACTTGGAAGGTAAACTCATATAAAAGTGAGGGGTGCATACCGTTGGCCTATGCTGCTGCTCTGGCAGGGTTTGTGTGCAGCAGCATATGGGAGATGCATTAATCGCAACACAAATCACTAAGTAGTTCAGTCTGTTGAGCAGAGCTCTTGGCTTCGGTGCTCCTCAACTCTGGGATTTGAACAATGCTGACACAGGAGAAAGGCAAGGAAATCTCAACTGTACCCTTCATACCCATCACTGTGTCTTAATGAGGTTTTAGGACAGCAGTATTCGGAATGGACTGATTGGGCTTTCTAATTCATTACCATCTCTGTGAGAACTTGGAAGGATCCACTGGGCTGAGCCTGCCAAAGAACTCAAAGTTAGCCTGGCTTTCAGGTCGGCGGCATTGTGCATTTGTTTGACTACTGTGTGTGTGTGTGTGTGTGCATGCATGAGATAGCACAAGAGCAGGACTTAGCTTTCTGAAAAGCACATAGCATATCCAGCACTATAAGGCTCATGCAGTGCAGAACCTTTCCCCACAGATCTCAGTTAAAAAAACACCCCTAGGAAAGATGTGATGTTATCCAACCATTTCGGAATAATACAAGGTTGAGACATTTTAGATGTAAAAATCATTTCCAATATCAGAAATCTCTCTGTAGAAATGTCTCCTTCAATAAAAGAATGAAAAATGCTATTTAGGCTACCTTCAATTGAATCAAACCAGTTCTCTTTAAAAAAACAACAGAGAACCTAATGACCCAACACCCCCACACTCCACCAATAATAAGACCAGGACTGCAGCTCGTAATGACCCAACACCCCCACACTCCACCAATAATAAGACCAGGGCTGCAGCTCGTAATAACCCAACACCCCCACACTCCACCAATAATAAGACCAGGGCTGCAGCTCGTAATAACCCAACACCCCCACACCCCACCAATAATAAGACCAGGGCTGCAGCTGCCCCAACACCCCCACACCCCACCAATAATAAGACCAGGACTGCAGCTCGTAATGACCCAACACCCCCACACTCCACCAATAATAAGACCAGGGCTGCAGCTTGTAATAACCCAACACCCCCACACCCCACCAATAATAAGACCAGGACTGCAGCTCGTAATGACCCAACACCCCCACACTCCAACAATAATAAGACCAGGGCTGCAGCTCGTAATAACCCAACACCCCCACACCCCACCAATAATAAGACCAGGGCTGCAGCTCGTAATGACCCAACACCCCCACCAATAATAAGACCAGGACTGCAGCTCATAATGACCCAACACCCCCACACTCCACCAATAATAAGACCAGTTTGAGGTTGTGGACAGGTGTCTTTTATACTGATAACAAGTTCAAACAGGTGCCATTAATACAGGTAACGAGTGGAGGACAGAGGAGCCTCTTAAAGAAGAAGAAGAAGTACTTATTTTCCACCATAATTTGCAAATCAATTCATAAAAAATCCTACAATGTGATTTTCTGGAATTTTTTTCTCTCTCATTTTATCTGTCATAGTTGAAGTGTACCTATGATGAAAATTATAGGCCTCTCTCATATTTCTAAGTGGGAGAACTTGCACAATTGGTGGCTGACTAAATACTTTTTTGCCCCACTGTAAGTTGCTAGCTAGCATATTATAAAAACAATCAATCAATCATAATCACTAGATGATATTACTAGATATTATCTAGCGTGTCCTGCGTTGCATATAATCTGACTGAGCATACAAGCATGCACATATCTGACTGAGCGGTGGTAGGCAGCAGCAGGCTCGTAAGCATTCATTCAAACGGCACTTTCGTGCATTTTGCCAGCAGCTCTTCGTTGTGCGTCAAGCAATTGCGCTGTTTATGACTTCAAGCCTATCAACTCCCGAGATGAGGCTGGTGTAACCGATGTGAAATGGCTAGCTAGTTAGCGGGGTGTGCGCTAATAGGGTTTCAAACGTCACTCGCTCTGAGACTTGGAGTGGTTGTTCCCCTTGCTCTGCATGGGTAAAGCTGCTTCGAGGGTGGCTGTTGTCGTTGTGTTCCTGGTTCGAGGCCAGGGAGGAGCGAGAAGAGGGACAGAAGCTATACTGTTACACTGGCAATACTAAAGTGCCTATAAGAACATCCAATAGTCAAATGTTAATGAAATACAAATGGTATAGAGGGAAATAGTCCTATAATTCCTATAATAACTACAACCTAAACTTCTTACCTGGGAATATTGAAGACTCATGTTAAAAGGAACCACCAGATTTCATATGTTCTCATGTTCTGAGCAAGGAACTTAAACGTTAGCTTTCTTACATGACACATATTGCACTTTTACTTTCTTCTCCAACACTTTGTTTTTGCATTATTTAAACCAAATTGAACATGTTTCATTATTTATTTGAGGCTAAATTGATTTGATTGATGTTTTATATTAAGTTAAAATTAAGTGTTCATTCAGTATTGTTGTAATTGTCATTATTAAAAATAAATTAAAATCATCCAAGTAATCAGTATCGGCTTTTTTGGTTCTCCAATAATCGGTATCGGCGTTGAAAAATCATAAAATCGGTCAACCTCTAGTTTAGATGTCCTAAGAATTTGAAAGATTGCTCAGAAAACTAGTTTTTTAAACGCCATATGCTTACTTTGATTTTGACCTTCCTTCGATTAAGATAAGCAAGAGTAAGGTTTTACATGACTACTGCCATAATCAGTTCAATATCCAATTATTAGTGTGCATGTAAACATACGTATTCATTGACAATCAAAATAGGTAATGACTTTTCAAACTTGTCAAATGAACTAGGCCTATGTAAAATGATCTGTTGTCCTACAAGCTATCTGTTAAGGGCATGTGGAGACTGAATGAAGTCTGTTTTTCATCATGATTTCAGATCCATAATAGTCACATCCCCCAGCCATTGCTACGGTGTGCATCTGCTCTGACAACGGAGTATGACTGATGCACACTCACGACAAAATAGCTTCCACATGTGGACGTTTGGCATGTTCTTGACCCTATTTACCCAAAACAAGGCCTACACTGGGGCTTGCTAATGACGCCTCACCCCTGGTCCCAGCTCAGCTGACTCACTGACTGACAGTCACACACACTGACGGACAGAGACAGCCAGACAGACGGGGCCTTAAAGAGCTGGTTCCTCATCCGCTCTCTGTTGACCAGGAGGAGGTTAAACAACAGATGGCGGGCAAAGGATTACTGCAAACTCTGTCACAGTCAAGTTTAAGTTAAGCACAGGTCTGCAGCGCAATCACAAAGCTACTCATGCATTACTGAACTGTATGGAACCTATTGTGTGTGTGTGCGTGCGTGTGGGTGTATACAGACAGAAAGGCAACATCTGAAGAGCGACTTGTAAAAGAAACCCTCCAAATTACAGTGCAGAATTCTCATCATGTAATCTTGTTTAGCGACCCCTAATCATATACTCATGTTTAGAAAGCAAGGACCTGGGATTGGCTGGCACAGCAGAGGCTTACCCCCTCCCAACACCCTTGCATATCATGTCAAATCATAACCAAACACCAAATTTGACCTACTCAAGCTATGAAACCCCTTATTACGCAAATCAAATGCCTGATAAATCGGCCACAGAGATTTAAAAAATATATTTTAAAAATCCATTTGCGGCTCTTTATGAAGATTACAAATATTTTGAGCCCCCTCAATTGTAGAGTGTTATCGCACCAAGAAGAAAGGAAGGCGCAGGGAGGGAGAAGCCTTTGAACAGGGGAAAGAGGGGAATCGTGCTGTCTGAAAATAGCCTGATAATTTGGGGTCTGACACAGAAGGCGTCTGATGTCGTGGTTAGATCCACAGCTCTGAGCTCGGAGGAGAAAGGGGCCTCTTCAGAAAGGCATCATTTCCAGGGTGCCGAGAGCACAGCTATCAAACCGTACACGACGGGTTTGATCATCAACACTAGAGGCTTGTAGAAAATAGATATTTACTTTTTTTTATCAGCTTTAATATTGTAGATAGATTGTGGCATCCATCAATGTAATTGTCTGCATCATTTCCAATTCCCCATATATTTGTTTGTTTGTAAATAAATGAATTAAAATAAACACACAGCATATAAAAATTATATATATATTTATTGTGCCCTAACCCTACCACCCCTCCTCTAATTGGAGTAAACTAATGGACAACACAGCACTAGAGGCTTGGTTATAACACACACAGACCACCACAACAACCTATCTGGCTGAGAACATATTCCCAGGTCAATCAATGTGAACAGTCAGTCTCAGAGGTTCATTGAAATGGGATTAAAGGATGCACAAATGAATATCCCTCACCCTGGTATTGTGCAAGGACAAAGGGGCTCAACAATAGGTGGGTGAAAAGCTAGAAAACAGTTGTAAGAATAGAGGAGCAAATGATATGGTTTTGAAATCAGCATTGTCATACGCCCCATCATTTTGCACTAAGGTGTTAACAGAAAAACACAGACCAAACCATTGTAGCAATGTTGTATGGGAGCAATAGCTACTGTATAATGTGTAGGACCTTTGTTTCATTTTACTTTTGTATACCTCTCATCTCCAAAATACACTTTTCAGGAAATGGAAAACACACCTATTTTCCCATTAAGGAACATACAATGAATATTCAGAAGCTATTTTGCATACATTTTATTGGACCTAGTGTCATGAAATGTTCAGAGTACATTTAGGGGAGTTATTGCTTTCAGTACATGAATGGAGTTGCGAGGTTTTCATCAGACAGAGATGAATTACGGCTGCCATTCAGCAATACTGTAGCTCTGAAATCCCCACGGTTCTTAGCAAAGCACGCTGACTGCACAGCCAAGCGGAAGACCCTGAAGATCACTTAGAGCTGTCAGCCTAAACACAAACGCCTGAGCAGCCCCGCTGAATTAATATTATGATTGTGGCCCTTCGGGGCCCATTTCCAATACAGAAGGACTGGTGTATTGGTCTCTCCCTCGTCATTCAAACCTACTGGGATTCACAGGTGCTGGCTGCTCAAATCCAATTCCAGCAGGCCAGGCCTGATGACTGTCTCAGTGATGAAGCTGCCTGTATTGGGCCAGGGTCTTTGTGGGTGTAGAGACAGACTCTTTGTGTCTGGGCAGAAGGCATGTCCACTCTCCACTCAATTGTGTCACGCCATTAATCACACGCGACAGTCCATCGCCTCGGGCTAATATATGCACTGGTTTTACCGAAGGCTAATACAATAAGGCCTGACCGACACACACAGGCATATGCACGCATGCGCACACCCGCACAATCCCTCTTTTATGGACTTCTTTCAAATCTCCATTGATTGACAAATATTGACCCTTGTTAGTAAAATAAGGAATTGTCACAGTGAGTCCCAGTAGGAGAGAAGGCTGGGGCCCATCTTAATGCTATGTATTCCATTCAAATCGTCACCATCTGGCCTACACACAAACTCACAACACGCACATCAAACATTCTCCTTCTAGTCCAAATTCATTATTCATTATTTCTAAAGGTGCACAGCTTGCTTGAGTTAGAGTTCAAACAGGGCAAAGGCGGAGTCTGCATTGAGAGAGAGGCTGTGGCACCAATCCACATGCAGGCCATGCCTGACTTTACCAGATAAAGAGATGTGGAGAGGCAGAGGGAGGGGAGGGAGAGTGAAATAGAGGAAGAATCTTTTGCTCGTGGTCTGCATAACTGAGGATTCACATGATATGATGTATGTCACATGATGTCCGTCACTGGCGTAAACGGAGGCTGAGGCCTTAACACTCACTATGGGAGTGCTCTTCTACCCTTACAAAGCTGGACCCCTGGAACAAAGACACAGTCTGTGTGTGTGTGTGTGTGTGTCTGTCTGATGGGACATAGCAACCTCAGTCATCAGTTGATTGAGATGGATTCATTTTAGATTTAATAATAAAATGTCAAGTTTGAGACACAGGCAAGGCCACTGTTCTTCTGAAGACCAGCATCACATTTACGCAACACAGACATTCATACCCAGGCCTAAAGTCTCTACAGGTCAGACAGTCTGTCTGGGGCTTCCATAAACATCCACCAAAACGGACCATATGAATGGATAGATACACAAGCTGATAGAGGACACGTGTCAACAAATCTCCCCCCTTAACTTGGAGGCACACACACACACAAGCCTTTGGGCATCCCTTTGTCACAGGAGAGGATCAGGCATCTGGCACCTGCTCACACCCCCAGCCTGTACCCCACCCTACCCCACGATGCCAAACACACGTCTCCCAACCCCACCTGTGAGATTGAGACAAAGAGCTGTAACACAATCTCACTAGGGGACACCTCAGACAGGAGAGGAGCAGGACGATGTCACAGACCACATGCCTATCCTTCTGAAAACATACACACACCTCCCCTGCCAACACAAGCCCTAATGTCCCTACATTGAAACATATCACTTTCACTCTTCCATGACCATCTAGAGAGAAAGAGAAATGTGGGACTATGCAGTCGTCTCAGCCAGGAGTGGACACCAGAGCAGGAACCAGATGGAACATTTACACATGCATCAATGCTCTGGATCCACAGTCAGAGTAATCATAGTCTGCATCACTATTTAAACATATCAACAGACAAACAAACACAGGGATTGTGATCCAAACCAGATGCACCTTGAAACCCATACGGGCCTGCTGAGGCTAAGTCACTGTTTATGGGCGATGTGTCCCCACATGACAGCAGATTCCCACACTGCTGTGTACAGGACGGTTTTTCATAGGTCAAAAACGGCCTTTTTATGTCTTATGCATCCCTCCCTCTCCCTAAACAGTTGACATTTTACTCCACATACAGCTTTCATTAGACAGTATGTCTATTTGGCTTCAATCGGCATGAAAGATGCTAAATATGGAAGAGGAGGATTTGAGTAAATACATAAGACCAGATCAGGCCTGCTCTTGTTCCAATCAAACTAGAAACCAATTACACCCCAAGAAGACTGATAAATATGTGAGCCTTTGATATCTGCGCTGAATGAGAAGAGCCATTCTACAGACAGAAATTAGAGTGTGTGTGGGTGTGTATGAGAGAGATGATATAGACTGAGGCTTGCTTTACAGAGAAGGGTTGAACTGAGGCAAAGTTAACCTGACTCTAAAAGTATGCAGCACAGAGCCATGAGTCAAAGGGAAAACAGTGGCGGTTAGTCTGAACATTTAGCAGTCCAGGTGTGGACAGCATGAGGAAACACTTCAACTGGGAAGTTAAAAACATTTTGTACAACAAAGTTTACGCTAAAAAGGTAAAGCACAATCATAATACTAGAAATACCATGCAGTAAAATATTGTCAGCATCAAATAAAATTGTATTTGTCACATGTGCTGAATGAAACAAGTGTAGATTCACAGTGAAATGCTTACTTTACGAGCCCTTTCCCAACAATGCAGTTAAAAACGTACAAAAATTAACAAATAGATAAAAAGAAAATAGCAACACAATAAAATGAGGTTATATACAGGCTATATACAAGGAGTACCAGTACAGAGTCAGTGTACTGGGGTGATTGATTGATTGAGGTAATACGTAAATGTAGGTTTGGTTAGGTGATTGATTGATTGATTGAGGTAATACGTAAATGTAGGTTTGGTTAGGTGATTGATTGATTGATTGAGGTAATACGTAAATGTAGGTTTGGTTAGGTGATTGATTGATTGATTGATTGAGGTAATACATAAATGTAGGTTTGGTTAGGTGATTGATTGATTGAGGTAATACGTAAATGTAGGTTTGGTTAGGTGATTGATTGATTGAAGTACATGTGGGTAGGAGGTAAAAAAGTCCTGGTAGCCGTTTAATTAACTGTTCAACAGTCTTATGGTACTTGGGTAGAAGCTGTTCATTCGATGTCAGTTTGTTATAACATTGGCATTTGATGAGAACGGAGATCAGGATGTATGTTTTCCTTCAATACCTTGCTGAACTGGAAGCCATGTTCATTATTTGCTTTGTAGCTGAACTAGTTGTAGTGAAACATACAAACTGGATTATGTTATCATGTTGCCTAGTCACTTTACCCCTACCTACAGTATACAAGTGACTTTGGAAAGTATTCAGACCCCTTGACTTTTTCCTCATTTTGTTACGTTACAGCATTATTCTAAAATGGATTAAATAAAACAGAACTCAGCAATCTACACACAATATCCCATAAGGACAAAGTGAAAACAGGTTGGCAAATATATACAAAAAAACTAACAGAAAAACTAAACTAAAAAACTAACTAAAAAACTAATACCTTATTTACATAAGTATTCAGACTCTTTGCTATGAGACTTTGCTATGCATCCTGTTTCCATTGATCATCTGTCAGATGTTTCTACAACTTGATTGGAGTCCACCTGTGGTAAATTCAATTGATTGGACGTGATTTGGAAATTACACACCTGTCTATATAAAAAGGTCCCATAGTTGACAGTCCATGTCAGAACAAAAACCAAGCCATGAGGTCAAAGAAATTGTCCGTAGAGCACGAGACAGGATTGTGTCGAGGCACAGATCTAGGGAAGAGTACCAAAATATTTATGCAGCATTGAAGGTCCCCAAGAACACAGTGGACTCCATCATTCTTAAATTAAAGAAGTTTGGAACCACCAAGACTCTTCCTAAAGCTGTCCGCCCGGCCAAACTGAGCAATTGGGAGAGAAGGGCCTGGTCAGGGAGG
This sequence comes from Oncorhynchus tshawytscha, assembly GCF_018296145.1. NCBI lineage: Eukaryota > Metazoa > Chordata > Actinopteri > Salmoniformes > Salmonidae > Oncorhynchus > Oncorhynchus tshawytscha. The sequence goes on along the minus strand of NC_056435.1, from coordinate 35,633,867 downwards.
TGACCAAGAACCCGATGGTCACTCTGACAGAGCTCTGGAGTTCCTCTGTGGAGATGGGAGAACAATCCAGAAGGTCAACCATCTCTGCAGCCCTCTACCAATCAGGCCTTTATGGTAGAGTGGCCAGATGGAAGCAAGTCCTCAGTAAAAAGGTACATGACAGCTCACTTGGTGTCTGCCAAAAGGCACCGAAAGACTCTCAGACCATTAGAAAGATTCTCTGGTCTGATGAAACCAATATTGTACTATTTGGCCTGAATGCCAAGCTTCACGTCTGGAGGAAACCTGGCACCATCCCTACGTTGAAGCATGGTAGTGGCAGCATCATGCCGTGAGGATGTTTTTCAGCGGCAGGGACTGGAAGACTAGTCAGGATCAAGGGAAAGATGAATGGAGCAAAGTACAGAGAGATCCTTGATGAAAACCTGCTTTAGAGCTCTCAGGACCCCAGACTGGGGTGAAGGTTCACCTTCCAACAGGACAATGACACTAAACACACAGCCAAGACAACGCAGGAGTGGCTTCGGGACAAGTCTCTGAATGTCCTTGAGTGGCCCAGCCAGAGCCGGGACTTTAACACCCCGATCGAACATCTCTGGAGAGACCTGAAAATAGCTCCCCATCCAACCTGACAGAGCTTGAGAAGATCTGTAGGGAAGAATGGAATAAACTCCCCAAATAGAGGTGTGTCTTGTTTGTAGCGTCATACCAAAAGATGACTCAAGGCTGTAATCGCTGCCAAAGGAGCTTCAACAAAGTACTGAGTAAAGGGTCTGAGTACTTACGTAAATGTGATATTTTTATTGCTTTGTCATTATGGGTTATTTTGTGTAGGTTCTAGAATAAGGCTGTAACATAACAAAATGTGAAAAACGTGTAAGTATGTGAATACTTTCTGAATGGACTGTAGAAGTATTTTTCTCTTGTATATGCATATTGAGCAGTGTGCGAGTAGGGGTCTGAATACTTCCCGGATGGACTGTAGAATTATTTCTCTTGCATATGCATATTGAGCAGTGTGTGAGTATGTCCATACTTTGCACGACTGTGTGTGTGTCCATGCTTTTTACGTGACGGTGTATGTATTAATAGCCAGGAGGCTGCTTGTGAGGCCTGTATTTCATGGATGAAAGAGTAGCTGCTCAGCTGTTCTGGGCTCTGCCTATCAATGCATCTTAAAAGAGACGACAGGAAGTGGGCCACAACAGGAGAGGGGAGGCACTGCCAACTTCCTGTGATCAGAGACAGAACAACGGACAGCATCCAGAGACGCTGAACTCCCTGACACTGAGGCCAACACACACACACACACTCTCTGCTGAGTGTAACCAGTGCTCCCGAGAGGCGCAGTGGTCTAAGGCACTGCATCTCAATGCTAGAGGCGTCATTACAGGCCCTGGTTCGATCCAGGGCTGTATCACAACAGGCTGTGATCAGGGGTCCCATAGGATGGCACACAATTGGCCCAGCGTCGTCCAAGGTTAGGGGTGGGTTTAACTGACTTACCTAGTTAAATAAAGATTAAAATAAATAAATCAATAAATACAAATAAAAAAACGTAACGACGTCCGAAAGTAAGGGCACTGTAAAGGTCTTCCATCTGAAACTTCAGAAAACAAAATACTTTTAAAAGTCTGTGTGTGTGTGCATGCGTGCGGTAGAGAAAAGGAGATAGGAGGCAGCACTTAGAATATTTCAGAATGAGCACCATGTGGGGTTTGTGGGCCCTGCCAATATCAGGCTCAAGCCTTTATCACCCTATTAAATCCTCCATTCCTAGAGGAGAATCATTGCACAAGAAACCAGAACTCTTGCTCCAGCAGCTCCATACGGAAACCAGAACTCTTGCTCCAGCAGCTCCATACGGAAACCAGAACTCTTGCTCCAGCAGCTCCATACGGAAACCAGAACTCTTGCTCCAGCAGCTCCATACAGAAACCAGAACTCTTGCTCCAGCAGCTCCATACAAAACCAGAACTCTTGCTCCAGCAGCTCCATACAGAAACCAGAACTCTTGCTCCAGCAGCTCCATACAGAAACCAGAACTCTTGCTCCAGCAGCTCCATACAGAAACCAGAACTCTTGCTCCAGCAGCTCCATACAGAAACCAGAACTCTTGCTCCAGCAGCTCCATACAGAAACCAGAACTCTTGCTCCAGCAGCTCCATACGGAAACCAGAACTCTTGCTCCAGCAGCTCCATACGGAAACCAGAACTCTTGCTCCAGCAGCTCCATACGGAAACCAGAACTCTTGCTCCAGCAGCTCCATACAGAAATCAGAACTCTTGCTCCAGCAGCTCCATACAGAAACCAGAACTCTTGCTCCAGCAGCTCCATACAGAAACCAGAACTCTTGCTCCAGCAGCTCCATACAGAAACCAGAACTCTTGCTCCAGCAGCTCCATACAGAAACCAGAACTCTTGCTCCAGCAGCTCCATACAGAAACCAGAACTCTTGCTCCAGCAGCTCCATACAGAAACCAGAACTCTTGCTCCAGCAGCTCCATACAGAAACCAGAACTCTTGCTCCAGCAGCTCCATACAGAAACCAGAACTCTTGCTCCAGCAGCTCCATACAGAAACCAGAACTCTTGCTCCAGCAGCTCCATACGGAAACCAGAACTCTTGCTCCAGCAGCTCCATACAGAAACCAGAACTCTTGCTCCAGCAGCTCCATGGAAACCAGAACTCTTGCTCCAGCAGCTCCATACAGAAACCAGAACTCTTGCTCCAGCAGCTCCATACAGAAACCAGAACTCTTGCTCCAGCAGCTCCATACAGAAACCAGAACTCTTGCTCCAGCAGCTCCATATAGCACTGCATATTTAAACGCAACACTCATGCTCTCTTGTACGGCCAAGTTTATTTGTGTAAATTGACTGGTTGCCAAGGAGATGTGTGCGAGTGACCAGAGTCGGCTGGTATCTTGACAACTGGCCATGCTAGAATAACAGAGCCATTACCATTAGTAGGGTTACAAATGGTCAGAGAGCCAACAGGCATGGCCTACACAACAACCAGATTAACAGTGAAAGAAAGGAAGGCTACAGAAGAGAGAGAAACAGCTCTTTTGTGAATGTAATTGGCTTTCGACTCCATTGAGCTTGTTTTGTCCTCCTTGTCTGGTTAGTTACACTGCATGTCTGAGAACAGCTCAGTGCTGCTGCACGGTTTGAGTCCATAGCGTACTGCAGTAAAGTTGAGGCTGAGAGAGGAACTTGGATTGAGTTAACTGAAATGAATACAGTTAACCATATCAATGTTTTGCATCTTCTACCTTGATCTTCTTTTGTTGTGTCTGAAGATGAGTGCCACCAAGTTCTAAAATATTTGTATTTATTTAACCTTTATTTAACTAGGCAAGTCAGAATGAAGCACTTTGTGAGGTAGAGAGAGAGTCGTTTTCAAGTATCTGACAGAATACATTGACTATGCAGAATGACAACCAGAAGCTTTATTGGGCTGTTGAGGGGTTGATAGTTATGTAAATAAATTACCTGCATTTTTTCTGTATTTCCAGTGTAGCAGAGTCCCATAGAATGCTTAAACTCATAAAGTATGCCCTACATTTGAAAGGTTTAGGGCCTTGTGTCTTGTGAAATAAGCGACCATATAAGTAACAAGGAAGGTCTCCTTTCATTTTAAGGCCACTCAGTGATTTTTCGCTCAACCTGATATCCTTGTAGTTTGAGCTAGCAGTAAGCGTTCTTTTTTCACTCAATTTGAAGTTGAAAATGTTCAAATTAGCTTTGACTATTCACAAAATGTCATATCTAGTGACCAGAATCTGTCAGTCCATGGCATCACAGGTTATTGTAAGGGTTAGTACTGTATATCACTATACCAACCCGGGAGAGTGACATGGGGGATATGCAGGTTGCCATTTGTTGAAGTGAACCAGGAGAAGACTGCAGGGTCACTGGGGACTGAGACATCATGGAGGAGGGGTTCTACATCATAGGGCATCACTCTCACACCTCCATCCTCTCTCTGGATGCTTATGTGGCGTCACTAATGTGGAACAGCACTTTCTACGCAGTTTCAATCAAACCAACAGCCTGGCAACTGTCTGTTTGGCTTTCTGTTGTGTAATTTTCATATTGGAGGAGGAATTGTTTCTCCTCTCCTAGGCAATCAGCAATTAGTACCAGGAAGTGTGCTCTTCACTTTGCAAGACAATTATCAATTAATATTAGTACTTGAGCCTCCCCTGTTCTCTCAATGGCAGCAGTGTCAGCGACGGTCTCGTCGCAAAACTAAAACCGTCACCGAAAGACAGTCCTGCTGAGTTCTTCTAGGAAGGAAAGAGGTGTCTCCACACCACTATCACCTAGTGATTTTTCAGATGATCTTATTTTGCTCTTTTGTAGCTTTGACAACTATGTGTGTTTTCTATATGTGTTCGTTCCTCTCCCTGTAGGCTTTACAGACACTCCCCTACCCTTTGGCTGCAACCCTTCTAATTTTGTGTAACCTGCAAGCACAACCCATGTGGAATTCCTGGTCTCTGGCAGCGTTTGGAACTGACGATCTGTGGTCAAGAACACAGAGTTCATCTCTGCCTATGCTGCCCTTCAGTCCATTAACTTTTTTTGGTCCTGATGGATCACCCCAGAGAACACTGCTACTCCAGCTGCTCTCTCTTCATCTGACTACGTTTTCTCTCATAGCCCGAGAGCATCTGGTCGTCATGGTGGTGGCACAGGGAGATACTAATGTCTCCTAGGTAGAGATTTTCCCTTTTCTCCCTCACTCACCTGTCCTTCTCCTCAATTGAATTCCATGCTGTCACTTGTCCACTCAAGCTTAACATTGTCATCTATCACCCACCAGGTGCCCTTTGAGTTCCTCAATGAGCTTCACACCTTGATAAGCTAATTTCCTGATGGCTCACCGTTCTTTGTACTTGGCAACTTCAACCTCCTGATGTCTGCCTTCGATTCATTTCCAACTCTCTCCCCTCCTTGCCTCTTGATTTCACCCTATCCCAGTCCCCTCCCACTCACAAGGCAATAACCTTGACCTCGTCTTTACTAGAGGCATACGAATCTCGCTGCTACCCCCCCCTCCCGCTATCTTTGCTCTCTCTCCCACCACTCTCTCCTCTTCTATCATCTCTGCCTTCTGCTAAATCTTTCTCCCTCCGGTCTCCTGATTCTGCCTCTTGACCCTACTCTCCTCCCTTTCTACATCCTAGGACTCGCACTGTCCCCTTTCTAAATCTTATATAAATTTCAAGCTTCTACCTCTGTCCTTAATCCTCCACCCCTCCCCCTCCCTCTCTGCAGACGACTTTGTCAACCACTTTGAAAAGAAGGTTCACGACATATGCTCCTCATTCACTCAGCCTATTGAGTCCACTAGTCCCACTCACACAGAACTACCCTAGGCCTTGACCTCTTTCTCCCCTCTATCTCCAGATTAAATCCTATGACTAGTGAGGTCTGGCCATCCGACAAACTGCCTTCGACTCCTTCCCTTCTCCAGAACATCTTTGGAGACCTTCCATTCCTCACTTCCTTCAGCAACTCATCCCTGACCACTGCGTCACCTCTGACTTCACTATGTCACTTCCCTCCTCAAGAAACCAACACTCGGCTCCTCTGATGTCAAAAATTACAGTCCGGTATCTCTTCTTTTTTTCTTTCCAAAACACTTGAGTGTGCCGTCTCTGATGAACTCTCTTGCTATGTCTCTCAGAACGATCTTCTTGACCCTAACCAGTCAGGCTTCAAGAGGGGTCACTCAACTGAGACTGCTTTTCTCTGTGTCACTGAGGCTCTCTGCATTGCCAAAGCTGTCTCTCTCGATTCTCTTCCTCCTAGATCTATCCGCTGCCTTCGACACCGTGAACCATCAGATCCTCCTCTCCACACCTCTCAGGGCTGGGCTTCTCGGGCTCTGCACATGGATTGCATCCTAACTTGAAGGCCACTCCTACCAGGTGACGTGGTGAGGCTGTGTCTGCACCACGTACACTCTCTTCTCCCTATACACCAAGTCACTCGGCTCCTTCATATCCTCACATGGTCTCCCCTATCCTCTCTCTGTGGATGACGCTCGACTACTTTTCTTCTTACGCCCTTCTGACACCCAGGTGGCGACACACATCGCTACGTGCCTGGCAGATATCTCAGTTTGGATGTCGGCCCACCACCTCGAGCTCAACCTCGACAAGACGGAGCTGCTCTTCCTCCCGGGGAAGGCCTACCTGCTTCAACACCATCTCGCTCCTGCAGGTTCATGCTCTACAACATCCGTAGAGTACAACCCTACCTCACACAGGAAGTGGTGTAGGCACTTGTCATCTGGACGACTGCAACTCACTGTTGGATGGGCTCCCCACTTATCCAGAGTGCTGCAACCCTACTGGTGTTCAACCTTCCTACGTTCTGCCATGTCACACCAGTCTTCTGCACACTCCACTGGCTTACAGAAAAAGCTCGCATCCACTACAAGGCGATGGGACTTGCCTACGGAGCAGCAAGAGGAACTGTCCCTCCCTACCTTCAGGCTACGCTCAAACCCTACACCCCAACCCAAGCAATATGTTCTGCCACTGCTTAGTCCCTGCCCATCTCCAAAAACCCTAACCTCTTCAAAAAGTAAGTCTTAAATAAACCCCCCCCCATTGTTAGTTCATGCCTTCATCATGAACTAATACTCGCACTTGGCTTTTTCCCCCCTTACTAGCTCGGACTTTGCTGATGGCTACTTTATTGAGGTAAAATGTACATACTATGACTGCGATATGTGATTGTCCAACCTAACTATTTTAAGACGAACACGTTAACTGTAGGTCACTCTGAATAACAGTGTCTGCTAAATGACTCAAATGTATAAGAAAGCTTTTGTTTCTGTTTTGTTGTTGAGCTGCGTCATTAATGGATTCTGCTGTGTGCTTTGAGTCATTGTGAGCTGTGGATGTGATTGGGATAAAAATAACACTTGGCCCACTCCTCTGATGATGGAGAATACGCAGAGCCTCAGTACGAGGGAATAGACACAACACAGCTTGCAAGACATCTCTGGTCAGATAAAAATCAAACCCTCACACCAGAACATTTGAGTTTTAGCTAATCAACAATGACTTAACTGCATCACTCAAAATGTGATTCATACTTTAAAAGAGAAGGAACAATGGGATTTTCCACAGAGCAGGTTAGATTGAATTCTGGCCCTGGTGCATGCAATGATGAATACTGAGTTGGACAACAGCTCACAGATCAATACGCTCCTAAAGGCAGTTGGCTAAATCAATAAACCAATCAAATGCCTTAACAATGCATGCTGTGTCATCAAGTCCATTTTTAGTGGCTAAACAAATGAATACTGTTTCAATGGGATTCAGTAAAATAATGAAAACAGGACATTTCAAACTGTTCTGCACAAAAAGGATAAACTGTCTATTGTTTTGTCTTGTAGTCACCACATCTGATGTGAGATGTAGAATAATGTAGTACGTTTGGTGTCTGTAAAGTAGATTTTTTGATGCATTATATGTATGAAATGACTGAGAAAAACACTTCTAGCCATATTGATGCTGAAAATGGCAGGCGATAACGTCAGATACAACACTGACCTCTGCTGGTGACTCTGGAGCTGATACGTCTCCGAAAAATCTGAACAGCAACGAGAAATCTAGGGGTGATGTAACAGTAAACTCATCATCAGACACATTAAAGGACTTATAGGTTCTCCTGAGCAGAAGCACAGAATCATCAAAACCTCTCCAAAAATTCCTTAAAAGCACACACAACTCATCTGGTATGACATACAACATTCTAATCTGCAGTAACATTCTCTATTATTATGGTAGTGGTGGTGGTGTGGGGTTCTCTCCCCATACAGGAACATGTGACTGGAGAGAGAAACAGAGAGAGAGGAGGAGGAGGAGACAAAAAAAGGGGGAGTACAAAATCAAAGGAGTCTTTGAAGCGGTGCACTGCTCCAACTGAAGGTCCCACTGCAATCTGCAGTCTGCTGGCTACCTGAACACTGCACCTTGGTGCATAGAGAGAGGGAAGGAGGGAGGGATTGAGAGAAGGGGATGGAGGAATGCAGAGAGAAGGGGATGGAGGGAGAAGGGGATGGAGGAATGGAGAGAGAAGGGGATGGAGGGAGAAGGGGATGGAGGAATGGAGAATGAGAGAGGGGATGGAGGGAGAAGGGGATGGAGGAATGGAGAGAGAAGGGGATGGAGGGGAGAAGGGGATGGAGGAATGGAGAGAGAGAGGGGATGGAGGGAGAAGGGGATGGAGGAATGGAGAGAGAAGGGGATGGAGGGGGGATGGATGGAGGGAGAAGGGGATGGAGGAATGGAGAATGGAGAGAGGGGATGGAGGGAGAAGGGGATGGAGGAATGGAGAGAGAATGGGATGGAGGGCGAAGGGGATGGAGGAATGGAGAGAGAATGGAGGGATGGAATGGGATGGAGGGAGAAGGGGATGGAGGAATGGAGAGAGAAGGGGGATGGAGGGAGAAGGGGATGGAGGAATGGAGAGAGAAGGGGATGGAGGGAGAAGGGGATGGAGGAATGGAGAGAGAGAGGGGATGGAGGGAGAAGGGGATGGAGGAATGGAGAGAGAAGGGGATGGAGGGAGAAGGGGATGGAGGAATGGAGAGAGAAGGGGATGGAGGGAGAATGGGATGGAGGAATGGAGAGAGAAGGGGATGGCGGGAGAAAGGGATGTATGAAAGAGATTGAGAAGGTATAAATCATACTGCTGAATGTGCCAATACGATACGAAAGTAACACATTCCTCCGTCATACTTCTGGGTCATGTCCTGTAATCTCTCAACTAGGCTTCAAGATTTTATATATATATATATATTCATATTTGTGTATTGATTTTCTCATACCCAAATGCCTCATTTGAACTCCTGCAGCCTTGTTAGCATGCTGGAGGGTGTCTGCTCGGGTTGAGGACTCATTGATGTGTTTAATATTCTATTTCTTTTGAAGATGGGCAAGCTGTTGAAATTTGAGACATATAAAGCTGGGAGTTGTAGTTCATGTGTGTAGTTCCAATTGAAACGGTTGTATCTTTTCAGCTCTGTGCTTCTTCTAGACCATAAAATACGTTGAAAGCCGGCATGTGGTAAGTCGGAAACACGCATACATTTATTATACATCTCAAATTAACCACATTTTTATGACTGAGGACGCAAATTTGAGGTTAATTCTTAGCCTACAAAACCAGGAATTGTCACTTTCATACCGTATTGTCATGGGAAGTTAACAAAAAAGTTGGTGGGTGAGGAGTTAGAGACCTCCACAGCTGTGTGGTGTGTGTCTGGCGTATCTGATCCAGTGTGTGTTTCAGTGTTAATGTCTGACCCTGGCCTAAAAGGGACATACAGATCATGACTGTGTCTCCTGCTGCTAATCTGGGACTGACTATCTGCCATCCCACTGTGCTAGGCTGAATCTGAGCCCGGGCCAGACGTCTGTGGACTGAAACCATAGCTCTATTAATATGAGGTTTTACTAGAAAGTACTGTGTGGGATATCAAATCCTCTGCATCAATATAGTCTAACTCCAACTGTCCAGCAATGAACCTGATATATACTGAACAAAAATATAAAAACACAACATGGGCCAATTTCAATGATTTTACTGAGTTACAGTTCATATAAGGAACTCAGTCAATTTAAATCAAATTCATTAGGCCCTAATCTATGCATTTCATATGACTGGACAGCAGAGCAGCCATGGTGGGCCTGGGAGGGCATAGGCCCACCCACTTGGGAACCAGGCCTACCCACGGGGGAGCCAGGCCCAGCCAATCAGAATGAGATTTTCCCCACAAAAGGGCTTTATTACAGACAGTTTCATCAGCTGGATGTGGAGGTCCTGGGCTGGCGTAATTACACATGGTCTTCAGTTGTTAGGCCGGTTGGATGTACTTCCAAATTCTCTAAAACAACGTTGGAGGCGGCTTATGGTAGAGAACTTAACATGAAAATCTCTGGCAACAGCTCTAGTGGACATTCCTGCAGTCAGCATGCCAATTGCATGCTCCCTTTTATTGTCCCCAGCAGAAGGTACACCTGTGTAATGATCATGCTGTTTAATCAGCTTCTTGATATGCCACACCTGTTAGATGGATGGATTGTCTAGGTAAAGGAGAAATGTTCACGAACTAATGTAAACCAGTTTGTGCAAAAAATAAAATTGAGAGAAATAAGCTTTTTGTGCGTATGGAAGAATTTTGGGATCTTTTATTTCATGGGACCAACACTAAAATGTTGTGCTTATATTTTTTTCAGTGTTTGTTGATGTAATGGTGATATCTTATTGAAGGTTTAACAGTCGAAAAAGCAATCCCCTGCAGTTCCACTAAATTCTAATTAATGAGTAGAAATAATAGAATATCCACAGTCTAATTGCATAGAGGAATGTTAACAGAAGAACATGTAAAGTGACGTGAATGAACAATGCAAACCCTAAAAGGTGTGGGCGGGTGGGAATTGAAGGCTGTAGTACGTAGTGAATGTTAAAGTCAGTGTGGGGGTGACGGCTGTGAGACACCCCACCCCCCCCCCTTTATTCCAGGTGACAGTTCAAAGGTAGCTCTGGATGCTAAGCCTTCATTAAGGCCAGATCAGCACCGGGGAAGAGCGCTGTCTGCGTGGATGGAAACTCCTGGGGATGGAACTCTCAGGCAAAGCCATGGTTTATTCACATCAAGGGGGAGAGGAGTGCATTGATCAACAGAACCTTTTCCTCATTTCAGAGTGGAACAAAGATGTAAAACAGCAAGGTTGCAAGCAAAATCCTTTTTTTTTTTTTACAAAATCATGAGGAAGAATGTTTTTCTACTGTTATCCAATGTCCTTGGACAGTTTGTTACAAATCGATGTTTAAAATACCAAATGCACTTCTCCAGCCATTGGGATTCACTCTCCCTCTCTATTTCCATGTCTTTCCCACCCTCTCTCACTCCCTGCCTTAAACTCTAGCTGAACTCTATCCCCTAGGTAAAGGCTGCCTCCACCAGCACCAAATGTTAGTTTGACCACGGTAAGCACCCACCCATGGAAGACCTGAGTGACACACATACAGACAACTATATCCATCAGCTTGAGCTTCTCTCTGATTAAAAAAAGATATATACATGTCAAGTCTATGAGACAGAAACTAAAAAATTATATGCGTGCTTGTGGATACAAATGCAATCATTATAGCGGAGATTATATGACTATAGATACAAAAGACAGTCTTAACTGTACAACTGGATCCAGTCTCCCTACATCATGTGGATAAGCTTGTCGACTACATCCCTATCTGGTGAGTATGACTTCTGCCACTTCCCCAGGGACAAAGAGGGGTTTTCTGATGCTTATCCGTCTCTGTCCATTACCCAGAGTGCTTTGGCACCTGTTCAGAATTACATCTGATAACACAGTCTAGGAAAATAGATGGGGATCAGACTTAGCTGTAGACTTAAACTATCACAGGAGACTCCCAGAGATGCCTCTAGTCTGGCACAAGATGGCTATGCGTTTGTTCAGGGGTCAGCTGTCGAACACACGCAGTGCCAGAAGGAGTCTACTGATTGTTGCAAAAAAAAAATGTCATTGCAGCTAACTATCAGTACCAACAATTAATAACACAATCACACAAGTGATAAAAGCTGGGTGATAAAAGCTGCAAACAAATTGCCCTTTGGGATTTCTACTCTAGTCTAATCTAATCTATGAAGAGTATGTTCGCCTCCCTGTGGACAAACAGAAGCGCTTCACTGCCGGGACAGTAAATACAAACAACTGAACATGGCTCGTTTGAGCTTGGTCTAATATAATTAGATGACAAGGAAAGTTACACCTGAACACCGAATGTATAAACTTTAAATGCAAATCATATCACTGAATGTGCAGTCACTCTTGCGTGATGAGAAAGAGAGCCCATTTGGCAAGTGACTGCTGGGCCTCTCTAATTGTGTGGGTTTTCTGGCACGGGCACACTGGAGGTTGCCTCTACTCCACAGAGTCAAAGTCAGGGTAGAGAGAGTACTTCTGTTGTCTGAACAGGCCAAGACTTGAATCAATAGCACTTCAATTGAGCTATTAGGCTGTTTAACCTCTAAAAGTTAGAGCTCACTTTGCTGGCACAAAACTACCTCCATTCTTCCATTCATTTGTATGGGTTACCTTCAGACGAGTCCCGGGACACTTGTGGGGGTCGTAGAGCAAAAAGAGAACACCATCATGTAGGCCAAACCGCTCGGACACTACAAACGTTTTCATTAGAAGACCGATTTTCGGGATGTCTCCATGGTCTGATAAACACCGCTGTAGCTCGGCCACCTCCCACCGCAGACACGGAAGGGCGGCATAGGCGGATTGAGACGCAGCCCACACAGAATGATATCTCCAGCTTAGACTCTTAAGGATTAAAGAACAAGATGCAAGTAGATGGGTTGTAGGAATGTGAAAAACATGATACTAATGACATAAGAGATGTAGTTTCTGTTTGAGAAAAGAGATAATAGCCACACTGGCCCAGAGCAACCCAACACCTATGACCGCTTCTCCTCTTACATGCCCCATACAACGGCTGGTGAATAGGAAAACCCTCTCCCTATGACAAAGACACAACACAGTCATCAGATAACCATAGTGCATATAAGAATACAAAACACATCCGTCATGCAGTTTCATCTCCCCGAGCTGCGTTCAGCATCTGCTACAGAGGTATAATCAGATATAATTTCCCCTCTCAATGTAGACAAACACAGAAAGACCATAAAGAGCTGCTCTGACAGACACAATATGTCAATATCACCTGGTATCAAAGGAGAGCGCTGGATGGGAGAGACCCTGGATAAAACTAAAACAACAGGCTCTGTTATCTGGGTAGGGATCCTTCCACAATGAGCTCTGTCTGAGAGGCAGCTAACCCTGGCTAATCTCGACTTTTGAAAGGCAACTCCATTGGAAATCATGAGCCGTCCGATTGGCCCTCTGTTTCTCACCGGGCTACCACATGCATATGCCCCGCTTCCCGTTTCCCTGACCACCATCCATAATTGAAAGGCAGCCAATCAAAAGACTCTCCCTCTCGAGCTCATAGAGAAGCCAAAAAAGCAACTGATCTTGGACCAGCCTTTGACTCAGAAACAGAGAGAGTAAGAGAGCGAGAGAGGAAGGAACCTGTCAGAGAATCTGTAAATGTCAAACTATGATTTATATCAGGATTAGAGAGTTCTCTGGGTTTGTATTATTGCTGAGCATCAGTCATCTATCAAAAAACCCTCTGGGGCTGTCAAAACACAGGCCCTTTCAAAATGGACCCTCTTAAACGACAAAGACAAAACATTCTATTTACACGATAAAAAGCCCCCCCAACATCTCATTTGCCTCCTGACCCAAATGAGTGTTACCACGCGGCACAGATGTTGCTGCTTTCCACTTCAAAGGCCATGGGGAGTGGACTGGAGGAGATAATGATTTGGGCCCATTACCAGTAAACTTCTCCACTGCTTTCACTGGAGGTTGGCCTCTATCTCCATGCTAGTACAGAGAAGAACACTGGCAAATCCACCAGGCCTATTGTGTGGTGGTGGTCACCAGGGTCTCCCCACCCTTATAGGCTGTGGCCTCTTCAGTTCTAAACCGAGAGACTCCCTTTTAAAGGGCCATTCATATGCCAAACCAGTCTGACAGTTTTATTTGACTGGGCTGCTTGTTAACATGCTGAATAGCAGGGTGGGCCTGTGTTATGCAGATCAGGTCAGGTTACTGTGAGGACAGACGTCAGTGGGCTTTCAGCCCAACTCACACCCCCCCGCCAAACCCACTCTCCTCTGCTTTTAGTCCAGCTTGGATTTCAATTTAGGGCTTGGTGCATACAAGAGCAGGCTTTGTCCAAACAGTATTGCAAATACCATCACTAGCATACTGTACAGTGCAAATTAAGGTGCTTGGCAACAGGAAATTACTGCAAATGGGGACATTTTACAGAAATCAACTAACAGGAAATTTGACTTAAACCCTCCCCATTATTAACTACAGGTCAAGTGTTAACATTCAAAAACCATTATCATTGACAGCGGTGCGCTAACATGTCTCGATGGAGCGTTGGGCGAGTTAATTGAACGAAGTTTTAAAACATACAGGTGCAGAGTTAAGTGGGTGACACGATTAGGCTGATCAGATATCTGGCTCACACACCGTTCGTGTTAATAAGCTCTGTAATGAGTCTCATTAGTACAAAGAAAATCAATCAAGCCAAAGGCTAGCATTAAAAATTCAAAGGAGCGCGTTGCACAAGTTAAATCCACTCCTGTCTCCCCCTATCCTATCCTGCCTAGAGCTGACAACTCTGTTTACACAGCACTATTGGCTCTCTGACACACTGGCAGTGGGGTTAGTAACATGCTGCTACTCTTCAGAAAAATGTTGCCAGTCTTGAAAAGATAGGTAGATTGAATTGGTCTGAAGCCAGAGGCAATGAATCAATACCACGAACTAGGCAGACACTTGTTTATTTAGAATAGTGAAGCTCACAGTAGCTCATTACATATTATATTACTGTTCACACAAGTTGCTTTTCTGAGAACAAATCGTGTCATAAAAAAAAAAGTGACAAATTCTCTCATTGGACTTTTCCTTAGAACGAATGTGATTGGTTGGATGAAAGCTCAACAGTGGTGGATGGCGAATACGGTCAGTAGTAGGCCTGAATGATTTTAAATGGATTACACTTGACTGGGTTTGTAGTAGGACCTGAATGGAACCAGCAAACACAGTAAAACCACAGTGGAAGAGTAGGCATGAACCCCCAAGACACCAGCTTAGCGGAAGCTTCTTTATATAGCGCGGAAGAAGGGAAGAACGGAAAAAGACGTACCATCTCTTCCTGAAAACTCAAGCTCCTGAATATTTAGAAAAACATGAATATTTTAGAGAATTCAGAGCCATACACACATGTTAAAGTGTAGGGAATGGTAGGGGGATGTTGGTCTCAGCGCTTACTTAATAACCCAGTCCCTTTTCCTGTAGTTATTTCTTTTTTCCTGAGATTTCAACCCAGTTCTTAAATGGCCTGGCTCTCCCAGCCTCCCTGGCTCTCCCAGCCTCCCTGGCTCTCCCAGCCTCCCTGGCTCTCCCAGCCTCCTGGCTCTCCCAGCCTCCCTGGCTCTCCCAGCCTCCCTGGCTCTCCCAGCCTCCCTGGCCTCCCAGCCTCCCTGGCTCTCCCAGCCTCCTGGCTCTCCCAGCCTCCCTGGCTCTCCCAGCCTCCCTGGCTCTCCCAGCCTCCCTGGCTCTCCCAGCCTCCCTGGCTCTCCCAGCCTCCCTGGCTCTCCTTCAGACTCACATTTTTCATGTCATCAAAGTGTGTGCTGCTGTGCAATTACATGTCTGACATCAGCAACCTTTAAAAATGTGGCTGTTTAAAGAGCTCATCCTGTTATAGAGAACTTGAAACAGTCACAATCCCCTCCCACACAAACACACTATGATCCTCATCAATAATGCCCCCAAGGAGACAATTCAAGGTCTAATTTTGGCAGTCTGGCATGTCCCTGTGTTGACATAGAAACTGTTGTTTTGTCACTCTTAGTTAATAAACAGCAGGGTTGATATGGTAGCCAACCCACAATGTACACACTCTCTTCTCTGATTCCCTAATCTACAACACCGAGGTCAGGTAAAGTCCACATTCCAAATAAAACACACATATCTGTATCAATCGGCATGAAAACAGGCTTTCCTGAGAAAGAGAGGAAAAGACTGGTCGGAGCATTTTCTTTCCAAGAAGGAACAAAGGCGTTCAGTGATGTTTGTAGCCATAAAGTTCCCCCATACCGTTCCAGCGTCTACACACAAAGCAGGGTTTCCACGACCCGTCTGTAAGAAATGTCCTCTGTCGGGTTGGTTTTTCGGGAAAAAGTGTACTTTTATTGTGGCACTGCAAAGGCAATTAAAGGCACATTCCAGAGGTTGACTGTTGTCCCGTAATGGTTTACAGAATGGAGGCCTGAATCATGATGATCCTCTGCCTAACATGCCAGCCCCTCCCCTCCTCCCTCTCTCATTGTAGATTCGCTTATGGTGATAGCATGCTTCAGTTCGGCTGGCACCTAGCCGAATGACTTTACTCACATACTCCTTTAAAAAGACCTTCACTTGAAAAATGAGAAAAAAAGCAGCAATAGTTCTGTTTGTCCATTTTGAGATGCCGTAGCCAGTATACACTTCCTTAAAAATAGTCTGAATTAATTTAACTCAAGACATTTGTCATAAATGTTTACGTTTTTGCTTCAGAGATGTTGGTCGCGCAATTTTACATTTAACTAAGATGTTTGGTGGAGCATTTTTTTATGAAAAAATGTGCATAAAAAAAAAAGAGTCACCTCTCGTTGAATGACAAACTTTATTGAAGAATCCCTACCGTTGGCCAATCACCGACGGGGGGGGGGTAGACTTAGGCCACGAACTTCGGCTTGCCCTTTGTGTGCCCGAACAGCCCCCCCCAAAAAAAACTTGTTGAAGTCCAAAACGTCACTAAATGTCGTCATAATGTATGCACGAACTCCACTGAACTGTTTCAGCTGGGAATCATGCGGATGCCTTTAGACAGACCAGGCATTGCCTTCGTTAGGGCTGCTTACATTGCTGCTACAGACGACTCTTTAAGTGGAGGTGGCAGAGAGGGACTTCATACTTCTTGCAGGAAACAAAATCATGATGTAGGGGTAAAGTAATTGCTTTCAATTTAGAAACTGTATTCCTAATTGAGGAGTGCCCTGATTTACCTAACATATCATACTAAATGGAGTGTCGTGGACTTACGTACAGAATAATACGAAATGCTCCGAGACCAGGTTGAACCACACCACTGCAGCTTTCGCTTGCCATATTCAGGGCAATGCATGTTTTAGTAATAACTCTTGTAAACAGTTCTGGAAAACTCATGTGGTCTTAAATATGTAGCCTCTCCAAGAGTGAACCAAACAAACACAGCTTATATGTGCGGCATATCAAAGACAAACTACCCAGCGCTCTTTCCTTTCACTCTAAAGCAAATACAACAGTTGAGAGCGTTTGTAGAATGTCTGCTTAAATCTCTCATATTGCATGAATGGCTGAACTGTTGAGTTAGGGCACACAGATTCTGAACAATGCCTTGCCGACTCTGATACGCACGGCTGAGTCCATTTAGCAAAACCAGGATGGCTTCAGTAACCCTCAAAAGGCGTCCTCCAGACCAGTGCCTTGCAGAGGGGGAAGTGTCCACTGCATCAAACTGGCATAGAGACATGGTTCATACTACTCAAGAGCAGTATGTATTCAATTTCCTCAAGAGTTTTCTAAGACAGGGAGCAAACAGCATTCCACGGTACCAACTGCCACCACTGAAACTTTGAACTTACAGTGCCTTGCGAAAGTATTCGGCCCCCTTGAACTTTGCGGCCTTTTGCCAGATTTCAGGCTTCAAACATAAAGATATAAAACTGTATTTTTTTGTGAAGAATCAACAACAAGTGGGACACAATCATGAAGTGGAACAACATTTATTGGATATTTCAAACTTTTTTAACAAATCAAAAAATGAAAAATTGGGCGTGCAAAATTATTCAGCCCCTTTACTTTCAGTGCAGCAAACTCTCTCCAGAAGTTCAGTGAGGATCTCTGAATGATCCAATGTTGACCTAAATGACTAATGATGATAAATACAATCCACCTGTGTGTAATCAAGTCTCCGTATAAATGCACCTGCACTGTGATAGTCTCAGAGGTCCGTTAAAAGCGCAGAGACCATCATGAAGAACAAGGAACACACCAGGCAGGTCCGAGATACTGTTGTGAAGAAGTTTAAAGCCGGATTTGGATACAAAAAGATTTCCCAAGCTTTAAACGTCCCAAGGAGCACTGTGCAAGCGATAATATTGAAATGGAAGGAGTATCAGACCACTGCAAATCTACCAAGACCTGGCCGTCCCTCTAAACTTTCAGCTCATACAAGGAGAATACTGATCAGAGATGCAGCCAAGAAGCCCATGATCACTCTGGATGAACTGCAGAGATCTACAGCTGAGGTGGGAGACTCTGTCCATATGACAACAATCAGTCGTATATTGCACAAATCTGGCCTTTATGGAAGAGTGGCAAGAAGAAAGCCATTTCTTAAAGATATCCATAAAAAGTGCAGTTTAAAGTTTGCCACAAGCCACCTGGGAGACACACCAAACATGTGGAAGAAGGTGCTCTGGTTAGATGAAACCAAAATTGAACTTTTTGGCAACAATGCAAAACGTTATGTTTGGCGTAAAAGCAACACAGCTCATCACCCTGAACTCACCATCCCCACTGTCAAACATGGTGGTGGCAGCATCATGGTTTGGGCCTGCTTTTCTTCAGCAGGGACAGGGAAGATGGTTAAAATTGATGGGAAGATGGATGGAGCCAAATACAGGACCATTCTGGAAGACGGAGATTTGTCTTCCAACAAGACAATGATCCAAAACATAAAGCAAAATCTACAATGGAATGGTTCAAAAATAAACATATCCAGGTGTTAGAATGGCCAAGTCAAAGTCCAGACCTGAATCCAATCGATAATCTGTGGAAAGAACTGAAAACTGCTGTTCACAAATGCTCTCCATCCAACCTCACTGAGCTCGAGCTGTTTTGCAAGGAGGAATGGGAAAAAATGTCAGTCTCTCGATGTGCAAAACTGATAGAGACATACCCCAAGCGACTTACAGCTGTAATCGCAGCAAAAGGTGGCGCTACAAAGTATTAACTTAAGGGGGCTGAATAATTTTGCACAACCAATTTTTCAGTTTTTGATTTGTTAAAAAAGTTTGAAATATCCAATAAATGTCGTTCCACTTCATGATTGTGTCCCACTTGTTGTTGATTCTTCACAAAAAAATACAGTTTTATATCTTTATGTTTGAAGCCTGAAATGTGGCAAAATGTCGCAAAGTTCAAGGGGACCGAATACTTTCGCAAGGCACTGTAAGTGGACTGAAGTTTTTGGCTGGGAGGGGCGGAGGGATAACTAGCCACAGTAAGGGCAAAGATAGAGAGGGACCCTACCTCCATTTGTGCAGAGTGAAGCCGGGACACTGGTCTCCACACACGTTACACGGCTGTCCTCTCTCCGGCTCATCAAGGGTGTTCAGCTAGTGATGGAGAGAAGAACCTATATAGTTAATGGTCACATGATACCTGCTGTTATCGCTCATCTCTTCTAGATTCATCAAACACATGCTGTCTCTCACATGACAACTCACATTGGGACAGAGTGGGTTTACAGCAGACTTCAGAAGTCTAACTATTTAGAGAAGACCAAAAAGTATTCAGTCAAAATCAAACCTAAAAAAAAACATTGAAATAATGAGACATTGCAATGACATCAAGCCTATATATGACTTGGCCCAAATTATTTTAGAGTACCGTAACTACTAAATACAGAACTCAGTAATAGTCGATTGCCTCTGGGTACATGTGTGGAACACAAATGAGGGCAAACACTTAGGACAGAAATGTCTGGTGCAGTGAACTGAAAGGCTTAACAAAATATGCGTATTGGGGTAGATTCGTAGAATACAAACCAACTATTCTTACATCAGCGGGATAATGTTGCATGAGCCTTTGAATTGTACTGGTGGATGCGTTGTTTCCAGATCAAATAAGAAGTGCGAAGAGGACTAGGAATTTAACGTTACTGCTTCACCGATTAAGAAACAAAGTCCACAGACTGCAAAATAACATTTCATTTATATAGACTTAAAACACAACACAGTGTATCTGGACACCGGGATTAAAGAGCACGCCGTAGTCGCGTGCGCCTCATGCAACCGTACTGTACCACATTTCTGCAAAAACGTGGGATCCCATGGAAAAACTACAATTTGTATCACTCACCGATCTGCTGGATTCTCTCTTCTTGGAGCTGCGAGTGAACATGACAGTCTTGTTCCAGGACAGTGGGCTGAGAACTGGAACCAATAACGCAAAAGGGACACTTGGAGAGTGTCCACGCACTTTCGTAAACAAATCCCCACGGTGGCGCTCGACGTTCCTCAACCAAACAGAGCCCTCGCGGTCCTATCCCGTTACCCTGTTTCATTAATGAATGAAGGAGCGCGGTTTCCGGATACGACCGAGGGTGCCAGCTCCACCTTATTGCCTTTCAGCCAATAGAATCAGCTAAATCCACAGACGATGTTAATCTTGAAAGTAAAATATTACAGGGAACACTTAATTTTACACTGTCCTTATTAATTGCATTTGTAAAAGTAAAGTGTTATCCATATTCACTACATTCATTACGTATAATACAAATATACGTGACATAAGTGAATTGTCAGAGCATTTTTCTAAAAGTGAAGGGCATATAGAGCAGTTGTTCTATCATGTCGGCCTAGAGTATGAAACAAACCAAACAGTAGATTAGTTGAGAAACTTTGACATTGTCTTGATCCTTCATGAGATCCTGCCATGCAAATTCTTCATCACTAGACTGTAACCAAGCCAACCCCAAGGTTACCAGGAGAAACTCCCCTTTTCAAACAAGACTGTGGACACTGTACAGTGTTGTCTCTCTGAGTGCTAAATCACACGAGGACAGAAATGATTAATTCTACCCCCCGTTTGTTTGATGAAGCATCTGACTTCTGCCTCCCACCCAGGGATTTCCCATTTCAATTTCCTGTGAGGTAATGCAGACAGAGTTGGCTCTCCAACAAGTGCTTGCCATTTATCACCAGAGAAAAGCTTTGCAGCATTACCTCGACAGACAGACAGGCTCAATGCACTCGAGAGCGTTGAGTCCCAAGGCCTTTCCTCTCAAAGGAGAATTCTTCAAGGAGAACAGAGCCATGTTAAGAATATCCCAGCAAGAATCTCCTTGCTCAGGGCTCTATTCACTTTACTGGGCTATTATGTATATTCTTCTCTTACCCTTCAAAGGATGGTATTATTAACTAATATATTAGACAACTTTTTGAGTTCCCTCCTGGCTTTTCTCTGTCTTCGACACCACCAGTGTACCACTGAGTTCACTAACTTTCTATGTTCTGAACTTGCTTCGCTTCCCACATCTGTTTTCAGGAGCTTTTGAATGTGACACAAGGTTCAAATGACTTTGGCCAAAGCAGTACTGATGAATGGAAGTGTAGAGAAAATAAAGATAGACACACGTGTCTATGTGTGACATATCTCTCTGCTGTGTCTTGGTGAGAGCTGTGACCTTCAGACACTTCCTCACACCTGTGTGTGGACTAAACAACCACAGTGTTCCACATCAGCAGGCTCTAGAGAGAGAGAGAGAGAGAGAGAGAGAGAGAGAGAGAGAGAGAGAGAGAGAGATGCCGAAAGAGATGAGACATAGAGAACGCACACACACACACGCATGCACACGCTACAACAGACACAAACATGAAGGTCCATATTGTTTGTGTGTGTACAGAAAGCTGGAGGCTAATCAAACCTAGTTTAAGTTCAAAGCTGTCTGTGTCTAATTACCCAGGGGAGTGATCCTACAGGGGACTTTATCTGTGGCTGGTTTTAGGATCATCTTGATGTCATCTAAATACAGGACCTACATGGCCTCAGGAGGGTCTAATTAATAGTAGCCACCTTTACATGATTAGAAAAGAGACATGGACAAGTATTACAAGAACCCACCAGTGTTTACAGATAGGTAGGGCTGAGTTTGAAATCAAAGGAATCTCATATATTTTTCTCATACATAGACTTATTATTTCCGGGACATGCCATTACCCTCACATTGTCAGTGTTCAGGAATAAAATTCCCTTAGTGTGAAGGTCAGAGGTGTCAGGAAAGTACAGTAGAGACCTAGGACCTATAAGGACTGAGGTCACTAATCTGTGTGGGAAGGTCTGGGAATGTGTCTGAGAACAAACCATGGCTGGGTTTCTGTTTCAGCACTTTGTGAAATCTGCTGATGTAAAATACATTTGATTGATTGATTGATTGGTATTTAGTGATTTAAGCACACAGACACACAGACACACAGACACAGATACAGACAAAGACAGACCGACACATGGACACGCACATGTGCTTATGTGTGGGCGAGCATGTGTGTGTCTGGAGAGGCTGCGTTGTATCACTACCCATCTGATTCCAAACAACGATATTAACTGCAAATATGGAATAACACCCAATGAAATGAAATTGATTTGAAATAGCATCCAGAACAAGATGATGACCTGACATAATTCAAACCACACATATTCCACAGTGACAGATTCTCCAACCACTCCCAGAAGTAAATGTGCTCTGATAAATATGAGTGTGCAGTCTGCACAGCTCCACAAGGCTAGCTGAAAGAAACAGCTACACTTGCTCTAATGCATAATTCAGAGGTTTCTCTCTCTGCACTGCTAAAGGGGGGCAATGTCAGAGCTTTGCAGATGGAACACTGCATACAAAGGTGCTTTTAGTACCAAGCCCACGGAGGGGTAATCTGTCTCTGGCTGATACCACTTAGAGGGCATGGTACAGGTCTCCGGTGGATGATATTGGGTGCAGGGACGCTGAAAGAGCCCACAGGGGATGAGGCAATGGTCCAGGTGGGACACTGCGGCTACTCTTACCCCCAGGCAAAACACTTTATCTGGACAGTTCCCATGAAAACCAGCTATTTACACCTACTCAGCAGTCTGCTCCAGCTTGAGTATTGCCAAAAGGTGAGGGAGTAACGGAAGAGCAGTCGTGTATGAATTGTTGATAAGGTAAGATTGAGCTCAAGCCATAACATACAAGCACCTCGATATAACTACTTATGAGAACAGATCAAATGTGTGTGATAATGATCAAATGAATAAAGTAAATAGATGTCCACTGAGCGATTCTAACTCATAAAGCGTATAAGAAATTCATTACTGAAAGAAGTTAATCTGTTAATAAAATAAGTCAACTTACCTGTTAGAGTAGTTGTTTGTTCTTCTTCTTTCAACAGTGATACGTGGAATTGGAGTTGTGAAGGACAATGTGTGTTCCTAGCACCTGGGCTCTGTAGACAGGTGTTTGCCAGGTTTAAAACAGAACACACCTACGTGAGGGATCCTTGGAGATAGTAAACAGTAACTAAATCAGGTGAGTTGGGGGAACACACACACACACACACACACACACATCAAACAGACCACATAGACAGCTCTACTGTCAGAGATGTCCATCTAAAGGACAATGAGGGTGTAGTTAATACATTTACACAACAGTGAACACCATCCTTTTAAAATAATCAATATAATGCTCATAATAACCACTATATGAATAGATCTGTTTTTCTGGCATCCGGTTAGTGCTGAACCAATGACCATGACATATTACAGAGGACCTACATCTTACATGGGAAACCGTGAGATTTAGTGGGCTATGTAATTTAACCTGAGATGTGGGGGAATTTCCATACATCTGGTCCATGTAGGCTGCTACAATATATCTGATGTTATTTCTGTGATGAGGGATACTCTGCCAAACACCATTGGTTTTGTAAAGATAAAATGCTAACATGGTAAATGAACTGTCCTTGTATGTTAGATCCCCAACGTCCCTACTATATGGGTACAACACAAACTGTCTGGACACGAATACAACTGGTTTAATTTTGTTATAATTTTTCTGAGGGGCAAGACCAACCTTATTACATTGAGGGTACACAGTGTATCTACAAAACTTACCAATAATAATTTCCCTGTGACCATAAAAATCTGTCCTGTAATTTCCAGGAACAGCACTTATAAAACACAAGGTATTCTGGCTTGGCTCTGTCAGATCCTTCCGCTTGGTAGAATGATAGCGCTCTCCCACTTTCTCTCTCTTTGTCTCTCTCGCTCTGTCACGTCCTGACCTTAGTTCCTTTTTTATGTCTCTATTTTAGTTTGGTCAGGGTGTGAGTTGGAGTGGGCATTTTATGTTTTGTTCTGTGTGTTATATTTCTAGGTGTTTGGCCTGGTATGGTTCCCAATAGTTGTCTCTGATTGAGAATCATACTTAGGCAGCCTGTTTTCCCACTATGGGTTGTGGGTAGTTGTTTTCTGTTTTGTGTGTCTTCACCTTACAGAACTGTTTAGTTTCGTTCACTCTCTCTCTTTGTTGTTTTCTTGGTTATTGCAGTGTTCAGTTTATTTATTCAAATTAACATGGACACTTACCACGCTGCGTTTTGGTCTGATCCTTCCTATTCCTCATCCGAGGAGGACAACGATCGTTACACGCTCCTCACTTATGCTACTAACAGAAACATTCTTGAGTTTAACAGAGCCCCCTGGATCTATTGACAACTAACAGTCATTGCTAAAATAATTCCGCTCGCTCCCTACAATACACCTGAGAGTTGGCACAAAAATGTAACATAGATTAAAGGACTTGTACAAACTAGCTGGCGCCTCAGCACACTACTTACTTGAATGCATATGCATGGCGCCCCACAGTCATAACATTGGCTTTGTATTCCCATGACAGGAAGTCAACAGTACAGGCTGGACTAGACCATGGTCACAGTACTGCACATTTTAGAGAAACCTACCAACCAGTAATTGCTGAGACTCTCATAAGCAAACCAAACACAGGCAGTTAAACAATAAAGAATGGGGGCGTTAGAGTCAGATCCACATATGCACAGCATAAACCAGTTCTTTATAGTATGGTGGGGAAAGTGCAATAATTACAAAGTGACAATTACGGAAAGCAATGTGAGCCTAATGGCAGAGGCATATCCTTTCATTGATTGGAGCATAATAGGCATCATAGCTTGTTACATCAAGGTCAGGTTTGTGTAGGAAAACGATGTATTAGCATAATATATGTGCTCATAGGAATGGATGAGCTGTGTCAGTGACATTATTTCCTCTGATCCTTCCCTTATCTCATCTCATACATTAATCATACATTTCATGTCGTAGAATTAAACTACGTGACATATTCCGCAGACATGACATATAAATACGAACATTTGCTGGGAGAAATGGCTTGCCTGGAGCATACAAAGTGGTATGATTTGTAATAAAGAGGTATGTTTTATTTAGGTCACAATTGCATTATAATTCATAATCATTTATGATTCAAAGGTACAATAAGCACTTGCATATTGAACAAAAGCATGTATAATTTCTTATTATAATACTTGTTAAGATCATTTAAAAGTAGAAAAAAATGGAAAAATACATAGATTTATCAAAAGGTCAACAATGAGGGAAATGTGGAATAAGATACAGTATATATAAACTCAGCAAAAAAAGAAACATCCCTTCGCAGGACCCTGTCCTTCAAAGATAATTCGCAAAAATACAAATAATTTCACAGATGTTCATTGTAAAGGGTTTAAACACTGTTTCCCATGCTTGTTCAACAAACCATAAACAATTAATGAACATGCACCTGTGGAACGGTCGTTAAGACACTAACAGCTTACAGACGGTAGTCAATTAAGGTCACACTTATAAAAACTTAGGACACTAAAGAGGCCTTTCTACTGACTACGAAAAACACCAAAAGAAAGATGCCCAGGGTCCCTGCTCATCTGCGTGAATGTGCCTTAGGCAAGGAGTCATGAGGACCGCAGATGTGGCCAGGGCAATAAATTGCAATGTCCATATTGTGAGACGCCTAAGACAGTGCTACAAGGAGACAGGACGGACAGCTGATCATCCTCGCAGTGGCAGACCACGTGTAACAACACCTGCACAGGATCGTTACATCCAAACATCACACCTGCGGGACAGGTTCAGGATGGCAACAACTGCCCGAGTTACACCAGGAATGCACAATCCCTCCATCAGTGCTCAGACTGTCCTCCATAGGCTGAGAGAGGCTGGACTGAGGGCTTGTAGGCCTGTTGTAAGGCAGGTCATCACCAGACACAACAACGTTGCCTATGGGCACAAACCCACCATCGCTGGACCAGACAGGACTGGCAAAAAGTGCTGTTCACTGACGAGTCACAGTTTTGTCTCACCAGGGGTGATGGTCAGATTCGCGTTTATCGTTGACAGAATGAGTGTTACACCGAGGCCTGTACTTGGAATCAATTTGGAGGTGGAGGGTCCGTCATGGTCTGGGGCGGTGTGTCACAGCATCATCGGACTGAGCTTGTTGTCATTGCAGGCAATCTCAATGCTGTGAGTTACAGGGAAGACATCCTCCTCCCTCATGTGGTACCCTTCCTGCAGGCTCATCCTGACATGACCCTCCAGCATGATAATGCCACCAGCCAGACTGCTCGTTCTGTGTGTGATTTCCTGCAAGACAGGAATGTCAGTGTTCTGACATGGCCAGCGAGGAGCCCGGATCTCAATCCCATTGAGCACGTTTGGGACCTGTTGGATCGGAGGGTGAGGGCTAGGGCCATTCCCCCCAGAAATGTTCCGGAACTTGCAGGTGCCTTGGTGGAAGTGTGGGGTAACATCTCACAGCAGGAACGGACAAATCTGGTGCAGACCATGAGGAGGAGATGCACTGCAGCACTCAATGCAGCTGGTGGCCACACCAGATACTGACTGTTACTTTTGATTTTGACCACCCTTTGTTCAGTGACACATTTCATTTATGTTAGTCACATGTCTTTGGAACTTGTTCAGTTTATGTCTCAGCTGTTGAATCTTATGTTCATACAAATATCTACACATTTGCTGAAAATAAATGCAGTTGACAGTGAGAGGATGTTTCTTTTTTTGCTGAGTTTATAAATTGTTACATAAATATAAGACATAATATAATGTTCAAATAATCCCTTTATTTTATCACCTGAGAATACATATACAATCTGGATCATCAGATATTCACAATCAGACTAAAGTTTCAATCCCTTGTCACTGGAGGATATTATTTGGACAATAAAACATTTTACGTTAACATTTAACATTTTTTACTTCATTAAATCTAAACTAATATGATTCTAAAGATAAATTCAGAATGGCTATCGGTTACAACGGTGTGGAATTCCCTTTTAGAGAAAGGTTGGACGGAACCATGACAAAGTAAGAGTTGCACCGTCATGAAAATGTCCTGCTGATATTCTCAAGGCATCATTCATTTAAAAAAAAGGCAAATGTAGCAAATATGGCTTTGTCCTCTGAATCTATCTCAGGTACCAATGTCCACCCACCCCGCCAAACCCTGTCAAACAAATAAATACACACGAGAATAACCTCACATGTGTACAGTAAGGTGATATACTAAACTTCCTTATGACATCACAGTCACTTACATTATTCATTTTGGGATAAGTATCTTATCATGTCAAAAGAATCATACAAATTATTATAGTTATTATTATTTGTCATTCACTTTCTATAAAAGTCTTATAAAAATAAAAAATCTAATGAAGGGCATTGGTTGCAAACAGTATATAAGATAAAGAAAACACACATTCAAACAGAAAGTACCCTGATATTGTCAAAGCACTTACATCAGACAGCAAAAAAATGGACTGACTGTTGAAAGGCAATAAGATAAAGGCTGAGAAAAAAGCTAAGTTGTTTGAGTGGAGGTACAGTAAACAGTTCTTGGAGGCAGCATTTGGACACCTAGACCTTTAAGACATCAACCAATCTCTATGGAGCACTGGTGTTGTTATAGGCCTGAGGTAAACTCTGCTTGATTCATGTAGTTATAGCCATGGGAATACGGCCTCTTTCTCAAAACTAAGGAATAACGGCTATTCCCTGTCACAACACCTGAGAGACCCAGAACAAACAAAAGGTGAGTCTTTCTGATGCTTTGAAGCACATCTCTCTGGATCTATCAGCCTGCAAGCCTTTCCTCCCTCTCCTCCTCTAGCTGTGTCTCTGCTCTGACCTTAAAGCCCCCCGGGGCACTCCACTGTCTTCCCCTGACACACTCCCTCTGGGTAGGTGACACCTTGTACTTCCACGGATAAGTATGAAATGTTAAGGTTCTGCATCACAACTTTCATGTCATTCACTTTTCTCTCTCAGCAAAAATATTCAAGTATGTCCCACCAAGGCAGGGGTTCTGTCTGTCTGTCTGTCTGTCTGTCTGTCTGTCTGTCTGTCTGTCTGTCTGTCTGTCTGTCTGTCTGTCTGTCTGTCTGTCTGTCTGTCTGTCTCTCTGTCTCTGTCTGTCTCTCTGTCTCCCTCTCTCTCTCTCTCTCTCTCTCCCTCTCTCTCTCTCTCTCTCTCTCTCTCTCTCTCTCTCTCTCTCTCTCTCTCTCTCTCTCTCTCTCTCTCTCTCTCTCTCTCTCTCTCTCCCTCTCTCTCTCTCTCTCTCTCTCTCTCTCTCTCTCTCTCTCTCTCTCTCTCTCTCTCTCTCTCTCTCTGCTACTGAATTCTTGAACTCCTCAACTTTACAGGGATGGCTATCTCTTTAGGGCACTCATTCCCATTCCTCTCTGCATATGGCCCAGCTCAGGGTTGTTCCTCTGTGGTAGTAACACCTGGCTGGGTCTGCCTCTGCAGCAGCTGCCTGTGCTAGCTTCGACAGCACCAGCATTCCCCCTGGCTGTCCCAGATCGACCTTTACAGCACGCTGCGCTACGGTTCACTACACCGTCTCTGTGCCGTCTCTGTCTCTGTACCACACCTGACTAATGTACCAGCCCACTGATCACCGCTGGCGACTGTGTAGACCAGGTAATTAGACCAGCCTAAACAGCCTTCACACTCTAAGACCCAGGTAGGAACATACAGTAGCACTTACTACACTGGTTGATAAACACTCAGGCACTGAACAAGGTTGGATAGTGACACCACATGGCCTAAGAAAAAACGTGCTGAAGGATGCCGAGACCGTAACACAGCTACGAGTGTAAAAAAAGAAGTACATACAAAGTGCCCACATCCGTACACGCAAACGTGAAGCAAAACTGACAGTCTCCTTCTGCATCTTAAGACATAGAAGAGCCAGGCTGCAACACTGCCACAATATGAGAGAAACAACAACGCAAGAAACACAAGCAACTACTCTGGACTGAATATGTTAAATATTTCTAAGGCACATTTTTATGTTCTAGTTAATGCAATACGAATAGATGTCCATGGTGTTTGTTGCAAGAAAGAAAACACAATCCTTAAATTATCTTACAATACAAAAATAAATGTTGAGTATATAGTATAATAAATAAGTCATTTACCATGTTATGTACAGTACTTACACCTGTTCTATTGACATATTTACACATTGGAGGGAATAGAGGTCGTTTGGAGGATGGAATCCTCATTACTGTAGCACCACTGAGAGGTTGGACATCTTGGCTTGCGGAGAGCTGTGAAGAGAGAAAGGGATGCCAAAACCACCTACTTTACTATACTATACAAACACATGTTTACGATGAGGAGGGGAATGGTGGTACACTTAATAACAGACTGAAGCTATAAAACACGATATATTTCTAAAGAATAGTTAGTATTACACACCTGGTTAAACACTGTAGATTTAGGCCACTGTGATGAGCAGGTAAGAGCCGGAGGACGGAGTGCATTTCCCACAGTAACCCCCACACATTCCTGTTACTCTGCTGCCATCCTGTGGACAAACGAGGAACAATATTTACTCTGCTATAATGCAGTTGTTTTTTATTTATCGCTTTGGTGCAAAGTATGTGGTACATTTTCACAATTCTTAGTACAAAATTCAAAACAGATCATCAAAAGGGCAGTTGTTTCAAAACTTTAAGCACGTTTTGAAACAACTAAGTACAACAGACAAATCAAATCAAATGTTATTTGTCACATGCGCCGAATACAACAGGTGTAGACCTTACAGTGAAACGCTTACAGTGTCAGTGTTTCATATAGAAATCCGTTTCTACTCAGTTCACACTG
The DNA here is from genome assembly GCF_018296145.1 of Oncorhynchus tshawytscha. Classification (NCBI taxonomy): domain Eukaryota; kingdom Metazoa; phylum Chordata; class Actinopteri; order Salmoniformes; family Salmonidae; genus Oncorhynchus; species Oncorhynchus tshawytscha. The sequence continues at coordinate 35,604,090 of NC_056435.1, read as the reverse complement.
CCTTATTAAAATTGCAATGGCCAATACAGTATCGACGTTTTTAACCAAAGATACAAAAGTCCACACATTTGGTATGTGACCCCAGTGGGAATCAAACACCCAACTTTGGTGTTGCTAGAGCCATGCTCTTATGAACTAAGCCACATACAGGACCACTACACAAGTACAATACAATACTGTAAAATACAATACACAATCACAATACAGGCGGAAGATGTATGATTGACAACCCTATGATCGTACCACCCCCCTCCAAGCCATGGATGAGGCATGCAATGGTTTCAATTCAGACCTACAGTATGTCAGGCTTGGATTGGCTGTGCCAAAAGGTTTTTCACCAGGTGCGTGAACATTGAGGATATGTACCGCGATTTTGATGAGAACCTATGGCCAAATGCTCAAGACAGGCTTGATGCAAACTAGTGCCTGCTAAACATTGTGTCTTTAATTTATTTCATTTAATTATATTGTGAAATAAGTCTTCAATGATCACAACTTTGATCACACAAATGATGAAAATGTGATGTTTTTTTATATTTTTATGGTTAGTGCAAGTGTATTGCCTAATGTACAGCACTGTAGTATACTACATTCAAAGGACAATTTTGAAACATGTATCTAGCATTTTTTGTTATTTGACTTTAACTGGTTGTTAAAATAACTAAATTGAGAAGATATCATTATGTGGTGTTTTGGTGATTAAACCAATGCACTCATTATATTTCACAATGAACTTGTATTTTAGATCAATGGTTGTGTGGTGAGAGATGTCTGCAAACAAAATGAACACACAATGAAAGGTTTTGAATGGAAGACTGGCTGCGTAACAAGTGCTACCAGTTTGAGTTTTGCACTAAGAGTTTTGAAAATTCACCACATACTTGTGAAAATAGTACCAAAGCGACAAAACCTGTAAACAGGATACCACATGGTTTAGTGACAGTAACGCAAATCACAATGTGTCCACTCATTTATCATGCACACTCAGTTGAATGTGATTTCAGGGTTTGGTCTTTTTTTCCGGTTCTCTGTGACTACATTGTAAAGGTTTTACACAAAAATGTAAAATGTTGTAAATGAGAACTTGTTCTCAACTGGCCTACCTGGTTACATAAAGGTGGGGGGCTCTTAATGAATTACATAGAAAAACACAGTAATAAAATATCATTAGCTAAGCACAGATGCAGAACACTCAGCTTAAAAAGGTTGAGAAATACACAGGTAAAACATTTCCCCAGAAATCTATCCCACGGAATGAATAGGAACGGCATTTCCTCTGAAGTTTGGCAACTCTCATCTTGAGGGCCCTCCAGCACACTTGACTTAAAACAACCAGTGTTCAGCTAACCTTGAGTGTCCAAAGCTCCACTGGCTTTGAGACAGATTCAACCTTTTTCTCCCTGCCAAAAGCGGTCTTCAGCCTGATCTCCATTACAAAACCAGGAGGGCCCACTTCACTCGGCAGCTGCCCAATAAGGCTCCTCTCTCACCAGTCACATAACAGCACATTTCCATATATGATTTACCTCAGCAGTTTACCCAAAAGGCTCAGACTTTTCTCTTTCCATCTACGCAGGCCAGCCCCTTTGTCTCATTGGGCAATGGTTCCAGTGGACCTGCTCTCACTTGGGGCCAAAGCCAGGCCTCTGGTACTTTTCATTTTTCATTTAAATAACAGTGGCCAACTGTGAACTTTAACACCTTCTCACCAAGCAACTGTTTTGATTATGCTATTCACAAGTCCTCACTGTTAGAATTAGCTATGGAAAATCGTCCCGATGCTGAATCTAGTTGATGATCCCTGCACTAGTGTTACAGTCGAAAAACAGCATTAAGGCACCAGGGGAGTCTGGGATACAGAGTCCACTTGGGCCAATGCCCAGAGCAGAGGCCACTCTGAAGCCAAAAGGAATGGAGGGAGGGAAGGATGGAGAGAGGTAGGGTGGGGGGGAGAAGAAAAGAGGGAAGGAGGGAAGTGGAGAATGATGTTGTCTGAAACCAGAAACGTGAATATAAGATGCTAATCTAAATCACTCCGTCCATGAGGCTGTGTGAATGTGCATCATATTTTTACCTGGGATTTGTGTATATCAGCAACTGCATAGTTTCCTTGGGAGATCCACTTGGTTTCCTCAGCTAGCTGGAAGCCTGTCCCTGAGAGGTTGATGCTGAATCGACCCTGAGGAAACATAGAAGTAGGGAGGAGGGAGGGAAGAAGAAAAAGAGAAAATGAAGAGAGAGAGCGAGAGAGAGAGGGGGAGGGAGAGATATCAGCACCCCCCCACTACGCCAACCACAGAAAGCAGTAGAGAGCAGTTCACTAACATGCAGCAGCTGCATTTACGTTTCATCAAAGCCCAGCTGATATAAGCCAGACAAAACCCATGGACAAATACCAGACACTTTACGGTACCAACAGCTATAAACAGAGCGGGGGTAGGTCATTCAGCCAGAGGTAAGCATCTACAGTTGAGTGTCTCTTGAAACTTTAGTATGGAAGCATAAATATTTGTCAAGTTCACAGAGTATGGTGTAGTGCAGCGTTTTCCATAACTCAATCCTCGGGACCCCAAGGGGTGCACATTTTGTTTTTTGCCCTACACAACACTACACAACTTATTCAAATGATCAAAGCTTGGTGATTAGTTGGTTATATGAATCAGCTGTGTAGTGCTAGGGCAAAACCCCAAAAGTTCCCCCAGGGGGGGCCCCAGGACCAGGTTTGGGAAAGCCTGGCGTAGTGTATGGCTAATTTAAATGTGTGGATAAGTGGTGTGTTGTGTTGATGGAAATGAAAAACATGTTCACTAACTCTTGGCAAACTATCAAATGTTTCTTTATTAACTTAGCAAAACCAACATGTTTTGGCAAATAGCTTTCATTGTCATTTTTTTTGTTTTGACTTGGTGCTGCCTATCTTGGCCAGGACGCTCTTGAAAAAGAGATTTTAAAATCCCAATGAGCCCTTCCTGGTTAAATAAAGGTGAAATAAATAAATTGGGGTCTTTTTGGGTCATTGGAAACACATCTCCTGAAATGTGTCGGAAAAGGGGAGGAAAAGTGAGGGGAAAGCAGGTGAACCGGTGTCTTTGAAGGATGTAGGACTGCAGTCTGCGACACTCCGGAGACAAATCATACATATCATCAGAAAGTATTCACACCCCTTGACTTATTACATATTTTGTTGTGTTACAGCCTGAATTCAAAATTCATTAAATATGTTTTGTTTCTCAATCATCTACACACTATACCCCATAATGACAAAGTGAATGTAAAAAATGTTGAGATTTTTGCAAATTTGTTGAGTAGGCAATAGAGAAATATCTAATTTACATTAGTATTCACACCCCTGAGTCAATACATGTTAAAATCACCTTTGGCAGGGTTTACAGTGGTGAGTCTTTCTGGGTGACTCTATGAGATTTGCACACCTAAGTCAAAACCGTAACCAGACCACTCAGCAACATTCAATTTCGTCTTGGTAAGTAACTTCAGTGTAGATTTGGCCTTGTGTTTTGGGTTATTGTCCTGCTGAAAGGTGAATTAGTCACCCAGCGTCTGTTGGAAAGCAGACTGAAGTAGGTTTTCCTCTAGGATTTTGCCTGTGCTTAGCTGTATACAATTTGTTTTTATCCTAAAAAAAACTCCATAGTCCTTGCCGATGACAAGCATACCCATAACATGACGCAGCCAACCCATGCTTGAAAATATGAAGACTGGTACTCTGGTGATGTGTTGTATTTGCCCCAAACATAATGGTTTGTATTCAGGACATAAACATAATTTCTTTGCCACATATTTGTAGTTTTACTTTAGTGCCTTATTGCAAACAATGTCAATTAGGTTAGTACTGTGGAATGACAACGTTATTAATCCATCCTCAGTTTTCTCCTATCACAGCCATTAACCTCTGTAAATGTTTTAAAGTCACCATTGGCCTCATGGTGAATTCCCTGAGAGGTTTCCTTCCTGTCCGGCAACTGAGTTAGGAAGGACGCCTGTATCTTTGTAGTGACTGGGTGTATTGATACACCATCCAAATTGTAATGCATAAGTTCACCATGCTCAAAGGGATATTCAATGTCTAGAACAAAAATGTCTCAAAAATGTCTCAAAACATTATGGGGTAATTAGGCCAGTGACACAACATCTCAATTGAAGCCATTTAATATTCAGGCTGCAACACAACAACATACTTTTCTGAGGGCACTGTACCTGCTGCATAGTGGGAGCTGGATGGGACTGTGGGAAAGGTGACACATACACATACAGTAGAACCCCTTCTTCATGTACTGGCTGGAGCTTGTACTCGCACACACACGTGTACACATAGACACATACACGCATGATAGCACACACATACACAGACACCCTCCACAACCTTGTACCGGTGCTCTCCCTCACACCACAGGGGGTTGGTGGTACATGAATTGGGGAGGATGGGCTCGTGGTAATGGCTGGAGCGGAATAAGTGGAATGGTATCAAACACATCAAATACATGGTTTCCATGCGCTTGGTGCCATTCCATTCGCTCCTGTACCTCACACACTCCCCTGTCTCTGATATGAGGGCAGACCCCAGTTGAGGGAGACGCTGCACAACACCAGAAAGACATGGGACTAATACAGTCTCACATGCAGCATCTGTGGTGAGGGGAGAGAGTGTAGAGGGACAGCACATGGTGTGTCGGTTTGCCAGCTGTAGGGTGTATTTGATGTGTGTTTGCCAGGGCTTGGTGTGTGTGTGTGTGTGTGTGTGTGTGTGTGTGTGTGTGTCAGCCGTCTCCTCTCACAGACTAACAGGATCTGATCTGCAGACACTGGCACAGGCAGGGAGTGTTTCCAAATCTCCCCTCAGACAGACGGGCCTCTCTGTCCTCAGGCCATGTGTGTCTGCTCTGCTCGGTCCCCACTCACAGAACACACCCCTGCTCTCTCTGTTCACAGTATCACCACACTCAGCATCTGACTAACCTCTTGAGCATTAGGCTCTGCTGGAACTAAGCACACATTGAACTCAACAGCACAATTCTATGGTCAGGCACACTACCGAAGACACAGCTGGTGAACGAGATGAACCAAGACTAGTTAAGTCCATACAAGTCCTTAGTCCTAACCTCAGAACTCACACCCTAGTGAAGACTTGAGTCAAACCTTTTTATTCTCCACTAGTTCTCTCCTAGTGGCTCCCTGGCCATGCAGTTCTTACCTGTGGACACCGGGCAGCGCTGTAGCAGTCTCCAGCTGTGGCAAAGGGAACTCTGTGGCCGTCGCGTGTGAAAGCAAACTGCCAGTCTATGGCTGAACGACAAAAGAGAGAAAAAATGGCAGGACATATTAGTAAGACATTATTAGTAAGACATTAGTTAGACAGAAGCTTGGTGAAAAATGAATCGGGAACATAGCTCGGTCTGTTTGACTGGTCAGCATAACTACGACAGCTCATAGAACATCAAAAGAACATCCTGCATCTTCCAAAATGAGTACACTTTCACATAACCTGAATCCAGGCTTCCTTTTAGGGGTCACCATAATGGCAATATCAGTATAATTCCATCTACTTATCCCCTAAGGCCCTTTAATTGTGTGCTCCTAAAAGACATCTTGATCCCATTAACCCCACTCTGCTTGGACTTAATGAAATGTCTATGTGAGGATAGAGAGGAGTGGGGAGGAGGCTCTGACTTCCAAGCATGTTGGGGGAGCCAAGCATGGTACTCTGACACTAGCTGGTTAGCATTGACATTCAGGTTAGTGTAATGAAATCTGATGTAGTGTGTGTGTGTGTGTGTGTGTGTGTGTGTGTGTGTGTGTGTGTGTGTGTGTGTGTGTGTGTGTGTGTGTGTGTGTCTGTGTGTGTGTGTCTGTGTGTGTCTGTGTGTGTGTGTGTGTGTGTGTGTGTGTGTGTGTGTGTGTGTTTCAATAATTGGTAGGCTAGTCTATGAGGCCTTGCTGAATGTGTTCTGCAACTGGTTCTGGCCCACTCACTGATGATGTGCATCTTGCTGAGGTCCAGTCGTACTCTGGTAAAGGTGGAGAGGCCAGCAGCGGTGTAGTCTCTCCTACACTCACAGTCCTCTCTCCTGGTCCCGTTAGCAGGGCACTGTGTGGGGTCTATCAGTCTGAAGAGAAAAAGAGCAACCAAGTTCATATAAAATGTGTCCTCCACACTTTTGACAGTGTTACATGATGATACATGAAGTAATCCACAGCCCCATAGGTTGCTTTACCTGAAGCCAAAGACTTCAGAGTAGTTCTCTCCCTCTCCGGTCGTCAAGGTGAGGTACTCCTGCGGCCTGTCAGTCTGCATTCCTGCACAGTAGACCTGAAGAGGAAGAGGAGGTGGAGAAGGAGGAAGGAGTGAGAAACGAGCCCAGAAATTAAAATCAAAACCTCTTCAGGATGACACACGCTATTTCTAAACCTGACCTGGGTTGGCCTGGTTCTCAAATGGACAGACAGACAGATAGCCAGACAGAGAGCGAGACAGCCAGACAGCCAGACAGATAGCCAGACAGAGAGCGAGACAGCCAGACAGCCAGACAGAGAGCCAGACAGCCAGATAGAGAGCGAGACAGCCAGCCAGACAGCCAGACAGCCAGACAGACAGCCAGACAGCCAGACAGAGAGCGAGACAGCCAGACAGAGAGCAAGACAGCCAGACAGAGAGCGAGACAGCCAGATAGCCAGCCAGACAGCCAGACAGAGAGCGAGACAGCCAGACAGAGAGCGAGAGAGACAGCCAGACAGCCAGACAGAGAGCGAGACAGCCAGACAGAGAGCGAGACAGCCAGATAGAGAGCGAGACAGCCAGACAGCCAGACAGAGAGCGAGACAGCCAGACAGAGAGCGAGAGAGACAGCCAGACAGACAGAGAGCGAGACAGCCAGATAGAGAGCGAGACAGCCAGATAGCCAGACAGAGAGCGAGACAGCCAGACAGCCAGACAGAGAGCAAGAGAGACAGCCAGACAGAGAGCGAGAGAGACAGCCAGACAGCGAGACAGAGAGCGAAACAGCCAGACAGCCAGACAGAGAGCGAGAGAGACAGCCAGACAGAGAGCGAGAGAGACAGCCAGACAGAGAGCGAGACAGCCAGACAGACAGACAGACAGACAGACAGACAGACAGACAGACATGTAAAGCCATGTATGATCACTGGCCAACAGGTTTTTATTGACTGACATTGGCATAGATACTCTCTCTATTCATTTACCATTTCCATTTGCAAAATAAGTCAGTAATCACTATATAAAATGTTATAAAACGTTGCATAGTGCACTTAATAAGAAAGATGATACCATGGTCTTACTTTGAGTGCTTTTCCTTGTACGTTGAGAAACTGTTCACCATCAGGCTGGACGCCAGACAGACTCTGGACGTCACTGCAGCTAGTGGGCAGATGGCCTAAGAGAGAGAACAAAGGACATATTTAGGAGAGGTATAGCTATGGTATAGAGGTTTATCACACATATACAGTATAACAGGAGTTATGGAGTCTGTGGATGCTGAGGCTAATGTATGTCTACTCACAGGCAGGGCTGCTGCAGACTTTGCTGGCTTCTGGTTTAGTGTCTGAGGGACAACTGTCACTGCCTTGTCCCTCAGTAGACACACACTGCACTGTCCTCTCCATCACCCCACCTCCACAGCTTACTGAACACTGAGGGGGAGAGAAGAGCAGGTGTAAGGGAGCCTGCCAGGATGAAAAAAGCACTGAACATACTGTAACACTGATAATACATAGAGACTGGATGCCACTCACAGGTCCCCAGACTCCAACTCTCCACTCGTGTGTTAGAGGACAGGGGCTTTGGCTACACGGCATGTAGCTCTCAGGGGGGGTCCCAGGGCAGTTGGACAAAGACTGATGCCCATACTCATAGTTATCACTCCCAGCATGCACCTCACTGCAGGAGACTAGGCGTCTGTGGTATCCCTGTCCACAGCTGGCCGAGCACTGCCACAGGAGAGAGAAAATTGGATATGATAACGACACTGCAATCAAGCACGATCAGATAGGACAGTAATGTTAGATAAGATTATTAAAGTGACATGGTTGAATTTTGAAACAGGCCCATTCATTGACTCTCACCTCTGTCCAGTCCCCTGTGATCCAGATGAACTCACAGACGTGGGTATTACAGCTCTCAGAGTCATCTGGCCTTCTCTGATCCACACAGAACATCTCATGGACCTCCTCCCCTGTCTGGTCCATACATAGCACCGCTCGACGCCGGTGGCCCGACCCACACGACTTACTACACTGGAATGGAAGCGGGAACATCACAAACAACGGGAAAATCAAAGTTAATGTCGTCGAAAGCAACCCCAAGATCCTTCCCATAGCCCTTATCTGAGTCTTCAGAGTTGAAAAGACTGAAGGGGTGGGTTTTGTTTTCAGCACCAGCAAAAGGTTGGTTCCAACTGTCAAGGTGATTTATGTACAGATGTATTTTATGTTTGTTCTAAGACCCTTACCTACATCAAATATGGATATCAGAACAGGAGATAGGAGGTGGAAAACATTACTGAGCCTGACCACTAACGGTAATACTACAACACTAGGATTTGCACAATTTCAACACGTTCTTTTGACTTTCCGCAAGACTTCTTACAGTATGTGACCTTGCTGATCTGACACAGTCTTGGACAAATATGCTGGAGGAAGAATGAGTGAGAATTGACTAAATAACATGATGGCAGTGTGCTATGGACTTAACAGCAGTTGTGATGTGTTTATAGTCCGGACTGACTGAAGCTGAGTGAAGTCTCAGGCCGTCACCCTGGTTCTCTACATCCAGATGTATGTAGTAACTCAAGTGTTGAGACGCTGTGTTATGGTGGTAATCCAAGCTACAAGCTTTTTTGAAAGGCTTAGAGAGGCCTTGCGTCAGAAACACCTCAGCTCTTACGAATGCACTCCAGCTGGTCTTCATCTACCTTATGTGTCCAACGCTGTCAAACAACTAAAATACCTGGAATTGTTGTTGTGAGCTGAGCAGCCATGGTGTGACTTAGTGGAAAGTAGCCTGCCATAGCAGGCTGTTGAGTTTGGGCTAATGTAAAAACATTCTAAACGTGGTATTATAAAATTATATACTTCAACAGCTCAAAGTAGCCTTACAAATACCTATACTGGACAGAAGGACAGAGTAACATAGCCTAGCTCGTATAATGATATATTACAACTCCTAGTTATTAGAATGAGTGGCATAGCCTATGTTATTACACAATATGGTGAGAACAATGAAGAACAGATATCCACTAAACCCTTTCCTCAAGCTCTCAGGTTAACTGGCCATATCGGCTGGTCCAGAAACTAGGCCCTACCCATAGCCCACTTAAGCACTAGGCCTAAAAAAATGACAGGATATGGCAGAAATGAACATGTGTCTAGCTGTCAGAGCACATGTTTGAGCTATTGCTTGCTGTAGGCCCCCTACCTATACCATTCTTTTAAATATGGATAAAGCATATTGAGGTATAGCAGTGGCTAAACAGACTAGAAAGGCACAAGAAATTCCCGCATCTGGAACTTTAGCTGAGGCAACATGACCTAGTCTCGAAAACCCTACCCTAGGCAACAGTGACTGCTTAGGGTCGAGTTTTCGAGACTGAACTTGACCCGCCAAACGTCCCACAGCAGCAGGAGGTGAACTGCCATAATTACCTCCAGCTGTTTGCAGCGTGAGGGGGTGCCGAGCTCTCTCGACTAATTAGGCTACACTCTCCTCTGAGTGCAGTGATTTCATGCTGCTTGTTGACCTAGATTTAAGGCTTCCTGAACAAAAATACTAACCCCAACCAACATAGCCTGAAAGCAATGTTTGATAACTTGCCGATCATGGGCCTATCTTACCTAAAGAAAATGAGTTCAGATTGGGTTGAGGTACTAGGTTCAATAAAACATTTCTTGAGAAGTTGAAACACAGTGTGCCTCTGAAGCTCGTATCCAGTATGTTTTCAGCTCTATGGGCCTACTGTATTTGTAAAGGAGTTGAATCGTGCAGGGGGAATATGAGAGAAAGGGAGTCATCTGATTTTTATCACAGGCACTGCTCTCATATGGATGAACTTTTGTGCCTTTAGTGTCAAGCAAACCTTTTGAATTTGAGAACAAAATTCTTATTACGGCAAACAAAAATACTGATATTGAAGGCAAAACATTGACCCAAAAATATTGAGTGTAAAATTAATAATATTGCAAGGAAATCTTTTTGAAAGGCAAGACAAAGGAATTGTAAATGAACGCAAAAAAAAAAAACGTTTTCAGTGAAACGCTTCCCTCTTTGCCTGCAATTTTGTCTATATTTGTTTAAGTTACTCTGCCATTTGCTTTCTCTGCCTTTTTTTACATTTGAAAAGTTTTGGCATATCATTTTGTGTAGGTTGATTTAGAGGCATAGGCATAGATGATGTGTATCTATTGGTCAACCTGTTTTGGAGTGAAAGATCAACCTAATTTTTTAAAATCCCAGCTAAAGTTAGCAGCTTAAAACAATGGCCAGTACAGCTATGTTCGATAGCTACCTAGCTAGCTGGCAATGCTGAGAAGCAAAAGTGTTTTTTGCTAACTAGGGAGCTAGTGTATGAAAAAGCTTGATTGTTTTTTTGTTGATAAAAAGGGCTCAATGGCTACTAGCTAGTCACTGGGACTGACTAGCCTAGCTAGATAGCATTAACTTTACATTAATGAGGACATCGGGAAACACACTTCTTTTGTGTCTTGTAATTTCACATTTAGAAAATGTATTGAAACAATTTGCAAGCTAGCTAACTAGCATAATTAAATCATTTCTATCACAGCCAGGAAGCAAGATATGATGCACTGAAGTTACTCTAGTGGTATGTGGCTGTTCAAGAACAAGGGCACTACTAGGGGACTTCAGTGATGTATGGCCTTGGGGTTTCAAGAGCTAGGGCACTACTGTCTGAAAGCTTTTAATTAAGAGTACACTGTACAGTGTGCATGTACTATAGACAATTTTGTTTATTATTTTGCGGCCTGGCTCTCACACTGGCTGTCCATGTAGGAGCTAATCCTCATGGAGTTCATCTATACCTGCTGTAATATTTATCCTATATTAGGTAAGCCAGCTACTACTTGGATAGATAGTAGGTAGACGTTGCAAGCATAGGGGTAGATCACGTATATAGTATTTTACTCTATGGTTGCAAGTCATTACAAGTCTTTTCTTGGCACTGATTCTACTCATAGGCAGTACCAATTTGGTTTGACCTAAAAGTAATGTTACATCCTGATAAAAACAGAAATACCTTAATTACACAAGTATCAGACCCTTTGCTATGAGACTCGAAATTGAGCTCAGGTGCATCCTGTTTCCATTGATCCTCCTTCTACAACTTCAGATGTTTCTACAACTCCACCTGTGGTAAATTAAATTGATTGGACATGATTTGGAAAGGCACCACCTATCTATATAAGGTCTCACAGGTGACAGTGCATGTCAGAGCAAAAACCAAGCCATGAGGTTGAAGGAATTGTCCTTAGAGCTCAGAGACAGGATTGTGTCGAGGCACAGATCTGGGGAAGGGTACCAAAAAATGTCTGTAGCATTGAAGGTCCCCAAGAACACAGTGGCCTCCATCATTCTTAAATGGAAGAAGTTTGAAACAACCAAGACTCTTCCTAGCCCGCTGCTGTACAACTTTAAGTCTTGAAATCTTTGTTGTTCACTAAACTACTCACTCTGTTTAGTACATGGCTTCACATGTGAATCCTTAAAGAGATGGGTTGGGCTAAGGCTTAAGAGGGTGTGAACGATGCTGAACGGGTGTAGACAAAGAGCTCTCCAGTAGGTGTACCAAAACATTCAAGGGCCATTTTCTCAAAAGTGTGGTTACAAGTTCATCAACTTTCAAAGAAGAATTACTTTCCCATTGTTCCTCAACTGCTGTGTATGATGTACAATTTTCTATCACGGAGTCTCTACTTTTATTCAATGTAAAAAATTAAAAAAAATGTTGCTACATAATAAGGCAGTGGTCACAAATGAGGATGAACTGTCACTCCAAAAAAGGTTGACCAATAGAGACACATCATCTATGCCTCCCTCTAAACCCCATGTACAGGAAATGAATCTGGCAAAACTTGGCAAAAGCAAAAAAGGAAGAGAAAGCAAATGGCAGGGTAAGTTAACCAAAGATTTGTTTTTTAAATGCAAGCAAAGAGGGAAGTTATCATTGAAAATGTTTAGCTGAATCTATTTATATTTTTTTGCATGAATTAGTTTACAATTCATTTGTTCTTGCCTTTCAAAATGATTTCCTTGATATGTTTATTTTGCTCTCAATACGTTTGGTTAATGTTTTGTTTTCCAAATCAGTATTTTTGTTTGCAATACTAAGAATGTTGTTCTCCAATTTAAAAGGTTTGCTTGACATTAAAGGCACAAAAGTAATTCGATACACACGAGCCTTTGCGCGCTCTGGAGCTCCCTCAGCCCCCTCCTGACAGCGAATGTCTCTGGGACGAGCGTGAGGTCCCACTCTGTCTGTCAACTGCGCTGCACCTCGCTTGAAACAGCAGTGCGCGAAATATCCACGCGCCAACTGAGTGGACACGCCGACGCGCACGCTGTTTGTTTATTTCGGAGAACATGCTAATGAGGTTATCCGGAGAGACGTCAAGGCTGTACTTACCGATTGCCACTCTCCCTTGCTCCACCGGTACGGAGACGGGCAGTCAGTGACCCGGCAGGTCTGGCTGGAGGCTGGACGGGAGGATGGGGGGCATTCAGTCTCCTCCGGGCTGCGCCGGTTTCCAACCTCACAGAAAACTTCCCGCTCTTGTATTCCATTGCCACATGACGCTGAGCACTGAAACAGAACAGGACAGAAGGTAAGATGTATTAAAAACGATTCTCTACACGTCTGATATTTACTTGATTGTGATGTCATTCCTCTCCACCTATTTTTTTTTCTCCAATTATCACCAAGTTATTTGAGTACAAGTTGACTGTAAAAATTAAATCAACGTGTGATAGTTTTGTTATATATGAACTATTATTTTTCGAAATATGAATTGACTATAAAAAGCACAGGAAGCAGAATTGAATTGAAGCATGTATTATTGAATGCAATTCATACAAAAATGATTAGAGGCACTGTTGTTTTTGTCTCTGCAATTGATATAACCTCAAAGGATCATATATGACAATACAAGTGTAACATCTCTCTCTTTAGTTTTAATTGTGTTTTCTAACCACCTGTCCCAGTAGAACAATTAGTCTAGCCAACTACTTCCTACATTAAAATTATACACTTGTTGAAACCAAATATGCAAATGATGTACTCTTTAACATACAGGTGTAGGATCTTAATTTTACTTTGTAGTATATTTTGATGTTTAAAACGACTTCTGAAGTTGATAGTTTGATAGCATGATTCTTGTCCTGCTGTAGCAAACTGGCTCAGATTAAGATGCTAACTCTGTAGAGTTTCATTGTTCATTTCTATGTTTATTTACCCTCATTTTAGACCTGTGTGGAATTGAATTCAGGAACCCACATACAGGTGGTTGCACTATTCAAGGCTACGCTACATCCACCTTCCTTACCTTCCACAGCAAAGATGTCAGTCACACACACTGGTTTAACTTACCGGGGGTTTAACCTGGGTTAGTTGGCATAAGTCTTTAGGTCTTCAATAAGGTTATGTCCCTGCACGAGACTACACCAACAAGCAAAGCACTTCGGTTACATGTGCCTGTGAAACTAATGTTTTGAAAGACACAGGTAGAAACGTAGTTAAATGGCATAAATGGTTTGTCATTTTGTTTGTTGACTCACACCAGACCCCTCTATGGTTTATATGTAATACAACTTGACTTAGAATTACATGCTGGCTTCAGGTTGAAGGACACAGCTTATTATTAAGTCTTTGACTGCTGTACCACTACAATTTTAATTCAATATCATTCACTACCATTTTAATTCAATATCATTCACTACAATTTGCCTCAATATCAACAGCAATACTTCTAAGTAAAAGCTAACACATCATAATCATTGCATAACATGATATTGTATTATTCCAAAAAGTATGGGTCTAGAGCTTTGTTCCAAACGATCTAACCACCGGACGTTGCGGGCAAGAAAAATGTAAGCTTGAATCAAGGTTGTGTTTGCAGAATTAAAAAAAAAAGTGTCTTAAAAAGCGGGGCAGAGTGTAACCACAGTGAAAACCCTCCAGACGGATGGGGTTCTTTACACACGTGTGCTCCCGGCCCCTCTGTGTTAATAAGTAGCAGATTTCAACCCTCTGTGAAGAGGGAGAGAGAGGGAGAGAGGAGAGGGAGTGTCCACTAGACAGTCAAGTTTGAACCCCTGCCTTGAGGACATTGTATTTTGAATGTATAATGTCTTGATGATTTAACCCAGTTTTTTTATCTTACAAAGTGCAAGAAATGTGAAACATTTAATCTATTTTATCTACAGCTGCACACAACAGAAATACATCTGGAGGAAAATCCCAACATGTAAGTAGAAAGAATGATAATGGTTGGTGGGAACACTCTTAGAAAGGTGCTATCCAGAACCAAAACGTTTTCTCCGGCTGTCCCCATAGGAGAACCCTTTGAAGAACCCCGTTTAGTTCCAGGTAGAACCCTTTTGGTTCCAGGTAAAACCATTTTAGGTGTCATGTAGAACCCTTTCTAGAGAGGGTTCTACATGGAACTCAAAAGAGTTGTAACTGGAACCAAAATGGGCTCTACCTGAAACCAGAAGGGGTTCTCCTATAGGCACAGCCGCAGAACCCCTTTGGAACCATTTTTTCTAAGAATGTAATGTTCACTACTACCTTGTTTTCCTCACATTTGTGCATGTTCAGCATGCCTATCTAGGTCTTTTAAAAATACTGTATTAGAAACATAAAATTACATTAATACGGCAAATCTAATCATGTTTAATGTGTTTAATGTGTTTAATGTGTATGCTTATCATCTTAAAATAAAAAGATCCACTTTCAAATGAAACAGTGGGGAGCAGGTCTCGAACCCTCGACCTTCTAGCCCGAGGTCCGGCGCGCTATCGACTGTGCTGCAAAAGCATGTTCCAGCGGCAGAGTCGATTTCCGCGCTTATAAACCCAGGGTCGTTACAATACTGTTAATCCTGATACTGTTTGTGCTTACATTTGAATTGGTTTTGTGCACCAACATTAATGGCAAACAGTGCATTTTCCTAAGGGAGCTTTTATGCGGTAAAGGCACATGAAGATCATTATTACACATGCCTTAATTGATTATAAAGTGTCTTAATTGATTATAAAGTGGATTTATTGGTGTGTTTTTGAGTCAGTATTTGTGTGTGAGTTTGTCTATCTGTTAATGTGTATATTATTGTGTGTGTGTGTGTCTGTGTGTGTGAGTGAGTTTGTCTATCTGTTAATGTGTATATTATTGTGTGTGTGTGTGTGTCTGTGTGTGTGAGTGAGTTTGTCTATCTGTTAATGTGTATATTATTGTGTGTGTGTGTGTCTGTGTGTGTGAGTGAGTTTGTCTATCTGTTAATGTGTATATTGTTGTGTATGTGTGTGAGTTTGTTTATCTGTTAACGTGTATATTGTTGTGTATGTGTGTGTGTGAGTTTGTTTATCTGTTAACGTGTATATTGTTGTGTGTGTGAGTTTGTCTATCTGTTAATGTGTATATTATTGTGTCTGTGTGTGTGTGTGTGTGTGTGTACATGTTATTACCACCCAATCGACTGTACGTGCTCTTAAAGGTTAGAGGACTGTGTGTGTGTGGATCAGTAAACACATCCAGATGTCCATACCCTCCTGAGGCTCACAGAGCGAGAGGTGAGAAATCACCTTGTTAAATTAGTTGCATGATAACCATTAAAAGCCCCAAGCATCCCATCTTTTTATGCTACCTATCCTCTCTGTATTTCAACAATGTGTATTACTTTCATTCTCAAAACAAGAAAAACTAAATGTGATTAGTGAAAAAGCTTTCAGCGGATTTATTTTATATTAGGGTCACCTGCTTGAAGAAGGAATATTTCCAGTGTGAAATGCCATAATTGTAGTATTTAAAGGTAGACTCAGCTAAATGACGTTGCCACGAGCAGCACCGGAGATATTGAGATGAGCGAGATGCAACACTTCACTCTCACACAGTATCTGGACAAGTGCATGGGTTCCCTTCACGCTGTTCCCAGCGTAGTAGCCAGGGCACCAAAACAGGGGAGAAGCCTCGCGCATCAACGCTCTTAGTTGTTGTGGAAATGTACCCACAACGGTGTTTACTTTCTGCATCTACATCATATCGCTGAGTCTGTCTTTAAGACTATATTTCGATTGACTAATGATTCCTTGAACATCATATTTCATAATCACAATCAAAATAAAGCTGATTATTTATGAAGGAACTACTCACTAAGGCTTAAAGGCTAATACCACTCAATAACAGTCAAAATACAGAATGTGTCACAGTATGATGCGTTTTGCATGACACTTTCTGTATCTTCAACATTAGATTGCTTACATGTAAAACATGTTGGGACTATCAACAGTGGACTAAGATAGTGTTTGAGCGGTGTTTTCCTTGAACAAGTGGGTAGGATGTCAGTTGTTAACATGTGGAGTGTTTTTTACATTTTCTATTTGCCAATTTTTTTAATGTAATTTTGTGTGTGCATTTTAAAGATGTTTGTAAAATGGTCCATGGCTACCATAGACTGTCTGTTTAATAATTATGGTACAGTACATTCAGGGAAATCATTTGTTACCTGGTTATATTAATACGATTGCAATAGAGCTGTTTGAGATAGACAACAAGTCCTCTGAGGTATGGAGGACAGATGTGTATCTCTTCTGGGCCCCTGATCAGTGGAGAGAGAGGAAGAGAAAGAGACAGAGAGGAATAGAGGGCGAAAAAGCACCAGGGTCTCCAGCTGGGGAGGTGCATGTTGGGAATGTGTCTGGCCTGCTGTGGTAAGTGGATTGTCTCGCTGGCCAACCTGGACTCAGAGGTAGCCATAACATAGTAAACGAAAATCTGTGACTAGTATTTTTAAAATTGAACCTTTATTTAACTAGGCAAGTCAGTTAATAACAAATTCTTATTTATAATGATGGCCTAGCAACAGTGGGTTAACTACCTTATTCAGGGGCAGAACGACTGATTTTTTGATGATTTGTTACATTTGGTATAGTATGTATTATTTTGTGGATGTAAAATAAATAAATAAAAGCTAGGTGGCTAACGTTAGCTAGGCTAGGGGTTAGAGGTTAGGGTTAGGAGTTAGGTTAAAGGGTTAAGGTTAGTGTTAGGGGAAGGTTTAGGTAACATGCTAAGTAGTTGCAAAGTAGCTAAAAAGTAATAAGCAGTTGCAAAGTTGCTAATTATCTAAAATGCAAAAGTGTTCCGTGATGAGATTTGAACATGCAACCTTTGGGTTGCTAGACGTTCGCGTTATATGTCGGCTCATCCACCCCGACCAACCACACTCCTTTTGTTTTTGCATTAAGTAACCTTCTGCCTTCTGTCTTTGGGCTCCCCGGTGACATGCATCTCAGTGCTAGGTGCGTCACACAGACCCTGGTTAGATTCCAGGCTGTATCACAACCGGCCGTGATTGGTATGCCCATAGGGCGGAGCACAATTGGCCCAGCGTCATCCCGGGTTAGGATTTGGCCATGGTAGGCCATCATTGTAAATAAGAATTTGTTCTTAACTGACTTGCCTAGTTAAATAAAGATTAAATAAAGATTAAAATGTAACATACTAATTTGAGTGTCATGGATTTTCATTTTCTATGTTACTTCTAGTCTATGAGACCAGATTGCTGTGGCTGGGTAGAGGAAGAGGAGCCTCTGACACATGTTTCCAATTGGGGAGGTATAGGATAGGAGAGCGGGCACGCGGGAGGGAAGGAGCGTGGAGTGGGGAGCTTCATGCTGGCTAAAGTCTACCTCAGCCAAGCCCAGATGAAAGTGGAGGCATGGCTATCCCTCCCTCCCACTGCCCCAGATAGCAGCCCAGTATGGGATCCTCTCAAACCGCCAGAGTGGTGAGCTACAACCCAGAAGACAGGCCACATTTTGAGGTGCCACAGAACACATATATTTCTGAACAGTAGTGCATGTTAGAAAAAATGCCAACTCAGACACATACCTCACAGTGCACCAGTGAATCAGCAGGTTAATGAGCATTAAAAGGAAAAATAATGAGTGCTGAACTGAGAGCATGATTGGTGGTGGTAGCATGTAGTGTTTATTTCAGGTTTAAAGAGTACCTCTCCCCAGCTCTCTGCCTTCCATTTGGGGCAGCGGCGCCCCCGGCAGCTCCTCTCCTTGCTGGGTTGGGTCAGGTGTTTACAGTTGTCCTCTGGAACAGGTCGACCGGATCGGGTCACACAGCTCACCTTACGGTTCTTCGATCCTTTACCACAGGCGGAAGAACACTGCAACAGGAGGTCAAGAGGAGGTCCAATGTAATAAATTGTTTATAGATAGGGGGTGTACAGAGATCAAATACCAGAACAATGTCAAATACTAGATGACAGATGAGTATAGTATAGAACACTTTTATCATTCACTTGAATAGTTTTTCAGTCTACTTATTCTTGAGAACAAGATCACAGGCTTCAGAGTACACAACAGGTTAGTGACATTTTCATTAGCAAATACGGTATGTAACATGAGATGGGACATAAGATCACGTGAATAGGTTTGAGACATATTTAGCACATATTTAGCATATTTAGCATTTAGCACACATTTAGCACTTTGACATGACTTTAGATATTAATGCACTGCCTTTTACACACAAAACAGTCTCTACAGTATAGCATTTTAGATTTTAGTGAATGCAAGCTGAGCGTACAGAAATGTGCGACGGAAGCGGAGGCCCCTCTGTTAAGTCCACAGAAGGTAGAGTCATGAGAGCCAAGCAGCACACAGTTCACATCCAGGTTCATTGAGCTGGCCCAGGTCTAACTCTGTCTGACAGGCAGGCACCCCACACACCAGCACCCCCCAGCACAGTCAGGCGCTCCCAGGCCTGTGAGTTCAGTGGGGCTGTTGGGTTGGGTAATCAAAGCGTCTCAGAGTGTGAGGACAGATAGGATGCGACAGGCCCTGGGTTGAACGAGTGCGTCCCAGCATGACGGCACTGCGCTGCCCAGCGAGGGATCGCGCCGGACAGGAACCCACAACGACCTTTCACCTCATTTAGGAGGGGGGGGGGGATAAATGTCACCAGAGCCCATAGGACAACGAATGGCTCAATAAGGAGGAAGTTACCCCCCCGGAAATGACTGTAGAGAGGTGAGTGCCTTGTGAATGTATCTGCTTATTATACATCATAGGCATTTTATATTAACAAATTCAAACAAAAGCACAAAATGACAAGGAATGACAAATATAATGTTACTAAAGTCATTTAATTTAAGGGATTGATACGGTTTTACATGTTTAACCACAGACACCAATTTCATATAATAAACTTGATTGAAAATGAAAGCTTCCATCGAATGTTAGTTTGTTCCATTAACAAATGGAAAAAGAAGCCAAAACAACAACAATATGTGATTACTTGCTGTATTTTTTTGCTCTAATGAATTTCAATACACATAAGGGAGAACATTTAAATGTACTGTACTGTATGTGTTGTTTGTTTTACATTTAGGCAATCTGACTTAGTCGCCCAGATGTTCCCCACATGCACACATCTGGGAGAGGCTGTTATTGGGGCCCAGCAGTGTGAGAGTCTGTCACCAGTTGCAGTTAGCCCTCCTTTAAAATAACCACTTGAGGCCAGATATCAGTCTGCAATGAGAACTTGAGGCTGCGTTTACACCGGCAGCGCAATTCTAATATTTTGCCCAATTATTGGTAAAACAGCTGATCTGATTGGTCAGAAGACCAATTGATGGAACAAAGATCAGAATTGGGCTGCCTGTGTAAGTAAACACAGCCTCAGAGCGTGCAGCACACTTCTACTTTTAAGGTGCAGTTATTGTCCATCTATGGTGTTTTAGTTACCATAACAAATGTGATACTATTGATTCACCCACTGGCCTATGAGGAGACGTTGCAGTGGTGTTTGGAATTTGGAGTGAGGTAGACACGAAGAGTACACACACAGGCTATGATCATGGTCATGGAGGGCCATTTAGGAGAAATAGCATTTTACAAAGGTTTAAATCATTTAATAAAATGCATTTACAATGAGGGGCAGGGAGCCAGACGGATGCTTTTTAAATGTCAGACCATTCCTCAAAGTTTTATATACTCTTTAAATGAGCTTTCCAGCCATAGTGCTCTGCACCAATAACTTTCTATTACCTTGGGAATCATTACAACACTGGGGAAGTAAATCACCAACCAGTTCTCTTTATCCACAAATTCTGTGGGTATCCACTAGACACCTTCCTTTCATGTACTTAGCTAGTGTGCGTGTTCCATGCTGGAATTTACCCTACAACCTACCACGTGCCAACCATTTAATGAACTGGACTCCATATTTTAGCATACTCCGAGTGGAATTTATACTTTCATGTCAATGTAAACTGTAATCATCACAAAAATACCTTTTATCTACAACACTATTTCCAACTATCACACTATTTCCAACTATCACGCATTCAGACAGAATTTTATTTTATCGTTCAATCAGATGCTTTTATTACCGTGTCAAATAAAATAGTGCCTCTGACAGACCACTACTTGTGCCTAAAATACACCACATTCCGATGCCTGCGTTCCGTCCTGGAATTCTAAAGAACCCAGGCGACAGGGCCTTTCGGGCCCCCACAGACAACAGGGCTTTCCAGGCTTTTTCCCCTGGGATCACAGCCCTTTCCCAGAAGCCCATCCATGCTGATTAGATGTACAGGGAAGGGGCCCCTCCCAGATCAAACGTGACCCTTGACCCCCAATGCACTCCTGTATTGTCTTTCTGACGGGCTCTCATTTGAGTCACTGTCATTGGCCTCCCGCCATCGGAACAATGTCATCAACCCGCCAGTGAAAAGGGGAAAGGGGGGGACTGGCGAGAGGCGGATGAGGGGGTGACATAGTTGAAGAGAACGTGTCGTCAGGCGCACAAAAAAACATGTCAGCCATTAGGAATGAGCACAGTAAATGGGAGTCCTAGCCAGTGTTACAGAGAACCAAGATTTACCTTGGTACGAAAGGCATTGAACTCTGGCAGAGACAGAATTATCATAATTGCTCAAAGAGATCACTGGGTCCCTGACCTCATAAGACAACAGAGATATTGCTCAGTGATTTGTACATTTTCATTCACTGAAAACGCCCCTTTCAAAACACCAGTCAGAGACCTCGAGTAATGCTCTCTGAAGAGATAACTTGCAGAGAATTTCCTATCTAATCCATAGTTGATTTAGGTTAACTATATGGACCACTTCCACTTCCATGTTCCTACTGTAATTAGTGTAAAGCCAAATCCGGTAATCTAAAGGTAATCTTCTTAATTAAAGCACAGACATGTTGATGAGATTTTTAACAGGACTACAAGGTTGCCTGTGGTAGTATAAGTGAATGTGTTCACTTCACTGTTAGTGGTTCTTCATGGCAATTATCTCATTTAATAAAACTATTTCTAACAAAGTGTTCCAGAGGTAATCAGTTTTCGCCCTAAGCTCTGGTCCTACTATAACTAAAATGAGGTCAGGAGTGCAGATGTCTTGTCTCTCTTCTCTCATATGACCTCAATTTTTCACTTCCGATATCCATGCAATAAAACACATTTCTGCACGCTAAAACAACTAGCTAGAGGATTGACTGGAAAGGAAACAAGTATAAATGGATGTTTTGGAACTTAGTTTGAGAATAAGCACTTGTTCGTGATGGTTCGTGAATCGTGAACATGATCTTTTACGATGAATACTATAAATGAAAGAAACATTGTTTTTTAATAGTATCTCTACTTCACTTTAATAGTTACCTTTCTGTGAGTGAACAAATTCAGCAAGTTCAAATAAAATTAAATATTGACATTACATTATAATGAAGTAGAAATAAATACAGATAATTACATAAATATGCACAAATGTCCTTGAAACCCAGACTAATACTGCCATATGGAATGAGAGGCATGGAGTATTTTATTTCAAGAGCCTGTTCATATCATCAAACACATTGTAAATGCATCATGCCGTACTGCTAAAATATGCACCCTAAACTCCAACAAGGAGCCAAGCTGTAATTTGTGGCTCTAGATAAAATAATACAACTGTGTTTTATTCTACACATCAAATGATCGACAATTCCACATTGCAATGAGACTTAATGCATGTGGAGTTGTTTCAAGTAGGGTAAAAAGTTACACACTCTTATTGGATTCGTCATAATCAACCCAAACCGTATGCTACCTTGTCAATACTCATATGGAGATTGTTAGAAATGATAGTATTTATTTCGTGAACAAGGTGTGGTGAGAAATACACTCACTTCCTGCTTGAGAGCTGTGTTAACAGGCCCTTAAAATAAGGTGTGATGTCTGCAACTTATGCACACACATTAATTACCAAGGAGGTTACAGTTAGCCTTAGGAATGACTGGGTGGGCTCCAGGAAGAGGTTGCGCCTAACCACAGGTCCAAGATCAGCTTTCACTACCCCGATCCCACTCAACTATTAAGAGGTAGAACAAAACACAGACCCTGGATCTGTGCTTAGGGCCAACATCCTGATGAATTTGAATGAGAATGCAGCCCTCCAGCAGAAGATAAAGGTGGGTGGGGTTAATAGAGAATGAGGTAGACACATACGACTGGCTCAGAGGATAAGCTCCAGGTATATAGAACACTATAAACTCTCCCTGTGGTCGCAGGTACTGACTGTGTGTTCACAATGCTAGGACAAGGGGCATTCTCTTTCAGCTACAACAAAAACCGGTTTGTTGGTGAATAAATGGATCACACTTCAAAAGTTATCTTTACCGTAAAAAAAAAACTAGAACACATTTTCATCTAACACAACTACTTTTTTTTTTTTTTTTTTTTTTTACATAATCAATAATCAACTCATCATGAAAAAAATTGATTATGAAAAACGACTCAAAACAACAGGTGTTTAACATACATATCTCTATGTCACAATAGACAGTTTGTGACCTTAAGTTATTTTTGTTATTTTTTAATGTTTACATCTCATTTCTCCCTTGTTTTGCAAAAGCACCATTGTAAGTATCATAAGTTAATGGCTAGTTGAGTTGTGTTTGTTCTAAGTGAGGTATGGTTGAGCATAGCATATTTTCACATGTGTATTGAGCACTGGTGAACACACCAAAATAAACTATTTACAAAGCGACTATATAGACATATCTAACAAGACATAAATACACTCATATCAAGCACCTTTTGAGCAGTGGGCCTTGGACCTATTGGTTTGGCTGGGTGCTTATGTCTGCGCTAATAAAAAGGAGGGAATCTGGGTCAGGACTTCAAGCTGTGGTAAAAATGACTATTACCTTGAAGAATCACATAATATATAATAACATCACCTTATTCTACAGTCCACGTTCAGCTGGTGTTAACCTGTTCTTTACTGAGAAACCCTATTGTTTCTTTAAGAATTTAGCATAATTGGTAACTAGCTGGCCCATACATGACTAAAAGTAATTATTAGTTCATTACCATGTAACTACCATTTTACGACGTAATTTCTGAGTAAATAACAGTGGACTGGAAAATAAGGCAGAAACATAAGATAATTAGTAACATCTAATAAGGAGCAATCTGCCATTGCTACATCTGTTTTTTGACTTTTAAATATGTAAGCTTGTTTCAGCCCTTTGTTGGTGAACATTGTAATTGTAAACAAAACACTGTAGTAAAACATGGTTAAAACATGGATGGTCAGTCCATCCATCCATAGATCTGTCCATGACATTTCTCCAGACCCATCCCTCAGCTGTTTACTGAAACAGTGGTGGGCTGATGCTTTGTTATCATTTGAACTGCAGATTGCCCCTTTAAGACCAATTGATTTCTTACAGTTATGATGGTCAATAAAGCTGTAGCATCAGAATGATATATATAGTGCCTTTCGGAAAGTATTCAGACCCCTAAACTTTTTCCATATTTGTTAGGTTACAGCTTTTTTATTATTTATTATTAAATTGTTTTTTTTTTCTCTCATCAAATTGACACACAATACCCCATAATGACAAAGCAAAAACAGGTTTTTAGAAATGTTTGCTAATTTATAAAAAGGTGAACCTTCACCACTAGTCTGAGGTCCTAAGCGCTCTGGAGCAGGTTTTCATTAAGGATCTCTCTGTTCTTTGCTCCATTAAATCTTTCACTTGATCCTGACTAGTCTCCCAGTCCCTGCCACTGAAAAACATCCCCACACATGATGCTGCCACCACCATGTTTCACTGTAGGGATGGTCCTCCAGACGTGACACTAGACATTCAGGCTAAAGAGTTCAATCTTGGTCAATCTGTCATGTGCCTTTTCCATCTGGCTTCCATCTGGCCATTCTATCATAAAGTGCCTGATTGGTGGAGTGCTGCAGAGATGGTTGTCCTTCTGGAAGGTTCTCCCATCTCCACAAAATAACTCTAGAGCGCTGTCAGAGTGACCATCGGGTTCTTGGTCACCTCCCTGACCAAGGCCCTTCTCGCCCCGATTGATCAGTTTGGCCGAGCGGCCAGCTCTAGGAAGAGTCTTGGTGGTTCCAAACTTCTTCAGTTTAAGAATGATGAAGGCCACTGTGTTCTTGGGGACCTTCAATGCTGCAGAAATGTTTTGCTGCCCTTCCTCAGATCTGTGCCTCGACACAATCCTGTCTCGGAGCTCTACGGACAATTCCATCGACCTCATGGCTTGGTTTTTGCTCAGACATGCACTTTCAACAGTGAGACTTTATATAGACAGTTCCAAGTCATGTCCAATCAATTGAATTTACCACAGGTGGTCTGCAATCAAGTTGTATAAACATGTTAAGGACGATCAATGAAAACAGGATGCAACTGAGCTCAATTTCGAGGATGAAAAAAAAAAAAAATTATAGAATAAGGCTGTAACGTAACGAAATGTGGAAAAAGTCAAAGGGTCTGAATACTTTCCAAAGGCACTGTAAATCTCTAGAGTATAAACAAAAATGATATAGTCCCAATAGGGTTGGTGTATTCACTTGGACTCTTTTCAGGTTATTTTCTTTGCCACGTGTAAAAACTATGAACAGCACCAACACTTGAGTATACTGTATCTCCATTATTTGGGTGTTTACAAAAAAAAAACAAGGCATCTTAAATTCCTGATATACAGAAACATTCATCAATATTTGCATATGAACAACGATTGACTGTGTGCGAATACAAAGAGGTATGACAGAAACGTTGGAGGTTAATGCTACTGTATATACAAAGGAAACCAAGAAGAAAATCTCTTAATTAATAAATTATATTTGAAAACAATATCTTACAAACTAGCTTTGATTCTGAAATACCAACTGATCCTGAATTTTGAACACTGACTAAGACTGATAACAGAGAAAGTGTTCTTATGGTCACAGCTGTCAATGAAGCATTTCAAATGTTGTACTTTTTGGTGTGTTGTGTGTTTATTTGTTCTATTTGTTCTATAAGTGCAACAGAAATCAATTCCCATCTGTCTCTAGAAGGATGACCAGTCTCAGGCACCAAGGGAAAGGGTAAAGGTGAGGTGGAGGTGAGGTGAGGTGAAAAATGGAGTTTCCAGCATGTAAGTCTACAGAACCATCCTTCTCCCTCAAGTTTAATTCTTTGTTTGTTTTGCTTTGTCATGCTACACAGTTTAGTGGTGAAACTCTGTGTGTGGTGAAATGAGAGGACTGTTAAAAAAAAGAGGGGGGGAAGAAAACAAAAGGGATATATTTACGAGCGTACCGAGCTCCATGGGTCTGTGCTCCAGTGGGGGTTAGACGGGCACGACTGAGTATTGCACTGCTCACGGTCGGGCGGTTTGTCAAGAATCTCACAGCTCAGATCGTTAAAGCGCTCTCCGTTGGGCCTTTGACAAGCCACGAGCCGCGTCTTTATTCCTCCCCCACACGGCTTGGTACACTGCAGGGCAGAACAGAAGTAAGGAGGAGTGTGTAGACAAAGTCGGGACAGTTGATTCACGCCATTGTTTATCTAACGTACAGTATGTCATCCCCACCCAACATACGCCTACCTATCTAGGACATCGAACACCACATTTCTAACCTTTAACCTCTAACCGTTAGACATACAGCCCAGCAATTTCAGAAGAATGGAATTATAGAATAATGACCGCTGTCAGAATGCCAAGGTTCATAATGATGGGATGAAGTCATCAAAGTGCAACTAAGCCCCGCAGTGTATCAGTGCTGTAGGGCGGATTGTGTTCTCTCACCTCTCCCCAGTTCCCATAGACCCACTGTGGACAGGGTCCGGACTCACAGGAGCGCTGCTCGATGGGTTTGGAGTGCTCCTCACAGTTGTTGACAGCATAACCATTCTCATCCTGGCACACCACCACACGCCTCTGGAAGCCGCCCGCACACGTGCTCGAGCACTAACGTCACAGGGAGGAGAACACCGTTTGAGACAGATGGATAACACACTCTCACACATACAGGTGTGTGTGCACTAACTCAGAGACAAGCAAGTAGACATCCAAACACTAATACATGTACATGTACTCATCCATGCAAATGTATGGCGCTCATCTATACACACATACCTCACTCAAACAATGTGTTACAACAAGAATATATTGACCAAGAAACAAAGTGTCACATACTGCAGACCTTTGCACATACACACACCAGCTACAGTGAAACACAGTGTCACATACTGCAGACCTTTGCACATACACACACCAGCTACAGTGAAACACAGTGTCACATACTGCAGACCTTTGCACATACACACACCAGCTACAGTGAAACACAGTGTCACATACTGCAGACCTTTGCACATACACACACCAGCTACAGTGAAACACAGTGTCACATACTGCAGACCTTTGCACATACACACACCAGCTACAGTGAAACAAGTGCACACACAAAGACCAACACACCATTTTTTTTAAAATACAAACAATAACAAACGAACATACAGTATGTGCAAAAAGGCACCCGTTAACAGACAAGTATACAAAAGCACACATACATCATTTTTGCAAGTGTCAGATTGACCTCAGAGACTATGTGCTTTAGGAAACTGGGATGGATAATGCACTGCTATATTAAAACACATATCCTCTGGAAAAGGAAGGAAGAGATCCCAAAAATAGCCCTTGCTATTTCCCATGATCTTTTAAATAACACCAGCTATTTGGGGACACAGAATGCTGTGCAACTGACTGTAATAACCCCGTTTTGAATAACAGCTATACAATAGACTACTAACTGCCAAAACCATCAGCAAAAACTCATTGACTTCTTGGGTTAGGATACATCACAGACAGACAGCCTCATAAAGGTCAACATCAACACAAGACTGAGATAGTGCTCAGCTGTGCTGCCTTCCCACTTATACAATTGTAATTGGGAGACCACTTAGGTTGTATGCATTCATTTAAGGTTAAGGAACCTAGGACTCCAAGATGATTGTAAATGGTGTCCAGTGTAAGAAACTCACCGCTCCCCAGGGTCCTGTTCTCCACTGGTGGGCCTGGGCTCGCCCTCCACCGCGCCCATCAGCAGTCGTGGGCAGGTTATTGCGGGGGCCCCCGCTGGGTGAAGGGAGGGGCCGAGAGTCACTGGAGCGGGCAGCAGGGCACTGGGACATGGCACACTCCTGCTCTGTGGCCGGACGGTCATCAGCGTCACACTCCACTACGTCCACTATCTGATCACTGAAGTTCACACACACCACCTGGCGCGTGGTCTTCCCCTGCCCGCAGGATACAGAACACTGTGCACACACACAGGCACACACACCCAGTAAGATACAAAGCATATAAACACAAACAGAACTTGCTGCAGCAGCTTAGGTCAGTGTCTTGTCTCTTTAAACATGGCTGACCCAAACAGATCTTCCTTAAAGAAAATAAAAGAGAGCTTCTGCCAAAGACTCATGCTGCTCCAATTACGTCTGGCCAAGTGGAGTAAACTGGACTGTATCTGTCTTGCATAAGACCTGGAATTAGGCAACAACTGTCCACTGTACTGTACTGTACCATGCTACTGAGCCAGGGATTACACTGGCCAAGGGTTTACTGTCTAGGACTCAACAATGCTGCCTATTTCAAATAGGTGTGGATATTGCACAAGCATCTCCCAATCCGAAAAATGGTGTAGTTACTGCACTTTAATAGGCCCTGTGTAGGCCTATGCACAAGTTTAAACCACAACACTTAGGCTGCTTTTACAGCTAGGTCTTATATTGGTAGAACAGCCATTAAACTTCATGGCCTAACTGGGACATCCGCCATGCCATAGCTATCACTCCCTCCATCAGGGTTCATTTCCGGTTCCATATCAAGAGCGTGTAATGTGAACGTTTAGAGTCAGAGCGGTCTCTCTCTGTGGCTCTGTTTGCTGTGGCCTTGGGCTGAGCTGCTTCCTGCCTGCCTGCCTGGAGCCCACTGAGTTGCTCTGGAATAAATAAGCAGTCAGAGAGACCCTCCCTCCCACTGCCTGTATCTAGCTATCTGTAAGTGTCTATGTGTGACTGAATGTGTGTATGTGTGCATTCGTGCGTGTGTGTGTTTGTGCGTGGTGGCCATAACTGCAGCATGGTGGGAGTATGACTAGTGCTCTCTGTCTGATGAGAAACATCTGCAAACAAGGACCCTAGCCCCTCTCTCCAGCCCCTTGTTCCTCATGTGTCCCTCTATCCCCTTGCCAACCCTCCAAACACACCAAAGCCTGTTTTATCTCCTCCTCCCCTTGGACCAGAGAAACACACAATCACACAAAGTGATTATGAACAGTGGTCTGAAAGGTTCAAACCACAGCTAAACAAACCTCAGATATTATAATCCACTGAGCTGGCTAGAGATTTCATTGTGAAATACAACTTAATGAACAGTGCCGACAGAGCATATAATGGTTGTCAGATTTCCCTCTCGAAGAGTTCACTTTGGAATTCAAGGTTAAAGGCCCAGTGCAGTCAAAAACTTGATTTTGCTGTGTTTTATATATATTTCCACACTATGAGGTTGGAATGATTTGTTAAATAAGAAATAAGAAAGAGAGTTCCAAACCTCTCTGCCAATAACAGCTAGATTTCAGTTTTCCCCTACCCACTTACACTACATGACCAAAAGTATGCTCGTTGAAAATCTCATTCCAAAAACATGGGCATTAATATGAAGGTGTTCGATTGGGTTGACGTCAGGGCTCTGTGCAGGCCAGTCATGTTCTTCCACACCGATCTTGACAAACAATTTCTGTATGGACCTTGCTTTGAGCATGGGGGCATTGTCATGCTGAAACAGGAAAGGGGCTCCCCAAACTGTTGCCGTAAAGTTGGAAGCACCGAATTGTCTAGAATGTTGTTGTATGGTGTAGCGTTAAGATTTCCCTTTACTGGAACTAAGGGGCCTAGCTCCTCTACAAACCTTTACAGTTGGCAGAGTTCTCCTGGCATCCGCTAAACCCAGATTCACCCGTTGGACTGCCAGATGGCGAAGTGTGATTTATCACTCCAGAGAACGCGTTTCCACTGCTAAACAGTCCAATGGTGGCGAGCTTTACACCACTCCAGCCGATGGAAACCCATTTCATGAAGCTCCCAACGAACAGTTCTTATGCTGACGCTGCTTCCAGAGGCAGTTCGGAAATCGGTAGTGAGTGTTGCAACCGAGTACAGACGAGCTCTTCAGTAAGGACATTCTACAGTGCCTTGCGAAAGTATTCGGCCCTTGAACTTTGCGACCT
The DNA here is from genome assembly GCF_018296145.1 of Oncorhynchus tshawytscha. Lineage (NCBI taxonomy): Eukaryota > Metazoa > Chordata > Actinopteri > Salmoniformes > Salmonidae > Oncorhynchus > Oncorhynchus tshawytscha. The sequence continues at coordinate 35,574,243 of NC_056435.1, read as the reverse complement.
TTTGCCACATTTCAGGCTTCAAACATAAAGATATAAAACTGTATTTTTTTGTGAAGAATCAACAACAAGTGGGACACAATCATGAAGTGGAACGACATTTATTGGATATTTCAAACTTTTTTAACAAATCAAAAACTGAAAAATTGGGCGTGCAAAATTATTCAGACCCTTTACTTTCAGTGCAGCAAACTCTCTCCAGAAGTTCAGTGAGGATCTCTGAATGATCCAATGTTGACCTAAATGACTAATGATGATAAATACAATCCACCTGTGTGTAATCAAGTCTCCGTATAAATGCACCTGCACTGTGATAGTCTCAGAGGTCCGTTAAAAGCGCAGAGAGCATCATGAAGAACAAGGAACACACCAGGCAGTTCCGAGATACTGTTGTGAAGAAGTTTAAAGCCGGATTTGGATACAAAAAGATTTCCCAAGCTTTAAACATCCCAAGGAGCACTGTGCAAGCGATAATATTGAAATGGAAGGAGTATCAGACCACTGCAAATCTACCAAGACCTGGCCGTCCCTCTAAACTTTCAGCTCATACAAGGAGAAGACTGATCAGAGATGCAGCCAAGAGGCCCATGATCACTCTGGATGAACTGCAGAGATCTACAGCTGAGGTGGGAGACTCTGTCCATAGGACAACAATCAGTCGTATATTGCACAAATCTGGCCTTTATGGAAGAGTGGCAAGAAGAAAGACATTTCTTAAAGATATCCATAAAAAGTGTCGTTTAAAGTTTGCCACAAGCCACCTGGGAGACACACCAAACATGTGGAAGAAGGTGCTCTGGTCAGATGAAACCAAAATTGAACTTTTTGGCAACAATGCAAAACGTTATGTTTGGCGTAAAAGCAACACAGCTCATCACCCTGAACACACCATCCCCACTGTCAAACATGGTGGTGCTAGCATCATGGTTTGGGCCTGCTTTTCTTCAGCAGGGACAGGGAAGATGGTTAAAATTGATGGGAAGATGGATGGAGCCAAATACAGGACCATTCTGGAAGAAAACCTGATGGAGTCTGCAAAAGACCTGAGACTGGGACGGAGATTTGTCTTCCAACAAGACAATGATCCAAAACATAAAGCAAAATCTACAATGGAATGGTTCAAAAATAAACATATCCAGGTGTTAGAATGGCCAAGTCAAAGTCCAGACCTGAATCCAATCGAGAATCTGTGGAAAGAACTGAAAACTGCTGTTCACAAATGCTCTCCATCCAACCTCACTGAGCTCGAGCTGTTTTGCAAGGAGGAATGGGAAAAAATGTCAGTCTCTCGATGTGCAAAACTGATAGAGACATACCCCAAGCAACTTACAGCTGTAATCGCAGCAAAAGGTGGCGCTACAAAGTATTAACTTAAGGGGGCTGAATCATTTTGCACGCCCAATTTTTCAGTTTTTGATTTGTTAAAAAAGTTTGAAATATCCAATAAATGTCGTTCCACTTCATGATTGTGTCCCACTTGTTGTTGATTCTTCACAAAAAAATACAGTTTTATATCTTTATGTTTGAAGCCTGAAATGTGGCAAAAGGTCGCAAAGTTCAAGGGGGCCGAATACTTTCGCAAGGCACTGTACTGCCAATGTTTGTCTATTACGATTGCATGGCGGTGTGCTCAATTTTATACACCTGTCAGACATGGGTGTGGTTGAAATAGCCGAATCCACTCATTTGAAGGGCTGTCCACATACTTTTGTAAATATATTGTAGACCACTCCCAGACAGTCCTAGCAGAATTCTTGCTTGAGAATTTGCTCTGTGCTAAAAAGCAATTATTATACATTTTTTGACCATTTTAATTGAAAACAATCACGGTAAGGTACATAATTGTTACTCAGAAATTATTTGATATTGAGATAAAAACAGCTGCATTGGAACTTTAAAGAGATTAGTAATGGATATAATGGATATATGGATTTAATATCCTTAGCCACAAGACCCTGTAGTAATGTCAAATATTTTAAGTGTACATGGTAAATGCATTTAACATTGGTGGTTGATTGAACAAAAATAGTTACTTACAGATGTCCATTCAAGGACCTTCCACTGTCCGCAGGCCACTACAGAGCACACCTCCCTGGCCGGGGGCTTGGCCAGGTGGGAGCAGGCAGAATCCTCCGCAACCCCACCCTGGTTGTCACGGCAACTGACATAGCGCATCCGGGTCCCTTTGCCGCAAGTGGCGCTACACTGTGGTGGAGATGGAGGCAATTAGTACAATTGTAGTACAATACAGTACAGTACAACACACAGAGTATGTAATTGCTTCATTGAGTGGTGGAGTAACTGATAGAACCAACCTGTGTCCAGGAGCCGAACCTCCACTGGGTTTTGTGTGGGAGGTGGGAGGGCACCTTGGTCCCCGGCGGTACCGGGTGACTGATGGGACACTGGGTCATTTCACAGTCCTACAGGGACAACCATACACATCCATTAAAACAATTACAGTGACAGAAACACAGACTACTGTACTGTCATCTACTTACTGTGCAGCTCCAATAGAAGTGTACCCATCATCAGACTAAAAGTAACAGTGTTACTCTGATGGATCCCTAGTTACTCTAGTGTTAAACCCCTCCATCTGAATAACCTGATGCCTGTCATAACGTGTCACAGTGGAGAAGGATCCCAGTCTCCAATGCCAACACTGGCGTGTTTCTGGGCTCCTCCTTCTTCCGCCGTGCTCTCCTCCCCAGAGCCCTCTCATGACCTTTGACCCCCTAGTTCTGGGTTGAGCAGAGAGGTGAGCAGAGAGGGGCCTAACTTAGGTATAGTTGTGTTACAGAGGGCTCCACATTCCACACTCATCCTGAGTGGAAATAAACAGGACTCTGGCAGCCAGGCAGGCTGGAGAACACAGCCTCCGCAGCCTTACACTAACACAGTTAAATACATTGTAAAACATGGTGGTGGGGGTGGAAGTGGTGGGAATAATAAGAGAAAGAATGAAGGAGGCAACCAAGACCTGTCTATAACTGTGGGTGTGTGTTGATGTATGTGCGTCTTTATATAAATAAAGGGGCCAATGTGTGACATCAGGGTCAACATTTCAAAATGGTTAGATATACATTTAAATATGATTTTCTTGCAGCTTCCCATGTTTAGTTACAGGAATAAAAGTATAGATAGGCACAATGAGACCATAATTCCACTTAGCAACAACCAAAAAACTGCGTGTTTCTTTGTCATGCTTAGTTGCCAGGTCTTTTTGTGCTTTGGTCAAGTTCTCTATCATTTAAAGCCGTGCCAAACATTCCTGGACAACGAAAAGGATAAACAATAGCATTACTATATGTTTTAATAGTGAATATAATAATATCATATAATGAAATAATAATAATACAATGGGTTTTGTCAACAAAATCATTGACAATAATAATAACCAATAATGAAATCATTATAATCAGTAAACTCTTCAAGCATTGTGTGTGTGTGTGGGCGTCTGTGTCTGAAAACTATTATTTCTTCCCCTGTCTTTGTTTCTTCCACTCCTTGAAAGTGCATTGCAGCTGGAGGGGAGGAACCTTCACTCCTCTCCCCCAATGTGCTCTGAGAAGGAGGTGAGGAATGGGGTAAACAAGGGGAGAATCTGAATTGCATTTCCTTGATTCCTCACGTCCTCTCTCCTCACCTCCTTCTCAAAACCAATTGGATAAGAAGGTGAGAGGGGAAGGACCTCTGAGACGAAGAGAGGAGGAGCGAGAATGCAATGGATCAAGAAAATGGCATTGAGATTCTCCCAATGACAGAGGAAGCATGTATTTGACAGCTATTAAAGCACCCATGCAGTCTTTGTAATTGTATTTTTAAATCATCACTGTATATCTAATAAATCACTGTGTTTATTTAATGAAAATAACTCCAAAGTAATTTTCATTTATTTCCTTGAGCCTCCTTTGGTCCTTGAAATGCTCAGATTGATCATGTGGGCGATAGGAAACTAATGTGAAGATATTTACAAACACAGCCCTGATTGGCTGATAGGATGGTCTAGAGTCCACCCCCTTTCCCAGATGAACAGTCATTGGTCTATGATAATCATATCACATTATGATGTCATGATGTGGGCCAAAAGTTCCATCCCACCTGAACAGAAATTCCAGACATTTTTGGAACAGCTCTTACACAATAAGGCCATTATTATAATTTTCACAATTTCAGAGTTTTATTTTGACCTCACAGTAGGGCCGGGACGATGCCAATATCATGATACTCATTAGTATCGTGCCAAAGAAACAAAATACTTAGCGGATTTAACTTCTGTAGGAAAACACCCCTAATGTTGGCTACAAACACCATTAAGTTGTCATCCAGAGTCACATGTATTTATTTTCCAAGCTATACAGTAGCACACAATATTTGACCTACAGCAGGTTTTTAAAGGACCAAAGAGTTTGGTCTGCTTTGTGTTAAAATGTTTGCCATGGAAAAAATATTGCAATATTGATATCGTCCCGGCCCTACCTCATAGTGTGTGTGTGGAAATCTCTTTAAGAAAAACAAAATCTTGTTTTTAAATGCACTGCCTTTTAAACATTTTAGACAGTTCCAGGCTGACTGACTGCTCTACCATAATACCCATGGCTTGTCCAGAAACAACACCTAGACCCTACTGCCCAGAATCTAGACACTTCTGGAGATCTGAGAGGGATTGATTGGTGGTGACATGGTGAGAGCTCCACCTTACCCTCTCAAAGGCTTGGTGGAAATTTGGCGGTATTGCTTACACCTGTCCAATCCTCTCAGATCTCCACAAGTGTCTACGATAGGGGCTGCTTCTGGACAGGACCCCACAACTCTCCGGACGTGTGGTGGACCTACAGCACGACTCAAGGCATTGGTTGGATGTTTCATTCCATTGCTATTCACACCCACGGCACCCTACCAGGCTGATCAGACAGTTCTGGGTAGCTGAACACAGTCTCTACCATTCACACCCTTACTTAATTATAGCTAGTTAGATGTGCAACCACTGACTAACTATAGCTACAGTAGGGCCGTATCTCTAGTCTAGCAATAGATACGGTTGTTCATACCCGTGGGAAGTAGGGATTCCGAAAAATCTGAATAAAAAACATATATTACTAAAATGTTATCGATTTATGGGGGACATTTTTTACCTTCACAAAAGTAGTGCACTGGGCCTTTACTAGTCCTGTATTATTAGACCGATATAGCCGTCTATTGCACAGGCAAATATTATTACATTTTTATAAATTACATTTTTTCACAAAAGTAGTGCACTGGGCCTTTACTAGTCCTGTATTAGCGGACCAATATAGTCGTCTGTAGCATGGGCAAAACAGTTGGAAGGGTGAAGTCCTACATTGAAAGGACAGGAAGTGTTGGCTGTGCACTTAACCAATGACAGGTATTCCATATTTAACCCCGTCTACATGTGAAAATGGAAATATTACGTTTTGTTTTGGTTTCATATGCAAAAATGAAAAACAAGCCATTTTTCTTCTTCTATTTCTATTCAAGAATGGCTAAACAAGCCATTTTCAATTTTCCGATGGCACCATTTTTACTCAGAAAACAAACAATCAAAAAGTGGCTCAAACAGTGGCTCAAACAGTGGCGTGTATTCTTGGGAGTCAAGGGAAGCCAGGCTTCCCCAAACAATGTACCAAGAAAAAAAGAAACAAAATAATGTATCTTTCGTCTCTGTTTCCAAAATGTCCTTCATTTCACAACAGGCTGAATGTATCTCACCGGAGAAAGTATCCGTGAACAAAACAGCGCCCCTCTGTCTCAGTATGTGTAGCCCATCTACCCAAGGTAAGCCAGTGAGCATTTGGCCTCCCTTGAGTATTTTTTAAAATAATAATAATAACCAATCAGCATTGCGCTAAACTGAACAAGTTCAGCTATGAATGGTGCTGGCACACCAAAAAAAGTGTCAAGGGAAGACAGTTTGGTTTTGGTTTCACACCAATCACATCATAAGCCAAACGTCACTGAATTGTTGCATCTCACTATGCTGTTGTCGACCGGTTGGTTGCTAGCTTGCTAAAATTGTCCCTTTCCTAAATTAGCCATGGATGGAGATAGGGATTAATACTTTTTAATAAGTTTTACTTAATTCTCTGTACTGGCCAATGATTATAATGGTGATTGTGATCCAACCATAAATGAATACATTGTGCCCCTGGCCTGAGAGGATGGAAGTTCAATATGTAGCTAGATGTCATAGGCTAATGTTAACTAGCTGGCCTGGAGCAAGTTAGGCTAGCGAGCAAGCATTTTAGCCAGGTAGACTAGGACAACAAAAACTTAAAGCGCGTACTGCATGGCAGAGTCATAGACCGTTTAGGCAACATGAAAGAGGAGGATGACATTGGCGTTTCTCTACAATTAGGGTGAGTCAACACATTTCTTTCTACTTGCAAGCATGCACATACGCACGCACACACACACAGAAATCAGTACTAGGTAAAGCCACATAATATTTCATTTACGTTTATTGGACTAAATTGTTTTTGGTATCTTTTAGTTGTCACTGTATTAGACTAAGCATAGGTGATTAGATAATGTTGAAATGTTAAATTTGACATGGTGCTGGATCAGTGGAAGCAGCACCTGTTTTCTTTGTGACTTGTGGTAACTCTGTGGTTCTAAATCAATAGCTGTTTAGTAGTCCTAAAATGTCAGGAACATTAACTTGCTTGACCATGCTATTGGTCATGTAACGTGCAATATACTTCATGGAACCCACTGGACAGATGTTGCTCTCTGGTTTTGTGATGAAACAAAGGTGTGGTTGAATTTATTCTGCCACTGTGTCTTCCTATTGTCTCGGCCTTTAGGCTTATATATCACAGTGTCAAGGAATATGAACTATGCGCTGTTTGCTTATAGAGCAAAATATGCAACTATCACAAAACACAGGTTGTAATATGGCTTTTTTGGGAGGGCCTTGGGTTCCCGGTGATTTTACACACGCACCGCTACTGCGATCAAAACGTACACGGACCGTATGTAATCTTACCTCAGGAATGTAGTCATAATGTTGTCCAGGGCATAGGCTAATTAACTTGACCTCCACAGCAATATAGACACCAACATGTTCTGTCAATTCTCCAGATCAACGTTCATTTCTGCACTTTGGCTGTTGTTCAATCGCATGCTGTATCACACCAGCTTTCAATAACTTCATAATCCTTTCCTGAATCGGCTGATCGTTTCCCCACGTAACTTAACAGCTAGGCATCAAATGCGCATCGAACAACTATCATTTTTGAAGAACCCTACTAATTGACAGTATCGAGTTTTGTTTGATTATTCTTGTTCAAGTTCCTCTTTCTGTTAGAAGAATTCGATTTTGCAACCCATCCATTATTTGGGGTATGTGTGTCCATGAAAACTGTCATCACATCACAACATAGGGAGATGCGAAATGCTATGAGGTTACAGTACACTTCCAAGATCTCATTACTAAAAAAAGAGTCTGACAGCAACATCCAGGAATTTTACAGGATCATGTTAAATGTGTAATTCAATTGTTAAATTCTTAGTATATGATTTAATGAGAAACAGCAGTATCATAAATGTAAGGAAAGAAAGGTAGTGTTTTATGTCACACGATTTTTGCCAAATCTGTGAAGACTCCAAGCACGAGAAAGAGTTTAAATATAGACTTTGATTCAACTCATTAATTATATTGAATGTATTTATGTTCCACCCAATATATCTTAATGTATTCACAATTATTATGAATGACATTGCAACAGCTACAAACAGTTCACTACAAGAAAAGATCACCAGTACCCTAGTTTATAGAAAGACCCATGTTGTGTACCCATCTGCGGGTAGGTGTGTATGAGGCAAGTGTTCAGTCATCGTTGTGTGTTTTTTTGTTTTTCTCCCCTCCTTCTCACTGGTCAACTGAGGTAGAGACAGGCGTCCTGAAACATAAGCTCCATTCTGTCGTCTTTCCCCCTTTTCCAGCCCCGGAGTGGTTTAGGGTGTGCGGCCTCTGAGCTGACTTCACGGATGACTGGCTGGAATCACAGGGAGATGAAGTGACTGGTTCAGGGTCACTGGGCATGATGGCTGAGTCGGGAATTAAGGACTGTACCAGGGGGGCCTCCCTGTGACCGGAGTCTCAGCCAGTGTTTATGGCCCACCCCACCCCATCACAACCCACCCCTCCACACCCCACCCAACCAGGACCCGCCCGCCATGCCGCGGGAAAACGGTCCATCCTACCTTCCCACTATTAGCATGAAGAAGAAAGAAGCAGGCCCTAATAAACTAAATTGATGCACGAAGAGGTTCATAAAAGTAGAGGCTCATGAAATGTGTGACGATTACTCCGCAACTGTTTGTGTTCACCATCTATGTCTCACTTCAACAGAAGTGTCATGACCAAGGTGTTGACAGACAGACATTAAGGTGGGAAACTATACTATTACACTACACTACAACACTCTTTACAGACAAACAATACAGCTAGCAGACTGTAGGTTTGATTGACATAACCAAGGTGAGGACATTTTCCACAAATAATCAAGGAATGTTTTGCCCCATCACCAGTCCTGCCCCATGGCCTACTGTTGCTGCAAAATCTTTCTGTTTCTGGGGTTAGAGCCAGCTCACACTCCCCCTCCATCACCCATCCCCAGACACCCTCCTGCTCCTTGACAGGAGCTGTTGTGCGGACCTGCCGTGGATAGGCCCTCTTTCCTCCTCCCTCATGCTTGGTAAGGGGATGGACTGCTGGAGGGAGACAATCCCAGCTATGTGTCTCCGTCTGGGGGTAAGAGCCAGCACAGCCCCCCTTTAACCCCTGTCTAGACAACAAGGCCTTATTGAGTCCAGGTGGTAATGGACTGGGTGTGGGACTTCCTTCCTACCTCACAGTGTCAGTGACTGTACCTGTGTCTCAGCCTGCACGGGGAACCCCCCTTTCCTCACCATAGAATTGAACACCATTCTACAACTGGAGGGGATAGGGCAGGTCACATGGTCAGCTCACAACCAAGCATTCGAGTAGTGTCAGGAGCGGGTTAGGGTCTTGTGTGGTCTACTGAGTCTGACAGTCAAGCCCTGGGTGGCCTAATACTGAGAAAATTGCATGTAGGCCTCCCTAAAATATATATTCTCACAAATATCACTTGAAAGGGCAGTATATAAAAGTATTTTCACAAAATGAGAAGGAATCCACCCCATGGCTTTCACTTATCCCATGTCAATTGTCTAGATCAGTGCAGAGGAGATGAGTGGAAGTTCTAGAGATGTTGAGATGGGTCTTAGTGGACTGTGTCCTTACCTGAGTGTCAGTGGGCCGCGTGGCAGCGTTACATTCAGTGTCGTCCATGACGGACCCGTATGACCCCACAACGCACTTCACAGCTCGCATCTGGTAGCCGGGTCCACACGAGGTAGTGCACTGAGTCCACCAAAGAGAGAGTAAGAGAACAGAGAGATATGAAGAATAAGAGCAATGGAGAGAAAGATAGAGAGGGAGAAAGAGAAAGTCAGAGAGGGACAAAAACAAGCCAACGTAGCAAATCTTCCCAAAAAATGAGTAACTGAATGGAAAAGAAGTGCACTCCCTGACGAGCCTGGTCAGACTAGTGCCAGCAGATAACAGCCTTCAGGATCATAATGCATGAGTAACTCATCTACTTTCCACTTCTTTTTTTCCACTGTAGCCAAGTCAGTGGGTAGACACACCACACTCTCTTCTACCTCACTGACTCCAATGAAATGAGGTCAAACTTGTGTGGCAGCAACTTCAGCTAAGATTCCGCGCGCTTCATTACACAGCTTCAAATATACATTTAACATGATTGCCTAATGCCATGGTATAGGAACACCTAATCTCCCATCACATGTTTAGGCTTACAGGCAGTTTGCACACACAAGCTGTGTTAAGATGAAGTGCCGAGTTTTGATTTGCAAAACGTTGCGACACCTTGCTACAGGATTGCTACAGAGAAAGTTTTTTTTTTGCATCCTGAGAGATATAAACTGGCAATGCATTAGCAAGCATAAATATAGGGGAGTATGTCGACACAGATTGTGTACAGATTGTATATGCTGATTTTGGCACGGTCAGCAATGTGCCTAAACAGCAGAGTAAATGGGGGATAGACTAAATGAGTGGCTTGTCTTTCTCCTGTCATTGCTCTACATCTGGAATAGTGGAGGCTGCTGAGGGGAGGGCCGCTCATAATAATGGCTGGAAAGGAGCAAAGGGAATGGCATCAAACACATAGAAACCATGTGTTTGATGTATTGAATGCCATTCCACTGATTCTGCTCCAGCCATTACCACAAGCCCATCCTCCCCAATTAAACCAACCTCCTGTGATCTGAAGAAAGTTCATAGGAGATTTATTTTTTTAATCACATTAGGCTCTGTATAGCCTCATGGACACGTAACTAAAACTCTAAAGCAAAATGGGTTTATTATGATAGATTGTAAAAATAGCTGCTTCATTGGGTCATATTCTAATATTAGAAACAGTTGGACACAGTTGGAATGACACATAATGAGTTCAGATAATCGTTAGCTTTTACAAGACACAACACTATAGTCTTTGAGGGACAGGGGGTGACTGGAAGCCACAGATGTCACCTGAAACACAGTGTGTGCCACCCGGCAAACAGATCATAATATTACCTGCCACAAAACATGTCACTCTACAGGTATGTCAACTGTACAACACGCGTGACTCACCTGTCCCCATGGTCCGACCTGCCACGAAGCACAATCCTGCTGCTGACACGTCTGGACGGACTCAGGCTTGGACATCGAGTCACAGAAGCGGTCGTCCAGTCGGTCCTCCGCAAACTGGCACCATGTTTGTCGATGCTTGTACCCTTTCCCACACGTCACCAGGCACTGCAACAGTCAACGGGCACAATGAGAAACAGGGGCACATAGATTGACATGTACAGTAGGCTAGCTATGTGTGTACAGTGTTTGTTTGAGTAGGCGCACTCAAAGCCTTTTGAACTGCTGGACAGAACGTGTAAACTACACAATAAAGCTAGTTACTACCCCACAAACATGGGTACAGTCGTGCACCGTACATGACAAGACATTCCTATGACCAACTTCCCTGGCGCCCAGTCATTTTTACATGTTTAATACTTCCTCTTTATATTATAGGAGTAGAATTCCTTAGTCAAACAAATTCAAGATTATTCCCATAATTCTGTCCTACAAATGTTATTTTTTACACTATGTCTGCTGTCAGGTGTAGAATCAGAACCCTGATTTGGCTGCGAACTGATCGTAGTGTAAAAAGGCCATCTGGGTTCAAAATTCCTCAATTTGCTTCAAATGCTAAGCAAACATTCTCCATAGAACTGACCTCAGACTAGTCTCCGGTCTGATTACCTTCAAATGATTAGCTTCAAATGCTAAGCAACATTCCCAAAGCGTAGTCCAGACATTCTCCATAGAACTGACCTCAGACCAGTCTCCGGTCTTCCACGCAGGACATAGGAAGTCATTGCAGTTCTGGACGGTGGTCAGCTTGTCTCTCTGGCTGCACTTGCTCTCATCACTTCCCGCCTCAGAAGACTTTCCACACACAGCCGCACGACGCCGGGACCCTCCTCCACAGCTTTTGGAGCACTGCAACACATGCACACACGTATTAAACCTTTTCCTTCTCGTTTTATACATCCCTTAAAACTATAACAGGCGTTCTCACCTCTGACCAAGATGAGTACTCCCATCCTCCTGGGTTACAGTCTCCATGGCAACTCTCCTTGTCGTCAGGTTTGCGTTGACTGCTGCAGTAACGCTCGTCCACCTTCTGGGTCTTTCCATCGGCACGGCTGAGTTTGGCGCAGTAGATCTCCAGCGTACGATATCCCACCCCACATGGGACTGTGCACTCGCTCTTCCTCGCCACATGCCACCTACACAGACAGGAAAGGTCAGAGGTGAAAGACGCTGACAGGATAAAACTGAACTTTGTATCAAACAGCATACATATCACAGATATAAAGACTGAGAGTGATCAAAAAAATCTGCAATATGGACAGATAAAGCGATTGAGAGTGGTTTAGGCAGTACCTGATTTCACACTCTGTGTTGCAGGGTTCTGTGACCATGGCTGGTCTGGCGACCCCATGGCACCTCTGGTCTGAGACCACCACACGGTCCGACTCTCTACTACACAGGATCTTCCTCTTACGCTCTCCTGATGGGGTGGGAGAGAGGGTTTAGTTCCTTGGTCATGGTTTTGCTGCTTTTAGTTTCTCCCAGTACCTGGCATTGAATCAATAAATCGATTGGCTAGAAAGTCCACGCAAGCTTGAATTCTTTGGAGTCTAAATCAGACACTTGTCAAAAGGCAAGACGGAAAACCAGCAGGAGTGTGTGCCTCCAGGAATCGTGTGGTTTAAATCATAGCAAAATCGCTTTTATTTAAAAAAAATCTTTCTAAGAAACATCACTCTTCCTCCTATACCTTCTGTTCTTAATTGTTATAACCAAGCATTATGAGGTGTAAATCAGTAAAACTGGCAGTAAATCCCCATAGATAAATAGATATGTATTAGTGAAGAAATACACTGCAGGCTCTATTGTCAGCCAGGTTCAGCAATTTACCTGTCTGACATCAGCTTACTTGCCTTGAGGTGGGATGGTGGGAATATTTGAGGCGTGTCTTTAAAACTCGCACAAGTGAAATTTTCATTCAGTGATTTAAGACTCACCAAAAGCAGGTCTTAACGGTAATGTGGATGATAATGACATCGGTTTTGACAGCGGATGCGCAGCTTGTCCAGCCGTGACGGACAGTGCCCGTATGCTCATGGAACAAGAGATATGTGCTTTACCCCGCATAGGCATTTCATTTGGAACAATAAGGATAGTTTGTATAGAAACAAGTCTTCATTTTTTTAACAACTGGTTTAATAATCATATGCTGCTGGTTAGTCAACTTTTTAATGCAGAAGGATTGGTACTCAATTATGAGGATTTAAAAAAATCTCATTACAATATCCTTGTTACACCTAGAGAGTTCGCCATAGTCTTTGATGCTATTCCATCTGGAACTTTCATGTTATTTAGAGGTGTAACCAGAATCACTACCCGAAGAAGCTCAGAAAACACATTAACATTAACAGTGCTTTTTGTGTTGAGCACCAGACACAGTTTTACAATTATTTTGGCATTGTCTACGTGTAAAGAAATTATGGCAAGATATGCATAGTTTTATACTGTTAATATTCTTGATGACTTTTGTTTTTTTATGGGAGAATGTGCTGCTCGGTTTCCTTAACTATAATAAGGATAAAGAAAAAATGTTTTACCTCATAAATCTAATTGTGCTAATGGAAAATGTAATATTCATAAATGTAAATTCACTAATAAAAAAAACTCTCTTCCGTGTTTTCTATAAGGAATTTTAGCAATACATTAAGAGCACTTGTACATTCTTCTAATAAGAAAGCTGTTAAAAAAAAGATATTTGTATCATCTAGAACTTGTTGTACACCCTAGCATATGTTATCATTGTCTGTTTGTATACTTGTATATATACAGTTTTTTTCTCATTTAAAAAAATATATATATATACATATATATATTAAAAATTATATATTTTTAAATAAATATGTTGTAATATAATGTTTTTTTCCTCCATTTCGTTTAATTTAATTTAAAACCAAGCATAGCCATGGGGCTGTTGTTTTTTCTCCTGCCCTATCCATTCACCAAGAAGCCAAGACTATCAATTAAGGGTTTGGTTCAAGAGATAGCTTTTTAATAAATCTTTATCACCAAGCTTTATTAAAAGGTACATTTGGGAGCAGCAAAACAGTAAGCGGACATCCCCTTTTAATCTATGTATTGTAGGCTACATTTTTTTAGCCAGCTCTTGGAGCGAGAGATGATGCCAGTGACGCTCGTTTTTAGAAACGTTGAAGTTATTTTCCTGTAACAATTTCTTGATTTTCATTTCATTAGATTAAAAACCAAGCCCTCAGTAGGCTACCCCTAGACTACTATAATGAAAGCTGGTTCAACAACAATGAGTTGGGTATCTCTCTTATCCTGGCCATGCATAAGCCAAGTAGCCCATCCATAAAAGGTTTCTAAATGGTCTACTGGTGAGGCTTTTGCCGTTTTGCTTTTGCATTATTCACAATTCACATAGGCCTACCTGCATACACCGTTTCGCTGATATCCAACCCCATTTCCAGAGTGCCTCTTGTCCAGTTACCAACAACGTACTCCTCTTTTCTTATTCAAATTATTTAGTCCTATAATTCCACATCAATGATGGATAAGCCTATATTTTGCTTATTGCAAATGTGCCTGACACATAGTCTACAATACATTTTAAAGGGAGCCTAGTGTTCTTTATTTCAGAAGAAGTGTCATGCGTAAAGACACGCATGTATGGGTCGTTCCACGAAATGAGTGATATTTTCAGTAGTAATTGTGCACCAATATAGTATTTTAAAAGCCTGTTATATTAAATAAAGTGACCTTATAATATACACCAGATGGAAAATTAAATACATCTGTTTTTTAATATGAATAAAGATTTGCTAAAGTGCCACAGTTCAGCATTTTGACATGTCCCTCAGTACACCCTCTGTGACTTAACCACAGCATTTTGACATGTCCCTCTGACCACCCTCTGTGACTTAACCACAGCATTTTGACATGTCCCTCTGACCACCCTCTGTGACTTAACCACAGCATTTTGACATGTCCCTCTGACCACCCTCTGTGACTTAACCACAGCATTTTGACATGTCCCTCTGACCACCCTCTGTGACTTAACCACAGCATTTTGACATGTCCCTCTGACCACCCTCTGTGACTTAACCACAGCATTTCTCAAAGTTTTCACCATCATTGTAAAGCCCTAGTTATTATGTTGCTTTGTGGCGATTGTTATTCATTTATTTAATGTGATTAGTGATTCCTGAAAACATTTATAACATTTTTTCCCCTCATTTTAAGGTCAACCCTGTTATGCGATCTGAACTCTCATTTTAATATGGTAATACTATTCCTATTAATAAAATTAAAAAAAACTAAAATAAACATTGTAGTCAAACCCTAGTGTAAAATCAGGTGAGCTGGTTCTAATCTTTTTTGACATTTTCGGATGTTTGTGGTGGACAATTGAGCGGGTCAAGCATAATATGTCAACCCTGTGACCCATAGATAGACAGACTAGAAATGTTTTAACAATTTCAATGTTTTTTGTCAAGCTTGAATTTAATTGACCTTCTCTGTTGCACACAACAAGCTTCCATTCTCCCCATAACAGGGGTATTTATGGCTGATTTAAGATGAAATCGTCAACCCTTATGATCAACCCTGTTACTTTACTTGGCACTTACTGTCGTAATTTTGCTTATTTAACCTTTTGAGATGGGAAAACAAGTTTTTTTTATTAAGTTGAACATGTGCTCTTTATGACAGAATGTTTAAATTAGGTTAATAAATCACCAAGTTACACTACTCAAAAGGCACCCAATGGGTGGAGCGACCTGTATAGGCCTATAGGTTAAGCAAGTACAACAATGTTGACTGCCAAAGCTGTATTTTGCTGTTGCTATTATTCATTACTGTAGCCTATGCTGTTTAATAAACGGACTCGGAGGAGAATATTGCTGTGCTCCCCAGCCGAATTGAAGTTGATGGCAACACAAAGACGGTCAATAACCTACACAACTTGAGATAACGGCTTGCAGTATTAAGCCATGGAACACGTTGATTGGCCAGTGAATGATCAAGCCCTCCGCCAACCTACAATTTATTTATTCATCAAAAACCCAGCGCTTTCACGCCACCGCCAGCTATTGCGCCCATAATTCCCACTGTAAAAATAGCACAAATATTTCTGACACATGCCCAGACCTATAGCGCTACCACCAGTGCTAAGATTTACCATTGTGTTAGGTTGTTAAAATAGAGCCCTACATCTTCAAAGATTATATTCTAAAGTTATTTTGGACATGTCATTCTATTGCTAATGGTTTGCTAATGGTTGTTCCTATTGCTAATGTCTTCAAGCATATTCCTATAACGCGAAACATGTCCCACTGTTGTTAGAGAAAAAGTCACATGCGAGTAGAAATGAATCATTGTTTAATTAGAAGAAAAAATACATTTGTATCGCCAATCTGTATTCTCCACTGCAGATTGTTTTGTGGACTGATTTGGAGAGTACGCCGACCGGTCACATGCGCATTGTTATCCATCATAGTTATACATCATTGTTATCCATCATAGTTATCCATCATAGCTTTCCATCATAGTTATACATCATTGTTATCCATCATAGTTGCCCATTACAATGTTCTATGTTGAGGGAGGTTTTCCAAATATCTACAGCATATTCATTGAACATTAATGGGATATTTTGTCCTCATATGATGAAATGTATTATGGAATGGTCATTGATATGATAACTATTGAGAAGTACTAATTGTGAAGGGAATTATTAGGCTAATGTTAATTGATTAAATACTTGTTTCGATGCTTTTGGGATTATCCCAGTGTTAGGGGTTGGGCTTTAAACCTGTTCAGATGTCCATTTTCAAAAGAGGGCAAGATCTCTGATTGTGAGAGCTAGAGAGAATGGCGGAAGTGGACACCGAGTTTGAATCTGGCGGCGCCAGCAAAGATGAGATTAAGAATGAAGGTGATGACAATACTGGATGGACTACAGTCGATAAAGGACGGATAAAGAGCGCTATAATCACAGTTAAAACGCTGTCTAGTGAGCCTACTGCTCCTAGCACAACTACTTCACCGTTTGTAGTAGGAGGGCAGTTTGAGGATAAGAAGATGTACCTGGGAGATCCGTTTTATGTTGCCAAGATATTGAAGATGGTGTACTGTGGAATCCGTTCGGGTGAAGAGAAGTGGAATTTCGTAGATTTTTGTATGTCGGCAGAACAAAAGGAGTGCGCGTTGCGCCTTAGCAGATTCAAGGAGAAAGAGTTGACTGCCTTCGATTTTCGGAGCAGGGCACCAATCAAGGGCGTGATTTCTGGATTCTATGTAGAAGTTAGGGCTAAGAAGATCGCAATGAAAATTCCTGGAACAGTTGGTGCTCGGCGATTGACGCGTTCAATGGAAATGTCCTGTAAGGGTGAAGGAGGCAGAGATTGCTAGGTTAAAAGCTGTTCAGCGTGTCTCCTAAGCAGAGGCTGCGAGAAAAGTTAAATGATGTTCTAGTGGTTCGGTTGCCATGGAGACGCCAAAGTTCAGTGCTGTGGGTTCCATTCGCAAGGTGCAGGATCCAGATACCCTTGTCGAGCAGAAAGTCGATATTTTGTCATTTATTGCTATGGTGATAAACTGCACTGCAGGAGTGGCTAAGAACTCAAGAAAGATCAATATCAGCTTATCTGCAGCTGGACCGTTTTTGGGAATGAAGGATGAAACAGGTGAGGAGCTGCATGGCATACTGAATGGAGCAGAGGTTCCATCCTCTCAGGTCACCAGATCTGAGTAGTGCTCTGAGTGGATTTTTTGTTATGGATTTCCCGCCTTTTTTATTTCCCGCATCCAGTAGTGGGCGGCAATACAACGTTTCAGGTGTAGTCTGCCCTAAAACACTACAGGAGAAGAAGAAGAATTTTCAAGAGTGCATAGGCTGGACTGACATGTTGTCCCAGACTCTGCTAAACTCAGCTGTGTGAGGAATTACTGACGCTTTGTCAAAGTTAAAGGTGCTCTGTCTTGTTTTGAAGGTGGTCCTTTGTAGCTCATTTGGTAAAGCATGGCGCTTGTAATGCCAGGGTAGTGTGTTTGATTCCTGGGACCACCCAAGTCGCTTTGGATAAAAGTGTCTGCTAAATGGCATTTATTATTATTATTATTCTGTCTTAGAAGGCAAATGTAGCTTCAGTATATTGACTCTATAAGTCTGTAAGTCAGTGTCCATCAACATCCTGTCAATATTAATACTGTATATCCAGCTCACCTTCTACATCTGTTAATTAATACCAGAATTTTGCTCCTGAATTCCATTTGACTCCTGATGCTTCCCACCGCCCTGACAACACTGTATGGTCCACTATTCTCCACTATTTCATGAGAATTTCTTAGTACATGGTTGCAAGAGCCTTGGAGCCAATATTGGATTTAATAGTGGTCAGATACAACCACATAAAGCCTCACCTTCTCTCTCCCTCAACCTTTCACCTCCCTCCACACCTCCTTTCCCACATGCCCACACCTCTCCACCACCTCAAACTTTCCGACACCCCTCATCTTCTCTTTAACCCCCTAACCACACCCCTTACGTTCCCTTCCCATCCCTCACCTTGGCAGGGCCTGCTGCAGTCCTGCCAGGGCCCATAGGCATCCCAGACAAACTGCTGGGGTTTATCCTCGATGGGGATGTTATAGGAGTACCTGACGTCTGGGTTGTACAAGTTACCTACAGAAAGCACCTGAGGAGGGATCGGAGGGCAGAGGAACAGAACAATCAGTACAGTTCCACTGTTCCATTTGCATCATAACCTTCTCAACAGTCAGGTAAAGAGTTGTTACCTGGACAATGATCTCCTCCTCGATGCGGTCAGTGCAGTTGATTCTCTCAATGACGTGGTCGGATCCGCTGTACTCGATGATGGCATTGCCCACTTTGATTTCCCTTTTAAACATGCTGACTACAAACTCGCCATTGAGCAGGAAGTCCCCACGACTGTTTGAAACAGCTGGAGAAAAAGACAGAGGAGGTGACACTGACATGAGTAAATAAGATGGCATAAGATTCTGAAAGTACAGTACGGGACAGGGTGCAAAACCACAAGTCTTTATCAAGTTCGCTAAACTCCTTTTTCCTTCTCTTGAGGAAATCGAACATAGTGTTTGCATGGGCAGACTTTAGAGTTGGCTTTGAAAAGAGAGTCAGTCAACTGTGAACAAACGTTCACTTAACACAGTGATAAAAACATAGAGCAGCATGACAGTTGATGTTTTAATTTACAGCAAGGGCTGCAACAGAGAGCAGATAAACCTAACTGTGGTAAAATAATCCTACATTTCTACTGGAGGAATCTCAGTCCTCCTGTTCTGTTCATCAGACAGTCTGCTGCACACATTCACACTAATGCGATTATGGAGCTAATTTCCTGAGTTACTTTCCTCACCATTTCACACATCACAGTAATGTGGCCACAGAGACCAGCCCACTTCCCACAAGCCCCCCTACCCAATGTTCCCTCCCTGTTCCCCCTTAGGCCCCAGCGCACCCGCAGAGAGTCACACGCGCACGCACATGCACACGCGAACAAAGAAACACCAAGAAACACAAGCATAGTAGCTTTTACACTTTTACGAGCAGCACAGCACTGTGAAGTCCATGGAGAACAAGAGCACCTCCTCCCAGCTGCCCACTGCACTGAGGCTAGGTAACACGGTCACCACCGATAAATCCATGATTATCGAAAACTTCAATAAGCATTTCTCAACGGCTGGCATGCCTTCCGCCTGGCTACTCTAACCTCGGCCAACAGCTCTGCCCCCCGGCAGCTCCTCGCCCAAGCCTCTCCAGGTTCTCCTTTACCCAAATCCAGATAGCAGATGTTCTGAAAGAGCTGCAAAACCTGGACCCGTGCTGGGCTTGACAATCTGGACCCCCTATTTCTGAAACTTTCCGCCGCCATTGTCGCAGCCCCTATTACCAGCCTGTTCAACCTCTCTTTCATATCGTCTGAGATCCCCAAGGATTGGAAAGCTGCCGCAGTCATCCCCCTCTTCAAAGGGGGAGACACCCTGGACCCAAACTGTTACAGACCTATATCCATCCTGCCCTGCCTATCTAAGGTCTTCGAAAGCCAAGTCAACAAACAGGTCACTGACCATCTCGAATCCCACCGTACCTTCTCCGCTGTGCAATCTGGTTTCCGAGCCGGTCACGGGTGCACCTCAGCAACACTCAAGGTACTAAACGATATCATAACCGCCATCGATAAAAGACAGTACTGTGCAGCCGTCTTCATTGACCTTGCCAAGGCTTTCGACTCTGTCAATCACCATATTCTTATCGGCAGACTCAGTAGCCTCGGTTTTTCGGATGACTGCCTTGCCTGGTTCACCAATTACTTTGCAGACAGAGTTCAGTGTGTCAAATCGGAGGGCATGCTGTCCGGTCCTCTGGCAGTCTCTATGGGGTGCCACAGGGTTCAATTCTCGGGCCGACTCTTTTCTCTGTATATATCAATGAATTCCTGATCCACCTCTTTCTATATACTTTCGGCCCGTCATTGGACACTGTGCTATCCAACCTCAAACAAGCTTCAATGCCATACAACACTCCTTCCGTGGCCTCCAACTGCTCTTAAACGCTAGTAAAACCAAATGCATGCTTTTCAACCGATCGCTGCCTGCACCCGCATGCCCGACTAGCATCACCACCCTGGATGGTTCCGACCTCGAATATGTGGACATCTATAAGTACCTAGGTGTCTGGCTAGACTGCAAACTCTCCTTCCAGACTCATATCAAACATCTCCAATCGAAAATCAAATCAAGAGTCGGCTTTCTATTCCGTAACAAAGCCTCCTTCACTCACGCCGCCAAGCTTACCCTAGTAAAACTGACTATCCTTCCGATCCTCGACTTCGGCGATGTCATCTACAAAATGGCTTCCAACACTCTACTCAGCAAACTGGATGCAGTCTATCACAGTGCCATCCGTTTCGTCACTAAAGCACCTTATACCACCCACCACTGCGACCTGTATGCTCTAGTCGGCTGGCCCTCGTTACATATTCGTCGCCAGACCCACTGGCTCCAGGTCATCTACAAGTCCATGCTAGGTAAAGCTCCGCCTTATCTCAGTTCACTGGTCACGATGGCAACACCCATCCGTAGCACGCGCTCCAGCAGGTGTATCTCACTGATCATCCCTAAAGCCAACACCTCATTTGGCCGCCTTTCGTTCCAGTACTCTGCTGCCTGTGACTGGAACGAATTGCAAAAAATCGCTGAAGTTGGAGACTTTTATCTCCCTCACCAACTTCAAACATCAGCTATCTGAGCAGCTAACCGATCGCTGCTGCTGTACATAGTCTATTGGTAAATAGCCCACCCATTTTCACCTACCTCATCCCCATACTGTTTTTATTTATCTACTTGCTCTTTTGCACACCAATATCTCTACCTGTACATGACCATCTGATCATTTATCACTCCAGTGTTAATCTGCAAAATTGTAATTATTCGCCTACCTCCTCATGCCTTTTGCACACATTGTATATAGACTCCCCCTTTGTTTTCTACTGTGTTATTGACTTGTTAATTGTTTATTCCATGTGTAACTCTGTGTTGTCTGCTCACACTGCTATGCTTTATCTTGGCCAGGTCGCAGTTGCAAATGAGAACTTGTTCTCAACTGGCCTACCTGGTTAAATAAAGGTGAAAAAAAATAAAAAAAATAAAAACAGAGATAATGAAATTACACCCAGAGGGCTATGTGAGTTCTGGGTAATTAATGTTTTAGCATGTGTGCCACAAACTCTCCAACATGCAAAGTTCAACAGGCCCTCCAAATCTCTCCGCTGTGGACAGGCAGGACACTACAGTAGCACCAACAACCAGACAAAACATATCTGCTCAAGAAGAGAATACTAAAGCTGTTGACACCTCTGAATGTTAGACATACTGAACTGTGACATGACAGACAGTGACAAATCAAATCCTCCCAGCTAATGTTTCAAATTCAACAGCCAACAAGACCCCTAAAAGTGTTTTGATCGTGAGTTTGAGTCTTACCGAGGTAGTTATCGTCCTCTGGTTTCCCTGAGTAGCTGTGTTGACGAACATCAATATTTGTAGCACCACTGGGTATTCTCACTACTTCGTTGTATCCTGCAGCACAACCAGCAGAGGAGAACTCAACGTCTCTGAGTGACCATGACAAGGTCAGCGGTCAGTATATAATAGTAAAAAGGTTTCAATGACACTTTTCAGTCATTGGGATAACACACAGTTTGGCTCACCGTAGCGCACCATGTTGAAGGTGCCTGCCACGGTCTTGCACGAGGAGTTGTCACCGCCACACACACCACACTTATCTCTCCTCGCCTTGGAATTCAACACATGGTCACATCCCGCTTGCTGCACAGGGATGAGGAGGAGAAAGGATGGAAGGAAAATGAGGAGAAGGAAGTGGAGGAGAAAAAAGGGGGGCGGAATGAAATGTCATTAAAGTAGTGGAATTTCTTATGAAATCCTATACTGTGCCCTGCAACCTTCTACCAGGCTGCAGGGATAAAACCTAATAAATTGTTTCCTAATACACAGAATCGAACCCGGTTAAGTGTGTTAAATTCATATAACTGTAACACACCTGACAGAAATTCTCTATTGTAAATAGCACCACAGTGAAACTCTATTCTGGTATAATTGGTTTTAGTCTGTTGCCTGTAATAGGGACAATGGACTTTAGCTCAAGAGTACAGTAAAATGAAGAACCACACCTCCGTGAATAATATTCTCCTCATTTTAAAATAATGCCATCATGACAGCTGTTATAACAGCTCTTATGACTGTTACGAATGGCATATTAGGCTAACTATCAGGCTGAGGTCGTTAAAGGCTGTGTGTCAGTCTCACCCTGCACAGGCCCTGCACACAGATGTCGTTGGTGTCGGGGCCACATGGCGTGCCGTCGATGACCCGGTCCCTGAGTTGGTAGTAGGCCGTGCTGCCAGCCACCCTGCAGAACAGCTTACAGCGATCCTTCATCTGAACTACAGGACAGAAGAGGAAGAGGGAATGGTGAAAACAGTCCACTGACCTCATTAAAGATGACAATAAATGGTTCCCTAAAGAAAATCAAATCCAAACCTGGCCAAAAGAGCACTCTTCCATGGCTAAATGGAGAAATCTGGAAATTGATGCTCTAAAATAGCCATAAGATCCAAATTGGAGCATGACAGACATAGGTTTACAATGTTGAGAAATAAGGTGATGAGAGAAGAAGAGGAAGCAAAGGGAAATTCAAAATTTATCTGGGAGAATCTAAAAAAGTTAACAGGGAAAGACCATAGTAACACTGCAAAAAGACTAGAAATCATGGTGAATAACAATCTAACACAGGATGCAGTCGAAATAGCAATAGCCTTCAATTCCTACTTTATTGACTCTGTCAGGGTGCTGACACAGAACCCCTCCACTGGTATCTTGGGATCAGTGCGAGTGAATGACGCTCAACCTGTCTTCATCATAAGGGAGGTTTCTGAGTCAAAGGTGAACAAGGTGATTAGCTCACTAAAGAACTCTAAAGCAAAATATGTGTTTGGGCCGGACTCTACCTTTCTTAAAAACTACAAAGAGTCACTCATTGGCCCCATTGCTAAGGTCACCAACACATCTATTGGTCTCGGGGTGTTTCCAAGGGTATGGAAGTCGGCCATCATAACGGCCATCTTTAAATCAGGCGACCCTGCTGACGTGAGTAACTACAGGCCCATTAGTATACTACCTGTGATGTCAAAGGTTGTTGAAAAGTGTGAAGCAGAACGATTGCCCACCTCAACAACAGCCCCTTCACATTACACTCCATGCAGTTTGGCTTCAGAGCAAAACACTCCATAGAAACGGCCAACTGTTTTCTTCTGGAAAATGTGAAGTCCAAGATGGACAAAGGGGGCGTTGTTGGGGCTGTGTTTCTGGACCTAAGGAAGGCTTTTGATACTGTTAACCATGAGATTCTCATCACAAAATTGTCCAAGTTCAACTTTTCCCCCGGTGCCTTGAGATGGATGAAATCATACCTTGAAGACAGAACTCAGTGTGTCAGAGTGAGCAATGAGCAGTCGCCCACTCTTAGCTATGATGTGGGCGTGCCCCAGGGGTCAATACTGGGGCCCCTCCTGTTCAGCCTGTACATTAATGATCTTCCTTCTGTCTGTACTGGGTCTGAAGTTCAAATGTATGCAGATGATACAGTGATATATGTGCATGCAAAGAGCAAACAACACTGCAAAAGAACTCACTACTGTAATGGTCCAGGTTACAAAGTGAATCAGTGACTCGTGTTTGCATCTCAATGTGAAAAAAACTGTCTGCATGTTCTTCACAAAGAGGGCAACAGATGCTACTGAACCAGATGTCTATGTGTCAGGGGAGAAGCTTCAGGTGGTATCTGATTTTAAGTACCTTGGCATCATACTTGATTCCAACCTCTCTTTTAAAAAGCATGTGAAAAAGGTCATTCAGATAACCAAATTCAACCTAGCTAATTTCCGATTTATACAAAATTGTTTGACTACAGAGGTAGCAAAACTGTACTTCAAATCTATGATACTCCCACACTTAACATACTGCTTAACTAGTTGGGCCCAAGCTTGCTGTACAATGTTAAAACCTATTCAGTCTGTCTACAAACAGGCTCTTAAAGTACTTGATAGGAAGCCCAGTAGCCATCATCACTGTTACATCCTTAGAAAGCATGAGCTCATGAATTGGGAAAATCTTGTGCAATACACCGATGCATGTCTTGTATTCAAGATCCTAAATGGCCTGGCTCCCCCTCCACTCAGTATTTTTGTTAAACAGAAAACCCAAACATATGGCAGCAGATCCACAAGGTCTGCCATGAGAGGTGACTGTATAGTTCCATTAAGGAAAAGCACCTTTAGTAAATCCGCTTTCTCTGTGAGAGCTTCCCATGTCTGGAATACACTGCCATCAGACACACATAACTGCACCACCTATCACACTTTCACAAAATGTATGAATACATGGCTAAAGGTCAATCAGATTTGTGATCATAATCCCTAGCTGTGTATTGCCGCTTTCCATGTTGTCTGTAGCTTGTGAGCTGTGGAAACACTTTGTTGCTTTTATGAATTTTGTCTTGCTGCTTTTTGTTCTATGTTGCTCTGTCTGTATGCTACTTCTTGCTTGTCCTATGTTGCTCTGTCTGTATGCTAAGTCTTGATTATCCTATGTTGCTCTGCGTGTGCTCACTGCTCAATGATTGTCTATATTGTAATTGTTTTTAATAACCTGCCCAGGGACTGCGGTTGAAAATTAGCCGGCTGGCTAAAACCGGCACTTTTACTGAAACGTTGATTAATGTGCACTGTCCCTGTAAAAATAAAATCAACTCAAACTCAAAGGGGCTAATGAAAATTCAACCATTTGGATGTTCCAACAAGTTCACATAACTCCTCATGCTATATCGCATCCATTCACCGAGCACTCTGAATGCTTTGTGCACATCTACAGGAAATTTTAGTTAGCTTACAACGGCACCCATTCTAAAGGCCTAAGAGTCCAGTTAATTTTTCTCTGTGTTAGTAAGATGCAAAACCAAGAAGGCGTAAAGAGAGAGAGAGATGTTCTTACTTCCGCTGTACTTGGGTACCCAGCGCACGTTAGGAGGTAGACCATTGATGTTGAAGTGCCGGCCATCAAAGGCAGCACACTGCTCCTCTCTGAAGTCTTTCTTCTGCTTGGAGCAGGGCTCTGAGTTACACGAGCGGAACTTCATCCTCCGCCCCACACAGTACTTCCCCCCGTTCTTGGGCCTGGAGGAAGGTGGTAGATAGATACAGCGTCAAATCTGCCGTGACTGTACTTTAGAATTGCTCTGGAAAGAATTCATTTAAGGAGACTTGATGTTATGGCACATTGACCACTGCAGCTCATAGGGAGATACAGTCCAGTAGATGTGCATGACTACAAAGACTGTGCTTACACAGGTTGGTTGCACTCGCGCACGGCAATCTTGATGCCCCCGCCACACGTCCGCGAGCAAGAGCCAAACGGAGACCAGCCTCCCCACGCCCCGTCCACGGGGGTGGCGTCGTGCTCCTTGGGAATGCACTGGCCATGTTTACAGTGCTGTGGAGAGAAAGAAAGAGACAGAGTGAGAGAGAGGAGGAGAGAGAGAGAGAGAGAGAGAGAGAGGGGGAGAGAGAGAGAGAGAGAGAGAGAGAGAGGGGGAGAGAAAGAAAGAGACAGTGAGAGAGAGAGAGAGAGAGAGGGGGAGAGAGAGAGAGAGAGAGAGGGGAGAGAAAGAAAGAGACAGTGAGAGAGAGAGAGAGAGAGGGGGGGGGAGAGAGAGAGAGAGAGAGAAGGGGAGAGAAAGAGAGAGAGAGAGAGGAAGAGCATGATAGTAGGAAACCTTAGTCTGCACACTGGCAACACATTATCCTGAAAGCACTTCACAACCTCCTTTGACGTTGACGGAAAAATGACAAGACGACTGGAAAAAGACGGAACCCAAAAAGACACCCATTACAAATGTGCCTGTCTGAGAGGAAGTGAACACAAATGGGGAAGATATGTTTCAGTTTATAGCGGACAATCCATTTCCCTTGGTGACAACGACTGCATTCTAAACAGCGGCAACCTCAGTGCTGAGCATGGCATAGCCATAGGCTTGGCATGAGGTTGGTTTGTGTGCAGGAATACAATGTGTAACCAGAGCAGGCTCTGAACATGTGTGCTATGGGACCTCAGCAACCCGGCCCGGCCGCCCCGCAGCCCTTTTATGTCAGGCAGACAGGCAGGAAGTGAAGGGTTTGGTACAGGGCCTAATTAGAAGCTACACTAAAGCAGTAATGGAGAGGGAAATCTCCACAAGCCTCCATTCACAGCTCCACCATAAGCCTATTATTGCCTAATAATAATACAGTCTCTGAAGCAAACAAATCCATGTTTAAACAAATGGAGGAATTTGGAGCAACTGCCACGTATGTCCCACTCATGTTCAACTACGAGTTTATATCGAGTCTTCATTGGTGAATTGATTTCTTGGCAGATTTCTGTGATCTTGTTGTTTTCTTTGTCATTTGGGTTTTTGAAAAAATACATTTTATAGTTGTGAGTCATTTAAATAGCAGCAGGAACAAATAAAGTTAATATCTAAGTTTCCTTTGTGGTTATTTATGGGGTGTATTTTGACAGTTCATAACATTAAATGTTCCAGTATGCTCCAGCATAGTGATAAAGCTGGCTTGGTTGTATGTGAATGTGTTTGTGTGTTCATGCACAGATGTGTATGAAACTATTTTAGCCTCTCTCTCTCTCTCTCTCTCTCTCTGTGTACACACTACATAAGTATCTGGTGCTCGTCTCACTCTATCTTTCTCTTCATCTCACCCTTTCTATTTATCCCCATCTGTCCATTTCCTTCCCTCTCCCTATCAGATCCTTTCATCTTGCGGTACGTCTCTCTGATACTTGCCTTTCCTGGAGAGCACTCGGTCCCGTCAGCCCAAGGCATGTGTTGGGTCCTGCAGCCCCTCTGGGCCCCCTCTGGGCTGGTGCACCACAGTCTGCGGCACTGGACCTATAAAACACACACACACACCCACACACACACAGTTACCATTCCCTTGCCTAAGCCCCATCCACAAACACACACAGTTACCATTCCCTTGCCTGAGACTCATCCACAAACACACACAGTTACCATTCCCTTGCCTGAGCCTCATCCACAAACACACACAGTTACCATTCCCTTGCCTGAGCCCCATCCACAAACACACACACAGTGCTATATACTCTTCCATGTCTTACAAGGCGTGTGCCCTTTAAACAAAGCCTGGAGCTAAGCCCTGACAAATATCAAGCCCAGCGGTTTGCAGGGCACATTCAATCACAGGAGGAGTAGCGTGTAAACAACTGCTTTAACACATACTGTACAGAAGGCCTAGCAGAGAGAGCCAACTGAAAGAATAAGTTGACTCTAGTATAGAATGTCTAGAACCATAGACTATAATAATGTAGGACGAGACAGTGAACTGTCATTTGAAATCTGTGTGGTCCATTCTCTTACCATATATGGGCACACCTGTGTCCCCGGCCCAAATATCAATTCACATTGTTTATTGACATTGTATATCCGTCCAGGCAGCTGCTGCGACAGACTGTATGGCCTAGAAATGGGCTCATCAAGTAAGCACTCTCCATACCCTGTGCTATTAAGAAATAAAAATAAAATGACTTCAAGAAAAAAGGGGGAAAAAACAAAGACACAAACAGACAGAAAACACACTCAGTACAGATGGCGAGGTAGTATCCTGTAAATAACAGAACCCCTGCTGCACCTACTACAAGGTGATTGATATGAAAACAAGAGCTGGAACTCTATTCAATCAAAAACTATACACGGAAGTAATAAACATTCCAAATATACACGAACAACACAGAAGTCATGTTGTTTCCCGTTAACCCAGAAATATCCAGATACCAGTTTTGATTGAATAGCTGACTGGTCATTTAAGCCATACTGCAGTGTGGTGCTCCTAACGTTAACAACAATAACACTTCTCCATAATGACATGCACGTCTAAAATAGAATACAATGGCCGTTACATACTCAAGGAACTCTGTGATGTATTTCCTGCTACACTTGGACCACATCCAGGGGTTAGTGTAGTAGTTGAGTGTGGGCGCCATCACATGCTGCTGTATTTTAACCCCCTCCTCTTTGCACTTGTTGCTGTCATCATGGGGCATGTTGAATCTGTCAGGAGGCCAAACCACAAGTGAGAACATGTATTCACCACAACACACAGGTCTAACCCATCATCAATAAACCTACATGCTAGACTGATTGTTCAACTAAGCACGAAAGGACCGGTTTTGGGAGATTTGTTTGACTGTGGTAAATAAAGCATCATCCTTTAAGCAGCAGATTGGTAACACACAGGGCTAAATGACTGGGCTGGTTGGGGTTGACATTAGTAGCAGGTCTGTGCAGGGGCCAGTGTCTGGTAGAGTAGGGTCACAGGGGATAGGTATTATATAGTATGGTACCTCTCTCCTATGGTACTGTACTGTACCGTATGGTAGCTCTCTACGGTACAGTATGACAGGTAGGTACTGTATTCCACCAAGCTTTGTCGCTAAGCAGACCTGAAGCCGCTTGGTGCTAATAAGAATGGAATTCAACAATCCCACCTTTTGTGTGTGTGGCAAAAAAATATTATTTGACTAAGACACAAGGGTTGTTCAAGTCTGTAATGTAGTGGCCTGGGGTTGTATTGGGGTTGTATTGGGGTTGTATTCCCAAGCTGGATGAAGGCTGGCAGGTGCATGCTGACTTGGGACGTTGCACATGCAGACTTAGATCTTGAAGCTTGGAGACATTTTAAGAGGAAAACCAGGGCCACATAAGCATGACACACGAATACAGCTTTAACATTGTAATGACATGAAATCAATCAAAGAATAAACAGCATGCCGTACTCACACATGGCCCAGTTCATGGGCGATAGTGAACGCAGTGCTGAGCCCATTGTCCTCACTAATACTGCAGCTTCTGTATGGATCACACACGGTGCCAAGCTCTGCAAGCCCTGCAAACCAAGAGTATCACCATTATCATCATCATCATTATATTGTCATCAGCACTATCAAAAGCAGAATCATTATCTGGCATCAAGTACATCAATATGGTTATGAAACTGTCCTCAATCAAACGTTATGTTGCACAGTCTATTGCATGTGTCCTTAGAGCTCCTCTTACCTAATGTGTCACACTTGTCCCGCGCTCGGCAGATGTCTTGCCTGTGAAGAACACACAGACGGAAGTCATGTCACTGGTTTCATGCCCCAGAACTGTGACACCAGAGATGCCCTATGTCAACTAGTGTACTCGTTTGTATAAACAAAAGCCAACACATTGCAGAGAATTCAGGGGGTTGCCCCCAACCAGGGCTCGAAACGAGGCCCAGCGACTGTCAACACAACACTTTAGCCATTACACTAAGAGATGGTGCTGAGAATGGTTGTGTCGTGGTGGGAGTGACAGTGTACCTGGTGATGAGAATGGCTGTGTCGTGGTGGGAGTGATGATTCTCATCTTGGTGATTTTGCCTCTGTTGCCAGATACAGAAGTTCTTTAAAGTGGTCTGTGCATTGAAGGAAATGGTTGGGCCATCCTACAGCAGAGAGTAAAAGGGAGATGTTTACAGTACTGTAATGTGCTGCTGGTACTGAATGACTGCAGTGCATTAGAGCTGTGATCTCACCAGCTCATTGTTGATTATGACTAACTTCACAATCACAACGTTAATCAGATTTCCGATGCTGGGATCCTTGTAGATGGAAGACACCTGAAGGGAAAGATTATAGACACTGTTTTTTATCAATACATTTCAGTCTCCGGAATACATAAACCCCTTAGGAGTCTACTCAATCAGTGATTCAGATATTCTAAATCAACATGCAGTTTTAAGGGAAGAAAAACCTGGACTCATAGTCCTATTTGAGAGGTTGATTATGGCTGCAGTCAGATCTTGTAGAGAATGCAGACGGCCAGGATCACAATAAAGGCTAGTTTAGCTACCCCATAGGTGCTGAGCCACAAACACCTGAAGAAGCATTTATTTGAAGTGGACAGGAGGATGCCATCTATGCAACATACCTGAGATTATTTTTACACATTCATCAAAGCTCTCAGACAGATCCACCTCATGCTGCCCCTCTCCTGACCATTTGAACATTTTGTTTACTCCTTCCCCGGGCTGCCCTTTCCCTCTGAGCCCTCTGCCTGCCTGCCAATGTCCCGGGACAGAAAATAAGATAGCCCCCCTCCCCTACAATCAAAAAAGCTGTCTGGCTCGCTTGCGGTCGGTTAACGGAGCAGAACTTACGATAGACATTAATGTGAGTATGTAGTGCTGAAGGTTGCTCCCGTGATGTTCCACCATCTTGCTGTCTGCCACCACCATGACTTCTACAAAGCGGGGATAGGAGAGGAAGCGCTTTGATCTCCTGTGAGGTCCTGAGTCGCCGCTGCTGTCATTAGCCGGCCGTCTGCCGCTCTCTCTCTCTGTTCTGGAGAAGGGATCGGCAGTCAGGCCTGCAGACAGGCCGTCCAGGTCATCCAGGTCGTCCAGCATGCTGCTGCTACTGCTGGACAGCGGATGTCTCTTCACCTTGTCGCTGTTCCTCTTGTGTCTGTGTTTATGTCCTGGAAAAGAGATGGTCCAATGAATATAATACACACAATATGAACCACAAGCTTATACTGCAAGCTGGGATCACAGGCTATTGAATTTATCATACAATCAACTCTCACTCGCTTCCTTGAAAGCCCTGTTTTTACTACTAGAGAATGCTTGCGAATGCTTCCAAAGTAAATATGCTGCTGCTCTTCTTTAAATATTATTGCTGAAGGAATGAGTCAAAATGAATGAGTTGAGATCCAAGGGCCTGGAGAGAGAAGGAGTGAAGAGGAGGAGAGATGAGGGGGTGGGTGGGGTTCACTTTAGGTAAGCCTGGCACTCTGCCACACACCAAAGATGGCGCAAAGCCCCAACATCATAGACTGGTGTCATAGACTGGTGTCATAGACTGGATGCCAGACTACACTGACCTTTCGTTTTTCAGGGGTTGGAGGGTGACTTCTGAGTCAGATTTTAATCTTGAGATGACAACCAAACTCAATGGAGTAGCACCAGTACCTCTTCACTCTTGTTTTCTTAGAAGAAAGATCACTAAATCTACACCAATTGCAATGCAACACCAGTCATAGAAAAATGCCTCTGTCTCCAGCACAAAGGTTGAACTGTTTCTGTTCACCATGATTCTTATCAGAAGTAAACATATTCCTTTATTGAAAATCCAGAGCTACAAAGGGCCTTTGTAAAAGCCAACACACGGTCTTATATTCATCCCCACTGGTTAAAACACATACTCAAATGTATTTCTAAGACTTAATATTCAATGTACAGGTCATACAATCTGAAATGTAACACACACAAGCAAACACACACTCAGAGGGTTCTCAGGACCGAGGAGATATCAAACACCACTTTCCTCTCTCAGGAACCCAAACACTCTTCCTCAGCTCCTAATCACCACAATCACACACGTCCCTGCCATTTCAATTTCAAATCCTTTGCTGTACACACACACACACACACACACACACACACACACACACACACACACACACACACACACACACACACACACACACCCTAC
This sequence comes from Oncorhynchus tshawytscha, assembly GCF_018296145.1. Classification (NCBI taxonomy): domain Eukaryota; kingdom Metazoa; phylum Chordata; class Actinopteri; order Salmoniformes; family Salmonidae; genus Oncorhynchus; species Oncorhynchus tshawytscha. The sequence goes on along the minus strand of NC_056435.1, from coordinate 35,542,313 downwards.
CACAAAGACCCTTCTCAGATGTGAAAAACAGCTATGTGCAGTGACATGTCTTGCGTTTTACTCAAATCAATATCCTTCAGCTTTATTTTCATAGTAATGAATAGTTAAATGTTTGAAGTTGGCATCACTTTCATACAATACAATATACACCGTGTCTTCATGGTACTGGGCCCATCGTGTTTTCTTACCAAAGGACCACAGGAAGTGCCAGAGTCAACAGGAACTTGTGGCAATAAACTGAGATTTGGCGATACTAGGAAGAACTTCCAAAATTATTTTTCCTGTGCCTGAGCTGAAAAAGCATCTACTTACAGTAGAACTTGCTTGGGAAATTAGAGGTGAGATGCATCCATATCCTGCCCTTTTCTCTTGGAAACATGAATAACCTCTGACCTTTTGCCCATAATGCATTGTAATGGGCATTCCATCTGGATACAACTCTCTGCAATCAGTTGTTCATGTGAGGTTGCTGTGCCACAATTTGTTTGACTGACTGATGGGGGGGGATCATATGAGTGAATCCATACAGTTACGCTGTCTATCAGATATGTCAGTCACTGAAGAACCACTCATAATCTGTTATACTGTATCTGCCTTACAACAAAAATTTACAACTTTGAAATAGTTCTTACTGTGTTTTTATGAGCCAAATTATGCTACTGCTTTACATCAAAGTCTAAATATGACATCACAGTAGTGTGGTTATGCCTGTAATAGTAAAATGACTATAAAATGACTAAGTTCCTATTGCAAATCATATACTGAAGCTTTAGGATATAATACTGTATATGACAGACAACGATTATCCGTCCTTGCTAATGTCTGTTGGAACTCGTTAAAGGCCGGGTAACGAGGGGGAGGGGGTTATCAGGGAGACTGAGACACACACAAACACACACACACACACATTTGTTTCCACACGTAACAGCTCGCACAGGGAGTCCCATTCTCTCTCATCTCCTCTCCTCTCAGAGCCATCAGAGAGCAGGAGCACCAAGAGGAAAACACCAGATGAAAGTCTGTCAGTTGACTCAATGGAACTGACTCAGCTAGCTGTAGCTGTAGCTCTCTCTCTCTTTATCTCTGTGTGTGTGTGTGTGTGTGCACGCGTGCATGCGTGCTTGCGTCTGTGTGTCCAAAAGCCTCCTGACAAACTCTATAACACACCAAAAACACTTATCTCAGACCAAAACATGTCCATTGCACCTCTACTCTTATAACTTCAATGTACCTGATGTGTCACAAGCAGTGTCCTCCACGGCTGCCTCATTCACAGAGGCTTTCTTTCTGTACACAATATGAGGTTTGGTGTGTTCTTCTTCATAGAGTTCTCCATTGTAACTGTGAAGGGGCTCCACAAAATATTCCCCTTCCGGTGACCTGAAAGTGCCAAGCTGAGGGGGAGAAAAAAGGAGGAATTAGAATGGTTTGAAATAAGTGCAGTAACATTGGAGCGTACTGCATGGACATACTCCACAGAGGAGTGGAAATGGTCCTTGTCAGAGCCCCCACTGGCTTTGATTCACAGCTATTCATGTCATGGTTATGTGGTGAAATACATGTATTTGCATGCATATTAGTAAAATGGTCCCTGAAAAGAGAGGAGAAATGAGAAGAATGAGGCCTATGATGCCTATCAGAAAACAATGTGAGTCTTATTGTTGGTTTCTTGGCACCGTTTGCAGACTCGATGGAAGCCGTGTTACATTTCATAAAGCACAGGCAGTGCTACTAGTTAACGTGGAGGTCAAAGATACACCAGACATGTGAAGTGCCAAGCTAGGCAATGTGGAAACAGCACTTATTTCTAATCTAGATTGAATTGGACAATGCTGCACTGCGAAATGCTACAGACCAATAGGGTGGCCCACAGTAAGCCCAATTCACCATGAAAATATATTTCATTGTTTGTGTATGATGAAAAGATTGAAACCACCTCAAAGTAGTGAAAATGGAATCTCACAAATATACTGTAGGTCTGCTGTATGCAAAATGTAATGACTATTGGGAACATCCACAATTGTGCCCAAATGCACACAAGATATAATGACAACACCAACAATGACAACTATTGATTTAGTTGTGGTAGCCACTCGTAGTATTATGGAGGATGACTCTTCTAATATTAAAATGCAAAGTGGAATTGAAATGAAAAACAGAACATTCTCAGCCTCATGGCAAAATGTGTCGAATAGCATGTGACTAGCTATAGAACTGCACAGGTCTCTCTTTGCCCCATGGCAAAGTGCAGGGAGGTCGTTTTCTTTTGGGGGGGGGGGCAGGCAGACACATTTTGTGCTACCGTGAGTGAGAGTGTCATTCCAGTTTTGCTAATGTGTTGTGTTATGCCAATACAAGTTATAATTGACTATGACCAGTGACAGTGTCTTGTGAAAGATTGAGAACAGTTGACTAAATCAATGAATGGTTCTCAATTATCTTCTCAGATACCACCAGCTCTAGCAGAGGTGGCTCACAGAGGTGGCTCACTATTCGACTTGTCAATTAGCACAATAAAAACACCTATGGAATTTTAACAGTATAATATGGCTGACCAGCATAAAAAAAACCAGTATGGTTCTTCAAAAGGATTTCCAAAGAACCTTCAGATTCAGAAAGGTTTTTATAGAACCATTCTCCATAAAGGTTATATAAAGAACCAGGAAAAAATGGTTCTATATAGCCCCAAACAGTGTTGTAACCATAGTGGAACATGTTTTTGGTGCTATATAGAACCTTTTTTAATGGCACCATAATGCTTCCATTTAGAACCTTATGAGCATGTTTCTTTATTGAATCTTCTATATAGCATTAAAAAGGGTTCCACTATGGTTACAAGCCAAATAACCCCTATCTTTGTGTGCTAAATTTATTTAATAGCTCATCTCATGCTATTCTACACATTTAGCATTTATTTAAGCTAACTAAAGCTAAAATAGAGGTGTGTTGACTAGGCCTGGGCGGTATACGATATATACCGTATGCCGGGGTTTTTGGAAACAGACATGGGATGTTGTTTTTAGTACCGTCAATAACATTAAAACAATTTCTTTGAAGTCTTTTTTTATTATTATTTGAATATTTGCAGGTAATTTTGAAGTAAATACCTGCAGTCTTGTGCAATATGCTAGGAGATAACGAAGATTGCGTCCTTAACTTCACCTGTCACGTAATTTTTCATTCTGAAGTTTACCAATAGTACCCAGTCACGTGGTGTTAGGTTTACAAGCACACAACGACAAGAAACCGAAGCCTTGTGAGTCACTCACTGTTGTGCAGCACGCGCCAGGTGATCTAGTTAAAGTATGGAATTCACAACTAAATGTTGGATAAAGTTGTGTCTGTCAACTGTAGGGGTGCTCATGTTACTGGTGCGAGAAAGGCAGGTTGAGGTGGCAAGAGTCAAAGTAGTGTGGAAAGTGTCATATGCTGAGGCAGTGAAAAAAGTAGAGGAAGATGGATTAAGGTTAAGGCTGAGGGATACTGAAAGGTGTGACATTTGCTTCAGTAAGGTTGCCTTCTTAGCGTTCATAGCAATGGTTATTTACTGTACTGCAGAAATGGAATGTAAATCCCTGAAAATATATGTTGTAGTGGCAGCTGCAGAGTAGTACAACATTTTGACTTCTGAAGAGTTACAGGGTGCGTTGAGTGGTGGTGTCTCATCCTCCCAGGCTGTTGGCATGGTGCAGGAACAGATAGGGTCAAAGTAGTAGAATGGGGTAGTGGGTTTTTAAATGAGTGTAGGGTTAGTTGAAAGGTTGTTTATTTTCCCCTTTTTCCATTTTGGATCACAAGGTATAATGGATTTATACTATAGTCCAGTTGGGTGCGGTATTGCAACATATTGGATGCCAACTGCCATTAATAAACCCCACCGAAGAAGAATACAACTAAATGTTTGCCAGCTGGACATCTTAAAACTATTCCAAATCAAATCAAATGTTATTTGTCACATGTGCTGAATACAACAGGTGTAGACCTTACTGTGAAATGCTTACTTACAAGTCATTAATAACCAACAATGCAGTTCAAGAAATAGGGTTAAGAAAATATTCAAGAAATAAAATAAAGTCAAATTTTTAAATTAAAAGTAACACAATAACGAGGCTATATACAGGGGGTGCCGGTACCGAGTCAATGTGTGGGGGTACTGCCTAAAATGTGCTAAATGTTCTGCAGTTGTACATTTGGCTTGATCATTTAGTAGCTTGTTAGCTATATGGCTAAGTGGTTAGCTTCTTCCAAAGTCAAGCTTCATTGGCCGGTAACAGCAGGGAATCCCCTCATGGATCAAGAACCTTGCTGTCTAATATTTGTTTTGTGCAGAAAACTGTGAGTAGCATTTTTGAGTTACTTGTATAACTTTATGAGCTGGGATGTCTCTCCTGAAAATAGTTTAGGACAGAGACTGTATAAAATGTTAGCAATACACTCGTTAGCATTTAAAGTTCTCAATGGGATTCAACATGTACTTGTTAGTATTGCTAACCTTCAGATTACAACAGTTCAGTGAGGTTTGATAACAGCTCCCTTTGTGTGCAGTACCGGTATTACAGATCCCGGTATGGCACCAGGTCGGTATGAAGAGATGGCAATTGGAATATCGCCCAAGCCTAGTGTTGACTGTGATAAAGGCACTGAATGATGAGCTGTCTTTTTTGCTAAATGAACAAATGAAATAGGCAGTGGCATGTCGAGAGCTTGGGACTATAAGGTTATATCTGCATTTCATGTCCAAATTGAGTTATTGTCACGCCCTGGTCAAAGTATTTTGTGTTTATCTTTATGTATTTGGTCAGGCCAGGGTGTGGCATGGGGTTTTTGTAATTGTGGTGTGTTTGTCTTGGGGTTTTGGTGGTGGTATTGGGATTGTAGCTTAGTGGGTTGTCTAGCAAGGTCTATGGCTGTCTGGAGTGGTTCTCGATCAGAGGCAGGTGCTTATCGTTGTCTCTGATTGGGAACCATATTTAGGCAGCCATATTCTTTGAGTTTGTCGTGGGTGATTGTCCTTAGTGTCCTATGTGTACTCGTTGTTAGTTTGCACCAGATAGGCTGTTTCGGTTTCGTTTATTGTTTTTTTGTAAGTTCGTGTTTCTTTGTTATATTAAACATGGATCGCAATCGACACGCTGCAGTTTGGTCCGACTCTCTTTCATCACCACTAGAAAACCGTTACAGAATCACCCACCACCAACGGACCAAGCGGCGTGTCAACAGGCAGGAGCAGCCGAAAAAGGAGATGCTCACCAAGGATTTCTGGTCATGGGAGGAGATCTTCGACGGGAGAGGACCCTGGGCTAAACCAGGGGAGTGTAGCCGCCCAAAGGAGCAACAGGAGAAGAGGCAACAGAGGCAGCAGCAGCAGGAGCAGCAGCAGCTACAGTGGGAGAGGTTGCACCACCTGGAGTTATGGACATGGGAGGAGGAATTGGACGGTAAAGGACCCTGGAATGAGCCTGGAGATTATTGTCGCCCCAAAGCCGAGCTGGAGGCAGCAAAAGCAGAGAGGCGGCATTATGAGGAGCTAGCACGGCAGAGCGGATGGAAGCCCGAGAGTCAGCCCCAAAAATTTCTTGGGGGGCTTACAGGGAGTATGGCTATGCCAGGTAGGAGACCTGCGCAAACTCCCTGTGCTTACCGGGGGCTGGAGAGACCGGGCAGGCACCGTGTTATGCTGTGGAGCGCACGGTGTCTCCAGTGCGGGTGCACAGCCCGGTTCGGTATATTCCAGCTCCTCGTATCGGCCGGGCTAGAGTGGGCATCGAGCCAGGTAAGGTTGGGCAGGCTCGGTGCTCAAGAGCTCCAGTGCGCCTGCACGGTCCGGTCTATCCAGTACCACCTCCACACCCCAGCCCTCCGGTAGCAGCTCCCCGCACCAGGCTTCCTGTGCGTGTCCTCGATCCAGTACCACCAGTTCCAGCACCACGCACCAGGCCTTCAGTGTGCCTCGCCTGTTCAGCGCAGCCAGCGCTTTTCTCCTCTCCTGCGCTGCTGGAGTCTCCCGCCTGTTTAACGCAGCCAGAGCCTTCCTCCTCTACAGCGCTGCCGGAGCCTCCCGCCTGTTCAGCGCAGCCAGAGCCTTTCTCCTCTACAGCGCTGCCGGAGCCTCCCGCCTGTTCAGCGCAGCCAGAGCCTTCCTCCTCTACAGCGCTGCCGGAGTCTTCCGCCTGTTTAGCGCAGCCAGAGCCTTCCTCCGACACAGCGCTGCAGGAGTCTCCCGCCTGTTCAGCGCAGCCAGAGCTGCCAGTCTGCATGAAGCAGCCAGAGCTGTCAGTCTGCATGGAGCAGTCAGAGCTGTCAGTCTGCATGGAGCAGTCAGAGCTGTCAGTCTGCATGGAGCAGTCAGAGCTGTCAGTCTGCATGGAGCAGCCAGAGCTGTCAGTCTACATGAAGCAGCCCGAGCTGCCAGTCTGCATGAAGCAGCCAGTCTACATGGAGCAGCCAGAGCTGTCAGTCTACATGAAGCAGCCCGAGCTGCCAGTCTGCATGAAGCAGCCAGTCTACATGGAGCAGCCAGAGCTGTCAGTCCGCATGGAGCAGCCAGAGCTGTCAGTCCGCATGGAGCAGCCAGAGCTGTCAGTCCGCATGGAGCAGCCAGAGCTGTCAGTCCGCATGGAGCAGCCAGAGCTGTCAGTCTACATGAAGCAGCCCGAGCTGCCAGTCTGCATGAAGCAGCCAGTCTACATAGAGCAGCCAGAGCTGCCAGTCTGCATGAAGCAGCCAGAGCTGTCAGTCTGCATGGAGCAGTCAGAGCTGTCAGTCTGCATGGAGGAGCCAGAGCTGTCAGTCTACATGAAGCAGCCCGAGCTGCCAGTCTGCATGAAGCAGTCAGTCTACATGGAGCAGCCAGAGCTGTCAGTCCGCATGGAGCAGCCAGAGCTGTCAGTCTACATGAAGCAGCCCGAGCTGCCAGTCTGCATGAAGCAGCCAGTCTACATGGAGCAGCCAGAGCTGTCAGTCTGCATGAAGCAGCCAGAGCTGTCAGTCTGCATGGAGCAGCCAGTCTGCATGGAGCAGCCAGTCTGCACGGAGCTGTCAGTCTGCACGGAGCTGTCAGTCTGCACGGAGCTGTCAGTCTGTAAGGAGCTGCCAGTCTGCAAGGAGCTGCCAGTCTGCAAGGAGCTGCCAGTCAGCACGGAGCCGCCAGAGCGGTCAGTCTGTAAGAAGCCGCCAGAGCTGTCAGCCTATATGGAGCAGCTAGTGCCGCCAGTCTGCCCAGCGCCGCCAGTGCCCCCGTCTGCCCAGCATCGCCAGTCTGCCCAGCGCCATCAGTCTGCCCAGCATCGCCAGTCTGCCCAGCATCGCCAGTCTGCCCAGCATCGCCAGTCTGCCCAGCATCGCCAGTCTGCCCAGCATCGCCAGTCTGCCCAGCATCGCCAGTCTGCCCAGCGTCGTCAGTCTGCCCAGCGTCGTCAGTCTGCCCAGCACCGCCAGTCTGCCCAGCGTCGCCAGTCTGCCCAGTGTCGCCAGTCTGCCCGGCGCCGCCAGTCTGCCCGGCGCCGCCAGTCTGCCCGGCGCCGCCGGTCTGCCCAGCATCGCCAGTCTGCCAGACTCTTCCAGATCTGCCAGTCAGCCAGACTCTTCCAGATCTGCCAGTTAACCAGACTCTTCCAGATCTGCCAGTCAACCAGACTCTTCCAGATCTGCCAGTCAACCAGACTCTTCCAGATCTGCCAGTCAACCAGACTCTTCCAGATCTGCCAGTCAACCAGACTCTTCCAGATCTGCCAGTCAACCAGACTCTTCCAGATCTGCCAGTCAGCCAGGATCTGCCAGTCAGCCAGGATCTGCTGAAACCACCAGCCAGCCAGGAGCTGGTAGATCTATCTACCTGCCTGAGCTTCCTCTCACTCCTGAGCTTCCTCTCACTCCTGAGCTTCCTCTCACTCCTGAGCTTCCTCTCACTCCTGAGCTTCCTCTCACTCCTGAGCTTCCTCTCACTCCTGAGCTTCCTCTCACTCCTGAGCTTTCTCTCACTCCTGAGCTTTCTCTCACTCCTGAGCTTTCTCTCACTCCTGAGCTTTCTCTCACTCCTGAGCTTTCTCTCATTCCCGAGCTTCCCCTCAGTCCCGAGCTGCCTCGGTCCCGAGCTGTCCTTCAGTCCCGATCTGTTCCTCAGTCCAGTGGGGTTCTGGGTGAGGACTACTAGGCCATGGTCGGCGGCGAGGGTGGACTATCCAGGGACGAAGGGAGAGGGGACTAAGACATTAAAGGAGTGGGGTCCACGTCCCGCGCCGGAGCCGCCACCATGGACAGACGCCCACCCGGACCCTCCCTATTGTTTTGAGGTGCGTTCGGGAGTCCGCACCTTAGGGGGGGTTCTGTCACGCCCTGGTCAAAGTATTTTGTGTTTATCTTTATGTATTTGGTCAGGCCAGGGTGTGGCATGGGGTTTTTGTAATTGTGGTGTGTTTGTCTTGGGGTTTTGGTGGTGGTATTGGGATTGTAGCTTAGTGGGTTGTCTAGCAAGGTCTATGGCTGTCTGGAGTGGTTCTCAATCAGAGGCAGGTGCTTATCGTTGTCTCTGATTGGGAACCATATTTAGGCAGCCATATTCTTTGAGTTTGTCGTGGGTGATTGTCCTTAGTGTCCTATGTGTACTCGTTGTTAGTTTGCACCAGATAGGCTGTTTCGGTTTCGTTTATTGTTTTTTTGTAAGTTCGTGTTTCTTTGTTATATTAAACATGGATCGCAATCGACACGCTGCAGTTTGGTCCGACTCTCTTTCATCACCACTAGAAAACCGTTACAGTTATTGACGTAGCCTTGTTCAGTTCAATTTTCTTCCTATATAGTAATCTAAATACCCCAATTCATGTTAAATTCAAACGAATGCAAAATAAAAATAGCTGACACCAATCAAACCAATTAGGGTTCGGAACTGTAGCCCTCTGCTGCAGTCATTGACCAAAAGCACCCTCTTCGGCCTAATGGGTGGAATGTTATTAATATTTCATCATTAATCAAAGAAAATGAAAGAAAATGACAAATCCAGTGTTTCTATGTCAAACAGTTTTGTTACATTTCAGTCTTCTGTGATGTATATAAAGTGTAATATTGGGAAGCAAACTCAAAATGGAATAATGTCAACTCTATACCTGACATGGCACAGGTGTCTTCATTTTGTTAAGCCCATAACCATGTGTGTGCAGTGTATACTTTTGTTTCAAAGTAGATTTGATTAAGACTACCAATAATCACTCTGTGTGACCTTGATTTATCCCACTGCAGTAAAAGGTTGAAGACAATTACCTCAGAATAATATTTTTGCAGATTGAACCTTATAGTCCCAAGCTCTCGTGTTGGTGCGTATAGCCATAGAAGCACAGTGGCATATGCCTCAATGCAGTCATATTGGTGGCTTATTGGGGTTGTGGCTTTCAGTTAGTTCTTCTGGCAACCCATCCCGTGAGAGTGAATGTAATTCCAGTTCATCTGTTCTGTTATACTTAATGAAATCTGACTAACCCAGTGCAATGCGTGCTATGAATTACAGTACAGAATTACAGTATATCTGATGGTGTTTGCATGTTTAGGTAAAAAGACCAATAATGTCCCGTTTGGAACACTGACAAGTAAAAGAGCATTAAAAAAATAATGTTTTTTTTCTCAATCTGATTGGGTGGGCCTGGCTCCCCTGAGTGGATATAATTCATAATGTATCAATGTTCATATACCTGCTTCCAACTGTTTCCCTGTGAATAGGTCCAGAGCAAGTAAAAGTCCTTAGATGTATATGAATGAATAGCCTATACATACGTGAATCATTGTAACTTTCTAATAGTGCATTTTATTGGCTTGAACCACACCAATAGACCAACATGAACTTGTGTTATTTTAATGTCAAATGATCTCCAAGCCTACTAGGCATATGGTGCAGGCAATTTGTGGTGACCTCAATGATAATCAATGATAATCAATGACCTCAATGACAATCACATTGGGAATTTAACTGTTATTATTACAATCTATAAGTATCCCTAGTGAATTTCAACTCCACACAACCTCATGCATGCATGGGGATTATGTCCCTGTCTGAGACTCAATCGTGATGACGTCAGTACCACTGGCGCTCCCTCTGCACTGATGTGCGTAACGTAGGACGTCACTGGTTACCGGAGAAGCGTGCATGACACTGCATGCAGAGTATGATGGCTGAAGTTGAATGGGACTACTAGGCTCAAAGTTATTTATGTGAGCAGCTCATTTACATGTGAAGTGGTCAGGGATAGAAGAGTTAACATAAATGGCATTCTCTCACTAACAGTCAAACCACTTTTAAATCGAACACAAACGCACACGGCTGGAAAAGCGCGTTTTGTGCAGAGGTCGAAATCCACTCCATTACAGCACTCCAGGGTAAGGTTCCCCTTATGTTCTCATGTTGTCATAGTATTACAACAGCTGTATAAACTATTTGCATTACAGTTTCATATCGGGTCAGATAACAGGTGCGCCTATCATAGTGCATAGAAACATTGTATCACACTGTATCAAGGGAGGGCTACTCAAAGTGCTTGGACTCACCAATCCAGAGCAGAGACTGATGACTGCGGTGTTCTCCGTTTGAGCATTCACATGTCCTTTATAGAAGCAGTGCTGATACTCCGTATCCTCTTCCGTCTCCTCCTCCGGGGTGAAATCCGTTATGTTAACTATAGGTGCTCCAAGTACTGTCACAGTGTATAGCGGAGCGATAAATCCTGACTCGGGTGTCAGGTTGAGGTGATAGTTCTGTCCAAACGCAGATATTTTGTAATGGATTGATGGCAAGGCCCATTGGTCAGAGGAGTTGCCTGGGCTATCCTCCACACTACGCTTTTTCCTTTTGAAGTGCACGCTCGTGGGAAAGTTGTCACCGGCTTCATTCACTCGCTCCGGAGTTACAATCTCATATGCGCCAAGCTGCTCGGAAATTTCAGCTGGAGAAGAAACCCATGGTATAACGTGTATAGAATTAACAATGTTAATAGGCTAATAATAGGCTTATAACAATAATAACAATAATAATAATGCTATTTGCGTTAATTACGTTTGCCTCTGTGAAATGAAGTCATTCAAGAAACATAAGACCATTATAAAAGCATTCCAAGTCATGTGCTTTGCTGATACGGAAAAAAAGTCATTCATTCTCTGTCTGCCGGTTAGCCTACAACATAACACATCACAGGGTAATTCTTTTTTGTGGCAAGTCGAAATACGTTACCTTTTCTTGAACGCGATCTCCCCGTGGATGACACTATATTCAAAAAGTCAGGGAGAAATAGCAAAAACCCTAGTCCCCAAAACAGCATATGCATGATTGTCCACGTTAAGTAGAGAGCGCCACCCCAAATATAGTATTCCTCCTTCACTGCCGGTGCTCCGGTCACTCGGGCTTACCACCGTATTCAAACTCTCAAGTGCGCGCCACATCCAAATCGATTATCCTTGACTCTTCCGTGGGGGGTTTCTCACCGGTAAACGTGCGTTGGGTCGTGAGCGGTTCGCAGATACCCTGGCGAACATGCTTACTGCAGAGAGAAGGGTCGGAGAGACAACTGTGGTGGGCTACACTGCACACACCACAGACTGCTGATGTGGGGGGCGGGATTAGTGAAAGGTGCATTACTGGAGCACGCCCTTTTGAACAAGCCACTCCCGTTTCTGTGACATACATACAGAATTCACGGAGGCCTACAGTATGATTGTGTTATCACTGAAATGACTTGAGTTAAACATCTTCAATAATGATTGCTGGCCGGGGTGGAGATGTTCTTTAACTGGAAACCATGAAGGAAGTACAGCTTGATAAGCCATGAGACATTGAATCATTTGTTGTATAAAGGCATTATAAAGGCATCGCTTACTGTTTACTGATGGCCTTGTTAGGATACATCTTCCTCCTGACATTAGCCTACATGCTCTCCTTTGTATAGAAACTGAGATCTAAGGGTTCTACTCTACGTCTAGCCTTCTACTGAATCTACCTCATTCACTGTGTCTTTACAAATTAGGATTTGCTGGGGTCATTACATTTAGAATTGAAAGTCATTGAATTCCTCTAAATGTCTCCTCTCAACTCACCTGGAAGGCTCTGTCAGCTCAGCTCTGTCAGCTTAGGACATGAAGAAATACGTTTTCACCAGGCAGTCATGTACTTCAGATTAAAACTAGTCTAAATATCCTTGTTACAACACCGACCAGGGCTAGAATAGTTGAACGTGTAACATAGATGCCACTAAGCACTGCTTAAACACTCCCTTGGTTTGATTAGTGTGTCACCACTGCAACCAGTGCACCACAACACTAGATTCCTGGTCTCCCAGAGTACGTAGTGATAAATGTTAGCAGATGGGACGTTACAGCTCATTTCTTTGGTACGATCAACACGCATGACCATTATAACCGTTTACATGGTTTGCAGGTGCACACCTTAAACAATAGCCTCATAGGAAATGCCTGTGGTGGACTCAGAAAAAAAATCATTGCAGCTTAACCACAGGAGCTTTTTGATGGTAGCCAACCAGCTTGTACAAAATGTATGTTGGTTAACATACAGCATGAAGTTCAAACCTCTATTAATTCATTTTGTAAAACATGACTTATTTTTTGTATTTTAAATGATGAGAAAATCTGTTTGATTATCTGACTCAGCAGATTAGATCATTAGATACTATAGACGTCATGCTTTGTTAAGCCAATCTGCGACCAAACTCAAAGGCATACAGTATACATACACTACATGGTATATGGACACCTCCTCGTTGAACATCTCATTCTAAAATCATGGGCATTAATATGTAGTTGGTCCCCCTTTTGCTGCTATAACAGCCTCCACTCTTCTGTGAAGGCTTTCCACTAGATGTTGGAACATTGCTGCGGGGACTTGCTTCCATTCAGCCACAAGAGCATTAGTGGGGTTGGGCACTGATGTTGGCGATTAGGTCTGGCTCAGTGTTCCAATTCATCCCAAAGGTGTTCGATGGGGTTGAGGTCACGGCTCTGTACAGGCCAGTCAAGTTCTTTCACACCAATCCTAACAAACCATTTTTAAATGGAACTCGCTTTGTGCACAGGGGCATAGTGATACTGAAACACGAAAGGGCCCACAAAGTTGGAAGCACAGAAACGTCTAGAATGTCATTGTATGCTGTAGCGTTAAAACTTCCCTTCACTGGAGCTATGCGGCCTAGCTCGAAGATAGCCCCAGACTATTATTCCTCCTCCACCAAACTTTACAGTTGGCACCTATGCATTCGGGCAGGTAGCGTTCTCCTGGCATCCACCAAACCCAGATTTGTCGGCGAGTTTTAGACCACTCCAGGCGATGCCTGGCATTGCGCATGGTGATCCTAGGCTTGTGTGCGGCTGCTCAGCCATGTAAACCCATTTCATGAAGCTCCCAACGAACAGTTATTGTGCTGACATTGCTTCCAGAGGCAGTTTGTAGCAGTGTAGTGAGTGTTGCAGCCGAGAACAGACGATTTGTACGTGCTAATACTCCGTGTAGTGAGTATTCTAGCCACTACCTTGCCATTGTAAAATGAACTGTTGTTAACTGCAGAGTGCATTTAAAATACCTACAATAGTGGCCTAGGGTGGTCTAGCGGTGCACATATGCCGCTGCAGCATGGGTTTAAATCCGGACCACTGCAATTCCAGCACACTCTCTCCTCTATCTTTCCCACTGTCTCTCTATCCAATAAAGCATATACCTTGCACATGCAATCTCTCCAAACATGCAGTACGCAGACAGGCGCAATGCTCCCTCTGGATCTTCTTGCTGTTTTGGACTTCTTCCTCAGAACACACCATAAAAACGCACTGTTGGCCCAGTACAGTGGCACATCCTACTTCCAGGAACCCCTTTAAATGTAACCTGTCAATTACAATTATTCCATTCCCAGAACTCTCCATAAACCTTTTTACAACATAGGGGTCATGGGGAAGAGAACAAAAATACCCAGATAAACATTGCCACAAGACATTGCTTTTGGATTTAAATACAATGGTGGTGGTGCAGTTGACATGATGCTTAGCAGTTTATTTATTGCATAGGGTTGTATGTATTTCTCATTGTGCTGTTCTGAACAGGCTGTTCGCCTACTGTTGGCCTCCCTCAACAGGCTGGTGGCAGGAGGTCATGGACCCCATGGTTATTCTCATTGGATAGTCACTGAGGTCAATGGAGCCAACTAGCCTGGCCTGGCTTGGGAAGGAACAGTAACAGGCAGCATACTGAGGGCAGCCTCCTCAAGACCGTGTAAACTTCATTTCCCCTCCTGTTCCGATGACGGCCGATAAGGTCTGAAAAGCTTGAATGGAGGCTGAATTCTGTCCTGGGGTTTCAAAGAGAGAAACCTAATTGCTTTTAACATCCCCCTTCCTCCCCTCATGACTAACTTCCTTGCCATACTGAACTTGTGTTGATTATTGGGTGAGGTCCATGTGTGCTGTGTTGGGACACCAGCAGGATATGTGCAGTTTCATTCCACTACCTCTGCACATTCTTGCGTACAGTGCCTTCGGAAAGTATTTAGACCCCTTGACTTTTTCAAAAACAAAATTACGTTACAGCCTTTTTCTAAAATGGATTTAAAAAAATTAAATCCTCAGAAATCTACACACAATACCCCATTATGACAAAGCGACAAACCCATTATGACATTTTTGCAAATGTATTAAAAAGATAAATACCTTATTTACATAATTATTCAGACCCTTTGCTGTGAGACTTTAAATTGAGCTCAGGTGCATCCTGTTTCCATCAATTATCCTTGAGATGTCTCTACAAATTGATTGAAGTCCACCTGTGCTAAATTCAATTGATTTGACATCATTTGGAAAGACACACACCTGTCTATAAGGTCCCACTTGTTGACAGTGCATGTCAGAGCAAAAACCAAGCCATGAGGTCGAAGGAATTCTCCGTAGAGCTCATAGACAGGATTGTGTCGAGGCACAGAACTGGGGAAGGGTACCAAAAAATGTCTGCAGCATTGAAGATCCCCCAAGAACACAGTGGCCTCCATCATTCTTAAATGGAAGAAGTGTGGAACTACCAAGACTAAGTCTGAGCAAAGTACAGAGAGATTTGTGTTGAAAACCTGCTCCAGAGCACTCAAGACCTCAGACTGGGGCGAAGGTTCACCTTACAAGTTTTTTTTAAGCACACAGCCAAGACAATGTAGGAGTGGATTCAGGACAAGTCTCTGAATGTCCTTGAGTGGTCCAGCCAGAGCCCAGACTTGAACCCGATCGAACATCTCTGGAGAGACCTGAAAACAGTTGTGCAGCAACGCTCCCCATCCAGCCTGACAGAGCTTGAGAGGATCTGCAGAGAAGAATGGGAGAAACTTCCCAAATACAGTTGTGCCAAGCTTGTAGCGTCATACCCAAGAAGACTCAATGCTGCCAAAGGCATTTCAACAAAGTACTGAGTACAGGGTCTGAATACTTATGTAAATGTGATATTACAGTTTATTTGATAAATTAGCTAAAATTTCTAATCCAGTTTTTGCTTTGTCATTATGGGGTACTGTGTGTAGATTGAGGGGGGACTTTTCAAACATTTTAGAATAAGGCTGTAACATAACAAAATGTGGTAAAACTCAAGGGGTCTGAATACTTACAGAAGGCACTCTATATGCACCTTCTTTTTTAAACTCTGTGCTGAATGACTGCAAAGAGGTCTGCTCCATTGCATATCATCCATTGTAAATTGTTTATACATCCATACCATGCATAATTATTCAGATTTAGCTGTTTATAGAGTATTCATAAATCCTTTATTGATATATTCTGTCTATATATTATGCTTATCATCTATATTCCGGTTACTGTGTGAGCACCATTTCACCAAATCGAATTATGGGTATATGAAAATGAACTGGGCTAATAAAGGTGATTCTGATTGGCTGTCCATAGTTTTCAGCGCTCATCAGTTCCTCTGTGCTTTGGTTCTGCACAAATAGGGCTGATATAGACTTTATTCACATGCATTGACAGCTAGCTATATGCTGCTGTCTACATTACATATTTTTATGAGGCACTCAAAGCTCTAACCTCAGTTGTCTCGTTGACCTTTCCAGCTGGGGTCCTGTCAGGGGATAGTAGTTGAGAAATACCCTGGTCTCTCTTCACCACTGTGACACACCAAGATACTTTTTCCCATGATATTCCCTGTGAGAAAATGCTCAATTGCCTTTCCTTGGAAAGCAAAAAAATGCAACTCTTGAACATAGTCAGTAGGGCATAAGGTGCACATACAGTTATGCTTTCTGTTTTACATTTCTTGCTCTGATTCTGTTGATTTCAAAACAACGTTTTCCTTGAGCACTGTGAGGAGGATCCTCCTTGGCCGCAGGGAAGAAACTCCTTTTGAAGAAGGGACGTGTGTGTGGTGTGTACAGCAAAGGATTTGAAGTTGAAATGGCAGGGACGTGTGTGATTGTGGTGATTAGGAGCTGAGGAAGAGTGTTTGGGTTCCTGTGAGAGGAAAGTGGTGTTTGATATCTTCTCGGTCCTGAGAACCCTCTTACACTTATTACTTCCTGCAGGATGGGACCGTTTGCACTTCCACCAGTAATTGGGTAAACATCGAGAGACTACAGCTCCCTAGGACCTGCAGACAGACACCCACATGCAGACACAGGCAGACAGACACACACGCATGCACACACACAAACAGGCACACACACACACACACAGGTGTACATTTACATTCTTATGTTCATGCACACAGAGAGGCATACACTGTCACACACAAACACCCCATGCTGTGTCCATTACTGTAACAATGCTGCAATTGGCAACTGTTCATGAATATTTAAGAAATATGTGAACATACTGGCAGAAAAAAATTACTTTGCAATTAAACTGAAAATAATAACTTTGACACAGTAATTTAAAAACAATAAAGCTGTGTCACATGTCCACAGCTTTTTAAGTAGTGCTTCAGACAGTGCTGCAAGCATTGAGGACTTTAGCAGGGAGATGCTGAAAATGCAACCTGGTCTCAGATAATTTTGTATTATTCTGTACGCAAATCCGAGAAATGCTCCATTTAGTATCATATTTTACATTTCATACGGTACGTATTAATTTGTGGATGTCCATCATCCATTTCATATGATATCTTACAAATGGCAATTCGTATGATATATTACGAATTTCAAAAACGTACAATATGTTATAAATTTGCTAAATGTATATAATGTGTCAAAATTTGCAAAACGTATGATATGTAATAAATTATATTTTTTGGTGGCTAACGTTAGCTAGGTGGGTAGGTGGCTAATGTTAAGGTTAGCTAGCTGGCTAACATTAGCTAGGCTAGGGATTATCTAAAAGGATTAAGGTTAGGGGAAGGGTTAGGTAACATGCTAAGTAGTTGCAAAGTAGCTAAAAAGTAGTAAGTAGTTGATAAGCTGCTAATTAGATAAAATGCTAAAGTTGTCCGTGATGAGTTTTGAACAGGCAAACTTTGGGTTGCTAGACTTTCTCATTATACACCCATCCATCCATCCAACCAACCATCCATCCATCCATCCATCCAACCAGACCAATCACTCTCATTTTGTTTGCATTGTACACTCACCCATCTACCCTCCTTTCATTTTTTACCTTAAATAGCTTTCTGTCTTTTGTAACCATACCAAAAGTAACACATCATACTAATTTCAGTGTCCCAGATTTACATATGTTAGGTCTAGTGTATGAGACCATGCTGGTAAGTGGGCTTTTAGGATGTTCCTGGGCTTGGGAGAGCATACCAAAAACAAGGCCGAACTTCTGAAATGCCTTTTTGAGCTTTCACAGACAGTGAGCTAGAGGTCTGGACACTGCCCAAGTGGTAGCTGCCAGGCAGTCTTTCCCAAATTTGAATGCTTCCCATATATAAAAGCTATCTATGGAATGGCAACAATAGCAACATGCTAAAGCAGATATTTATCAGGTTTTGAGACCAGAGATTAGAGAAATGTAAAGAATTGATCAAAATTGCAAAGTCTAGCCGTACCATTGGATGTGCCACACACTAAGAAAGCCTCCAGCTGTGTAGTCTCCAACTTCCAAAAACCTCTCAACACTTCCACCAAATCCTCTGTTTACATGCCAAATGAATACGTAGTGAGTCATTCTTCCCCTGCTGAAGGTTTTGGAGGGCATGTATTCTTTCATAACATCATTACATGGACAGTGAACTGTAGAGCCGTGGTGTGGTGGTGGTAGTGCTGGTGGTGACAGGGGGTGGGGAGGGGTGTAACACTGCAGTTGGGAGACAGACACCCAAGCACCTTGTTTGACTTGAAATGGATGTGACAGACCATTTTGGGGAAAGTAGTAATATCAGTTCTCTGAGTCCGTATGTCATCAGTTAGCAGCACTGGGCCTGTTCCCCCCCTCTTACTTGTCATCCTGTGCTTAACAAAAGGACAACATGATGACCTAATCATTCTCAGCTGTGAGAGACATTGAAAAGATAACCCAACACCCTTTCCAACCCAAGCCAGCGTATTGATATGAGGCAGCTGGAGAAGGAGTGTGAGCATGAGAAAATAGAGAGTTAGTAGGGGGGCCGTGGGGTTAACACCACCTCTCCTCTTACTAAAAAACAACTTTTATTTTAGATTCCTTACTCCAAAAATGCAGAATGTCACGAGGAGAAAAGGGAATACAGCAAACACAATGTTCTTTTCTCTAATTCTTTGATTGGGCGTCATACAGAGACGCTCCTTAGATACACGGGTGTCTCCAGAAATACAGTGTGATAATTTGTCATAAATGAATTATCGTTGTGAGCACAAAGTGTTTTGTTTCTCATTCCAGGTCTCCTAAGCCAGGTAGTTTATAAGACCACTTTATTAATATCATTCTTATCCTCATTCATTTAACTTCATAATACAGAATCAATGCTTTTACACTGCAAGCATGCATTGTAGTGTCTAACACATTCTAATTCCAGGTCTCTTAAATTACGTTAACGAGATGAAGACAGCACAGAGTGTCTAACACATCATTCTAAGTCCAGGGTGTCTTGAATGACCTTAGCGAGATGAAGACAGCTCAGACCTGAACTGAGCCTCACAGTAAACCGGGTGTGCACAGTACAGGAGGGATTAGAGGGGTACAGGGTTATCTTTAAACACACAAATGACTGCTAGATGTAGATTTGTTTCCCCTATGCTCTAGCTGCCTGGGTACTGCTTCTTTTGGCGTTCTGGGTCAGGGACTCTATTCTGTAGCTGTCAGGGCCTGGAGAATAGGCTGGCCCGGGTCCCGCTGGCAGCCCCACTGTGTCAGGGGCCGACAGGGACTGACAGGGGCCGCCAGGCTCACTGCAGATGACAGGAGCACAGCAGTGTGCACGGGACCTCCGCTGGATGAGATTGGACAAAACACCATAGAAATGACGAACCCCTTCAAGACCAAACAACGCTCCTGTCACGCTAAGAGGGTTTACTTAAAACTAGGAAGAAAGTAGAGAAAAACAGTATGTAGTATAACTGCACATAAACCATTTCCAATGATGATGAAGGCTTGAACACTTGACTTTGTGCAAGAATTGTATAAATCATACAATCGTAACAGTTGTATGAAAATGTTGAGTTCAATAGTATGCCCTTTTCCCTTCCTATGAGAAAATGACCCTTTCAGATTGGTGGTGTTTTTAACTTATACATTTAGATTTTACTTTTAGTTTCTCTTTTTACTTTTTAAATATTAATTACAAAATGATTGGTTTCCTTACCATGTAAGAAGTCTATGGACAAAGTATGACAGCAATCCTTGCTTTGGTTTAGTTTCCCTGGCACTGTTTCCACATGCTAACGTTCAAGCATTTATGGCACAATAAAATGCAAATCATAGGACCGATATTAGCATTTGTCACGCATCATGTTCCAATCATATTTAAGCTACTTTGTTGAGCTTCACAATATATTTTAGATACTTTCAGATGACTTGGACATGATGCACGACAATTCTAATATCGGTCCCATGACTTGAATAGGATTTGGGCCACAAATGCTAAAACGTTAGTGCCAGGGAACCAAAACATGGATTGCTGTCATAACTTGTCCATAGACTGCTTACGGGTTAAGGAAACCAATATGATGCTTCGTGGGTGACTGTTGTTGATGTGTGCAGAGGGTCCCTGGTTCGAGCCCGGGTATGGGTGAGGGGACGGACTAAAGTTATACTGTTACGTTGATGCTGTTGACCCGGATCACTGGTTGCTATGGAAAAGGAGGAGAGCAAAAGGGGGGTGAGTGTAACCAATGTGAAATCGCTAGCTAGTTAGCGGTGGTGCGCGCTAATAGTGTTTCATTTGGTGACGTCACTCACTCTGAGACCTTGAAGTAGTGGTTCCCCTTGCTCTGCAAGGGCCGCGGCTTTTGTGGAGCGATGGGTAACGATGCTTCGTGGGTGACTGTTGTTGATGTGTGCAGAGGGTCCCTGGTTCGAGCCCGGGTATGGGCGAGGGGACGGACTAAAGTTGTACTGTGACATATGTTTAGATACTTTGGGATGATTTGGACATGATGCACAACAATTCTAATATTGGTCCCATGACTTGAATGGGATTTGTGCCATAAATGCAAAAATGTTAGCATGTGGAAACAGTGCCAGGGAAACTAAACCAAAGCATGGAGAGCTGTCATAACTTGTCCATGGACTGCTTACAGGGTAAGGAAACCAATGTGTCATTTAGTAATTTTGGTGAACTATACTTATATATATATATATATTTCTTGGCATCACCCATGCCAAGTTAAACAACAATAAAACTACTATAGAGAGGAAGGCCAGTCATGCAGGATTATATGTATGAATTTGAGGCAGAAGCCCCATTTCAGTCCTTAGCTTAGCTCATCACTATGCTAAGGACCCTCGGACTAAACACCTCCCTCTGCAACTGGATCCTGGACTTCCTGACGGGACGTCCCCAGGTGGTAAGGGTAGGTAACAACACATCCGTCAAGCTGATCCTCAACATAGGGTCCCCTCAGGAGAGCGTGCTCATCCCCCTCCTGTACTCCCTGTTCACTCGTGACTGCAGGGCCAGGCACAACTCCAACACCATCATTAAGTTAACCGATGACACAACAGTGGTAGGCCTGATCACCAGCAATGATGAGACAGCATGGAGGGAGGAGGTCAGAGACCTAGATGTGTGGTGCCAGGACAACAACCTCTCCCTCAATGTGATCAAGACTAAGGAGATGATTGTGGACTACAGGAAAAGGAGGACCGAGCTTCACCCCCATTCTCATTAATGGGGCTGTAGTGGAGCAGGTTGAGAGATTTGAGTTCCCTGGTGTCGTCCACATTACCAACAAACTAACATGGTGCAAGCACACCAAGACAGTTGTGAAGAGGGCACGACAAAACCACTCCAAAACCTATTCAATTACCTCGACTAACTGGCGCCCACGCATGTTGACTCCGTACCGGTACCCCCTTACTTTTATTTTTATTTTTTTTATTTTTTTTGGGGGGGGGGGTTATTCTTCTTAAAACTACATTGTTGGTTAAGGGCTTGTAAGTAAGAATTTCACTGTAAAGTCTGTGTGACAAATACAATTTGATTTGCCTTGCTGAGGTATTGACTTGTGTGGATTTATGTTGAAAACAGCTGTGATGAGGAAGAATGTCTGCGTTGGTGCTGTGCTCTCATTTCCCCCTCACTCCCAGAAGCATTGATTTTCTGACCACAGCTTCTCTTCTGTGTACATTTCTGTTTAGGAATGGATGGCTTCGGAGGTACAGGAAGTGTCCCATGTCAAACGGCTATGATTCCTTTGAAATATGTACAATGAAACACTCGTTCTTCTTTAGTGAAGAGGATTGCGGTGCACGAGTATGTCCTTTATTAAGGTCTCTTTGTTTTCCAGGGAAATAAATAAAACAAGCCCAAGGGAACAATACTGTATTAGCAATGAGCCCTATATCCAAAACTAACTTATGAAACAGAATAAGATTTCTTCAGTTATTGTGTCTCCCTCCCATAAGTTGAAAAGTTTGAAAAATTGCTATGATAAAAGATTGTAGAATGACTTCATCCCATTGTAGGATATACATTCATCATCCAAAGAAGGAAATAGAGACCTCTCCTAGCAAACCCTTAACATTTGGATCAGTGTTAATCAGCATTGACCTGAGCAGAGGTCATGGTGGGTTCACT
This sequence comes from Oncorhynchus tshawytscha, assembly GCF_018296145.1. Classification (NCBI taxonomy): domain Eukaryota; kingdom Metazoa; phylum Chordata; class Actinopteri; order Salmoniformes; family Salmonidae; genus Oncorhynchus; species Oncorhynchus tshawytscha. Next base: position 35,520,142 of record NC_056435.1, on the reverse strand, counting down.
GAGTGCCCATGTAAATGTTTTAGACAGTGGCGTGTATTCATGGACGTCAAGGGAAGCATCGAAGCGAGCGAAACAGCGCCCCTCTGTCTCTGTATGTGTAGGCCATCTGATGCTGTCTGGTCATAAAGAGTATGACATTGTTGCAGCCCGTAGCATTGAATGCAAGGGAAGACAGCAAGCATTTGGCCTCCTTTGATAAAAAAGTATAAAATGATAGCCAATCAGTGTGGAGCTAAATTGAATGAGCTCAACTGTAAATCGTCCTGGCGCACCCACATTTATTTTCAAGGGAAGCCAGTTTTGATTTGGCTTATCTTCTCTCGCATCGCATCAAGAGAAATACGTCATTGACAGAAACAACTTGAATTGCTGCATCTCGATGTGTTGTTGTCCTCCGGTGGCTAGCTAGCTAGCTAAAACTGTCCCTTTCCTAAATTAGCCATGGATGGAGATAGGGATTTGTACTTGTGGTTTTACTTCGTACTGGCCATTAATTCTAATGGTGATTCTGATCCAACCATAAATTCAATTATTGTGCCCCTGGACTAAGAGCATGGATGTTCAATATGTAGCTAGATATAGAAGGCAAATGTTAACTGGCTAACATTGCCCATGAAAGGAAGTTAGGCTAGTGAGCAAGCATGATGTTGAAATGGTGCTGGAATAGTGGAGGCAGCTCCTGTTTTCTTTTCTCTCCATGGTTCTAAATCAATAGTTGTTTAGTGGTCTGAAAATGTCGAAACATTAACTTCCTTGACCCATCCTGGAGGTTATGTAACTGTTTGTGACATGCAATATGCTTTGCGGACTTCAACGGACAGAGGTCGCTCTCCGGTTTTGTGATAAAACAAAGGTGTGGTTGAATTTATTCTGCCACTGTGTCTCATTGTCTCTGCCTTTAGGCCTATATATAACGGTTGCAAGGCATATGAAATAACAGGTTATAGAACAGACAACGCAATTATCACAACACATAGGTTGTAATATATTAAGGCTTTTTTTCTTGCTTGGCCTCCCCAGTTATTTTACTCACACACCGCTACTGGTTTTAGACCAGTGACAAGGGGGTGGCCACTCCACTACTACAGAGTGCCCAGCCTAGTCCAGCCCCTGGATGGTCAGCTCAGCTGTGACCAGTGGTTTGGCGGAAAAGCCCAGCTTGTGTAACCAATACGGCTAGAGTTTCATGCCGGCTAATTAGGTTCCCCTTCTGACCCAAGAGGAGGGCATGGGAAGCACCCTGAAGCAGTGATATTAACCCTCTGCAGCCCCGGCTGTCATGTTTTTCACATTTACTCCCCCATCCTTAGGTCACCACATGATTCAGTTTCACATTGAAGTCCCATTGTGAGGGTCTATCTATCCACACCTCACATTGTTTCCCCTACAGGTTACCTTTGAGTTATTCTCGCTGTGGGATTCGGTACTCTGCTTTGTCACTGTTGTGGTCGATGTTATGGTAAGGATGATTTAACCTTGGTCAGAGTATGGTTTGGAAATCCCTGTTGTTTTTGTAGTTTGAGCTCAGTGAGAAGGCAGAACCTACTGTAGGTTGGATTTAATCAAATCCAGCCGTTGTGCATCTCTCCCAAGGCAGGTTGCCTCCCACATTAACAATGTTCCGACATACACGTCTGCACAGGTACAAGCATCAGCTGGGATGGGCAGAAATAGGCATGCAGAAAATTTGTCCGGAGCCCATTAGTGCCCAAGTGTAAAATTGGAAGCTAGTTAAATGTAGGTCATTTTTAATGAGAGTATTTTGCATGTGAGTAGTTTGCATGTGCCATGACGGCTAACATTAGCACTACAAGATTTCAACCATTGACGGGATGTGACCATAATAAGCCTAGCTATCTGCGTCCGCATTGTGTCCATCTCTTTCATGTTTCCGAGGGGATTCTTTTTCAAGAGCACAATTCCGGCTAACATTTTGAGCCCTGCCTACCCAAACACATTATTTGTTGGCAGAGTTGTTTCTCCCCTTTTAAAGTGGCCCAGAAGATTACAATGTTACCCAGACCTAGTGCCATTACCCTAGGTTTCAGATTTCTGTGCATTACAGTCATTCATCATTTGACTCATTCATATTCACACATAATATATCAGAATCGCAACATAACAGATGCATTTCAACAGAAACAATACTGGTAAAGGGCACATTCTTGAATTGCGGTGGCATTTGTGCATGTCATTTTGGAAAAATGTTCTTAATTTTTCGAAATGTGTATTTATTTAATTGTTTTTTGGCACATTTTCACATTAATTCTAAATTACTTAAAAATATTTTTTGCTATTATGATAACCATGATGATAACCATGATGATACCATGATGATAACATTGTGCCACCAGTAGGAGTAGAAACACCAATGATAGTAACACAAAATCAAATCAAATTTTATTTGTCACATGCGTCGAATACAAGTGTAGACCTTACCATGAAATGCTTACTTACGAGCCCTTAACCAAAAGTGCAGTTCAAGAAGAGTTTTAAGAAAATATTTACCAAATACAGTAAAAAGTAACAATAACATAACTAAAACTAGGCTATATACAGGGGGTACCGGTACTGAGTCAGTATGCGGGGGTACAGGTTAGAGGTAATTTGTACATGTAGGTAGAGGTGAAGTGACTATGCATAGATAATAAACAGCGAGTAGCAGAAATGTACAAAACAAATGTGGGGTGGGTGGGGTGGGGTCAATGTAGTAGTCCGGTTGCCATTTGATTAATTGTTCTTATGACTTGGGGGTAGGATCTGTCGAGGAGCCTAGACTTGGCGCTCCGGTACTGCTTGCCGTGCAGCAGCAGAGAAAACAGTCTATGACTTGGGTGACTGGAGTCTCTGACAATTCTATGGGCCTCTGACACCGCCTATTATATAGTTCCTGGATTACTGGAAGCTTGGCCCCAGTGATGTACTGGGCTGTAGGCACTATCCTCTGTAGCGCCTTACGATCAGATGCCGAGCAGTTGCCATACCAGGCGGTGATGCAACCAGCTTTCAATGGTACAGCTGTAGAACGTTTTGAGGATCTCAGGACCCATGCCAAATCTTTTTAGTTTCCTGAGGGGGAGTAGGCTTTGTCGTGCCCTCTTCACGACTGCCATGGTGTTTGGACCATTCTAGTTTGTTGTTGATGTGGACACCAAGGAATTTGAAGCTCTCAACCTGCTCCACTACAGCCCTGTCGATGAGAATGGGGACATGCTCGGTGATCCTTTTCCTGTAGTCCACAATCATCTCCTTAGTCTTGGCTACGTTGAGGGATAGGTTGTTATTCTGGCACCACCCGGCCAGGTCTCTGACCTCCTCCCTATAGGCTGTCTTGTCGTTGTCGGTGATCAGGCCTACCACTGTTGTGTCGTCTGCAAACTTAATGATGGAGTTGGACTCGTGTCTGACCATGCAGTCGTGGGTGAACAGGGAGTACAAGAGGGGACTGAGCACGTACCCCTGGGGAGCTCCAGTGTTGAGGATCAGTGTGGCAGATGTGTTGCTACCTACCCTAACCACCTGGGGGCGGCCCGTCAGGAAGTCCAGGATCAAGTTGCAGAGGGAGGTGTTTAGTCCCAGGGTCCTTAGCTTAGTGATGAGGTTCGTGGGCACTATGGTGTTGAACGCTGAGCTGTAGTCAATGAACAGCGTTCTTACATAGGTGTTCCTTTTATCCAGGTGGAAAAGGGATGTGTCCTGTTTGGCCCTGTCCGGGGGTGTCCTCGGATGGGGCCACAGTGTCTCCTGACCCCTCCTGTCTCAGCCTCCAGTATTTATGCTGCAGTAGTTTGTGTCGGGGGGCTAGGGTCAGTTTGTTATATCTGGAGTACTTCTCCTGTCCTATTCGGTGTCCTGTGTGAATCTAAGTGTGTGTTCTCTAATTCTCTCCTTCTCTCTTTCTTTCTCTCTCTCGGAGGACCTGAGCCCTAGGACCATGCCCCAGGACTACCTGACATGATGACTCCTTGCTGTCCCCAGTCCACCTGACCGTGCTGCTGCTCCAGTTTCAACTGTTCTGCCTTATTATTATACGACCATGCTGGTCATTTATGAACATTTGAACATCTTGGCCATGTTCTGTTATAATCCCCACCCGGCACAGCCAGAAGAGGACTGGCCACCCCACATAGCCTGGTTCCTCTCTAGGTTTCTTCCTAGGTTTTGGCCTTTCTAGGGAGTTTTTCCTAGCCACCGTGCTTCTACACCTGCATTGCTTGCTGTTTGGGGTTTTAGGATGGGTTTCTGTACAGCACTTTGAGATATCAGCTGATGTACGAAGGGCTATATAAATCAATTTGATTTGATTTGATTTAGGATTGTCTTAAATGGAGGCCACAGATTCTCAAATCTAAGGTCATTAACGCTTGAAAAATAATTTTCTAAAGTGATATGATTATTCGTTTTGCTTACAATGTACTTTCACTTCATTTAAATTGAGTAAAAACAATGATCAATGGAATCCTCAAATTTATGAGGGTGGGATTAGCTAACTATTTTCTTTAGTATACACCCCTCCCCCGATAACAGTTTGCCACTGGAGGGAATGCTCAAGGTCCTTGTATATCTTTGTAATGACTGATTTTCAAGGCGGCAACACCAATGACATAAAACTTAAGGACACATTATAATTGTAGATTTTTCTACATTTTATTAATAGATGTTTATTGTTCATAAATAAGGATCGGACCCTTTTTTTCAATTTTCGACCTAAAACGTCCAACTGAATGTATTCAACTGAAATGTGTCTTCCACATTTAACCTAAGCCCTCTGAAACAGAGAGGTGCGGGGGCTGCCTTAATCGACAGCCACGTCTTCAGCGCTCGGGGAACAGTGGGTTAACTGCCTTGCTCAGGCGCAGAATGACAGATTTTTACCTTGTCAGCTCGGGATTTCGATCCAGCAACCATTGTGGTTATTGGCCCAACGCTCTAATTAAACAAGCCAATTAGACAAGCCAATTTGCTTGCCCCAAGTACTTTAAACAATGCATAAACATATCATTTTGCAGTTTAAAGGACTTACATGATGTTTCATCATTGATAAACAGTTCAATATAGACAAAAACATGTATCATGTGTAACTATTTGTTACAAAAGTTATTTTTCATGGTTGCAAAAGTGAGGAAAGCCAATGCCACCGCAATACAAGTACCACCCAAAGGAGACAAAAACATGCATGATGTGTAATTGTTTGTCACAATAGTTGTTTATCATGGTTGCAAAAGCAAGGAAAGCAAATGCCACCGCAATTCAAGTACATCCACTGTGACATCCACGGTGTGTGTTGATCCATATGTTAGTTCTGTAGCCCTTTCCTGCAGTGAAAAGACTAGTGGCCTCATGGTTGGAATATTATTCATATTTTTCAGAATTTCATCATTAATAAACATAACTTCAAAATATTCTGCTGGAAATCTGGTGTTTCAACCGGTTTTGTTATATATATATATATTTTATACCCATAATCATGTGTGTGAGGTGTATACTTTGGTTTCAAATGAGATGTGTTTAAGGCTACCAAGAAACACTTCATGACCCTGATTTAGCCCAGTGCAGTAAAAGGTTAATGAGCAGTGTTTCTAGGAAAGGTCCATGGCAGGTCTGTGGTGTGCTGTTATGGTATGGCATGGGCAGAAGCTCCAGGGAATGAAGCACAACATAATACTTGGCATTCTGACATGTGGGGGAGTGACCGTTCTCTCATACTTAACGTGCCTAACCACAGAAAACACATTCATCATGATCGTCTCTGGTGGCACATCGTTGTTAATCATATCCGTTCAGTTTTGTAGTGGAGAATGGGTCCTGTTCAACAAGAATGTTTTAATTTGAAAGGAATGCCAACCATGACACAATAACAACACATGGCATTTTAAATGGCAGATTTAAAAATTGGGGTGAATTAGGAGTGGTGGAAAACGGCACTGACAGCTATTGCCTGGGTGGGAGGTACACCATTTTGTATGTGACTTTTTACGTACAGACTTCACTCCAGGAAAAAAAAAAGTAATTCAGAGGGGTAATTATCAAAGATTAGACCAGGGAGAAATACCACAATCAACTAATGGTGGTCAAACATTGATTGGCTTGTAATCAGGGCGGAATGACAAGTCTGTGTTCCACAGCTGGTTTCCCACCATGCCTTGCTCTGAGAATGAAAATCAACAACATCCAGTCTGACCCTATGAACTGCTAACTGTGTTATCTATTGTAAAAATAATACAGATATTATAGAAACAAATCAATACTTTTTCTCTTTCCATGTTTGTTTCATACGTTTCCCTCTTTTTGCTTGGAGTCTATTGGACTTCCTGTAGTGCTCACACTTTATTTTTGCGAGGGTGCCTACCTTTGTAGTTTGTGTACCAAACGCACGGTTGAGAGCAGGCTGAGAGGGATCCCTTTTGACCCTGTGGTTTACTGAAAGTCCACCTGAAACTGCTCTGTTTTCAATATGCTCTGAAAAAAAGTCAAAAGAATGGATTCATATGTTATTCAACAACACATTTTGTCATTCTGGACTGTATAATTTTTTTAAAAGTGTTATTTTTCAATACATCCAACTTCTTGCCTCTTTAGAATATTTTAAACCAGGAGAATTTTCTTTCATCTAAACGATTGCTGTCGCAGTGGTCTGTCTGAGTTTTGAGACCCTGGGTAGATGAGAATAAGTATTACAATAATTCATACTTAACAAGTTTCAAAGGCTTTGCAAAGCTTTTCTTCTCCACCATTCCCCCATCCTCTAAACCTAATGACCTGATTATCTAGATGACGGAGGGGAGGGGGTAGCAAAATGAGATGAGGTAGTGACCTCAACGGAAGCTATTGCAGCTGATAAAGAAGTGAAAAAAATGTCTGTCTCTTATTACACACTGCTATCGAGTGTTCAGTGTGTCCTTCTGGGACTCCAGGGCAAAGGACAATGGCCAACCAGGGTGTTCCTAATCTCCATCTGTGATACTAACCACTGGCAGGGAGGTTGGCCCACAGAGCAGGCAGAAAAGGACAGGGGAACGAAGGAAGGGAGGAAGGAAGAGGGGGAGGGAGAGGGGGGAGAGGGGAACAGAAGAGAGGGAGAGTGGAAGTGAACAGAGAGAACCTCTGCCGTTTTGCAGGGCTTGTGGCTGCCATGTCTTTGTAGTTCCAAAGTGTCCTAATGCAATAGAATGCAATTAGAAACCGCACTCCTCAAAACCAATAGCAACTGCAATCTATGCATTCTCATGATAATGAATGTATTCTAAAATCAGAAGAAGTAGTAGTAGTAGAAGAGCTGGAGCAGGGGCAATTTTGAAGTGTGTTGTTATGATGCAAAAAAACTATCCAAGTTCAAAAGTGGATTATAGCGTAATAAAGTGACTGTTAAAAAGTGTAATGCAGACCCTGTCTGCAGAGAGAGTTGACCTTTTAGAGGCCCCTACTCGACTTACAGTTACGCCTCGATCACACCTACAGCGTCATTGCGCAAAATGGTACACAACATCATCTGGATATGTATGCAACAAAAGTTCACCTGCTACCATTTCTGTCAAGCTGTCTACGCATACAGTTTGACGCATACGCAATGACGCTGTCAGTGTGTTCGAGGCATAAGATAAATACTTAGCAAATCATCAGAGAAGACACAGACAGGCATGTGAAACTACTAGAATGGATTTTATTTTCATTAATACTAAAGAAGATTCACACACAAACCATATTTAAATGAATTCCAAAACTGCATCATCGGCTTTTCCTGAAAGACTATACAGTGGGGCAAAAAAGTATTTAGTCAGCCACCAATTGTGCAAATTCTCCCACTTAAAAAGATGAGAGAGGCCTGTAATTTTCATCATAGGTTCACTTCAACTATGACAGACAAAATGAGAAAAGAAAATCCAGAAAATCACGTTGTAGGATTTTTAATGAATTTATTTGCAAATTATGGTGGAAAATAAGTATTTGGTCAATAACAAAAGTTTATCTCAATACTTTGTTATATACCCTTTGTTGGCAATGACAGAGGTCAAACGTTTTCTGTAAGTCTTCAAAAGGTTTTCACACACTGTTGCTGGTATTTTGGCCCATTCCTCCATGCAGATCTCCTCTAGAGCAGTGATGTTTTGGGGCTGTTGCTGGGCAACACGGACTTTCAACTCCCTCCAAAGATTTTATATGGGGTTGAGATCTGGAGACTGGCTAGGCCACTCCAGGACCTTGAAATGCTTCTTACGAAGCCACTCCTTCGTTGCCCGGGCGGTGTGTTTGGGATCATTGTCATGCTGAAAGACTCAGCCACGTTTCATCTTCAATGCCCTTGCTGATGGAAGGAGGTTTTCACTCAAAATCTCACGATACATGGCCCCATTCATTCTTTCCTTTACACGGATCAGTCGTCCTGGTCCCTTTGCAGAAAAACAGCCTCAAAGCATGATGTTTCCACCCCCATGATTCACAGCAGGTATGGTGTTCTTTGGATGCAACTCAGCATTCTTTGTCCTCCAAACACGACGAGATGAGTTTTTACCAAATAGTTCTATTTTGGTTTCATTTGACAATATGACATTCTCCCAATCTTCTTCTGGATCATCCAAATGCTCTCTAGCAAACTTCAGAAGGGCCTGGACATGTACTGGCTTAAGCAGGGGGACACGTCTGGCACTGCAGGATTTGAGTCCCTGGCGGCGTAGTGTGTTATTGATGGTAGGCTTTGTTACTTTGGTCCCAGCTCCCTGCAGGTCATTAACTAGGTCCCCATGTGTGGTTCTGGGATTTTTGCTCACTGTTCTTGTGATCATTTTGACCCCACGGGGTGAGATCTTGCGTGGAGCCCCAGATCGAGGGAGATTATCAGTGGTCTTGTATGTCTTCCATTTCCTAATAATTGCTCCCACAGTTGATTTCTTCAAACCAAGCTGCTTACCTATTGCAGATTCAGTCTTCCCAGCCTGGTGCAGGTCTACAATTTTGTTTCTGGTATCCTTTGACAGCTCTTTGGTCTTGGCCATAGTGGAGTTTGGAGTGTGACTGTTTGAGGTTGTGGACAGGTGTCTTTTATACTGATAAGTTCAAACAAGTGCCATTAATACAAGTAACGAGTGGAGGACAGAGGACCCTCTTAAAGAAGAAGTTACAGGCCTGTGAGAGCCAGAAATCTTGCTTGTTTGTCGGTGACCAGACACGTATTTTCCACCATAATTTGCAAATAAATTCATTAAAAATCCTACAATGTGATTTTCTGGATTTATTTTCTAATTTTGTCTGTCATAGTTGAAGTGTACCTATGATGAAAATTACAGGCCTCTCTCATCTTTTTAAGTGGGAGAATTTGCACAATTGGTGGCTGACTAAATACTTTTTTGCCCCACTGTAAATAATGTCCCCTAACAACACCTGTGTATTATAGGTTGACCTGGTGCATTTTGGTTTTGTTGACTTTAGGCATTACATTTTATTTGTGTTCATGGTCAAATGAAAACAAGCCGTTAAATCACACATTAGAAGCCCTTTATAGGGGTTTACATGTTTCACAAGTTACTGAGTTTACCTTTAGGCTTCAACTTACTATTGAACCAATTATTTAAAAAGCATACTCACAGTATTTTCTTGGTTTTGACCAAGAAAACAAAGCAGCCAACATCTGCATGCTTTTAATCTTGAACTGAGAATCCACAGGAGCTGACAACAATGGGAATTGATGGGCCCTGTTTAAAGCGAGGGAAGCCTATGAATGATTGTTCAAGTATTCTACATGGAGGCAGACTTTTCTCCACTGTTTATGTATTTTAGGAGGGAATCATGATTATTGCAGCTGCCCTTTGAACTGGAAACCACTTTGTCCTTCAAAACCCTGCAGTACAGGACTGGTAACTGGTTTCTGTTCCAAAATTACACACCCTGTCATTTTGTTATTCTCCAAGGTTCGTATTGAGAATTATTTGAAAACTGCAGTTAAACAATTCTAGTTTATAAAAAATTGCATTCCAAACGTCTAACTGCATTTTAATGCTACAGCTCTCTCCAAATATTTCTGCCGTTGCTCAAATCAAGAGGGAGGACGTTTAAAAAAAACAGCATATTATTATATTTAATTAAATGCCAGAAGCATAAACATGTTGACTATGTGTCTCGAGGCAGGGAAGAAAAAGTCTTTAAAAAATGGACTTCTGTTACCCTGGCCAAATCTACCACAGGAGCTCTGGTGTGGACTGGAAGAGATGTTTCAATTTCAGAATTTCCATATACAGTATGCTTGGTCCAGCTCCAATTTTTCTGATAAAACTGAACAATGATTTGGGCCCACTGTATTGGTTATACGCTCTTAGTCTTTCATATTATAATAAAAGCTCTACCAAAACAAAATAATTTAACACCAGAATCTGGAGTCCAACTGAGCAACATGTGAATATCCCCTTAAACATAATTAGATCATTTCCATTTTATTAGGCTGTAGCTTTTAACCTGATGATTCCCTCAGTCCAATCTGCTTATATCTGAGGAGATCCATTGTTTTTTGGCCCACTATCCTTTCATAATATTACCTACTGTACCTGAAGTTTGTCTAGCTAGCTGTGTTTAAACAGTAGGTTACCATATTACAAGGTGCAGTGGCGATTTTAGCATGTCAATCTTGGTGGGGCAAAATATTTTTTGGGGGGATGCATGCAAACAACAAAACACTAAACAATACATAAATTGCACTATAACGGGGACAAACTGTGCCCACAAACTGTTCGGGCCTACATAAAGCTGTCCCAACAGCAGAGTCCCAACAGCAGTCCCAACACCTTACCACAGCTACACCTGGCTATCAGCGGAGCCTTGTCTGGCAGCGAAACAGTTCATTCAGCCTCATTTACTGTCTTAAAAAAAAACATAGCTGATATGGTTGACTTGCTTAAACAAATGTGGTTTCTACTGACAATTGAGATGTACAAAACTATGGCATAAGGCGACGACGAGCAGATAAGAGGCAATCCGTAATTTAAAATAAGACATTAATGAGTGAGCTAGGATGGACGTAGTCAACATAACAATTTGTTCAGCACCTTTGAAATGTACAGTGACAGAATTCAGAACATGGGCTGTTCTCACAGTGTTCTCCCTATACACCAAGTCAGAAGCATAGGATAAATAAAGGGGGCATATAAGCAGACAATGAAAGCTCTTACAATATTTGATGATCACATTTCTCTAAAGCAGGTTACAGGCTAAATGTGCACCACCAAGTCAGAACAGTAGATGAACTTAAGAGGGGGAAATAGACCCTAAATTATTAGGGTGAGGCACATAGGCTACTAACAGCTTACTACACAACATACACTTTGTATTACTTTCTTAGCTACAGTATACATATCTCCCTGGCATATTACATCATTTATGCAGCAGCATACAAGACATTTTTGGACTCAACTTGTTGTGCTGTGCTCACTTGAACTGAAAGGTGGCACTGCGGTCATTCTTGTGGGCAAATTTTGTCAACAAACTTTGTCATTAAAGTCTGGCATTCTCTGGATTTATGGTGCTTTCAAGACAACTGGGAACTCAGAAAAAACAAGGTCGTATCATGATGACTTCAGTGATCTTCAGGTCGTAGCTCTAGAAAGAGGCCGGAGTTCCCGATTTACAATTCTGAGTTGGATGACCGTTCAAACGTATTTGCCCAGTCGGAGCTAGTTTTTTCTCGAGATCCCAGTTGTCTTGAACTCATTGAGTCAGATCTCTCAGTTCCGAGTTAACAGTTGTTTTGAGCGCGGCAGAAATCATGCTGGATTGACAGCACCTCCAATGTTGAATGTTTATAATTTTAAGCTTGGAAAAGAGAACCTTAAACCGAGAATTGGGACCACACACCCACTCCACTGAATAGCAGGCTATTGATCACTTTGCAATGCTTGCAGTTAGCCACTGATTCCTTCCAAACCACTCATTATTGAATTAGCGATTTCCAACTTGTTGTGTATTGTTCGTGTCCAATGGTCCATGAGCACCGATACTTTATCTATAATTTCTCTTCATAATTTCTCTTCATATGACAAGGATTAAATTGTCGACTTGATTCATGATGATGACTGCCAGCTAAGATTTTGAAAGTATGATGTTGACATGATCAGTCCCATCAAAGCTTCTGTAGATACATGATTTGACGTAATTGTATCTGTGGCCATTGACCTTAATGCAACTCTATTGCAGCACCCAAAGGGCTTGAATTTTCGAGCTTTACCGTTAGTTTTGTAAGTGACATAGTGTCCCCATGAGTGACAGAACCCTGAGCCAATCATGGCGCAACTATAAAACATTACCAACCCCTACCCTGTATTTTCCGCTGGCTGCCCCACCACCACAGAAAGCACTGAGCTAGGCTGAAACACACCTGCATTTTGGAGCTGCCTTACTCAAGAAAGCAAAAAAGAGAACATGTTTGTATGCAGATCAATTATTATTATTATTTTTTTTTTTTACATTGTTTGCAAACTGATATGTGACACGTATTAATGCCAAAATAACATCGCCCACCCCCAATTGAATGAAAGGTTGCCACTGACAAGGTACTACATGACTACAGTCTCAACCTGGTCTCAGAGCATTTCGTATTATTCTGTATGTAAATCTGAGACACTTCATTTACTATGATATCATACGTTTGGTATGGTTACCTAAGAGAGATGGTTACTTAAGGCAAAAATGAAAGTAGGGTGGTTGTTTGAGGTGGATGGGTAGACGTATAACGCAAACGTCTAGCAACCCAAAGGTTGCAAGTTTGAATCTCATCACAGACTTTTAGCATTTTATCAAATTAGCAACTTTTCAACTACTTACTACTTTTTAGCTACCCCTAACCCTTTAGATAATCCTTTTACCTAACCCTAACCATTCCCATAACTTTAACCCTTTAACCTAACTCCAAAACGTAACCCTTAATTTTAAAATTAACCCTAACCACTAACCCTAACCCTTAGCTAACGTTAGGGAGCTAGCTACCATTAGCCACCTAGCTAGAATTCGTAACATATTGTACGTTTGCAAATTCGTAACATATTGTACATTGCAAATGTGTAACACATTGTACATTTTGCAAATTTAAATACATATAATACGAATTCTAATTCGTAACATATCATACAAAATGGGTGATGGACAGCCACAAATTAATACATACAATATAAAACGTAATATATCATACTAAAAGGAGTTTTTCGGATTTATTACAGAATAATATGAGAAGACCAGGTTGGTAGTCTGTGCTCAAGTCTCTCCCATAGACAAGCTGAGCTTGGATTTCTAGCAGACCATGTTTCCTTTTGACTCTTTAAAGGAAGCAGGGCTTCATTTTGATCTGTGTTTTTGCTTTAGACTTCCTGTTGGAGAGGAACGTATCCATACTTTAGTTCTCCTAGACTACCTGGCTGAGTTTGGCTGGAGAACACAGGACAGCACTGTGCATCGCTCCACAAACTCTTGGTAATTCTACTCAATGGCAAGTATGTTTTGTTCAGCCTGTGTGGGAAATTGTAATTAATTCAACCCTACACACAGAGGACTTGTGCACATTAAAAACTTCACACAGCACTCATTGGAAACTTCCCATTGCGAAGGAATGCCGGGCCATCAAAACCTGAAGCACTGGTAGCAATGCGTGGTTCCTCCTGTCTTTGCCTCTAGGTCTTCCCGAAGAAACTCATCTACACCTGCATTGCTTGCTGTTTGGGGTTTTAGGCTGTTATCAGCTGATGTACGAAGGGCTATATAAATACATTTGATTTGATTTTGATTATGTCAAATATACTGTACCTCTGTCAAACCGGTAGTTCTCAAGTAGTTGACTCTCAGACATGTATCCATTGAAGAGCTCCTCATTAGGTTACAAAGGGAGTAAGACAAGTTCCATTGAGTCATGTCACCTGAGTTAGGTGGCTCAGTTCCATTTTAACTCTAGTCAGTTCAATTGGACACGGCTCTTCCACATACTGTTGTAGTGCAAAGTTCAGCTGTAATTGTGACCGACTTGTAAAAAAAAACACACCGTTAATGTTCATGTGATTGTATAGTATAACAGGATCTCAGCAGCAGGTGAAGTATTTTCCAGTGAGGCTCCTTTTAGGACTGCTGATACTGACATCAGCTCCTCTGTAGACTATGTGGGGGTCGGCAGAAACGGCTAACAACTGGTTTTCAGGGATAAAGTATTTTCATCCTAACTTCCGTTTCCCCTGAAAAACGGATGTGGGAACTCCGCTCAGGCATCTTTTCATGCCTCCTGCTCCTCCTCTAACATGAGTTATTCTCTGGTTGTAATAAAACAGATGAAATCAATAGCACACACTCTTCTGTGAGGGGACCTGAGGCATCCTTTTTTACGCTTTATCAAACATATTCAACTCTCAGTGAAGTAGGTCCATGGGTCCTATTAGCATTGTAAGATATGATCAGAGATAACGTGTAGGTATTATTCAGAGTATAGAACAGCTGCTCCAAATATCATGATGAAGAGACAAAAATAAAAAGAGAGATATAGAGTACAAATCTCAAAAATGACTTACCAAGAAAAACTTCCAAAAGTACTAATACGAGGTGAAAAGGAGTTGGAGCAGTCGTCAAAAAAATTTAGTTAATTTCTTCTTGCTCACTTTAATCCATTGTACAAGAGGCGGAGGGTCTATTGTGGTATTAAGCAGGGAACAATATGATAGTGAGTCTCAACGTCAACAGTGAAGAGGTGACTCCGGGATGCTGGCCTTCCAGGCAGAGTTGCAAAGAAAAAGCCATATCTCAGACTGGGCAATAAAATAAAAAAAATGGGCAAAAGAACACAGACACTGGAGGGAGGAACTCTGCCTAGAAGGCCAGCATCCCAGAGTCGCCTCTTCACTGTTGACGTTGAGACTGGTGTTTTGCGCAGTACTATTTAATGAAGCTGCCAGTTGAGGACTTGTGAGGTGTCTGTTTCTCAGACTAGACACTCTAATGTACTTGTCCTCTTGCCCACTCCTCTTTCTATTCTGGTTAGAGACAGTTTGTGCTGTTCTGTGAAGGGAGTAGTACACAGCGTTGTACGAGATCTTCAGTTTCTTGGCAATTTCTCGCATGGAATAGCCTTCATTTCTCAGAACAAGAATAGACTGCCGAGTTTCAGAAGAAAGTGCTTCGTTTCTGGCCATTTTGAGCCTGTAATCGAACCTAAAGATGCTGATGCTCCAGATACTCAACTTGTCTAAAGAAGGCCAGTTTTATTGCTTCTTTAATCAGAACAACAGTTTTCAGCTGTGTTAACATAATTGCAAAAGGTTTTTCTTATGATCAATTAACCTTTTAAAATGATAAACTTGGATTAGCTAACACAACGTGCCATTGGAACACAGGAGTGATGGTTGCTGAAAATGGGCCTCTGTAAGCCTATGTGGATATTCCATAAAAATCAGCCGTTTACAGCTACAAAAGTCATTTACAACATTAACAATGTAGTTCTGATACATTTTATGTTATTGTAATGCACAAAAAATTTGCTTTTCTTTAAAAAACAAGAAAATGTCCAAGTGACCCCAAACTTTTGAATGGTAGTGTCTACAAACTCAGCAAAAAAAGAAACGTAACTTTTTCAGGACCCTGTCTTTCAAAGATCATTCGTAAAAATACAAATAACTTCACAGATGTTCATTGTAAAGGATTTAAACACTGTTTCCCATGCTTGTTCAATTAACCATAAACAATTAATGAACATGCACCTGTGGAACGTTAAGACACTAACACCTTACAGACAATAGGTTAGTAAGGTCACAGTTATGAAAACTTAAGACACTAAAGAGGCCTTTCTACTGACTCTGAAAAACACCAAAAGAATGATGCCCAGGGTCCCTGCTCATCTGCGTGAACGTGCCATAGGGATGCTGCAAGGAGGCATGAGGACTGCAGATGTGGCCAGGGCAATAAATTGCAATGTCCATACTGTGAGACGCCTAAGACAGCACTACAAGGAGACATGACGAACAGCTGATCGTCTTCGCAGTGGCAGACCACGTGTAACAACACCTGCACAGGATCAGTACATCCGAACATCACACTGTCCGCAATAGGCTGAGAGAGGCTGGACTAAGGGTTTGTAGGCTTGTTGTAAGGCAGGTCCTCACCAGACATCACTGGCAACAACCTCACCTATGGGCACAAACCCACCATCGCTGGACCAGACAGGACTGGCAAAAAGTGCTCTTTACTGACGAGTCACAGTTTTGTCTCACCAGGGGTGATGGTCGGATTCGCGTTTATCGTCGAAGGAATGAGCGTTACACCGAGGCCTGTACTCTGGAGCGGGATCTATTTGGAGGTGCAGGGTCCGTCATGGTCTGGAGCGGTGTGTCACAGCATCATCGGACTGAGCTTGTTGTCATTGAAGGCAATTTCAATGCTGTGTATTACAGGGAAAACATCCTCCTCCATAATGTGGTACCCTTCTTGCAGGCTTATCCTGACATGATGACAATGCCACCAGCTATACTGCTCGTTCTGTGCGTGATATCCTGCAAGACAGGAATGTCAGTGTTCTGCCATGGCCAGCAAAGAGCCCGGATCTCAATCCCATTGAGCACGTCTGGGACCTGTTGGATCGGAGGGTGAGGGCTAGGGCCATTCCCCCCAAAAATGTCCGGGAACTAGCAGGTGCCTTGGTGGAAGAGTGCTGTAACATCTCACAGCAAGAACGGGCAAATCTGGTGCAGTCCATGAGGAGGAAATGCACTGCAGTACTTAATGCAGCTGGTGGCCACACCAGATACTGACTTTTTTTATTTTCACCCCCCTTTGTTCAGGGACACATTATTCCTGTCTCCTGGGAGCTAGTTACCCCTTTATAGTTATGAATGTGATTCCACCTGTCATTTAGACATTTAGTTAGTGCTAGTTTATGCTAACTTGCTAGCTAGCAACCTCACTAGCAGTAAATACTAGTTAGCATTAACTGCTAGGCATGCTTATCAGGACACAAGGCGAGACCCAGATGCAGACACAGGAGGCAGATGGTTGGAGTCTTACAGTGTTTATCAATTCAAAAGGAGTAGGCAAGAGAATGGTTGTGGACAGGCAAAAGGTCAAAACCAGATCAGAGTCCAGGAGGTACAGAGTGGCAGACTCGTGGTCAAGGCAGGCAGAATGGTCAGGCAGGTGAGAGAGACAGGAAACATAGGGATAAATACACTGGGGAAAATCAGTGACACCTGGAGGGGGTGGAGACAATCACAAGGACGGGTGAAACAGAACAGGGCTTGACAGGGCTATCTAGCAACCTTGCTACAAGATCGTCTGAGGTAAGTACATTAAAAAATATATCATACTTATTTGCAGTTGTAAATGTTTCCACTAGTGACTGAAAGCTTTAGAGTTAATCATATTTTATAGCCTTTTAGCTATTTTACACAGCATTCTATGTCATATAGCTAGCTATCTACGTTTTTAAGAGAGCACTTTTCAAATGGCACCTCTCCCACCTGCAAGTTATTAATAATACTTTGAGTCAGGTGATTTGAAAGAAACTGGCTCGTCTTAAGGTACACAGTCCTGTGTGGGGTAGTTAGGGTAAGGGGCCATCTGTTAGATTAGGGGTTAAGGTTAGGGAGGGTTTTTGGGTAAGGGTTAGGGGCCATATGCTAGATTAGGTGTCAGGGCTTAGGTTTAGGGTTAATTCCTTAACCTATTTTCAGATGAGAACATACAAGAAGAAAACAAACTGTGGAAGCTATGGCTCTGAGGTGATACAGCATGACCTGAAGGCAATAGAAAATGGGCGGACCTTAAAAGGGGCTGCCAGGGTGTTCAACATTCCACCAAGAACCCTACAGCACCACCGAGGAAAGGAGGTGAAAAACCCAGGCTTCAGACAAATGGGTGGGATGCCAGTCTTCTCTTAAACGTATGAAAGTGACCTTGTCAACCACATTCAACAAATGGACAGAGCCCTGTTTGGCCTAACATCATAGGACGTGAGAAGACTCGCCTTCGATGTGGCAGAGAGGATGGGAATCAAGCACAGGTTCAACAAAGGAAAGCGGTATGCAGGGGTGGATTGGTTCAGTGGCTTAATGAAGTCCAACCCTCAACTGTCAGTTTGAGTACTGCAAGCAACCAGTCTTGCGAGGTGGGCTTTAATAAGCTGAAGGTTGACCCATTTTTTTATGGCCTACAAGGACGTTTTAAGTTTTAAACAGCGTCAGGGACGTCGGGCCAACAAAGAGTTGGAACATGGATGAGACGGGAATATAATATGTCCAGAAACTGTTGCCTGTGGTGGCCACCAAGGGAGCAAAACAGTTTGCATGTATGACCAGCCCAGAGAGGCGCTTCACAGTCACAGTAATTTGTGCTATCAGTGCAGTGGGACAGTACGTACCGCAGAGGATGAACGAACAGCTGCTGGTTGAAGCACCTCCAGGGTCCGTTGGAAGGGTGAGTGACTCAGGCTGGGTCGACAGTACTTTCTTTGTTGACTGGCACCACCACTTGGTCCACAGTGTTGGTTGCACCCCTGAGGAACCCCATATCGTCATCCTCGATGGGCACCACTCCCATAAGAGCCTGGAGGCTGTTTGGACAGCAAGAGGCCAGGGAGTGATTCTCATCACTATGTCACGCCAGTGCATCCATAAGATGCAGCTGTTAGAACGTACCATCTTCAACGGTCTGAAGGCCTTTTAAACAGGGTAGCAGATCAATGGATGATGACGCTTCCTCGGGAAAGGATAGGTATATACAGTGAGGGGAAAAAAGTATTTGATCCCCTGCTGATTTTGTACGTTTGCCCACTGACAAATAAATGATCAGTCTTTACTTTTAATGGTAGGTTTATTTGAACAGTGAAAAACAGAATAACAACAACAACAACAAGAATCCAGAGAAACGCATGTCAAAAATGTTATACATTGATTTGCATTTTAATGAGGGAAATAAGTATTTGACCCCCTCTCAATCAGAAAGATTTCTGGCTCCCAGGTGTCTTTTATACAGGTAACGAGCTGAGATTAGGAGCACACTCTTAAAGGGAGTACTCCTAATCTCAGTTTGTTACCTGTATAAAAGACACCTGTCCACAGATGCAATCAATCAATCAGATTCCGAACTCTACACCATGGCCAAGACCAAAGAGCTCTCCAAGGATGTCAGGGACAAGATTGTAGACCTACACAAGGCTGGAATGAGCTACAAGACCATCGCCAAGCAGCTTGGTGAGAAGATGACAACAGTTGGTGCGATTATTTGCAAATGGAAGAAACACAAAATAACTGTCAATCTCCCTCGGCCTGGGGCTCCATGCAAGATCTCACCTCGTGGAGTTGCAATGATCATGAGAACGGTGAGGAATCAGCCCAGAACTACACGGGAGGATCTTGTCAATGATCTCAAGGCAGCTGGGACCATAGTCACCAAGAAAACAATTGGTAACACACTACGCCGTGAAGGACTGAAATCCTGCAGCGCCCGCAAGGTCCCCCTGCTCAAGAAAGCACGTATACATGCCCGTCTGAAGTTTGCCAATGAACATCTGAATGATTCAGAGGACAACTAGGTGAAAGTGTTGTGGTCAGATGAGACCAAAATGGAGCTCTTTGGCATCAACTCAACTCTCCGTGTTTGGAGGAGGAGGAATGCTGCCTATGACCCCAAGAACATCATCCCCACCGTCAAACATGGAGGTGGAAACATTATGCTTTGGGGGTGTTTTTTTGCTAATGGGATAGGACAACTTCACCGCATCAAATGGACGATGGACGGGGCCATGTACCGTCAAATCTTGGTACATGGCACCGTTCAGCCAGGGCATTGAAAATGGGTCGTGGATGGGTATTCCAGCATGACAATGACCCAAAACACACAGCCAAGGCAACAAAGGAGTGGCTCAAGAAGAAGCACATTAAGGTCCTGGAGTGGCCTAGCCAGTCTCCAGACCTTAATCCCATAGAAAATCTGTGAAGGGAGCTGAAGGTTCGAGTTGCCAAACGTCAGCCTCGAAACCTTAATGACTTGGAGAAGATCTGCAAAGAGGAGTGGGACAAAATCCCTCCTGAGATGTGTGCAAACCTGGTGGCCAACTATAAGAAACGTCTGACCTCTGTGATTGCCAACAAGGGTTTTGCCACCAAGTACTAAGTCATGTTTTGCAGAGGGGTCAAATACTTATTTCCCTCATTAAAATGCAAATCAATTTATAATGCGTTTTTCTGGATTTTTTTTTGTTTGTTTTTTTTTGTGCGTTTTTATGGATTTTGTTGTTGTTATTCTGTCTCTCACTGTTCAAATAAACCTACCATTAAAATTATAGACTGATCATTTCTTTGTCAGTGGGCAAACGTACAAAATCAGCAGGGGATCAAATACTTTTTTCCCTCACTGTACCAAATGGCTGGCCTCATCACAAAGGCCTATAACAAGGTGACCAGTGTGGAAAGAGGGGTCGAGGGCTTCCTGGCCAGTGGGCTGTGGCCTTTGGAGAAGGATATCTTCACACAGGCGGACTTCGTGGCCACTTAGGTTATAGAGTGGCCTGAGCCCATTGCCGGCAAGAAAAAGTTATCTAAATCCACAGTGCTCTACCACCGCCGCTGCCAACTCCACCGGTACGGCCACCAGCTCTATCGATACTGCCACCACCTCTACACCAGCTCTACCGTCGCCACCTCTACCACCACATCACTAGCTCTACTTCCACCGCCAACAGCTCTAACTCCACAATATCTACCTCCAGCACATCTACCTCCACCACATCATACCCTTGCTCCTAATGTTGGGAAGAAAGAAAGGGATATGTATTTGCATATAATGATTAGAAGTGTTTATTGTACCAATAATCATGTGTTCTTGTTTGTTTGTTTTTGCTAAAACAACAACCAATAGCTGCAGCAGTTCTATTGGGGTTGTCCCCGAAACCGAGGATCCAGGAGGAGAGGCCGAGGAAGAGGACGACAGAGTCTGGGGCAGTACTGACAGCCTCACCTTACAAAAGGTTGCTGGAGGAAAAGGCTCAACAGAAACATCAACAAGAATAAAAGAGAGAGAGAGAGAGAGTAAGAAAAATGCCATTACCCGGTACTTTAAAAAAATATATACTTTTCTAAAAACAACATTTCAGGAAATGTCTAAAAAAGTCTAAACTGTAGCCATGTATTTCCCTTTATAGTTTATTGGCCTAAGCATGACCTTCATCCACATACCAATTGTTTTCCAAACATTGCTTTTTTGTGTCAACAATTAAACATTGTTCTTAGAGGAGGATAGTTACCCCTATTACCCTACACCTTAAACGGAACATACCGATGGGTCAATTCCTAAGACTCCGACGTAACTGTAGGACATAGATTTAGAGTGCAAAGCTAATGATATGCGCACCAAGTTCCTGCAACGCCGATATGATACGGGTGTCGTTGAACCGGCCTATCTATACCCGTACTACAGAGACTGCACGTCAAACCAGGACAAAACGCCCCCATGTTTGTGTTTCTCCACAGAGTACAGCCCATGTGCCGGTCGCGTCAAATCCATTGTATTGAAACACTAGAAGATTCTCAAAGGTGATACAAATCTACGAGAGTTCACAACATTGCACCCTCGCATTTGTTTTCTCCGTGCGCGCAATATACTGTAGCCGATTCCGTTACGCACAGCACACAGCTACCCAAGAAGCGTAACACTTGGCTCCCAGGCCCGCCCAATGGCAATTACAAGTGTGGACACTGTGTACATTGTGAAAGTACGACAAATACTAAAGTGTTTTACCACCCTATAACAGGTAAAGAATACAAAATACAAAGGTTAATTATGTCATAATTGTCATATCCATGCTCAAATGCATTTGCGGGGCTGCTTATATTGGTCAAACTAAACTTCGCATTGAAACTTCGCATTGCAGAACATAAGACTGCTATTCGAAATAAAACATGGACTATGTTATTGCGCTCCACTGCATCCAAGCCAACCATGACTCACCTCCCTCCCTGCACTTTGTAGCCATAGAACACTGTCCACATTTCACCAAGAGGTGATATCGTATGTAAACTAAAACATAGAGAGGCATCCTGGCAGTACTACTCAGACACTGTGGATCCAAAGGGATTAAACGATGATTTTTCGCTGTCCTCGTCTCTATACTGTTGTTGCCAGGATTTCTCGGTCTCAGGATTCACAAAACCCCAAATACTTGATCACCTATGTATATTTTGACATGTCCTATTGATTAACGAGACACAACATTTATATATATTTTTCCTGTAATTTGCCAATTACATATTATCATTATAATTTGTTTATGTTATTGTGTCTCTATACTATAAATAGGAGCTAAGTACAATGGACAGGTCACTCTGAGGAAGACTGATGCTGAGAAGTCAGTCACCTGTCTGCATCCTGTAGGGTACTAGGGAGTAACTAGCCCCCCCTGAGAACAATGTCTAATTACTGACACAAAAATTGTGGATGAAGGTCATGCTTAGGTGAATAAACTATAAAGGGAAATTAATGGTTACAGTTTACACTTTTTTTGTTATTTCATTAAATGTTTTAGCAGCTTATGCTAACTATGTTCTAAAAATAAAAGGTTCCTGGAGTGTCCTTTAGGGGTTTTTCAAATTGAAACTTTGGGGGAACACCTATAAGTTATTCGAAGAACCCTTTCAAAGGGTCCTCAAATAACCTTTTCAATAACCGTTTGGGGTTCATTTTTGAACTACACCCCCTCCCCTATTATTTTTATTATTAATAATCCATTTTTGTTGAGTGCTCCAACTGCTTTTTACCTTGAATTAGTCCTTTTGGGAGTTTTGCTTGGTAAGCCATTCTCATGATGTTTGTCATTGTTGTTGAGCACCCCTCCTTTACTTTGTTTGCTGAAGCGCGAAGGCCCACCAGAACTCCTAGAGAGTAAATCCATTCAAGCGTTTTGTAGATTGGTTTGGTCAACATTTTGTCGAATAAGCCAAGTCCATGTGAGCAGTTTGTTTGTTATAGACTGCTGCTAACAGTTGTAAAACAAGACTGCTCTTTGAATGACAAGACCAGACACAGTTGCACAATGATATCTCGTAATCGTTTCGCTTCGGTTGGGATGCAGTCTGATGATAAAACAAATACGAATCAAGAGAATATCCTGAAAAGCAATTATTCAGCTGTTACAGTGTTGTCAAAGTAGTCATGCCCCTTGACTTATTTCACATTTTGTTGTCACAGCCTGAATTCAAACTGGATTAAGTATATATTTTTCTCCCCCATCTACACACAATAAACCACAATGACAAAGTGAAAACATGTTTTTAGAAATCTTTGCAAATTTATTGAAAATAAAATAAGTTTAAGAGCTTTCCATACCAGGATTGTGCAACATTTGACCATTACTATTTTCAAAATTCTTCAGGCTCTGTGAAATTGGTTGTTGGTCATTGCTCAACAACTATTTTCAGATCTTGCCATAGATTATCAAGTAGATTTAAGTCAAAGCTGTAACTCGACTACTCCGGAAAATTCACTTTCTTCTTGGTAAGCAACTTCAGTGTATATTTGGCCATGTGTTTTATGTTATTGTCCTGCTGAAAGGTGAGTTTAACTCCCAGTGTCTGGTGGAAAGCAGACTGAATCAGGTTTTCCTCTAGGATTTTGCTTGTGCTTAGCTCCATTCCATTTAATTTTTGTCCTGAAAAACTCCCCAGTCCTTAACTATTACAAGCATACCCATAACATGATGCAAACACAACTGTGCTTTAAAATATGGAGAGTGGTACTCAATAATGTGTTGTATAGGATTTGCTCCAAACCTAACAATTTGTATTGAGGACAAAAAAGTGAATTGCTTTGCCACACGTTTTGCAGTATTACTTTAGTGCCTTGTTACAAACAGGATGCATGTTATGGAATATTTTCATTCTGTACAGGCTTTGTTCATTTTCACTATCTCAGTTAGATTAGTATTGTGGAGTAATTTCAGTGATGTTGATCCATCCTCATTTTTCACCTATCACAGCCATTAAACTCTAACTGTTTTAAAGTCACCATTGGCCTCATAGTGAAATCACTGAGCAGTTTCCTTCCTCCTCGGCAACTGAGTTAGGAAGGTTGCCTGTATCTTTGCAGTGATTGGGTCTATTGATACACCATCCAAAGTGTAATTAATAAATTCACCATGCTCAAAGGGATATTCAATGTCTGCTTTTTAAATGTTTACCCATCCACCCATCCACATTTGTACTCCTGAATTTATTTAGGCTTGCCATAACAAAGGGTTTGAATACTTATTAACTCAAGCCATTACAGCTTTTCCTTTTGTATTAATTTGTTTAAAAAAATGAAAAACATAATTCCACTTTCACATTATGGGGTATTGTGTGTAGATGGGTGATAAAACATTGCAATTGAATCTATTTCAAATTCCGGCTGTAACACAACAAAATGGTGACAAAGTCAACGGGGTGTGAGTACTTTCTGAAGGCACTGTAAACTGATGTCTTGTGCTTTCTTTCTTTCTTTCTTTCTTTCTTTCACAACACGGTACTCTTGTCTTTCATGTGTAAAACTAAGCCAGAGGGCAATTTCCAGCGCATTTAATCAATGTTTATAAAGAGCCAGCTTGACCTTGATATGGGTGGGATGTCTTACTCCCGGGAGAAGGGGACTGGCACCCTCCCATCCTGCCCAATGAATGAAAATCAAATGGGAGATTACATGTTTAAACTCTGCCAAATAGCATCCTACTGCAACCAAGACCTTTGGCCAAATTAACTCCATACCTAGAATCTTTTCACTGCAGTGGTCCGTTCTCAACCCCCTCTTCCTTTTGGCAGGAGTGACGGCACTGCCGGTGAACAAATCGTTTCCAGCTCAGTTCACATATGGAATGTTTAATCTGGGGGAAGTCCAGATGTGTGCCACACAACCACAAGGAAGCAGTGCCTCTTTTGTTTATGATTATTATGATTTTCTTGGGAGCCTCAGATACTGGTTTTCTCTGAGGACAACAAACGTGCTGCACAGACTTCAGATCAAAAATAAAGACCCCCAAGTGATAAAACACAAACAGCATTAATTTCACCAGTGTGGTCAGGTTGGGGAGAGTGGGGTAAGTTGAGTGGGGTAAGTTTTTTAATATTCAGTATCACTCCGTCAAAGGAAATATAATATTTTTTCTAACAAAGATATCGATATACACCGAGTGTACAAAACATTTAAAACACCTTCCTAGGGCCTGCCGAGTGGCTCAGCGGTCCAAGGCACTGTATCGTAGTGCTAGAGGTGTCACTAAAGACCCGGGTTTGTAGTGGCCGTGATCGGGAGTTCCATAAGACGGCGCAAAATTAGCCCCGGCTTTAATTGGCTCATTGCACTCTAGCGACTCCTTGTTGCGGGCTGGGCGCCTGCAGGCTGCCCTCGGTCGTCAGTTGAACAGTGTTTCCTCCGACACATTAGTGCGGCTGTGTTCCGGGTTAAGTGGGCGGGTGTTATGAACCGCGGTTTGGCAGATCATGTTTTTTTTAACGTTCCAACCTTAATCTAAAAATGAATTTAAAAATTCCTCAGCAATCTACACACAATACCCCATAAAGAAAAAGCAAAAACACGTTTTAGCGAATGTATTAAAAATAAAAAAGAGAAATACCTTATTAATATAAGTATTCAGACCCTTTGCTATGAGACACAAAATTGAGCTCAGGTGCATCCTGTTTCCATTGATCAAACTTGAGATGTTTCTAAAACTTGATTGGAATCCACATGTGGTATATTCAATCAACTGGACATGATTTGGAAAGGCCCATACCTGTCTATATAAGGTCTCAGAGTTGACAGTGCATGTCAGAGCAAAAACCAAGCCATAAGGTAGAAGGAATTGTCCGCAGAGCCCTGAGACAGGATTGTGTCGAGGCACAGATCTGGGGAAGGATAGCAAAAAATGTCTGCAGCATTGAAGATCCCCAAGAAAACAGTGGCTGCCATCATTCTTAAATGGAAGAAGTTTGGAACCACCAAGACTCTTCCTAGAGATATCCACCCAGCCAAACTGAGCAATCGGGGGAGAAGGGCCTTGGTCAGGGAGGTGACCAAAAACCCAATGGTCAATCTGACAGAGTTCCTCTGTGGAGATGGGAGAACCTTCCAGAAGGACAACCATCTCTGCAGCACTCCAGCAATCAGGTCTTTATGGTAGAGCGGCCAGACGGAAGCATTGATGAAAACCTGCTCCAGAGTGCTCAGGACCTCAGACTCAGACGGTTCACCTTCCAATAGGTCAATGACCCTAAGCACACAGCCAAGACAATGCAGGAGTGGCTTCGGGACAAGTCTCTGAATGGGCTTGAGTGGCCCAGCCAGAGCCCGGACTTGAACCCGATCGAACATCTCTGGAGAGACCTGAAAATAGCTGTGCAGCAATGCTCCCCATCCAACTTGACAGAGCTTGAGAGGCTCTGCAGAGAAGAATGGGAGAAACTCCCCAAATACAGGTGTGCCTTGCTTGTAGCATCATTTCCAAGAAGACTCGATGCTGTAGTTGCTGCCCAAGGTCCTTCAACAAAGTACTGAGTAAAGGGTCTGAATACATGTAAATGTGATATTTCAGATTTGTATTTTTAATACATTTGCAAACATCTCTAAAAACCTGATTTTGCTTTGTCATTATGGGGTATTGTGTATAGATTGATCACGGAAAAAAATATTTAATCCATTTTAGAATAAGGCTGTAATGCACAGTAACCAATGTGGAAAAAGTCAAGGGGTCTGAATACTTTCCGAATGCACTGTATGTATATATATATTTATATTTATACAGTCGAAGTCGGAAGTTTACATACACCTTAGCCAAATACATTTAAACTCAGTTTTTCACAATTCCTGACGTTTAATCCTAGTAGAAATTCCCTGTTTTAGGTCAGTTAGGATCAGCACTTTATTTTAAGAATTTGAAATGTCAGCATAATACTAGAGAGATTTATTTCAGCTTTTACTTCTTTCATCACATTCACAGTGGGTCAGAAGTTTACATACACTCAATTTGTATTTGGTAGCATTTGCCTTTAAATTGTTTAACTTGGGTCAAGCGTTTCGGGTAGCCTTCCACTAGCTTCCCGCAATAAGTTGGGGAAATTCTGGCCCATTCCTCCTAACAGAGCTGTTGTAATGGAGTCTGGTTTGTAGGCCTTGCTCGCACACGCTTTTTCAGTTCTGCCCACAAATTTTCTATAGGATTGAGGTCAGGGCTTTGTGATGGCCACTCCAATACCTTGACTTTGTTATCCTTAAGCCATTTTGCCACAACTTTGGAAGTATGCTTGGGGTCATTGTCCATTTGGAAGACCCATTTGTGAGAAAGCTTTAACTTCCTGACTGATGTCTTAAGATGTTGCTTCAGTATATCCACATAATTCTACTCCCTCATGATGCCATCTATTTTATGAAGTGCACCAGTCCCTCCTGCAGCAAAGCACCCCCACAACATGATGCTGCCACCCCCGTGCTTCATGGTTGGAATGGTGTTCTCTGACTTGCAAGCCTCCCCCTTTTTCCTCCAAACATAACGATGGTCATTATGGCCAAACAGTTCTATTTTTGTTTCATCAGAACAGAGGATATTTCTCCAAAAAGTACGATCTTTGTCCCCATGTGCAGTTACAAACCGTAGTCTGGCTTTGTTATGGCGGTTTTGGAGCAGTGGCTTCTTCCTTGCTGAGGGACCTAATGTCTACCAGGCCCACTACTTCAGCCTGGACTTGAACAGCCTTTACGACCAGGTCCACCTCTACAAGGCAGCCATCCCAACTTTTGCCAGGACGCTGAAGGATGTTACCCTCAACCGTATCCCCAGCACCTCACACAGGAGCAACAGAGCAACGGACACCCCGCCGAGACCAATGAGACACCCTCCCAGACTTGCAAGACCCCTCCCTGAAGGACCTGCACCAAGAGATCCCATGCCAAGAGGACCTACACCCAGACCACAACAGCACCAGCCACACCCCAACCAGCTAAAACCACCCCAAGCAAACCCTGGCCACACTCTATATATTCCCCCCCATATCGGACCTATGCCCCTTCTGCGGCAAGGACCTAAACATGATAGCAGGACATATGCATTAAACCGCCCAAGCCCCATCATGCGACCTAAGAGGTACAGTATGTATCAGATACTCAACATGCTCTGCTCACACCTACTGTGATGGTCCAGACCTAAACCATACAAAAACAACACTAGACAATATGGAAACACAAAGTTTTTACTATCTCATCCTGGAATATACAAGGTCTGAGGTCATCTGCCTTTGGCGTAAAGAGCAGGAACCCAGACTTCACCAAAGAAATTGGAAATCAGACATTGTCATCCTACAAGAAACATGGTATAAAGGAGACGGCTGCACTGGTTGCCCTTTAAGCTACAGAGAGCTGGTAGTCCCATCCACCAAACTACCAGGTGTGAAACAGGGAAGAGACTCAGGGGGTATGCTAATTTGATATAGAGCAGACCTAACCCACTCTATCAAATTAGTCAAAACAGGAACATCTGGCAAGAAATGAATAAGGAAATTATCTCAACAGAGAAAAATGTCCTCATGTGTGCTACCTATATACCCCCAATAGAATCCCCATACTTTAACGATGACAGCTTCTCCATCTTAGAGGGGGAGATCAACAATTTCCAGGCCCAGGGACGTGTACTAGTCTGTGGCGACCTAAATGCTAGAACTGGACAACAACC
This sequence comes from Oncorhynchus tshawytscha, assembly GCF_018296145.1. Lineage (NCBI taxonomy): Eukaryota > Metazoa > Chordata > Actinopteri > Salmoniformes > Salmonidae > Oncorhynchus > Oncorhynchus tshawytscha. The sequence continues at coordinate 35,491,461 of NC_056435.1, read as the reverse complement.
TGACACCCTCAGCACACAGGGGGACAAAATAAAAACTCTCCAACCCAAGAAGGCCTGTGGTGTTGATGGTATTCTTAATGAAATGATAAAATATACAGACAACACATTTCAATTGGCTATACTAAAACTCTTTAACATCATCTTAGCTCTGGCATCCCCATTATTTGGAACCAAGGACTGATCACCCCAATCCACAAAAGTGGAGAAAAATTTGACCCCAATAACTACTGTGGGATATGTGTCAACAGCAACCCTGGGAAAATCCTCTGCATTATCATTAACATCAGACTCATACATTTCCTCAGTGAAAACAATGTACTGAGCAAATATCAAATTGGCTTTTTACCACGTACTCACCCTGCACACCCTAATTGACAAACAAACAAACCAAAAACAAAGGCAAAGTCTTCTCATGCTTTGTTGATTCAAAAAAACATTTGACTCAATTTGGCATGAGGGTCTGCTATACAAATTGATGGAAAGTGGTATTCGGGGAAAAAATACAACATTATAAAATCCATGTACACAAACATCAAGTGTGTGGTTAAAATAGGCAAAAAACAGATACATTTCTTCCCACAGGGCGGTGGGGTGAGACAGGGATGCAGCTTAAGCCCCACCCTCTTCAACATATATATCAACGAACTGGCGAGGGCACTAGAACAGCCTGCAGCACCCGGGCTTACTCTACTAGAATCTGAAGTCTAATGTCTACTGTTTGCTGATGATCTGGTGCCGGTGTAGGCAGACCTGGCTCTCAAGAGAAGACAGGCTATGTGCACACTGTCCACAAAATGAGGTGGAAACTGAGCTGCACTTCCTAACCTCCTGCCAAATGTATGACCATTATTAGAGACATATATTTCCCTCAGATTACACAGACCCACAAAGAATTTGAAAACAAACCCGATTTTTATAAACTCCCATATATACTGGGTGAAATACCAAAGGGAAGAACAAACACCATTCTAAATACAACCCATATTTATGTTTATTTATTTTCCCTTTTGTACTTTAACCATTTGCACATCGTTACAACACTGTATATATACATAATATGACATTTGTAATGTATTTTTTCCTTGAGAACTTCTATGAGTGTAATGTTTACTGTTAATTTTTGTTTATTTCACTTTTGTATATTATCTACTTTACTTGCTATGGCAATGAGAGACTGAGAGACTGAGAGTGAGAGAGTGAGAGAAAGAGAGAGAGAGAGAGAGAGAGAGAGAAGCACCACGTGACAGAAAAGGAGCAGTTTGTCTTGAATGTCTTCACTCACTGTTTTAGTCATCTCTGTATTTAAAATGTTTCTCTGTTATCAGTTCAGCGGAGATAGAGGGAGTGTCAGAACATGCTGAGTAGAGTTCATGTCCTGATCTGGCTAATGTTTCTCAGAGCAGAGCTGTGTGTGTGAATGGACTGAGATGAAGTCACTGCCGAGAGGAGCCAAGTCATATGATGTCCCGTTATGACAACGGAGCCCTGCATCATTCACAAGACCCCAGAGTATAGGTCTTGCTCCACTCCACTCCACACACACTGCTCACTCATTTAACAAAATACAACATTGTTGCAAGGAGTGCATAAAGACAACAGGTTTTCATTAGATTCTGAGAACAGGCAAACCCTAAAATGAGACTCCAGATATACCTTTTGGCAGGTTTATCACAGCAAGTGTCCTTTTACGATAACACTGCTCTTATTTTTTGTGGAAATCCTACCTTTACCCAATGAATACAAAGCCCTTTAGGCCCAGGTTACAGCAGGTTTAACAAGCTATTAGGCCTTATTCAGACCAGCTGTTCAAGCATCAACAAACACCAAAGACCTTGTCCAGGATCTATTTAAACATGTCAAGAGATACCTGACTGCAGTCAAATCTATGTGCTTCTTGGAAATGGACTCAACCATTCTTACATGGAATCACTTGACCATGTCACCAGATCAAATCTACACTTCTGTCTTTCATTTATCTTAATAGAGAGGCTAATATATACAATGATGACATGTGAGCTAGCGAGCGAGGGAGCACACACATGCACATGCTGTAACAAACTTGCATACAATTTGCAGAGGAATAAGAGATTATTTTCATAATTCATGATTTCATTTTGTTTAAGGGCCATGTTTAATTTAAGTTTCACCTCTTGCTTACACAGAAACACACACACACACACGCAAGCACGCACACACACACACACACACACACACACACACACACACACACACACACACACACACACACACACACACACACACACACACACACACACACACACACACACACACCTCTGCCAGTGGGTTGTCCAGGGTCTCTGTGAGGAGGGAACAGATAACAAGGCTTAGCCCCACAACAGACCAGAGATGACCCCAATCTTAATATTATGAGTTCCCAGGGCACTGTGTGACTTCCTTACCTCCCTTGGCCATGGGCATCCTCATTCTGCTATTCCTCACAGGAAATGGGTGGCTGGGTAGGGAGAGGGATCCTCATTTGGTGTTTACACAGTGAGACAAATCAAAGTAGGAGAGTACACAGGAATCGCTGTATTAACATATTTTGGGAGGAGGGAGAATGACCTGGGACTAACTTCACTAATTGCTGATAAAGAGCCCACCACCATCGAGGCGTGACCAAGCTTGTGGCTCCTGTATAGAGAATAATACCTTGACATGTGCTGCATCTTACTCTGTTTGGGGCATGTTTTTACAGTTCCCACCTAACAGAAGTGATCACAGTTATGCAGGATGGATGGACAGACAGAACAAGATGAATGAAGGTGTATGTACAATATTGACAGTGCACTGCAGGCATGGTTTACTTAGTCTACAGTACACACACCACAGCTGGGGAGATCTAGACTGGAGTGGTGGTTTATAGAGGGATAATGATCATTCACAGTGACATAAACAAAGATGTGTGTGCATTTCTGTGGCTCTTGTCCAAGTGAGGATGACTGCAGCAAACATTCTAACCCAGTCTCCTCCGTATGAGTCTCTCTGTATTGCTTCTTCTTGTGGTGGCTGATATGTCCTTGGGAGGTTATTGAATAGACTAAATATACTAATTGTGCTGTATATACAGTACCTCTTTCTCTCTTCTTTCCCCTGTCTGTGATGTCTGTATCCCATAAGGTCAATGGCCTCTTCTGCCCAGGTGCTTCTCTCCATCTCTCTCTGTTTATCATAGGTCCCTACCTCTTTGTATCCCCCTCTCTTTATGATCCTTAGAGATTTCAAGAAAGAGGGGAGAACAGTAACGCAATGAAGGGATGAGACAGGGATAGAGAGAGCAAGAGAGATAGGTGGAGAGAGAGAGAAGTGGGTAGTGAAGGAATGAGCGAGGGCAGGGCAGACCTCAGTGAAAAGAGGCCAAGATTCCTGTGAGTAATGGGTTGGGGTGTGAGGACAGGCTACAGAGCCACAGCAGGGCTAACACTAACAGTTCCTATAAAAACATCTTTGTCACTGTCATTACTTACTCTGAGAGGAGAAGAGAAATAACTGGAGTAAAACACGGTGTTCGTAGAATGCAAAACAGGACCTTAGAGCAATGGTAGATTCTGTTACATATGTTGTAGAATACTGTAGCTATTTGGGATGGTGCACATAACTGTGTATTTGAGAATGAACAAACAAATCATGAGACGCTGAGTGACTTGACTGAAACCTCTGTACCCCTTTGGGTGACTTGAGGATCTTTCTTGTCTAACAGCGAGCCGAAAGATGTTATTGTTTATCTGATAACCATGAAATTCCTCAGAGTTTCATGTGTTTAGGAGCCACAATTACTGTATGGATCCATTGCACTACCATCAAGGCCTTTTCTACACGCCAACTCTCAGATGTTAATTCATTCTGTTTGCTTAACCCGGAAGCCAGCCGCACCAATGAGGAAACACTGTACAACTGGCAACCGAAGTCAGTATATAGGCTTCAGGTAAGACAAAGGAAACAGGAGACAAAGGGCTGTGAGACATGGGTTTAGATCTAGAAACAGGAAAAGTAGGAAGTATACAGAGGGTATGGGGAAACAGAGGACGAACAGCGGAGGGGCTATTGATTTTTGAGCAGGGGGAAAGGTCTCGGCTTCTGGGGGTGTAGCCGCGGGGCTATAGTGGCGTGCCAGCGCATCCGCCTTAACCTCCTTGGGTACCGGCCGGTGTTGTGGAAGCGAAGGGGCCCAGGCCTTACTGAACCCCTCCCGGAGTTCTTGGTACTCTGTGGGAATGTCGGAGAGGTTCGGGGCCAAGCCCCAAGAAAGACGTCCCGGGGCAGGCAGAGCTGATTTCAGACAATGGGCATCGCAGAACAGGCTCCAGCCCACGATGGCACCAGTAGAATCGAGGGATTGTGTTGCTGGAGCCAAGAGAATCCCAATACCTCAGGAAGATGCGGAGACTCAATTAGCTGGAATTGGATCATCTCGCTAGGGTTCTCCGACAATCGTAGGTTGATGGGGGTGGTATGGTGGGTGACCCGGCCTATAGAGCGCCAGTCCAGCGCTCTAACATCCATGGGAATGAAGAGGGGTTGAGTGGGGATGCCCAGATCAGACGCCAGGGTAACGTCCATAAGACTCGCATTGGCCTCCAAGTTGATGAGTATTTGGAAAGACTTGGACTGGTCGCCCCACAGCAGGGTGGCATTTAGAGGGGGCGAGTAGGTCAAGAAGCAACATTATCCTTAATAAGACCCACTAGAGTACTCATTCCTACCAATGAGCTGGGTCTCTTGAAGGGACGGGTAGACACATAATGTAGTACCTGTAGTACCGCAATACAGACAACTCTGGGTGTTAAATCTGCGTACGCGTTCGGCTGGAGACAGCCTAGCCCTGCCGATCTGCTTCGGCTTCGGGAAGGGACAAATTGGCAGTCTTCGGAGGCTCTTAGAGGAACTTGGGTAAGCTCTGGTCCTTTCGGGGATGAAGACTCCGGGGACTCCCGGAGTTTTTTTGATGCAAGGTGGGATACTTGAGTGAGCGAATGGGACCGTAATTAGACCTCTTCCCCCTTCTAGGTTCCAGTGACCGACCATCGATCCGGATGATTAAAGCGATGAGTGATTCAAGATCAGTCAGTAGTTCCCGGGTTGCAAGCTCGTCTTTTACTTCCTCCGATAATCCATGCAGGAACATGTCGAACAGTGCTTCTGGGTTCCAGGCACTTTCCGCTGCTAGCGTGCGGAAATCCACCACACACTGGAGTAACTTCCGTGCAGCCTCTCTCCCAGACACAGGAGCCTCTAAAACTTTTTTCACCTCCACCACGAATACCTCCAGACTGAGGCAGATGGTGGATTGTTGTTCCCACACCGCCATGGCCCAGGCGAGTGTCCTCCCGGACATCAGCGTAATAATGTACACTATCTTCGAGCGGTCCGAGGGGAACGAAGAAGCCTGCAGCTTGAAAACGAGGGAGCACTGGGAGAGAAAGGCCCGGCAGGTTCTGGAATCTCCATCGTAGCGCTCCAGGGGAGGTAAGCGAGATTCACGGGAAACCGGGGTGACTGCGCTGCTACCAGCCGGGTTACTGAGGGGCTGGGAGGTTACCGTCATTGTAGGCTGTCTAGTAGGCAACCCACGGAATTGCTCCTGCAAAAGCGTCCTGGAAACCTTCCATCAGACCAAGATGCAAGTCCTCTTGTCTACCAATGAGGGCTCCTTGGGAGGAGATGGCATTGCGGAGCTGGTCCAAATCTTCTGGGTCAGAAAACACAGGTATAAATACCCAGGGGATAAGTATGGAAAATGAGCGACAACTGGAGAGGGGTGGAGACAAGCACAAGGACAGGTGAAACAGATCAGGACGTGACAGTACAGGCACCCGGCCCGTCACAATGTCTAAGTTCATGTTTTAAATGTAAATTATATATTTTTTGTCTTTAATGTCTTTTTCATTATGTGTCGGACCCCAAGAAGACTAGCTGTCGCCATTGGCATCGGCTAACGGGATCCTAATAAAAATCATATAATGTCTGCAGGCCTAAGACAGTATAAGTGGATTTGTTGGAAAGTCCTTGAACCTGTTTTCTAACTTGTGGTACGCACCGCCACTCTAGCCCTGTGAAGACATCAGAGATCCTTGAACACAATGAACACGAGCTATGGCCAGTCTGGAGCAGAGCCAGGAAGGAAGGAGTGTAATGCATCCGCCGTAGCAAACACCAGCGCATATACACATCCGTTTATTCAATAAAATCTTGTTAATTCATCATTGCCTGTGTCAGAATGCCTGTGCCTTTCTCCCCTCCCTCCTCCAGAGTGAGGAATGTTTATTCACATGGCCCACCAAGGCACTAATGGGAGTGGCAGGCCTGTCTTCTGAAACATTTGGAAATCCGAACGATATTCGTGCAAGATGTCTCTGAAAAGTCACAGACAAACAGTCTGGTTTGAATGTGGTCTGCCATGGCCATTGAGGATGTTCTTGTTGAGTGTTCAGACAGATAGAAATATGGATAATGGTCTGTGGTTGGCATGCTGGGTCTGTCTTGGGATTCTTCTAGTCCTGTGTGTTCAAAAAAGGATCAGCATAATAAAAATCACAATTACCAAACAAGATGCAATTGCCACAAAGCGGTGAAACATGGCAGGCTTCTTTGCAATTATCGCGTATCCCGTGACGACCATTGTTGGCCTTGAAGACCAACCCAGGAAGTGTAATGTTCGGTAGCTTTTATTCTGTTGACATTAGGGTTTGATTTAACGTCTCTGCTTTCTCTTAAAGCTGTTGAACATTGTTTTTAGTCATGGTCATTGAGAAATGACACTCTAAAGACAGTTGATTCGTTGATTCACCTCAGATGACTCCTTATTCTCACTGTAAACGATCACACTCTCTCCACTTATTTACCCCTCCTTCTCTCTCTCTGTCGATCCCTCTCTCCCTATCGTCCCCCCCTCTCTCACATGCACTTTTACCATGCACCCAGAGCGTACGTAGATAGGAGTAAAGCCTTCTAAATCAGATTAACTGCAGGCTTCCAGGCCTCCTCAGCAGCCAACACTTCACTGCCTCCGTTATCAACCCTGCAGTTGTTAGGAAAGTGCGCGTTAATCAAAGAGTGCTGTTGTTGGGCGTCTTAAGTAAGTAGTGTGACGGTGGTGACCCTAGCTTATGAAGCAGTATCATACTACACGCTCCCTGCAACCTCTCCCTTCAGCCCTGCAGCCCTTCGGCTCAACTCAACACTGAGCGACAGTGGGACAGCTACACTGGAACTCTACACGCATTCTACAGCATACTGCAACCATGGAGGGAAAATCCTGTCTCCAAGGCATGACACTAACACAAACACGTACTGCATCTGAATAGAAGAAACTTAGTATAAAGTGACAGTCCTGTTGTTTACAAGTTGTCTCTGAGAAGGATGTGTTCCTATAGGAGGTGCTGGAATGATAAGAGAGAGGGGATACAGAGAAAGATAAACCATGTGAGAGAGAGGGAGGGGCAGAGAGAAAAAGAGAGCAAGAGGACAAAGCAGTGTACCTTTACTTACAACCGTCACAGAGGGATGAGCTTAGAGCACAGCTGCATCTCGTGGCAAGGATTAGAGGGAGAAAAAAAAGACAAGAGTCAAACCAGAGATCATCCCTGTTCCCCAGACTCAGCATCAAAGTCCTGTAAACTCAGCAGGGAGGTAAACCACAAACATGGCTAAAGACCCTGAGACAGACAGACAGACACACACACACACACACACACACACACACACACACACACACACACACACACACACACACACACACACACACACACACACACACACACACACACACACACACACACACACACACACACACACACACACAAGCAAGACAGAAGCCATAGCCAAGGGACAAATACACAAACAAACAGCAAGATTCTGCTGAGTCTGTGAAAAGAGCAGTCTAGGTTAAGAGGTGACGGGGGGGGGACAAAATCCCTCAGCGTGAGATTGTTAGTGTAAGAAAGTGGTACACATCCAAGTAAACAGTCATTTTCCAGCTTTTATAAAGCTGTGAGGGAGTAGTGATGACAGGGGCTGGCATGTAAAGTAATACTTAGGTAATAACACAGATTTTGTGTTTCCAGTAGCCATGTGTAGTGGAGGTTAAGGTAACAGTTGACAGTAGTGATTATGGTGTCAGGGGAGAGTGTTGACAGGGACATCTTGGAGTAGTGCTACAGATGTAGGATCTTAATTTGATCACCCTGTTGCAGGAGAACCTTCCTGCAAAGCAGGACATTTAAAACCTGTAGTGTATTTGAGGTTTAAAAAGGATTCTGAAGTTTGTAATGTCCACTTTGAAATGTAAGACTTGATTTTCCCTTACGAGAAATGTATTAACCCCTGCAGAAATGTTGCTGAATTATAATCCACATAATAATTCAAATGTTCTGTTGCTGCAGAATAATTTTCCTGCTGTAGACTGGCTCAAATTAAGATCCTACATCTGTAGTTAGCGGTTGGACTCAGTGCTGGCCTTGTCCCATTAGTTACATCTCTCCAACCTTTTCCCCAGACTGAGGTGGGAACAGGATATCTTATCAACGGCATTAGAAAGCACTCAAGAACTTCATAACACACGCACGCGCACACACCCGCACACATGCACACACACTCACAGAGAAAAAGGCATTAGAATACCTACGAGTTTAGCTATTAAATCCAAGCTCTCCTGTAACAGGACCATATTTTCCAAAAACCTGAAGATTAATCACCACTCACTTTCAACATGAAACATATAGAAAAGCATTAATTTCTAATGAACATTCTTCTCATGTTCCCCTTGTGTATTGTTATGATTTCACATTCCGTACTGCTGAGGTATGTGTGTATGGGGGGTATTCCTGGGAGTGGTGAAATGAGCTGAGGGGGACAGATCTGGCCAGGTCGTGGTCCAGGCTGTAGTCCAGGTCGTAGTCCAGGCTGTAGTCCAGATCGTAGTCCAGGTCGTAGTCCAGGCTGTAGTCCAGGTCATAGTCCAGGCTGTAGTCAAGGTTGTAGTCCAGGTCGTAGTCCAGGTCGTGGTCCAGGCTGTAGTACAGGTCGTAGTCCAGGTTGTAGTCCAGGCTGTAGTCCAGGTCATAGTCCAGGCTGTAGTCAAGGTTGTAGTCCAGGTCGTAGTCCAGGTCGTGGTCCAGGCTGTAGTACAGGTCGTAGTCCAGGTGGTAGTCCAGGTGGTAGTCCAGGTCATAGTCCAGGTCATAGTCCAGGTCATGGTCCAGGTCGTAGTCCAGGCTGTAGTCCAGGCTGTAGTCCAGGCTGTAGTCCAGGTCATGGTCCAGGCTGTAGTCCAGGTCGTAGTCCAGGCTGTAGTCCAGGTCGTGGTCCAGGTCGTAGTCCAGGTCATTGTCCAGGTCGTAGTCCAGGCTGTAGTCAGAGTCATAGTCCAGGTCGTGGTCCAGGCTGTAGTCCAGGTCGTGGTCCAGGCTGTAGTCCAGGTCGTGGTCCAGGTCGTAGTCCAGGTTGTGGTTCAGGCTGTAGTCCAGGTCGTGGTCCAGGCTGTAGTCCAGGTCATGGTCCAGGCTGTAGTCCAGGTTGTGGTCCAGGTCGTGGTCCATGTCATAGTCCAGGCCATAGCCCTTCAGGTGATACAGTATGTATACTGGGTTCCCCGGCCAGGCTTCCCCACAGGCTGTAGTAGTAGCAGAGCAATGCTAAACCATTCTAACCTCAGTTCCCAGGGCTGCTGTTGCTGTTAAAGACACACTGCTTCCAAACACACTGCTTCCAACTGGGAACACGGGAGGACCTGTTCATAGAGTCTCAGTAGCACTAGTCCTGATGGACCTGAGTCAGACTCCTAGACGCTGGGGCCTGTGGTTCTCAGGTCCCCAGCCTCCAGCCCCCGGAGCCCTGCTGAAAGATAATCCCCCAAACGGCTTCATTAGAGGGGGGAAGAAAAGGAGAACCTGGTGGTGTGGCTGAGGAACAGAGGGCAGATGAAAGAACTGCTAATGGACAGAGCTACAGTATGTGGCTGATAAGGCCTCCAGACGCCGTGACGTGCAGGCCTGAAGGTGATAACCCAGAGCCAAAGCCAGCCTTTAACACAGGATCACTGTTTTATAGCTATACACCACATGCCACAGTCCACAGCCAGGCCTCTGCTTGACGTGACTTGGGATACAGGCCACCGAAAGAGAGAGAGAGAATAGTTAAACATCTACTTCTTGGATCAGCGGAAAGGAATACCTGAGATGAATGGACGACTGATAGAACGTCATATGATTACGGAGTGGAAAACATACACACGTACTGTAAATACAAAGCTTTATGGGACAAGGCTGAGTGGAGCTCATTGCATCTGTAAACGACCTTGTTCACTCTTAGAGCAGTGACAAACACACTGCCTGATAGAAAGTAGGCATGTGTGCTTCGAAAGTTAGACACAGAGAGTCCGAGACAGAAGGAGAAACAAAGACACAGAGAACATAATTTTCATCATTGTTAATGATACACCCAAATCTCTTCTCTCTTAAATCACCTCAGTCACCCCCACCCCCTGCACACACACACACACACACACACACACACACACACACACACACACACACACACACACACACACACACACACACACACACACACACACACACACACACACACACACACACACACAGCATCCCACTCACCACCCGTGGTTTGTGCTCTCCGCTCCATTGTACAGAGCTGATAGCTGGACAATCCTGGGAATGTGTCTTATTCAAAACACTCTCCCTACTAATTAATGGCAACCAGATTAAATGAAGGGATGGGATATACAACCTTTCTCTCCTCTCTTTCTTCCTCTCCCCCTGTCGCCTCCTCCCTGTTCTACGGTGAATAACATCATGTTTTCAGCCATCCTAATGGGCCAAAACAGAGAGCAGGATGAGTAGGTGTCTATCTGCAGGGAGAGGCATTGGGGAGACAGAAGGTTACAGGGGTAGACAGAGGGACAGAGCGAGGCAGAGGGATAGAGGGGGGGTTGAAGGGTTCTAAGGTTGGAGCCGTGCAGGAAGTGATAAAAGAGGGAGAAATGGAGGCGTAGAGAGCGAGATGAAGCGGCCAGAGAGCATGGGTTTATACACAGTAGACCTTTCATCACAACTTCAACATAACATACTCTCCACATCCTACAGGCAAATAAGCTCTGTTCTCCCTAACTACTCCACTGAGAAACCTACCCATTTAGCCCCTGGTTTCGTCAGTTGATGACTGGCTGTCACACTTCAAAGTTCCACACCTCTCTGCATTACAGTGTTACTACAGCATAGAGCACTGGAGATCCCCGGGCCACCACAGGCCCTGAGGGGTATTCTACGAATGAAGCTAGATGTACTCAGACTTTTCTGACATTAGGGTTTTTCACATTGCAGCTCAGGCTTCATCCATATTACGGAGGTAGATATTGATTGTGTATCCGCCACTTACTCGAGTCAGGTTTGTAACTGCGAGTCCATATCGCACATGGCTAGTCAAACGCCAAAGTTTGCATTGAGACAATGCTGAAACATGATCAATCCATGGGCTCGTCAGTGCCACAATAACGTTTTTGTTCTGACCAGCAAAATACAATTCTGAACCGGTTCGAACCAAAAGAAAATGACAGTTTATATTGCTCCTTTTTTTAACTTGTGAAATCGACCGCTTTTGACATTTAGCTCATTATATTACTTCACCAATCAGTGTGAATAGAACAGCCTTCTATGGAGCTGGCAAGCTAGTTGTTTAAATGCGTGATGGACGGACAAGCGTAAGGCACGAGATGCGAATGAAATTTTGTGGTTGGGGGGGAAAGCGAGAGAGGGTGAAGGAAGAGGCTTGGCTTGAAGGCATCTGGTTATGAATCCATTATCCGAATTAGGCCCACAGAAATATACCTAGCTGCGGAGGAGCGGCTTCTATGGACGAACTTTGAATTGTCCTCTGAACTTCGGAGAGTTGGCTTAGTGCTGGACCAGATATAGTTAACAACCTTATATGTGTGCAGAGTGGCAGCAGAATTAAAAACACATCTTACCTTTTTGTGGTTAATAAATCCAATGTGAAACGTGATAACTGTAGCATCTTTAACATTGAAAAAGTGAATCCATTCTTCTATAATATTTAGAGAATGGATTAACTTTTCAATGCTAGTTAAGGATACTATAGTTATCACATTTCACATTGGATTTATTAACTACAAAAAGATAAGATTATTAAACATGAAACATATCTCCCTATCTTCTGAAACACACTTGCAATGTCATTATAGTAGCCTATGCTTCAGGGGGAGGTTCAGGTAGCCGAGACACACACACTGGCAAAGATTTTCAGCTGGCAGGCAGACAATGGAATAATTTACTGAGTGACAGAGTGAAGGCTTTGCATAGTTGCTTTTGCTATGTTTTTATGCGAGGATGGAAAAAATGCCCCGGACGTAAAAGAAAGTTATTAATCGGTTCTCATGCTGTTAAATTAACAGTTACAGTGTATGTTTCGGAACAGCATAGATCACTTTTGCTCGCGGTTCTGTTTTTGTTTCTCAAAAAATGAAGATATTTTCCAGTTTTCGGGTTTTGTTCCATGAACCAATGTCAATCCCTATTTTAACACACAAGAACATTTGATTAATAAAATATTCCTCCGATATTGTCAGGGAATGAAGGGATGCTGACGCAATCTTTGTGAGATAGAGGGAATCTAATTTGATTGGTAGTCAACTCACGCTTCAAACACATTCAGGATAAGTGGAGTTAGCACTGAGTTAGCCTGCCCCGGAGCAGGTTAGTTCTGAAGGAACCTTCGCCATAAACATCTACCTGGCTAAAAGGTGAGCCACATTCGTGTCACCGGTTATCCCAAGTTGAACCAAAGGTAGCTCCCTAACTCCTCTATATAGATCCGTAGTACATGACTCTGGTTGGGTTAAGTTACCTCATCTTCATAGCCAATGTGGGTTTACCAGGGGAGATGCTAAATGCCTCCACATCTGTGGGCTCTTTGCGCACATCATTAATCATGTCTAGAAAACCCTCTCCAGAGGTCCACAGAGCGTGGCACAGAGGTCTGAGGTCAAAGTGATATCAGTGGTGGGGTTTGGGATGGTAGCCTTGTAGTTTAAACTGCTATCCTGATGGGAGAGTTGAGTTGCAGCCAGGCAAATCAGTCAGACCCATATAAATGGATAGCAGGACATGATAACCCCAGTTGACCTCCTTCAGACAGCCTCTGGTAGAAAGGGTCAAAGAAAAGGTCAGGGGAGGGTGGTCTACATACCCAGACAGTAACTTGCAGCATGCAGGACAACTGGGCTAACAGCAGGGCTACCCCAGTGTGGAGCACTTATCTGTGGGTAAGAGAGAGATGTTAGCGAGGGGGTCAAGGATCACCATGAGGTCATCACAGTACCAATGTCCTATCAGCCACCTAATTGAAGATAATTGTGTGTGTGCGTGTATGTGTGTGTGTATCTGTTTGTGATGTCCTCTACTGACCTTATATTTTATGTTCAGCAGATAGTAATGTTTTATGAAACACTTGAGTAACAGAGTCTATAACTGAACATTGAGACAGCTGAACAAAGTATCTAAACAGTGGAACATAGACTAATGACAGTATTAGCACAGGCAATAACAATAACAATAACAAGGATAGTGACATCATGGTGATGCTGATATTGTGCTGTGCGTCTGTCCTCTCTGAATGGGGTGACACAGACAGCTCTCCGTAGCTCACTTGAGCAGCCTTGAAATCTCTTAGGGTATGCAGACGTCACGGTACTTACAGTATGTACGCATAGCACTCACTGCCCTGCTACATCAGTCTAGTCTCAGTAGAGCAGGAAAACAATGCCAGAAACAGGCATGCGCATGCTGACGTAAAACTAGAGGATTCACTGAGCAAAGCCCCCTGAGTCTGTGTAGTGTCACTACAGCTTTACCACCTTGTTTATCCATGGCCGTGTGTGTGTGTGTGTGTGTGTGTGTGTGTGTGTGTGTGTGTGTGTGTGTGTGTGTGTGTGTGTGTGTGTGTGTGTGTGTGTGTGTGTGTGTGTGTGTGTGTATGTGTGTGTGTGTGTGTGTCTGTGTTTGTGTGTGCGTGTGCGTGTGCTTTCCTGTAAACTAAACTATATTATTTCTGAGCTGTGATAACGAGTAAAGTCGATGGCATGAAATTACTGTGTGAGCAAATCTCAGAGACAGACAGAGAAAGGAGAGAGAGATAGAGAGAGAGAGAGAGAGGGGGTGGCTGGTAGAAAGAGAGAGAGATCTGTCTGTGTGTGAGAGAGATTCTATTTTCTCTCCCCAGCAGGCAACTTGGATGTCCTCTGAGGTCATTCCCTAGAGGACGCCACTGGCCTACTCAGTCTGCCCAGTGGAGTCATGGAGCCCAATGCTGTTTTCCCACAGAACTGGAGTCTCATCTGACATTCTGTGTGACTGTGACCCTCTCTTACTACCGGCTGCTGCGTCAGACCAGACAGAGAACGGTCACTTCCCTGTCACTTCCCCATCTACCACTCCTCCCTCAAACACAGCCCAATCAGAACACCAGGTCAAGAAGGGTCTTGGTTCGATCCAGGAAGTCCGTCCTGTCCCTCCATGAGGAAGGTCACGTCCAGGGGTTGCACAACTCATCTTGATGTGGTACGTTGTATGTCTCTGAGGTCCGATCTCAGCACCAACCCCAGCCCCATTGTGAATTCCCCCTCAGCGGCACAGCCCTGCATTCTCAGAGGATGTAACCCCTCCCAAAGCAGTGGTGATACACACCTCTCATTCACCTACTTACCGTAAGACCTGAGATCTGGCCATGGGCCATGAACATGTGCTTCCTCACTGGTCGAGAAGGGGGGGTGCCACAAAGAATTCAAGGAAGTGACCATTCCTTCCCCCAGCCAAGCGGACCTGAGGTAGGCTCCTATACTTGGCAGGTTCTAACACCTTACCAGCAAAACTCCTGTCTCAAAGGGGAAATATACACTACACAATGTGCCAAACAGTGAGTTCTAGCATATGGTAACATCTTAGCCATTCCAGCTCACGGCACGGCAGAGTGGAAGGAAGGAGGAAGCTCGCTCAGTTCCTCACTTGTTCTTCCCTATATTTCAAAATCCAATCTTCCACAACTCCCTATCTATAATAAAACCTTTCCTTAGACATCCTCTTTCCTGTCACCTTTCTGCAGTAGTTTCCAGTTATATCACCTCCCTGCATCCATCAATCAACCCCTCCCATCATTACACTGCAGACAGTTTTTCATCTCATGATCACATCGCATGATCATATCAATGGTCATACAGTAATCTTGATTCCACAGTACCCATCCCTGCCCTTTCTGTCATCATTATTTCTCACATACTCTTTGCCCAGAGTACACATTATTTATTCTAACTCCACTTGGCCAGTCACCCTTAATCTCCCATTTCCAGTAACCTCTCTTCCTGGTTATGATATTTGTTAATTGTGGTAATAAATTAAGGGATGCAATATTTTTTTTTATATACACAGTACTAGTCCAAAGTTTGGACACACCTACTCATTCAAGGGTTTCTCTTTATTTTTACTAATAATAGTGAAGACATCAAAACTATGGAATAACACACATGGAATCATGTATTAAACAAAAAAGGGTTAAACAAATCAAAATATATTTTATATTCTTCAAAGTAGCCATCCTTTGCCTTTGTAATGATGGGGCCGTGAGTCGGAAGCAGGTGCAGGTAAAACGTTTTAGTAATACCACAAAACCAAGAACATGACACTAACTTAAGGCAGTACGCCGATACACAAGAACAATACCAACTGAGTGAGTGAACATGGGAGAGTGACATATAAAGGGGAAGAAATTATGAAGGCAATGGAGTCCAGGTGTGAATCATAATGATTAACAGGTGTGCGTAATGATGAATCCCAGGTGTGCGTAATGATGAATCCCAGGTGTGCGTAATGATGAATCCTTGGACCAGTGGTTAGTACTCTGGCGACGTTGTACGCCGGAGAAGCAGGAGCAGACGTGGTCTACCTCAACCACAAAAGGTAGTGTGGGATCTGGGTGTTTTAGCAAGGGGGCGGAGGTGAAATGCCCCTTTAGGAGACGAAAGGCCTCATCGGCTGCTGGAAACCAAACCAATCTACAAGGCCCACCCTTGAGGAGGGAGGTGAGAGTGGCGGAAACTAAGTTCCTCATGAAGCAGCGGTTAAAGTAAACAAACCCCAAAAACCGTTGTAACCCCTTGATGGTGGTTGGGACTGGCCATGACCTTACCACATCTACCTTCTTGTCCTCCAACCTCACGCCTTGCGGGCTGATTTGGTGGCCCAAGAAGGAGACAGCCCTCTGGTGGAATTGGCACTTCTCCGACTTGACAAACAGGTGGTTAGCTAAGAGGCGTTCCAGGACTGCTCGAACATGAGTGATGTGATCTTCCAGGTTGGTTGAGAAGATCAGGATGTCATCGATGTACACAATCACCTGACGTCCGAGCATGTCCCTGAACACCTCGTTGATGAATGCCTGGAACACTGACGGAGCATTGGCTAAGCCAAAGGGCATAACCAAGTACTCATAGTGACCAGACATTGTGCTGAACGCTTTGTTCCACTCATCCCCCTCCCGGATGCGAATGAAATTGTAGGAACTCTGCAGCTCCAGGGAGACAGATATCAAATCAAATCAAATTTGTAGTCTAACCTAGAAGTGACAAAAGCGTGGGTCTTGGAGAATACCTCCCTTAGATCCTGATATTCCTCTGGGAACTTGGGCTGGAGTGCAACCACAGGACTCTCAACTGATGTGGAACCACAGGGGACAGGAAAGCTTGTATTCTGGCATTCAAGTGACCAGTCAGTGATTCTCATCCTCGACCATGAGATGGTAGGGTCATGGCGCTGAAGCCAAGGTAGGCCTAGGATGATCATGTGAACTGGTGATGAAGAAGGGCATGTTTTCCTGTTGATTGGGCTCCACAGTGAGGGTGAGTGGTTTGGTGATGTGTGTGAATGGTTCCAGATCCTAGAGGCCGACAGACAGTGTCACCAGCAAAGCAGCCCCACACCATCACACCTTCATCACACAGTGTGAACCACACATGCAGAGATCATCCGTTCACCTACACTGCGTCTCACAAAGACATGGCTGTTGGATTAAAAATCTCAAATTTAGACTCATCAGACCAAGGACAGAATTCCACCGGTCTAATGTTCATTGCTCGTGTTTCTTGGCCCAAGAAAACCTCTTCATCTTATTGGTGTCCTGTAGTAGTGGTTTCTTTGCAGCAATTCGACAACGAAGGCCTGATTCACGCAGTCTCCTCTTTACAGTTCATGTTGAGATGTGTCTGCTACTTGAACTCTGGGTCTTCCTTTCCTGTCCTCATGAGAGCCAGTTTCATCATAGCGCTTGATGTTTTTTGCGACTTCACTTGAACAAACTTTCAAAGTTCTTGACATTTTCATGTCTTAAAGTAATGATGGACTGTCTTTTCTCATTGCTTATTTGAGCTGTTTTTACCATAATATGAACTTGGTCTTTTACCAAATGGTGCTATCTTCTGTATACCACCCCTACCTTGTCACAACAAAACTGATTGGCTCAAACACATTAAGAAGGAAATGTCCGCCTGGCCAAACTGAGCAATCAGGGGAGAAGTACCTTAGTCAGGGAAGTGACCAAGAACCCGATGGTCACTCTGACAGAGCTCCAGAGTTCCTCTGTGGTGATAGTAGAACCTTCCAGAAGGACAACCATCTCTGCAGCACTCCACCAATCAGTCCTTTACTTTAGAGTGGCCAGACAGAAACCACTCCACAGTAAAAGGCACATGACAGCTCGCTTAGAGTTTTCCAAAAGTCACCTAAAGATTCTCAGACCATGAGAAACAAGATTCTCTAGTCCGATAAAAACAAGATTGAACTCTTTGACCTGAATGCTAATTTCACGTCTGGAGGAAACCTAGCACCCAGCATGTTGGTGGCAGCATCATGCAGCAGGGATGTTTTTCAGCGGCAGGAACTGGGAAACTAGTCAGGATCGAGGGAAAGATGAATGGAGAATAGTACAGAGAGATCCTTGATGAAAACCTGATGCAGAGCGCTCAGGTCCTCAGACTGGGGTGAAGGTTTTCCTTCCAACAGGACAATGACCCTAAGCACACAGCCAAGACCATGCAGGTGTGGCTCAGGACAAGTCTCTGAATGTCCTTGAGTGGCCCAGCCGGATACCAGACTTGTACCCAATTGATCATCTCTGGAGAGACCTGAAAATAGCTGTGCAGCGATGCTCTCCATCCAAACTGAAAGAGGTTGAAGTGTCTGCAGAGAAGCATGGGAGAAACTACCCCAAATTCAGGTGTGCCAAGCTTGTAGCGTCATACCCAAGAAGACTCGAGGCTGTAATCGCTACCAAAGGTGCTTCAGCAAAGTACTGAGTAAAGTCTCTAAATACTTATGTGAAGGTGATATTTCAGTTTGTTGTTTTTTTATAAATTTGCAGAAATGTATAATTATGTTTTTGCTATGTCATTATTGGGTTGTGTGTAGATTGATAAGGGAAAAAATGAGGGGAAAAAACAATTTAATACATTTTAGAATAAGGCTATAATGTAATAATATAATGTGGGAAGAGTCAGTCAAGCAGTTTGCACCCTCCACAACCACTGTGATTATTATTATTTGACCCTGCTGGTCATTTATGAACATTTGAACATCTTGGCCATGTTCTATTATAATCTCCACCCGGCACAGCCAGAAGAGGACTGGCCACCCCTCATAGCCTGGTTCCTCTCTAGGTTTCTTCCTAGGTTTTGGCCTTTCTAGGGAGTTTTTCCTAGCCACCGTGCTTCTACACCTGCATTGCTTGCTGTTTGGGGTTTTAGGCTAGGTTTACTAGTGATTCCATGTCTATGTATATATGGCAGCAGCCTCTAAGGTAGCAAACTGGATGGAATATGGGGAAAAATGCACCAAAGTCTTTTTCAATCTTCAACACAGAAATGCTGCCAAAAATAATTTACTGAAACTTGTTACAAATGACGGAGTCACCCATGATTCACTGAACAATATTTTGATTGGAAGAAAAGTACTTTAAGCATTTTGTTTCAGTCTCCTCCATTTCCACTAATGGAAGTTAATTGTAAGTATTTTGTTCTATGAATAATTTCAAATTAACAGCTGTACAGAAAGACTCATGTGAAGGCCAAATTACAGAGGATGAATTTCTTGACACAATTAAAGCATTCAAATCCGAGAAAATTCATACATACCAGTTTAGGTATATCACACATTTCTGATGTACTCAGAGGACCTTTATTAGTATGTTTTAACCATTCCTATGCAAATGTAGATTATCAGATACTCAAAAAGGTCTGATTGAATTATTACTGAAACAGGACCCAAGTGGTAAAGGTAAAAATCCAGCCCATTTAAAAAATTTGAGGCCCCTAAACTGATATTTCAGTTTGTTGTTTTTTTAATAAATTTGCTAAAATCTATAATATGTTTTTGCTTTGTCATTATGCAAAAATTCTAGCAAAATGCATAGCACATAGAATTTAAAAGGTATTGTTGGATATTATTCATACTAATCAGACAGGTTTTTTACATGGACGATACATTGAAGATAATATAAGACAAGTACAGGAAACAATAGAACACTGAAAAATCTGTGAAACCAGGCCTGGTATTTATAGTTGACATTTTAAAAGGCTTTTTACAGTACGACTGGGATTTATATATACATTTACATTTTGGAGAATACAATGGGTTAAAGTTGGGTTAAAGTTATGTATAGTAACCCTAGGTGTAAAATAGTAAATAATGGCTACTTCTCCGAAAGTATTAAACTGTCAAGAGGAGTTAAACAAGGTTGTCCACTATCAGCATATCTATTTAATATGGCCATCGCAATGTCAGCTATTAAAATCAGATCCAACAACAATATCAAGGGCCTAGAAATCCAGGGCTTAAAAACAAAGGCACGCTGATGATTCATGTTTTCTTTTAAATCCACAATTTGGATCCTTCCACAACCCCGTAGAGGATCTAGATACTTTTTCTAACCTCTCTGGATTACAAACAAATTATGATAAGTGATAAATTATGATACTATATTACATATTGGATCACTAGATTTTTTCTATTGTGTTATTGACTGTACGTTTGTTTATTCTATGTGTAACTCTGTGTTGTTGTTTGTGTCGCATTGCTTTGCTTTATCTTGGCCAGGTCACAGTTGTAATTGAGAACTTTATCTCAACTGGCCTACTTGATTAAATAAAGGTGTGGGGAAAAACAACTTTTACATTACCGTGTGGTTTACCGATAAAATGGTTGGACAGGACATACTCGGTATTCATATCCCGAAAATAAGGAAATTACCTCACTACAATACATTTGAATAGAAAATTAGCAACAATAGATAAGATCTTGCTACCTTGGAAAGGAAAATATTTGTGGAAAAATCACCACGATTAACTCTTTAGCCATATCCCAGTTTACCCATTTGCTTATGGCCATGCATACACCTACTGAAGCAACTTATTTTTTAAATTATATGAGCAGAAAATATTCAATTTTATTTGGAACTGCAAGCCAGGCAAACTTAAATAGGCATATTTATATAATGAATAGGAATTCGGAGGGCATTAATGCTTTTTCTCAATTTCCGCCTGACTGACGTGCCCAAAGTAAACTGTCTGTTGCTCAGGCCTTAAGCCAGGATATGTATATAATTGGTACCATTGGAAAGAAAACACGTTGAAGTTTGTAGAAATGTTAATTATAACACAATAGATATGGTAGGAGAAAATCCAAAGAAAAACCAACCAGATGTTTTTTTTGAGAGAGTACATGCTCTTTCAATGGACAGTATAGGGAAATAATTAAATCCAGCTCCCAGTATGCAATTCCTATGGCTTCCAACTCTGTGTTCAAGGTTTCAGGCTTGTTTCTTCCAAAACGAGTAAGAAATGTGAGTTTTAGTACTGCGACACACTACTGGAAATTTGTGTTTAGGCGCGCCAAGAAGACAAGACGCACCTGCTAATATCGGTGTCCCATTGAACATACTTCTTTCCGTATGAAATATTATAGTTTTATTACATTTTAGGGTATCTGAGGAGTCAATAGAAATGTATTTTGACTTGTTTTAACAAAGTTTAGCGTTAGATTTTTGGATTCCTTTCTCTGCATGTTGAATGAGTCGATTACTCAAATTGATGGCGCCAACTAAACTGACTTTTTGGGATATAAAGAAGGATTATATCTAACAAAATGACACTACATGTTATAGCTGGGACCCTTTGGATGACAAGTCAGAGGAAGATTTTCAAAAAGTAAGTGAATATTTAATCGCTATTTGTGAATTTATGCCGTTGGAAAAACATTTTGATGTGAGGCGCTGTCCTCAAACAATTGCATGGCATGCTTTCGCTGTAATGGCTACTGTAAATTGGACAGTGCAGTTAGATTTACAAGAATTTAAGCTATGACCCAGATATAGACAGAGTTGAAGAAATACAGGTTTATTCCTAACAACAGGGGCAGGCAAATGACAGGTCAGGGCAGGCAGGGGTCAATAATCCAGAATGGTGGAACACATTGGTGCCTTCTGGGTTGGATGCGCGCTGTGTGAAGAAGCAGTGCAGCTTGGTTGGGTTGTGTATCGGAGGACGCATGACTTTCAACCTTCATCTCTCCCGAGCCCGTGCGGGAGTTGTAGCGATGAGACAAGATAGTAGCTACTAACAATTGGATACCACAAAATTGTGGAGAAAAAGGGGTAACATTCACACACAAAAGATACGGGAAGGACTAGAAAACAGGAGCAGGAGCAGGGAAACAAATGCTGGTAGGTTTGATGAACAAAACAAACTGGCAACAGACAAACCGAGAACACAGGTATACAGTTCCCTTGCGAAAGTATTCGGCCCCCTTTAACTTTGCGACCTTTTGCCAGATTTCAGGCTTCAAACATAAAGATATAAAACTGTATTTTTTTGTGAAGAATCAACAACAAGTGGGACACAATCATGAAGTGGAACGACATTTATTGGATATTTCAAACTTTTTTAACAAATCAAAAACTGAAAAATTGGACGTGCAAAATGATTCAGCCCCCTTAAGTTAATACTTTGTAGCGCCACCTTTTGCTGCGATTACAGCTGTAAGTCGCTTGGGGTATGTCT
The DNA here is from genome assembly GCF_018296145.1 of Oncorhynchus tshawytscha. Lineage (NCBI taxonomy): Eukaryota > Metazoa > Chordata > Actinopteri > Salmoniformes > Salmonidae > Oncorhynchus > Oncorhynchus tshawytscha. Next base: position 35,469,317 of record NC_056435.1, on the reverse strand, counting down.
CTATCAGTTTTGCACATCGAGAGACTGAAATTCTTTCCCATTCCTCCTTGCAAAACAGCTCGAGCTCAGTGAGGTTGGATGGAGAGCATTTGTGAACAGCAGTTTTCAGTTCTTTCCACAGATTCTCGATTGGATTCAGGTCTGGACTTTGACATTCTAACACCTGGATATGTTTATTTTTGAACCATTCCATTGTAGATTTTGCTTTATGTTTTGGATCATTGTCTTGTTGGAAGACAAATCTCCGTCCCAGTCTCAGGTCTTTTGCAGACTCCATCAGGTTTTCTTCCAGAATGGTCCTGTATTTGGCTCCATCCATCTTCCCATCAGTTATAACCATCATCCCTGTCCCTGCTGAAGAAAAGCAGGCCCAAACCATGATGCTGCCACCACCATGTTTGACAGTGGGGATGGTGTGTTCAGGGTGATGAGCTGTGTTGCTTTTATGCCAAACATAACGTTTTGCATTGTTGCCAAAAAGTTCAATTTTGGTTTCATCTGACCAGAGCACCTTCTTCCACATGTTTGGTGTGTCTGCCAGGTGGCTTGTGGCAAACTTTAAACAACACTTTTTATGGATATCTTTAAGAAATGGCTTTCTTCTTGCCACTCTTCCATAAAGGCCAGATTTGTGCAATATACGACTGATTGTTGTCCTATGGACAGAGTCTCCCACCTCAGCTGTAGATCTCTGCAGTTCATCCAGAGTGATCATGGGCCTCTTGGCTGCATCTCTGATCAGTCTTCTCCTTGTATGAGCTGAAAGTTTAGAGGGACGGCCAGGTCTTGGTAGATTTGCAGTGGTCTGATACTCCTTCCATTTCAATATTATCGCTTGCACAGTGCTCCTTGGGATGTTTAAAGCTTGGGAAATCTTTTTGTATCCAAATCCGGCTTTAAACTACTTCACAACAGTATCTCGGACCTGCCTGGTGTGTTCCTTGTTCTTCATGATGCTCTCTGCGCTTTTAACGGACCTCTGAGACTATCACAGTGCAGGTGAATTTATACGGAGACTTGATTACACACAGGTGGATTGTATTTATCATCATTAGTCATTTAGGTCAACATTGGATCATTCAGAGATCCTCAATGAACTTCTGGAGAGAGTTTGCTGCACTGAAAGTAAAGGGGCTGAATAATTTTGCACGCCCAATTTTTCAGTTTTTGATTTGTTAAAAAAGTTTGAGATATCCAATAAATGTCGTTCCACCTCATGATTGTGTCCCACTTGTTGTTGATTCTTCACAAAAAAATACAGTTTTATATCTTTATGTTTGAAGCCTGAAATGTGGCAAAAGGTCGCAAAGTTCAAGGGGGCCGAATACTTTCGCAAGGCACTGTAAATACACAGGGGGTAATGAGGAAGATGGGCAACACCTGGAGGAGGGTGGAGACAATCACAAAGACAAGTGAAACAGATCATGGTGTGACAATGGTAGAGTTACTTAAAAAACATTCAGCAATTTGTCAAATGTCAGTGATTATAGTCTTTGTCTGAGCTGAGGTCATAAAGAATACTGAAAGAATGGGATAGGTGAAAACAATATTGCAGATACCGTTCACTTTTTAGCTTTCACCTATCCAGATGGATTGGGACAAATGTTATTGTCTGTATGCACACATGTAACCAGAGAACATGAATGTCCAGGGAATCCCCATTTTCTTAACAGAGAGGCCACTGGTCAACATGGAGTCTAGACTGTTATTGACCATTCCCAAAGCCCGCTCCACAGTGAAGGGTCCCCTGCAGGCTCCGGGCCCCAGAGAGCAGGAAGTTTACGGCTAGCCATGGTCAGCCTGAAGCCTAAAGAGTGTCTGTCTTTGTTCCAGAGAGCAAAGGGGCTTTGTTCTGCAATAACAAAAATAATCCCGAAAACAGGAGTGAGGAAGAAAGTCTCAGGATTGTTTGATAGTTAGTGATGGTTGAAGACCTTGGAGAAAACAAAGCTCTGGAGTCCATTACAGCACAGTCAGTAAGCTTACAATACCAGGTCTCACAAAAAGCCATTGTGTCAGAATGTTTATTACAAATAAATCTTTTAGCATTTCTATTTCAATTTTTCTACTCAGTCAGGTCAACCAGCAGACGGATATCTCATGTGCTCATGTGTGTGTTGTTCTTTGCAAACCGCAGGCTGATTTACATGCATTGTATCTCCTGTGTAAGTCCCTCTGTGGAAGGGCACTGTGTGTGTTGAAAGTCCACTGCAAAACACTGCAGTTTGTGTTCCCTGGATAAGACACCGGTTCAACTGAATTGCGACGATATGAAAAGGTACATACACAATGTGCAGGTCAGTGTCCAGAGGCAATGAAACTACCTTCTCATTGGGAGAGGCTACAGGTCATCATCAGCCCTATACATATTTCTATGTGGCTAACTGAACAAAATCCTGTGTAAAAACTAGCAGCCTGGGGATTCAGGCATTATATATGGGCGAGTGAGGTATGTTCAGACGTTCTTTACATTCAGCATTACTACGTCAAGGGAAATATAGTGTTCTTTCTAACAAGATATCTACATAGACACTGAGTGTACAAAACTTTAGGAACACCTGATCTTTTAATGACATAGACCAAAGCTGCCCAACCCTCTTCCTGGAGATCTACCGTCCTGTGGGGTTTCAGTCCAACCCTAATTTAACACACCTGATTCTACTAATTAGCTGCTCAACAAGACCTTAACTAGCTGAATCAGATACTCTAAATGAGGCTTAGACTGAAAACCTACAGGACAGTAGATCTCCAGGAAGAGGGTTGGGCAGCCCTGACATAGACTGACCAGGTAAAAGCTATGATCCCTGACTGATGTCACCTGTTAAATCCACTTCAATCAGTGTAGATGAAGGGAAGGAAACAGGTTAAAGAAGGATTTTTAAGCCTTGAGACAATTGAGATTGTGTATGTGGGCCATTCAGAGGGTGAATGGGCAAGACAAAACATATAAGTTCCTTTGAATAGGGTATGGTAGTATGTGCCAGGCACACCGGTTTGAGTGTGTCAAGAACTGCAACGCTGCTGGATTTTTCAAACTCAATAGTTTCCCGTGTGTATAAAGAATGGTCCCCCCACCCAAAGGACAGCCAGCCAACTTGAAGCATTGGAGTCAACATGGGCCAGCATCCCTGTGGAATGCTTTCGACAACTTGTGGAGTCCATGCCCCGATGAGCTGTTCTGAGGGCAAAAGGGGGTGCAACTCAATGTTCCTAACATTTTGTTCACTCCGTGTATTTCAGGATGTTGTGTATCCCTGGAAAAGTCAGAATTCATGTAAACCTAACAGTTTTCAAAAACATAGCTTGTCCAAAATAAAGTGGTCTCTTGGCACAACTTACCCCGGGTATGGGTTAAGTTGACCATAGGGACAGGGTAAGTTGAGCCGCCTTGGGGTAAGTGGGTAGGGGCTTCCTGTGACAGTTGATGCTGGTAGATACATGTTTAATGGAATGGGGGTGTGGTATATTGTATATCTTAAATGTGAGCCTACATTTAGATATAGATCTCTCTGTTCAATGTAACCCTTCCATTTCTTGAACAGGTGTCTGGGCCAGTTCGTGGGCAAGTTCTTTGCATTCTTGATATGTTTAGCAAGCTCAGACTCCATGTCATCAGATAAGACCTTGTGTCTTCCTGCTAGTCTACCACAGCCTTTCATTATCAAGCTCAGACTCCATGTCATCAGATAAGACCTTGTGTCTTCCTGCTAGTCTACCACAGCCTTTCATTATCAAGCTCAGACTCCATGTCATCAGATAAGACCTTGTCTTCCTGCTAGTCTACCACAGCCTTTCATTATCAAGCTCAGACTCCATGTCATCAGATAAGACCTTGTGTCTTCCTGCTAGTCTACCGCAGCCTTTCATTATCAAGCTCAGACTCCATGTCATCAGATAAGACCTTGTGTCTTCCTGCTAGTCTACCACAGCCTTTCATTATCAAGCTCAGACTCCATGTCATCAGATAAGACCTTGTGTCTTCCTGCTAGTCTACCACAGCCTTTCATTATCAAGCTCAGACTCCATGTCATCAGATAAGACCTTGTGTCTTCCTGCTAGTCTACCACAGCCTCTCTTTCACACAGGTACATGTTTATTTTATGTTAATGTTCCTCTTCAGTGTCATAAGGCCTATTTTTTTTCATCCCTTGCAGCCGCTCAAATGGATTTCTACCCATCTCTCTCTTCCTTGGCTGATCTCTCAATAACCTCATGGGGGGCCATACCCCTGCTTGTTTTATGTTTGTGTACACGTGGCATGATAATGTCTGCTCTGTACAAACAAAAATGAGTTCACATGCATGACACATTGCAAAAATACTATGCATATTATGCATAAAAATGACTAAATGTAATCAGAATTTGCATGGGGTATGGTGACCATTGGCTCAACTTGCCCCAGGGCAAACATTTTGACTATATTAGCCCACACAGCTACAAGGATGCACTTTCATGCCAGGTTTAGGACCTCATATTGAAGCTTATAGAGACCCCAATTGATGTGCAAAACAATCTTAAAACAATTTACTTTGGTTTAGATACAAGCATCATGAAACCTATAGTACAAATTGATTTCACTTTGTGAAAATATGGTTTTTGGTCTTAAGATTGCATACCACTTTCCCCTTGTGATTTATTCCTTCACAGACTCCTTTAAATTATGACCTCTTCCTTAAAGATTTGGTCACATGATTAGTTTTGTGTATGGTTTCCTAGAAACAAGGGGTGGCTCAACTAACCCTTTGGCTCAACATTCTCCCCTACTGAGCAAAGATGAACTGCTGTGAGAAAATGCCGGAACTATTTACATTTGTATGCGTTTTCTCTGAAAACCTCTGCAACTGGTAGCCCAAGATTTATTAGACACCTCCTGCACAGTTCATCTTTATCTCTAACACACTACATGACAAATAAGGCCTTTCATCTGGTGATTTATGTGGACTATGTGAGAAGCGTTAAGTGCAGTTGTGGGGCTGTAACTCCCGGACACAGGAGACAGTACTAGAGTGAGAGAAACTTCCTTTGTTCATTCAGACAGAGGGAAAAGAGGTGAATCAGTGTTTTTACAGAAATCACCGTATCTCCCCACACCAAAACCATCCTCACATATAGAGAGAAACCCTTTTCATATAATTCACCAAATCATTTATCAGTCAACCAAGCCTCCCAAACACCAACAATATTCCTTTGCTTTTCTGTCGTTTTCCAAGAGTTTATCTAGACAGGGGCCGCTCTCTAATGGTCACAAAGAGTGTAGACAGGTGTCAAGTGAAGTCATGCTGAGTCGTGACTCTCGTGTCCTTTGAAAGCCCTCGGCGTGGAGTGGAAGGACCAAATGGCGAGCCAAAGCAGAAACATCTGTGGTGTAAAGTCATCTTTTTTTAGCATTGTACATTTTTATGTTAAAGACTGAAACCCTGTCACACCATATCTCACCGAAAGACCTGTCCATTGTTTTGATCAACAGCAGAAGGCGCATTGTCTCCATCTCTGAGATGTGTCCCAGGGCTGTGGAATCATGCTCTATAAATAAGGCCTGTGAAGTGCTGCAGAGAAGAACACTCAGCCGTGGCTCCTACCATGCAGTAAAATAGCTACCACAGATGATATTGATCTGTGAATCTACAGACACCACTCCTAGTGACAGAGACAGATAGGTCATTCCCTACCAATGGCCTTGAACGAGAATGGGCAACATCCCATTCTAATAAACTAGCTATATGGAAAACCTCTAGTGTTCTCATTCATCCCTTTAATGTCCAACAATAAAAAAAAATGCAAATTAAATATATATATATTGTTTTGCTCAGAAAACTTGGGGGGGCTAAATAAAACCACCAGCGGGCCAAATTCGGTTGAGGTACCTTGCCTTACAGGGTACGGTTGAGGTACCTTGCCTTACAGGGTACGGTTGAGGTACCCTGCCACCAGCACAGTACAATTCTGGCATGTCCAGGCAAAACACTGGGATAGTTCACATCACATACATGATGGATGTGATTTCACATGTTGACCATAAGATGGCACTCTGACACCTACTTGAGTACAAACAAGAAACACATGTTCATTTGGGGTACCAAACGCAACCTAAACATTCCTGCGCCCGGTTCCCCAAAAGTATCTTAAGGTTAAGTTCATCGTTAGAGTAGGATCCTATGGTTCTTTTGGGGAACCGGGCCCTGTCTTACCATTGAAACACTTCAACTAAAAGTGACCAATGCAATATTTCCAAGTATGCCGGTATTATGTTAACTGATCTTGAATATATAGGAAAGGTATTTTTAATTGTCACTAAAAGGTACATTGATTTCATTTGAATTATCATGTTACAAAAACTGTCTGAGCTTAATTCCCTGCCAGGAGCAATGAGGTACACTGCACTGTAATTAAACACAATTCAAACTCCCTATGGTGATTCTTAATTGCTTATCCAAAATGTGTGGAAAACAGCCGCTATTGTAAATTCTCAAAATGTGTCATTGTTGGGGGGAAAGGGAGTAGGACAAAGCACCATGCAGGCTTTTACTGTACATCTGAATAATTGACTCTCAGTGAAGATTCCAACACACACAGTGTTGTCAATTTAGACCAATTATTCTAATGATGATTGACAGGTATCCTCCTATTAGCCATAATAACCCTAATAATATCCCTAATGGCCCTAATAACGTGAATAACTTGATGAGTAGCTAGTTCAGAGCACAGTCGGATTAATGATGATGGACATATTAACCCTAATATTCTGATCAGTTGCTTGTCAACTCAAAGCAGCAAAGATTATTGATCAATTCATCAATTAATGCCGCAACATCAGTCCTGGTAATCAGGTGAGCCGCTTTATAAGGCTAACCATTGGGGTCAGTGCTCAGTGGGTATCTCAGAGGCTAACCAGTACCACCTTCCCAGGACCCCTCAAGGGTTACCCACGTACACCCACAGACTCTACACAGACACAGCAACCATGGAAGGCACATAGGGACCCAAATTCTATATCTCTATGTCCAACGCTATAGGAGTGGTGTGGAGCCCCTATGAGTTACCTCAGTCCTACCTGGCTGAGCCCTGGGACTATGCATGTCTGTCCGCATACATGTTCTTCCTCATCATCGCCTGCTTTCCCATCAACTTCCTCCCACTTTACGTCACCATGAAACACAAGAAGCCGGCCCTCAACTCCACCCTGGTCAACCTGGCTGTGGCCGATCTCTCCACAGTGTTTAGCGGTTTCACCACCACGCTCTACACCTCCATGAACGGCTACTTTGCCTTCGGCTGCACAATTGAGGGCTTTTACCCACGACGGTCAGATCGCCCTCTAGTTCCTGGTGGTGATGGCTATCAAAGGTGGTTTGTCGTCTGCAAGCCTATCTCCAACTACTGCTTCGGGGAGAGCCATGCCATCACAGGTGTGGCATTCACCTGGGTGATGACTGCTGCTGGTTCCGTGCCCCCTCTGTTTGGCTGATCACGTTTACATCCCAGAGGGCATGCAGTGCTCACGCGGTATTGACTGTTACACCAGAGGTCAAAAACGATTATTTTGTCATCTACATGTTCATCTGCCACTTCACCATTCCCCTGGTCATCATCTCCTTCGGCAACCTGCACTGTGTCATCAAGGAGGCTACTTCTGCCCAGCAGGAGTCTGAAACACACCAGAAGGCTGGGAGGGAGGTCACCTGTATGGACATCATGATGGTTAGCTCCTTTATGGTGGGCTGGGTGCTAGCATTTTTGTGTATGTCTTCACCCACCAGGGACTTACCTTTCGGACCCATGTGCATGACAGTTCCGGCCTTCTTTGCCAAGAGCTCAGCCCTGTACAACCCCCTCATTTACATTTTGATGAACAAGCAGTTCCGCCACATAACCCCTTTGAGGAGGAGGGAGCCTCCACCACTGCCTCCTCTGTGTCTTCCCGCTCTGTGGCCTCTGCCACAGGAAAGGTCTACGCTAATGTACAATTCTTAAGGCACTGTATCAGGTTGATTTTGCAAATACGGGCACTTTTGGATGTTAAATGTTTTTGAAAATGAAACCTCTTGAAACTGCTTTTTATCTATCTGAATATTTTCTTCTGTCTGGAAACAAGATCTAATAGTGGCTGAGACCATACAAATATTTTATATTCTTAAAAGAGTAAATATGATCTGTTTCCCCAAATACCAGAGGGGAAATGTCATTTCCACCATGTCATATACTGTACTGTGCTATTTTAGTTGAAAAGGAAATGACAGAACTTGTGCCTAAGGTATTTTAAATAACATGAATTTGTTTTAAATCATGTTTTTTTACTATTTGGAAGTTTTCTTAATTATATGTATTCATCATTCTCATGTCTAAATGTCCATGTATGCCTTGATGAAACATGTATTTAACACATCAAATCTTATTTTTTTAATTATTGAAAGCATATAGCATATAAGGTTCACATCATCAATATCAATTGTAATTTAATACCCCTTTCCCTCAACAATATGTACAGTGGTGGGAAAGACTTTGTGTTGTGGTAATGACAGAGTGTGGTGGTAATGACAGAGTGTGGTGGTAATGACAGAGTGTGGTGGTAATGACAGAGTGTGGTGGTAATGACAGAGTGTGGCAGTAATGACAGTGTGGCGGTAATGACAGAGTGTGGCGGTAATGACAGAGTGTGGCGGTAATGACAGAGTGTGGCAGTAATGACAGTGTGGCGGTAATGACAGAGTGTGGCGGTAATGACAGAGTGTGGTGGTAATGACAGAGTGTGGTGGTAATGACAGAGTGTGGTGGTAATGACAGAGTGTGGTGGTAATGACAGAGTGTGGTGGTAATGACAGAGTGTGGCGGTAATGACAGTGTGGCGGTAATGACAGAGTGTGGTGGTAGTGACAGAGTGTGGCGGTAATGACAGTGTGGCGGTAATGACAGAGTGTGGCAGTAATGACAGTGTGGCGGTAATGACAGAGTGTGGCGGTAATGACAGAGTGTGGCAGTAATGACAGTGTGGCGGTAATGACAGAGTGTGGTGGTAATGACAGAGTGTGGCAGTAATGACAGTGTGGCGGTAATGACAGAGTGTGGCGGTAATGACAGAGTGTGGTGGTAATGACAGAGTGTGGCAGTAATGACAGTGTGGCGGTAATGACAGAGTGTGGCGGTAATGACAGAGTGTGGTGGTAATGACAGAGTGTGGCAGTAATGACAGTGTGGCGGTAATGACAGAGTGTGGCGGTAATGACAGAGTGTGGTGGTAATGACAGAGTGTGGTGGTAATGACAGAGTGTGGTGGTAATGACAGTGTGGCGGTAATGACAGAGTGTGGTGGTAATGACAGAGTGTGGTGGTAATGACAGAGTGTGGTGGTAATGACAGAGTGTGGCAGTAATGACAGTGTGGCGGTAATGACAGAGTGTGGTGGTAATGACAGAGTGTGGCAGTAATGACAGTGTGGCGGTAATGACAGAGTGTGGCGGTAATGACAGAGTGTGGCGGTAATGACAGAGTGTGGTGGTAATGACAGAGTGTGGCAGTAATGACAGTGTGGCGGTAATGACAGAGTGTGGCGGTAATGACAGTGTGGTGGTAATGACAGAGTGTGGTGGTAATGACAGTGTGGTGGTAATGACAGTGTGGCGGTAATGACAGAGTGTGGCGGTAATGACAGAGTGTGGTGGTAATGACAGTGTGGCGGTAATGACAGAGTGTGGCGGTAATGACAGAGTGTGGCGGTAATGACATTGCATATAAAACTGCGAAAAACATTTTAATGACACAGTTGTACATGTTGAATTCTTTTGAATATATAGAACACACCATTCAAAACCTCAAAAAACAAAGGTTACAAAGCATATTTTAGAAACATTTTGGGATTCATTGCATTAGACAGAAATACATGTACAAGGTTGGAAACACTGGCTGAAATGAAACAAAATATTGTACACTGGCTGCAGTATATTGATTCCGACTCATGAGACAGGTGTGTGCTCACTCAGGTAGGTCATTATTCTGTAGCTGTAAGACTTCAGGTGAGTGTGTTCCTTGACAGGTATGACTCCATGACCACATATTTCTGGATAGTTGATCTGTTGTTTCTTTGGTTTATTTTCTATTTCCGGCTTTTTTCCCCTCACTGGGAAAGTTGTGAAATGTGTTTCAGTTCAGCACTTGCTTTTCCCTTGAGGTATCTTTCTTTTTGTTTCTTAAAACACTCCTGGTATCTTATAGGATCTTGTTTTGATTTAGTTTATATATACTACATGACCAAAAGTATGTGGATACCTGCTCGTCAAACATCTCATTCCAAAATCATGGCCATTAATATGTAGTTGGTCCCCCCTTTGCTGCTATAACAGTCTCCACTTTTCTGGGAAGGCTTTCCACTAGATGTTGGAACATTGCTGTGGGGACTTGCTTCCATTCAGCCACTAGAGCATTAGTGAGCTCGGGCACAGATGTTGATGAATAGGCCTGGCTCACAGTCAGTGTTTCAATTCATCCCAAAGGCGTTCGATGGAGTTGAGGTCAGGGCTCTGTGCACTCCAGTCAAGTTCTTCCACACCAATCTCAACAAACCATTTCTGTATGGACCTTACATTGTGCATGGGGGCATTGTCATGTTGAAGCTGGAGACTTATACCTCCCTCACTAACTAAGCATCAGCTGTCAGAGCAGCTTACAGATCATTGCACCTGTACATAGCCCATCTGTAAATAGTCCACCCAACTACCTCATCCTCATGTTTATTTTTTGCTCCTTTGCACCCCAGTAGCTCTACTTGCACATTAATCTTCTGCACATCTATCACTCCAGGTTTTAATTGCTAAATTGTAATTATTTCGGCACTATGGACAATTTGCCTTACCTCCCTAATCTTACTACATTTTCACACACTGTATATAGACTTTTCAATAGTGTTATTGACTGTACATTTGTTTATCCCATGTGTAATTCTGTGTTGTTTGTGTCGCACTGCTTTGCACTATCTTGGCCAGGTTGCAGTTGTAAATGAGAACTTGTTCTCAACTGGCCTACCTGGTTAAATAAAGGCAAAATAAAATACATTTTAAAAAATGTAGGAAAGGGCTTTCCAAAAACTGTTGCCACAAAGTTTGAAGCACAGAATCGTCTAGAATGTTATTGTATACTGTAGGTTAAGATTTCCCTTCACTGGAACTAAGGGGCCTAGTCCGAACCATGAAAAAAATCCCCAGACCATTATTCATCCTCCACTAATCATTACAGTTGGTACTACGCATTGGGGCAGTTTGCGTTCCCCTGGCAAACCCAGATTCGTCCATTGGACTACCAGATGGTGAAGCGTGATTCATCACTCCAGAGAACACATTTACACTGCTACAGAGTCGAATGGCACTGAGATTTACACCACTCCAGGCGATGCTTGGCATTGCGCATGTTGATCTTATGCTTGTGTGCGGTTGCTCGACCATGGAATTTCATGAAGCTCCCAACTAACAGTTCTTGTACTGACATTGCTTCCAGAGGCAGTTTGGAACTGGTTAGTGAGTGTTGCAACCGAGGACAATTTTTACGCGATATGTGCTTCAGTACTGTTCTGTGAGCTTGTGTGACCTACCACTTCACGGCTGAGCAGTTATTGCTCTTAAAGGTTTCCACTTCACAACAGCACTTACAGTTGACCGGGGCAGCTCTAGTTGACCGGGGCAGCTCTAGTAGCTGCTGCCAAAGCAGCAGCTACTCTTCCTGGGGTCCAGCAAAATTAAGGCAGTTTATACAATTTTAAAAACATTACAATACATTCACAGATTTCACTACACACTGTGTGCCTTCAGGCCCCTACTCCACCACTACCACATATCTACAGTACTACATCCATGTGTATGTATAGTGTGTGTGTGTCTGTGCCAATATTTGTGTGGCTTCACAGTCCCCGCTGTTCCATAAGGTGTTTTTTTATCTGTTTTTTAAATCTAATTTTACTGCTTGAGTCAGTTACTTGATGTGGAATAGAGTTCCATACAGTCATGGCTCTATATAGTACTGTGTGCCTCCCATAGTCTATTCTGGACTTGGGGACTGTGAAGAGACCTCGTGGCATATGCATGGGTGTCCGAGCTGTGTGCCAGTAGTTTAGACAGACAGCTTGGAGCATTCAACATGTCCATACCTCTCATAAATAAAAGTAGTGATGAAGTAAATCTCTCCTCCACTTTCAGCCAGGAGAGATTGACATGCATATTATTAATATTAGCTCTCCGTGTACATCCAAGGGCCAGCCGTGCTGCCCTGTTCTGAGCCAATTGGAATTTTCGTAAGTCCTGACCACACGACTGAACAGTAGTCAAAGTGCAAAAACCAAGCCATGAGGTCTAAGGAATTGTCCGTCGAGCTCCGAGACAGGATTGGTTCGAGGCACAGATCCAGGGAAGGGTACCAAAAAAATGTCTGCAGCTTTGATGGCCCCCAAGGACACAGTGGCCTGCATCATTTTTTAAGGTAGAGTGGCCAGATGGAAGCCACTCCTCAGTAAAAGACAGCCCACTTGGTGTTTGCCAAAAGCCACCTAAAGGACTCTCAGACCATGAGAAACAAGATTCTCTGGCCTGAATGTCAAGTGAAATCTGGCACAATTCCTACAGTGGAGAATGGTGGTGGCAGCATCATGCTCTGCTCTTTATTTGTAATACATTTGAAAAATGTTCTACAAACCTGTTTTTGCTTTGTCATTATGGGGTATTTGTTTGTAGATTGATGAGGAAAAAAACATTCAATCCGTTTTAGAATAATGCTATAACTTAACAATGTGGAAAAAACCAAGGGGTCTGAATACTTACAGAATGCACTTGTCCTCTCCTTGGTTGATTTAGGGGGCATCTTATAGAATAAATCAAAATTAATAACCAAAGTCACAAATGGATATCAAAATCACTCAATCATCCTAACATAATTGAAAATGTAATGGTCTTACTTAGCAAATAAGTGTTCAGTTTCAACTTAACCATGAACATATATGTAACTTGCGTCTCTTTTCAGGTCCTAAGGTAAGTCAAAATGGATCAACTAATACATTTAGTCATTACCATCCCATTCTGTCCTTAATCATCACCGTGATTCTGTGGTGGTAATGATGTGTGGTGGGAATTAAATTTTTACAGTATTTGGTCATAAATAGCAGGGATTCTAGCATGCTAACTCCAGTTGAGCTTACAATGTTTCCTAAATACACACAATTATAACAATTTCACAAATCTAACATAATTTGATGAAATTATAGCCTATTTGGTAATGACTTACTACTCAAGTCATATTTACCTTTATTTTGATATAATTTCCCAGCATAAAAATGCGAATGTCCCTCCATGACATCAATGTGCTCCATGGTCACTATTCATATCCATGCTAACCAAGTACACAAAGTTTTGAAAAACTTTATTATCATGTAATTTGCTTGTCGTGGTGGTAATGACACAATACTTGGACACGACTGTATTCTGTGTAAAAAAAAGTAACCAATGGCTTACTCACATCTAATACAGTGGGGAAAAAAAGTATTTAGTCAGCCACCAATTGTGCAAGTTCACCCACTTAAAAATATGAGAGAGGCCTGTAATTTTCATCATAGGTACACTTCAACTATGACAGACAAAATGAGAAAAAAAATCCAGAAAATCACATTGTAGGATTTTTAATGAATTTATTTGCAAATTATGGTGGAAAATATGGTGGACAGTGCATCGTCTAGCCATACTCCCAAGTACTTGTATGAGGTGACTACCTCAAGCTCTAAACCCTCAGAGGTAGTAAAAATATGTGTGGGAGGGGCATTCTTCTTACCAAACCACATGACCTTTGTTTTGAAGGTGTTCAGAACAAGGTTAAGGGTAGAGAAAGCTTGTTGGACACTAAGAAAGCTTTGTTTAAAACAACATCTGTGGGGGCAGCTGAGAATAAGACTGTATCATCTGCATATAAATGGATGAGAGCTTCCTACTGCCTGAGCTATTTTGTTGATGTAAACTGAGAAGAGCGTGGGGCCTAGGATTGAGCCTTGGGGTACTCCCTTGGTGACAGGCAGTGGCTGAGACACTGCACTCCTTCAGAGAGGTAGTTAGCAAACCAGCCCAAAGGCCCCTCAGACACCAATACTCCTTAGCAGGCCCACAATAATGGAATGGTCTACTGTATCAAAAGCTTTGGCCAAGTCAATAAAAATAGCAGCACAATATTGCTGAGAATCAAGGGCAATGGTGACATCATTGAGGACCGTTAAGGTTGCAGTTACACATCCATAACCTGAGCGGAAACCCGATTGCATACCCAAGAAAATACTATAGACATCAAGAAAGCTAGTCAGTTGATTATTTACACGTTTTTCCAACACTTTTGATAAACAGGGCAAGACAGAAATAGGCCTATTACAGTTAGGATCAGCTTGATCTCCCCCTTTAAATAGAGGACCAACCGTGGCTGCCTTCCAAGCAATTGGAACCCCCCCAGAAAGGAGAGACAGGTTAAAAAGTTTGGACATGGGCTTGGCAATGATAGGGGCAGCAACCTTAAAAGAAGAAAGGGTCTAAACCATCTGACCCAGATGTTTTTTGGGGGTCAAGTGCAAAGGTATCAGATCTGAAGAAGAATTTAGATGAAGACAGGACAGTAATGTAGAAATATTCAAGGCATTAACATGACAAGGCAACAATTTGTCTATCCCTTTGACATTTCCCCTTGCCTGCAGACTTACCGGTGTAACATGTTACAAATGACTATTGGCATGAAAGTAACACACACACACACAGTCAAATCAAATCTAAATTTAACACACACACCCACAGGCCTACACTTGGCCAAAAATCTACTGAATTATTTTGTCCAAAAAATGCCTGCATGTCTGCCTTAAACAGAACATGGCTGTCATCTTTGCTCCAGTCAGGTTGACAGGACGGAACCATCCGTGTGTTTCCATGGCGACAGGATAGAGAGAGAGGCGGTAAGGTCACTGAGCCCCCGAGCTGGAGCCCTGAATCTGATTCTGGGCTGTTGCTGCGGTGTCGTTATTACAGATTTCATTTCCTCCTCTTCCTCATCCATGATGAATTGTCCCCATTCATTGCTCTGATTCTATATTTGATGAAGGCTCAGGGAGTGAGAGAGGGAAGAGTGTTGTGGCGCTGGAGACTGGATTGGATCCATTATTTAGGTCCTGATTCCCCTTCACTGGCTATGGGAAGAATTGCTCCTTCACCATATGAACATAGATACTGGATATAAAGACAAGATGCTTATGTGCCCGCTCTAACAATGGGATTCATTGTCCACAGAGCAGAATGGTGGGCTTGCAAGCTCCCACCTACTCCTTTCTTTGGATTGGTGGATACACCCCGTTATTTGAACACTATTTTGAATATTGATGAGGTTTGTTGACATCAACCGACTGACTGTATTCAATAGAGTGAGAAGCTATGCATAGACTGTCTCAAGTTTCAACAGGGACAACTCTTTTCACAAAGTTGCTGGGATGTCACGTGCATCACATTTATATCAGTACACTAGCAACATCCTAAGCATTACAAATGTTATTTTATATCAAAGCGTCACGTATCAAAATAGCAATTCATTTTCTCAACTAAATTCAGCTCTCTCATTGCCCCCCCATACAAAAACTCATCACATGCTTTAAGTGGATAGATTTATGGCAAAATAAACCCTCTTGCTTTGCCTCTTCCTTTCTGCTATGGGAAGAATTGCTCCTTCACTGTTAATTGGAAGAATTGCTCATGTGCTGTAGGCATCCTTGTGTCTCTATTCATTTCAGCTGGCTAAAAAAACTCACATTGACCTCAATGTGCTACCTGACATTATGAATCATTGTAATATATAGCTGGGAGAAATATTTGACATTTTGTTAATTGTAAAAAATTACATTAACACAGAAAATGATAAATTCGGAAACAAAACCTGTATGTAGAATGAAATCGATTTAGATTTTATATCCATGTTCATTAATGCGTAGTGACTAACCTGTACTCCCGCACATGGACTCGATACCGGTACCACCTGTATACAAAGTTGAAGTCGAACGTTTACATACACCTTAGCCAAATACATTTAAACTCAGTTTTTCACAATTCCTGACATTTAACCCTAGTAAACAAATCCCTGTCTTAGGTCAGGTAGGATCACCATTTTATTTTAAGAATGTGAAATGTCAGAATAATAGTAGAGAGAATGATTTATTTCAGCTTTTATTTCTTTCATCACATTCCCAGTGGGTCAGAAGTTTACATACACTCAATTAGTATTTGGTAGCATTGCCTTTAAACTGTTGAACTTGGGTTAAACGTTTCAGGTAGCCTTCCACAAGCTTACCACAATAAGTTGGGTGAATTTTGGCCCATTCCTCCTGACAGAGCTGGTGTAACGGAGTCAGGTTTGTAGGCCTCCTTGCTCGGCACACACCTTTTCAGTTCTGCCCACAAATGTTCTATA
This sequence comes from Oncorhynchus tshawytscha, assembly GCF_018296145.1. Classification (NCBI taxonomy): domain Eukaryota; kingdom Metazoa; phylum Chordata; class Actinopteri; order Salmoniformes; family Salmonidae; genus Oncorhynchus; species Oncorhynchus tshawytscha. Next base: position 35,452,871 of record NC_056435.1, on the reverse strand, counting down.
TGATTGAAGTCAGGGCATTGGGATGGCCACTCCAATACCTTGACTTTGTTGTCCTTAAGCCATTTTGCCACAACTTTGGAAGCATGCTTGGGGTCATTGTCCATTTAGAAGACCCATTTGCAACCAAGATTTTCCTGGCTGATGTCTTGAAATGTTGCATCAATATATCCACCTAATTTTCCAGCCTCATGATGCCATCTATTTTGTGAAGTGCACCAGTCCGTCCTGCAACAAAGCACTCCCACAACATGATGCTGCCACCTCCATGCTTCACTGTTGGGATGGTGTTCTTCGGCTTGCAAGCATCCCCCTTTTTCCTCCAAACATAACAATGGTCATTATGGCCAAACAGTTCTATTTTTGTTTCATCAGACCAGAGGACATTTCTCCAAAAAGTATGATCTTTGTCCCCATGTGCAGTTGCAAACCGGTCTGGCTTTTTTATGGCGGTTCTGGAGTAGTGGCTTCTTCCTTGCTGAGCAGCCTTTCAGGTTATGCCGATATAGAACTCGTTTTACTGTGGATATAGATACTTTTGTAGCCGTTTCCTCCAGCATCTTCACAAGGTCCTTAGCGGTTATTCTGGGATTGATTTGCACTTTGTACCAAAGTACGTTCATCTCTAGGAGACTGAACGCGTCTCCTTCTTGAGCGGTATGACGGCTGCGTGGTCCCATGGTGTTTGTACTTGCGTACTATTGTTTGTACAGATGAACGTGGTACCTTCAGGCATTTGGAAATTGCTCCCATGAATGAACCAGACTTGTGGAGGTCTACAATTTTTTTTCTGAGTTCTTGGCTGATTTCTTTTGATTTTCCCATGATGTCAAGCAAAGAGGCACTGAGTTTGAGGGTAGGCCTTGAAATACATCCACAGGTACACCTCCAATTGACTCAAATTATGTCAATTAGCCTATCAGAAGCTTCTAAAGCCATGACATAATTTTCTGTCATTTTCCAAGCTGTTTAAAGGCACAGTCAACTTAGTGTATGTAATCTTCTGACCCACTGGAATTGTGACAAAGTTCATTATAAGTGAAATAATCTGTCTGTAAACAATTGTTGGAAAAATGACTTGTGTCATGCACAAAGTAGATGTCCTAACCGACTTGCCAAAACGACAGTTTGTTAACAAGAAATTTGTAGAGTGGTTGAAAAACGAGTTTTAATGACTCCAATCTAAGTGTATGTAAACTTCTGACTTCAACTGTAGCCTCGTTCTTGTTAATGTATTGTGTTAATTTGTATTATTTTTTTCTTAACTCTTCTCGAACTACGTGGTTGGCTAAGGGCTTGTAAGTAAGCATTTCACGGTAAGGTCTACACTTGTATTCGACGCATGTGACAAATACAGTTTGATTTGTTAGGCCCCGTTTATCAAGATTTTATTTCCATTTTTGTATAAATGGGAAACAGTAAAGTACCATGTTTTGGTTGGTCGACTCATCATGTCAGCATCAACCTAGACAGATCGTTATATTTGGCTTGACAAAAACATGAATTGAATCTTTAAACATTGATCAGTGGTGTTAACATGCAGTAAAGCCCTATTTACTAATGAGAGGAGACCTTCAGAAGCTGCAGGAACTTCCACACTGATGACATCATTAATATTAGAGAAAACTGTTGTCCGCACAGAGACATTCCACAACTCAACTTCAACAGTTGGACATTCTATCTGGAGCCCACCGGTGTGAATGTGTGTCCCATTAAACACGTTTACAGGACTAGCTGGAGGCCTCTGAAAAATGTGATCGTTTCATCACAAATTCACTACACACTCATTATAATATTTCCGTAACCAAATCTCTAAGTGCCTTCAGGCTAAGCAGGCAATTGAATATCCTTAAATTTAAACAATGTTGTGAATATTATATGAACTCTAAATATCCAAATATGCACAAATTGGCAAAAAAGATTGTATTAATAGTGATTAATGACAGAGGTTGTGTGGGTGCAATTATCTGATTGAATACTGTCATGGTACATAGATGTGCTTTTTAAGCATCAAAGTGACACTATTTTTTACAGGTTATTATAAGAAACTGACCCAGATTAAGCCTAGTTATTAACAAGTAAAATGATAATTGACTGAAATTATTTGCAATTCAGCCAATATTCTAAGGCTTATCTAAGCACATCTTCAAAATAGACGTTTTCATTATGAGACAACTTTATGCACCAGGCCATGTACACGTTTTCAATAAGTTCTATCTAACCTCATTCCATCGTCAACCTGCCCGCCCTGAAGCTGACAGCTGATAGGTTCATTAAAGGAAAACCTCAGAGTGGCCTCTGTCTGCATCACTTTCTGTCTGTGGTCTGGGAGTATGAGAACATGACCTTGGTGTCCCCATCCACTGGCTCCTGTCATCGTCTTGACATCTGAGGACACAGCTTTCTTCCTCTCTCATTTGAAGAACAGAGAGCAAAGAACCACACTGGTTTATAAAACAGACAGATCCAAAATAACAACGCTTTACTTTGTTTTGAAGTATTATATTACTACTCTACCATTTTGTCATCTCTTGGGATATCGGCCACATTACATATTGGTAAAGTCTTGATGTAGTAATAAGACGCAAGATTCGCATCTAAATGTTCCACATTTCCACTGATTCATTCTAATACAATAATACCAAAAACAGAAGATATGTTTGATATATTATTTTAATTTTAACATCATCATAGTTCAACTTTATTCTCCCCTTCATTTGTTTAAAATGATCACCTCTGAATTTACACATACTGCACACTGTCCAAAAATATACAAACAAATGCAGGCTTGTGCTATAGTCTGGTCAAATGTCTAAAAACAGTGGCACTGGGGGAGAGAAAGAAAAGAGAAGACATTGAAACCGTAAAGACATGCACAGCATCTGTGTCAGTGGCACTAGTCACTGGGGCTGTGTAATGCCTACCTCCTTGGGCTCAGTGGAAAAGTACATACCACTTTCGGCTGAGAAAACACTCATCTCATATCAAACAAAGACAAAAGAAAAATACACTCATTAAAATAACTGTTAGGCACATCATTGTTTTTTTCGGTTTTACATTTTCTGCAAAATTCTGATAAATATACAATGCTTAACCAACTAACGACCCCCCAAAAAATCCAACAAACAGAAAAAGTTGATAGGTTTTGGAATCACTGTCTAGTAGGAAAGCAGGAATGTCATATAATCAATACATTTGGTTCATCCAAGGTCCAGGTGTGTTCTGCTGTGTGAAGAGTAGAGCTGAGTGGTGAGGGGGAACTGTGTTGCTGTGGGGAGTTGGAAGGGAGGCTGGTTGTGTTACAGCAGATGACCCATCAGATGCTCAGGTCTTTGGTGCCATCTTTATGGGCCTTCCGCTTGGGCTCCGGGAGAGCTTTGGAAGCACGGCTGGCATTAGACTTAAGTGTGCTGTAATACTCCTTCAGTCTGGGTGCTGCCGCTTCCTCCTCCTCCGGTTCTCTGAAGCTTCTGACAGGTGAAATGTCTCGGCCCAGGCTACGGGCTCTATGGTGGGGGTCTGGGGAGCGCGGCTCTCTCTCCACCCTCTCAGGCGAGCGGCCCCTCAGCAGTGAGCTGTACCTCTTGTAGGCGCTGTCTGACTCAGGGGTGTGGACCCTGGGAAGGATCTCCCCTCTCTGGCCACAGGCAGCAGCAGATAACAGGCTGTCTTCTCTGTAGTCACGCTCCAGGTTGGAGGCCCTCAGCAGAAGGCTGTCCTCCCCAAACAGGTGCTCCTCTCTGGACTCCCTCAGTCGCGTGACCTCCCTGTTGTGCCGGTCCAGGGCTGGGGGCTCCTGTAGGAGGCTCTCATCCAGGAAGGGGCTGGGCACAGGGCCAGGAGGCTTCCTCAGCACTGGTGCCTTCTCCCCGTTGGGCCTCTCTGGCTCTCTGTGTCGCTGTCTGTCTAGGGAGGGCTGCCGGTAGGGGTCTGAGGATTGGGTACGGCGGTAGCGGGTGGGGGAGTGGTGGTGTGAGCGGTGGGGGAGCGGTAGGGGGACCGGTGGCCATAGGGGGACCGATTGCGGTGAGTGGACCTGTAGGGAGAGCGGTGGGTGTTGTGGTGCCCTTGGCTGTGTCTAGTGTCTAGGGTGTTCTCTGCGCTGCGGGCCCGGCTACGGCCCTTATTCGGGGAGTGGTGTCCTCGGTGGTGAGTGCCGTGCGTATCCCCGCCAGACCTCTGGCTCTTGTCAACTTTTTTCTTGGACTGCTTGGAGGCCCTTGTCTCCCCAGACGCCCCTCCCTGGCTCTTCTTTTCCGGGGATCGGTGTTTGGAATGGTGGTGGCCCTTCTTGTTCTTGCTCCGTGATGGTTTGTGAGGGACTGGTGCGTTCGTGTCCGATGGTGCGTTGTTGTAGGGCAGGGTGCTCACTTCCGAAGCGTTTTGTACCCCTGCGGCTGTGCCGGCACCGTCGATGCTGGGGTCTGGAATAGAACATGACATACAACACAGGTTGCTGGATGAAACACATTGCTCTCACAGACTCCCTCCTGACTAGACTAGATCAACTATTGTGACCAATAACCAGGCTGCTAACATTATTTGTAACACTGCCAATTCTAATGTTAATGTCAGCAAACAAACACGGCTACATCAATTCTCCATTTGGATGCACAGCCACAGCTGATGGTGAGTTATTAGTATTGCTATGTATGAGCCAAAAGCAGCAACGTACTATGCGAGGACTGGTGAAACAGTCCGGCTTAAATGAGCTGAAGGGGACCAACGGTTGGTTAAAATGCTGCGTGCTGCATGGTGTTGATGCTGATTGAGATAGTTAGACATCACTCGTTCATGCTCAGGCGATGCCTTCGATGTGAGATCAATATTTAATGCAGCTAACAAAACCAAGATGAGTTTTTGAATTGAGTAATGATGTAAATAATGTATGAGCGTGATTGGTTTCGGAAACAACATTGTGGTTGTAAATTAGTTTCACAGATTGGACTCCATAAAGAATGCAGGGAGTTGGCTCAGCACCCTGGATAAAGGAGGTGTACGGAATGGTTTTAGGGACTAATCAAGGAGATAAGAGACTATTGATCGTCATTACGTGACTGCGGTGCTATTGGTTCTTACCGAACTCTAACCACCTCACCCGATCTTTGAATAAACCACATGGAGGGTAATCAAAGCGTCACAAGACAGCTTCTAAAAGTCTTAGTAACTCTACTTGGATCTAGTTTTATCTCCAATGCTACGGTCATTAAAGGACTAACCACAGATACTAACTAGACAACTAAATAGTAAATAGCTTGAAGAGAAGAGAGAAACAGCAGTAGAGGAGGGATTGATTGGTTGAGTAAATGTCTAGAAAAGACAACAACTTTACCAATATCCCACAACCACTATCACCAAACCAATGTGACATGAATCAAACAGATGCGTTGGAGACGCCATGTTAGCAGTGAACACGCCATGTCAGCAGTGAACACGCCATGTCAGCAGTGAACACGCCATGTCAGCAGTGAACACGCCATGGCCCAGAGGTTGAATGAGAAAGGTGGGATGTATGAATCCATTCCTACTGGTCAGCATGACAACAGCGGCGGCGGTATTGGCAATGCATTCTGGGTGAATGGATTCTTATGCATGGAGAGCAGAGGCACGGTACGGGTGAGTTGAGGCCACAGCGAGAGAGAGAGAGAGAAAGAGAGAGAGCGAGACCGGAGGAGAGAGATGGAGAGGACAGCTACAAACCATGGTCTGATTTTGGTAGGAACTAGGATCTCCCAGCTTGTCATTAGAGGATCTCATACATGCGGTGAGATGGGGAGCAACCATCTCTGAAGGAAGGAAGAGCCCAGCGAAACAAAAGGAAAGGTAGATAAAAAAAGAGAAAAAGAGAAAGGGTTTAGATTACTAAAACATTAGACAGTTTATTTTTCAATGGAAAAGGTGTTTATTTGAACATTTAATCATTCAGAGAAAGAGACAGTCCAGGAAATAACCCCATCCTTGAGTGAAAAGTTCTGGAACCGAGCACACACACACACACAAACCCCATAGTGACAGCGAGATGCACACACGACACAGTATGAAGCCGTTTACATTGCCAACAGAAAATAAGTGACAAAGAGTGGAAACTAAAAGTACAAAAAAATAGGTATAATATACAACCTCACAGAGATGTCTTATTGGTGCAGGAAAGACAGCATATTCTCAGAGCAACAAAATACATGAATAAAAGGACAACATTTTCCAAAATCAAAAATGCTATAAGATGAATTGTGACTATCAATTAACAGATCAATACAATTAAAATGAAATATACCATAAATATTATGGAAAATGGACAAAAATAAAATAAACATTTGGATTTAAACTTCGACAACTTCATGCAGCAATATACTTTCGAGATGAATATGTGGGTCGATTCATGGCTCTGTACATGAACAAAAATACTTGTAAAAATGTTTCTTTTTTTAGTTACAAAAATGTCTGTAGAGGTGGAGCTGAATTGAGTTGAATTGTCAGGAATGAGCGGAGTCTCCAGAATCACAGTTTTCCAATGACAGTTACACAGTAGGTGAGAATAAATCCATGGATTTGTGAATATGTCAAACAAAGTAATGTGAATTTCCCGATGAAATGGTAGAAAGTATTAGAATGCTCTCATTTCAAGACAGTCTCGACTGAAGTCCTAAACTCAGTAGCTTACATTCACCTTCAATAAATACCATAAATATGTCCATTACGCCGTATTAAAGCTTGGAGATGCAATCCAAACCAGAGAGCATTTCCCAGTTTAACACGGGATGTAATAGATCAAGTTATTTTTCTTTTATTACACTAAAAATATACTTCAGCAAGGACTCAATAAACATACTGTATATCCACATTTAGAAACACTCATCTTTTTAGATTTTTTTTCTCTCCTCAAAGTTCCTTCATTGTTTTTTCTTTCTTTCCATGTGACCCTCTTTTTCCCAAGGGGTTACAAATACAGCTATCATCCTTGGGGCGTCCCAGAAAGCCCTGCTCCCCAAGCCGAGCCCCGCTCAGTGACACACAGCAGAAGGTTAAAAGGTGACAGCGGTTGACCCAGACCCGAAGGGAGCAAAACCAGACACACCCAGTGGACAGTGGAAGTCAGTGGAAGGCCCAGAGCACAGCACAGGACATAGCAGGACAGGAGAGGAGACAGGCGTCCTCTCGTATACCTAACCCGCCCCTCCCCCACGGGGAGTGTGTGTGTGCGCTCAGGGGGTGAAGACGGGGGAAAAGGGAATGTTTTCGTAGATTGACCCACCATATTCAGGCACCGAGCCGTCGCCCCGTTTGAGAACTAGGCGGGCGCGGCGACCGCCGTTTTTAATCAGTTCGATGGCGCGGGCGTGCTTCATGCCCTTGGTGCTCTCACCATTTATCTCCAAGATCTCATCTCCCACCTGAAGGAGAGAGGGAGACGTTGGAAGAGGGAGAGGAGAAGAGTGGAAGGTAGTGGGGTGAGACAAAGATGGGGACAGAGTGTTAAGGACAGAGGGGTGAGGATCGGGAGGAAAGGGACAAGAGGAGGAGAGAAGGGCAGAGGGGGTGAACAGGGGAGGAAAGGGACAAGGGGAGGAGGAGAGAAGGGCAGAGGGGGTGAACAGGGGAGGAAAGGGACAAGGGGAGGAGGAGAGAAGGGCAGAGGGGGTGAACAGGGGAGGAAAGGGACAAGGGGAGGAGGAGAGAAGGGCAGAGGGGGTGAACAGGGGAGGAAAGGGACAAGGGGAGGAGGAGAAAAGGGCAGAGGGGTGAACAGGGGAGGAAAGGGACAAGGGGAGGAGGAGAGAAGGGCAGAGGGGGTGAACAGGGGAGGAAAGGGACAAGGGGAGGAGGAGAGAAGGGCAGAGGGGGTGAACAGGGGAGGAAAGGGACAAGGGGAGGAGGAGAGAAGGGCAGAGGGGATGAACAGGGGAGGAAAGGGACAAGGGGAGGAGGAGAGAAGGGCAGAGGGGGTGAACAGGGGAGGAAAAAAGGCAGGAGGGAACAAAACGTATGAAAAAGGCGACAGTGGGGAACATAAGATGTGCCAGAGGGAGAAAGGTTAGAGTATAGTTAAAATGTAAAGAACAACTACTCTGACTGCTGTGAAGGCATACTTTCTATAAATCCACAATGGTACAAAAGGAAAATAAATTGTGTCAAAGAACTGTAGGTTTGCCTCATGCAGGCAGAGACAGAAAGAGGGAGAATGCTGTTCTAATTCTCTTTTCTTCCCTCTGCGCCTCAAGTTATCTGTCAGTGTTCTCTCCGTCGGGGGAATTCCACTTGTACAGAAATGGGTCTCCTACTGACACCTCTCTCCGCCTCACAGAACCTATTCATACCTCATCTAACAAGCCCTGCTCAGAACAGTGACACACACACCTCCCTGACAGATGCCCTTGCTAACATTCAATGTTATTTACATACATCACATACTCACAAATAATAAAGGAAATCAATTAACCATGTAGGACTCAGGGGAATGGTAAACTATATATGAGTGGAATAAATATGATGCATCAACTTTAGATTTCTATGGGGGTCATACATACCTTCATCTTGCCATTGCGTACAGCTGCTCCATCCTCGGCTAATCTCAGCACATACAGGTCCATGTTGTACTCATGACCTCCTCTCAGGCTGAACCCAAAACCTTTGTTCTCTCTCTCCAGGTCCACCGAGTAGAAGCCAGCATCCTGAGGAAAAAACACACACATACACACGGCAATGTCAGACTGGTGATTCAGCGGTGGCTAGACTTGCCAGTGTGCGTCTGTCTGCGGATGGGTCGTATTTCAGTGTGGGGACGAATGCCACCTTAAGGAAAGTCACACCTATTTGATCGGACTTCGAGAGTGGTGGTGGGTGAAATTAATAATAGATGGATTGGACTATGGGGTGGTTTGAGGCAGGCAGAGAGGGCACACAGAGCCACAGACACTACAAGGGCACTGCCAAGGACACAGACTCAACACCCTCCCTCCCCGCTCTGTTCAGGAACTAATCAATATCATATCAGAATAAAGCATCTCCCTAGTGTGACAAACACTTAAGAGGGAACACATTGCTGTAGGGCAGGGATCGTCATCTAGATTCAGCCACAGGCCGATTTTGTACTTGAGGGGATGGTCGGGGGGCTGGAACATAAGTAGACTGAAAATTGAATAATTTGTAATAATTTGTAGACTGCAAATTGACCGCAAGAAGGTTAAAATCATGATTTACTGGTGTTTTTACAGTCGCATGTCGAATTAAAAATAATAATAATACAAATTCGGCCTGCAGGCTTGCCAGTTGGAGACAGGTGGGCCTTGGCAATGCTGGACAGATCCTTACCTGGGCTGGAGGTTGTGTTGTTGGGGGAGGAGGGGCCTGGGGGGATTTGAACTCAAAAGAGGACTCCTGTTTTGGTTTAGTGTTGTTTCTGGAATGAGAAAGATGACAAAATATTAAAAATCTTTGCTAATAGGCATACATGTATGTAGGACCTAATTGCGTAACATGTATCACATAATCCCTCTCACCTGGGGTCAGGTGTAGCCTGTTGTTGGGCTGTGTGAGTAGTTGTTATAGTGGCGATCTTCTCAGCGTTGGTCAGCAGTGATGCATTAGAGGACTCTGATGAGAGAGAGAGAGGGAGCGAGAAGGAGAGAGAAAGAGAGCAGGAGAGTCAGGCGCCCGAAGACTGAACCATGCAAAATACAAAGGGAGAAAAATGTACCAAGAGCAGCTGCACTACCCTTCATAAGCCATTCTGCGTTGTGTAAATGTGACGTTCTACCTGCTACACAGAGCGTGTAGTTTTGAGAGCGTCTTCATTCTATTTTCCCCTACTGTACAGTACCATATTCATTCCTTATGCGTAAGTCCAATAGCTTTGGTCCAGTACTCATTAAATTGCTGCTAGTCGTTTTACTTAATGATCCTCTAATTACACAAGTTGCTTTTGTTTACATTGTGAACCTAGCTATTTAATGTAGCTAGCTAGCAGTAGTAGCTTCTTGACTTCATAAATCTTCGTGAAATAACCAGTTGTGTATAGTCGAGGCCATATGCAACCAAAATGAACTTTATTTCTCATTATTTCTATTCACAAGATAGAGCGCACGACCGCGACAGCCATCAAGAATTGAATCTCGCCGATTCTTGAGCATGGACGCTGCCATTGGAAGTGACGCAACCCGAGCGCAACACGGGCAGTGAAACAGCTTTCATTGATTTCAAAGGAAGCATTTCCTCAGCGGCTGACGGTTGGCTGATGCCGGAACACCGATAGCTATAGAGTAGCAGGGCCATTACATTTTCTATCTAGAATTTATTCAAACAGGGATATACGGAAGCCTGGACTGGAGGAAGTGCTATACTCATGGCTTTCATCTAATCACATCATATGGCATCATTTGTGTAATCAATGACCCATGCTTGACCGTAACACTTAAATAAACACATAATAACCGCACCACCTTCTCCTCATTCCAAACACCCCCCTCATTTGTTTCTAAAAACTACCCCTAGACTAATCCCAGCCCCACCGGCTGTGCTCAACTCCAGTTTCATATATCCATCACTCCCACACTAGTCCTCTTGGATCCCATTGGCTTAACTCTCCATTCTACCCACGACCCAGGAGACATTGGGCTGACCAGCCAATCAAGGTGGAGGCCGAGCTGAGGTCATTTTTTCTAGTCCCACAAAAAAAGGCAACTATCCCACAAAAATAGGCAACAATGCAACTATGCAAAGCCTTAACTCTGCCACTCAAAAACATATTCCAGAGTCTACCTGCAAGCTGAAAATCTTTGCCAGTGTGTATGCACGTGTGTAGGCTACCTGCCCTTCCCCTCTCTGAAGCTACTGTTCTGATGTTAGAAGTGTTAGATAGGGAACTATTTTTTATTAGCTACAGAAGAATGGAATCACTTTTTCAATGCTTGTTTAGGATACTATAGGCCTAGTTATCAAGTTTAACATTGGATTTATTAACTACAAAAAAGGTCAAACGTGTTTTTATTTCTGATGCTGCTCTGCACACACAAGCGTGTTCACTTACTAGCTCAAGCTTGTTAGTTAGCTAGCTCAAAGGATTCTCGAAGCTCCTTCATGGAAGCCGCTCCTAGGTATAATTCTGTGGATCTAATTCAGATAATGCATGTCATAACAAGATGCCCAGCGATTGATTCCTGCTCCTCAACCCTCTCTCGCTCTCTCCCCACCCGTACAATTTCAGTCACATCTTGTGCCATAGGCTACACTTGTCTGTCCATTACTCATGCAAACAACTAGCTTACCTGATCTATCCACACTGATTGGTAAAGTCATTTAATGAGCTCAGTGTAAACTGTTGATATCACAGGATAAAAAAGGAACGATGTAAACCAGTACTTTTTTGGGGTTGAACTGGTTCAGAACTTTATTTTTCTGGTCAGAACAGTGGAACAGAACAACAAAATATGTGGTTCGGTTCAGAACGAAACGATTGATAAATAATTTTGGTTCCAACCCCTGGTGTCAACTGCCTGCAGCTGAGGTTCCATCCTGACACACTCCCTCCCTCTCTTTTCCTCCCTCAATCTCTGCATCTCTCATCCCGTACTCCTTCTCTCCCACTTTCCTCTTTCCATTGCGCTTTCTCTTCCTCCCTCCCCACCCCCTTCCCAGCCTTTCTCACTTTCTCAAAACAATTGTGGCTCAGTATAATCATGTCTCTTCAGAAAAAGGCTTTCAACCGTAAAAACAGTCCAAACAGCAGCAACATGGACAATTTCGCCAACATGCAGGTTGACAAAGACTAGTGTTTACACTGGCGTTCTCCCTGCATCTCTCACTTAATCAAACAGCATGCCAGGGTGATCTGTCAGTGCAGTGTAACAAGAGCTCTTTGCCCCAAGAAAGACGCAAACGCACACACCGTTACAGCCTCTGACAGCTGAATTACTCTAGAATGTTTCAGGAGAATGTGAAATGCACGACTGCACTAGAAAGTTCCCTCCCATCCAAGAGAAGCAGCTCTGTCTACATCGCGGGGTTGATCAGACTAACTAGAACACTGGAAATGTAAAAACGCTGTGACGGTGATGTACTGAGATAGGCTTTCTTCTAGCAAAAGGTGTATACTGTACATTCCAATACAATAAAAGTTGACATAACTGATGCAATGCACAAGTATTCCTATGACGCAGGTTGATCCCAGCTGCTGAAATCTACAGTCTTAGGTCTAGATCTGCCCAACCCTGTTCCTGGAGAGCTACTGTAACCCTCCTGTAGATTGTCACCCCAACCCCAATTATAACCAACCAGCTAATTAGTACAACTAGTTGTACTAGATTAGGGTTGAAAAGAAAACATACCGGCTCTCCAGAAACAGGGTTCTGTCTTACCGTCTCCAGGAATGATCCGCAGCGTGACGGTGTTCCCGGCCTCCTTGATCAGGTTGACGATGTCCGAGTGGGACTTGTTGGTGATGGAGCAGCCGTTGACGGCCAGGATACGGTCTCCCACCTTCAGCTTCCCACAGCGGTCCGCAGGGCTCCCCTCAATAATACGACCTATTTTGTGGGGCATGGCCACACATGCATTTCCAGCTTTTTGCGTTTGTGTGATTCATAGTGTGTGTGATGTGACATTGTTTGTGGTGGGGGTATTGTTTGAAAAGAGAGAGAGAGAGAATAAGAAGAAATAGGGACAGAGGAAGAAGAGGAGAAGAGAGAGAAAGGAAGACAGAAGGTTAAGGGTTAATTCACCAAAGCCACGAGGCCAAGTGCCAACAGACTGTGCCTGAATCTCCCGTGAGAAGTGGAAAGCATTGGTCAAGTGAGAGGGAATGTTGAATGAAAAATGCCTTTACATAGTCTATATGTACTGCATTCAAATGAATTAGGACTCCATACTAAATACTCAGTGTCACTGACCATCTCTCTCTGTCAACAGTATGTACTAGTGCTGCTCCAAAGGACACGGTCTTCTATTTGCATTAGTGAATCTCTCCTGACATCCCTTGTACAGCTGAAACCTAATAATGAGGAAACTATGTCAACCTTCAGCTCTGATGAGACAGACACCTGCAGCTGCAGCCTAGATTACAAACGTACAGACAACACAGACAACTTCTCTGCCAAGGGCCCTCGGGTCTTCTCCTACCCACAATCCTCAGCGGCACAAAGGCTTCTACCCTACTAGAGAATGCCTCTCAATCATTACAGAGAAATATAACACATATCTCCATCTCCATCCCTCTCCATCTCTCTTCCTCTTCTTCATTCATGGAACTATAAAGACTAAATCAAGTCTGTTTCCTCCCTCTGCTGTCAGTAACTCCAGTCAAGAACAAATCTGTGGAGCTCAACTCATTGAGTTCTGAACAAACTAGAAGCTTTGTTGGTTTCACCGTAGAAGGATCTGTTGGTTTAACGAGCTAAGAGATGATGGATAGATATATCGGTGTCAGAGTAATTGGGATCCATACAGATCAAATGTAATGTCTCTACACTATTGATCAATAACCAATGTGCTCCTCTTTGATATGAAGCCTGGAAGATAAACAAAATGGTACAAACTTGCCAACGCCTTCCACTTCAGTACATGAAGATGTGCTTTGCCTGATCGTTTGACGCCCAGCGAGAGTTACGTTAAGCAGTGTTTCAGCACACCCAACCCAGAGAGACACCCTGAGGACTGGTCAGGTAGGTACGGAGCGTGGCAGCGAGATCTCTCTGTTGCAGTTACAGGCAGAATACACACCACAGTGAAAGACACCAGAGCAGACAACGGGGCATGCTGAGGGACAAGCAGAGCGGGAGGACAGTGGGAGAGGGTCTATCCATCTACAAATGATCCCACTTACAATATCACAACACTCTTCCCCTTATTAACTAATCATTCGAACTGCTGCAATCAGCTCATCGGAGCCATTTAAGTAAGAGCATCTGAATTATACAGGATATTATGCAACATGCTCTTACTTGTGATCAATTATGAAAGATAGTATAAATATTCCAGTTCTTTGGGTTTCAGTGTCTCTGCTTGACAAAATGAAAGAAAATAGAAGAGGAACACCACTCGCTAGAAGATGGAAGAATGAGGATGAAAGCTATTCACCAGAAATATGGGCTATTAACAAACTCATTTGCATAGAAGTAGAGGGACAGTACCCAGTAGTCAAAGAGTGATTAGTTACAAAAAAGATATGTTGTACTGTATATTGAGAGGAACCTTTGTGTGTGTGTGTATACAGTACATGCATATGTGCTACTGTACCTATATTTAAGTACAGAAAGTTAGAGAAGACGGGTGTTACCAAAGGTGGTGCCAGACTCGGGTCGGGACACAGAAGAGACAATCACAAATCCGAAGCCCTCGTTCTCTCCGCGGCGGATCTCCACATCGTAGGGCTGCAGGGCAGTGTTGACCACGGTGCTACCCGAGCCCCCACCGCCCCCCCCGCTGCCAATGCCACTGGTGGAGCCACTGCCGGAGCTGACCGTGTTGAGGGAGTTCTGGCTGCCCTGGGGGGTCCGCTTCTCCTCTGTCAGGGAGGGGGCCTGTGTGCTGCTGTGGTGGGACGAGGCTGGGGACGGGGGCACCTCGCCCTCCCCTTTAGACCCTGAGGAGGAATTGACACAGGTACTTTATAGCAATAGCACACAGCTCATAACACTAAAAGAAACACTAAATAAAATATTTTGCTAATCAACATTGACACCGGTGCTCCTCTCTACCCACTCAGCCTGGCGTAATGATCACACTGGTAGCATGAAGCAGGTCTACAGGGAGCATGCTGCTCTAACAGCCACACTTTCATCTATTCCTCCCAAAAACATCTAAAGATATGGATTGCATCACAACGGAACGTTTCCTGGCATTGAGGCAGTGCTTCATCCCTCTGACAACCATGATGCCATCGGTCTGGACGCTCTCATCAGGCAGGCTGGCGCGTGGCGGGAGCGGGGGAAGGTTGGGACCCTCTTCATCACGTTTAAGGAACTGTATTTATCCTGCTGAAGGGCAGAGCCAGGCTGGGCGCGTTGAGGGCCTCTGATAAATGTTTCCCCACACAGCCATGGACTTTTGAAGAGCAGCGGGGCGACCCTTCAAATAGCAGCCCTGTCCTCGGGCCCTTCACTGCTCTGATGGAAAAGAAACGTGGAGCCTGGAGCAGTGGATTGCTCTGATGTTTCTGCATAGACTGCTGTTGATTGTACTACTGCACAGACTGCTGCTCATCTGCTGTTTGTGCTATATTTGAAATAGGAACATTCTGAGACAGATTATCGAATTCTGTTCTACATAAGATTCTACCATAATCATTAAGCAATGTGCAGAGAAGACAGAATTACCGGTAAAATGACTGGCAGACAACCTATCAAATTACAGTGTCTGATTAAAGCCAACACTGCTACCACAGATTTCTCTCCATCTCTTGAAAGACAAGGTCGCACAAATAACTTCTGATGCTCATATCATGTAGCTGTTATTTGAATGCGTTCACTCTGGATAAGAGTATCTACAGTGCCTTGCGAAAGTATTCGGCCCCCTTGAACTTTGCGACCTTTTGCCACATTTCAGGCTTCAAACAAAGATATAAAACTGTATTTTTTTGTGAAGAATCAACAACAAGTGGGACACAATCATGAAGTGGAACAACATTTATTGGATATTTCAAACTTTTTTAACAAATCAAAAAATGAAAAATTGGGCGTGCAAAATTATTCAGCCCCTTTACTTTCAGTGCAGCAAACTCTCTCCAGAAGTTCAGTGAGGATCTCTGAATGATCCAATGTTGACCTGAATGACTAATGATGATAAATACAATCCACCTGTGTGTAATCAAGTCTCCGTATAAATGCACCTGCACTGTGATAGTCTCAGAGGTCCGTTAAAAGCGCAGAGAGCATCATGAAGAACAAGGAACACACCAGGCAGGTCCGAGATACTGTTGTGAAGAAGTTTAAATCCGGATTTGGATACAAAAAGATTTCCCAAGCTTTAAACATCCCAAGGAGCACTGTGCAAGCGATAATATTTAAATGGAAGGAGTATCAGACCACTGCAAATCTACCAAGACCTGGCCGTCCCTCTAAACTTTCAGCTCATACAAGGAGAAGACTGATCAGAGATGCAGCCAAGAGGCCCATGATCACTCTGGATGAACTGCAGAGATCTACAGCTGAGGTGGGAGACTCTGTCCATAGGACAACAATCAGTCGTATATTGCACAAATCTGGCCTTTATGGAAGAGTGGCAAGAAGAAAGCCATTTCTTAAAGATATCCATAAAAAGTGTTGTTTAAAGTTTGCCACAAGCCACCTGGGAGACACACCAAACATGTGGAAGAAGGTGCTCTGGTCAGATGAAACCAAAATTGAACATTTTGGCAACAATGCAAAACGTTATGTTTGGCGTAAAAGCAACACAGCTCATCACCCTGAACACACCATCCCCACTGTCAAACATGGTGGTGGCAGCATCATGGTTTGGGCCTGCTTTTCTTCAGCAGGGACAGGGAAGATGGTTAAAATTGATGGGAAGATGGATGGAGCCAAATACAGGACCATTCTGGAAGAAAACCTGATGGAGTCTGCAAAAGACCTGAGACTGGGACGGAGATTTGTCTTCCAACAAGACAATGATGCAAAACATAAAGCAAAATCTACAATGGAATGGTTCAAAAATAAACATATCCAGGTGTTAGAATGGCCAAGTCAAAGTCCAGACCTGAATCCAATCGAGAATCTGTGGAAAGAACTGAAAACTGCTGTTCACAAATGCTCTCCATCCAACCTCACTGAGCTCGAACTGTTTTGCAAGGAGGAATGGGAAAAAATGTCAGTCTCTCGATGTGCAAAACTGATAGAGACATACCCCAAGCGACTTACAGCTGTAATCGCAGCAAAAGGTGGCGCTACAAAGTATTAACTTAAGGGGGCTGAATAATTTTGCACGCCCAATTTTTCAGTTTTTGATTTGTTAAAAAAGTTTGAAATATCCAATAAATGTCGTTCCACTTCATGATTGTGTCCCACTTGTTGTTGATTCTTCACAAAAAAATACAGTTTTATATCTTTATGTTTGAAGCCTGAAATGTGGCAAAAGGTCGCAAAGTTCAAGGGGGCCGAATACTTTCGCAAGGCACTGTAAAGTGAAACTTAGTGTCCATGTTTAACTAGCTGCTGTGTTCCCTTACCGCCATAGCCGGTCTTCCGTCGCACGGTGAGGTTGACGTGGCCCTGCTTGGCAGCCTGCTGCATCAGCTGTACCACCAGCTGGTGAGACTTCCCCACCACCGCCGTGCCGTCCACACAGATGAGCTCATCCCCCGAACGCAGGCGCCCGTCCTCATCCGCCGCCCCGTACTTCACTATGTGCCCTATGTAGATCTGGGGAGAGGAGAGGGAGAGGAGAGGGGGAGGAGAGGGAGAGGAAAAGAGGTGGCGGGAGGAGGAGAGAAAATGACAGAAGAGGTTGGATGACAGAAGAGGTTGGAGGACCAAAGAGGTTGGAGGACCAAAGAGGTTGGAGGACCAAAGAGGTTGGAGGACCAAAGAGGTTGGAGGACCGAAGAGGTTGGAGGACAGAAGAGGTTGGAGGACAGAAGAGGTTGGAGGACAGAAGAGGTTGGAGGACAGAAGAGGTTGGAAGACAGAAGAGGTTGGAAGACAGAAGAGGTTGGAAGACCAAAGAGGTTGGAGGACAGAAGAGGTTGGAGGACAGAAGAGGTTGTTGATCAATCAACAGCACGCCGTGATAGAACATCAGCATGAGATAAAGTTTGTTGAAGAATATTCTACCTCTTAGGTAAGATCATTTTAGTACAACACTTTCTGGCAGCACTAACACCCTGGGTCCAGCTAGAAAGCTGGCTAGTACGTCTCCTCTCCTCTTTCGCCGCTTGGCTGCACAGCCTGGTCTAAATCTCTTGTGTGTCATTATTTTCCTTCTTCAAAAGCTGTACAGACCAGCTCACAAGAACAAACAACTTGGCCTCTTTAAAAGGGGAATAAAGTGTCGGGGATAGATATTCTTCTCTCTGATTGAGGCTGCAGCAAGGAGATGAAAGAGCAAGTGGAGCAACAGAACCGAGCTGAGACGTCAACCACCACCACACGCAGACCGACACTGCTGCTGTAGTTGATTCATCTGGCTCCAACAGAGGAGTTTACAACCATCAATTAAACAGTAAAATATGGCACACAAAGACGCTAAAAATATATACAACTCTATCCTAAATATTTGTAATAATAAACTGAGAAGTCTCATATTAAATGTCCAAGACCAATAACTAGGTACTTAGAATCTGTTGAAAGGTGTATTATTTTTCAACTGAATTTAAAATACGTATTGAGAGAGTATAGATATACAGTACATTCGGAAAGTATTCAGAGCACTTCCTTTTTCCACGTTGTTACGTTACAGCCTTATTCTGAAATGGATTCAATTATTTCCCCCCCTCATCAATCTACTCACAATACTCCATGATGAAAAAGCAAAAACAGGTTTTTAGAAATGTTTGCAAAATGATATATATATATTAAAGAAAATAAACTTTACATAAGTATTCAGACCCTTTGTTATGAGACTCGAAATTGAGCTCAGGTGCCTCCTGTTTCTATTGATCATCCTTGAGATGTTTCTACAACTTGACTGGAGTCCACATGTGGTAAATTCAATTGATTGGACATGATTTGGAAAAGCAGACACCTGTCTATATAATGTCCCACAGTTGACAGAGCATGTCAGAACAAAAGCCAAGCCATGAGGTCGAAGGAATTGTCTGTAGAGCTTCAAGGCACAGATCTCAGGAAGTGTACTAAAATGTTCTTCAGCATTGAAAGTCCCCAAGAACACAGTGGCCTTCCTCCTCCTTAAATGGAAGACAATTGGAACCACCAAGACTCTTCCTAGAGCTGTCCGCCCAGCCAAACTGAGCAATCGGGGGAGAAGGGTCTTGGTCAGGGAGGTGACAAAGAACCCGATGGTCACTCTGAAAGAACTTCAGAGTTCCTCTGTGGAGATAGTAGAACCTTCCAGAATGACAACCATCTCTGCAGCACTCCACCAATCAGGCCTTTATGGTAGAGTGGCCAGACGGAAGCCACTCCTCAGTAAAAGGCACATGACAGCCCGCTTGGAGTTTGCCAAAGGGCACCTAAAGACTCTCAGACCATGAAAAACAAGATTCTCTGGTCTGATGAAACCAAGGTTGCTCTTTGGCCTGAATGCCAAGCGTCACGTCTGGAGGAAACCAGACATCATCCCTACGGTGAGGCATGGTGGTGGCAGCATTATGTTTTTCAGCGTCATGGACTGGGAGTCTAGTTAGGATCAAGGGAAAGATGAACGGAGCAAAGTACAGAGAGATCCTTGATGAAATCCTGCTCCAGAGAGCTCAGCACCTCAGACTGGGGTGAAGGTTCCCCTTCCAACAGGACAATTACCCTAAGCACACAGCCAAGACAATGCAGGAGTGGCTTCGGTACAAGTCTGTGAATGTCCTTGAGTGGCCCAGCCAGAGCCCAGACTTGAATCCGATCAAACATCTCTGGAGACCTGAAAATAGCTGTGCAGCATCGCTCCCCATCCAACCTGACAGAGCTTGAGAGGATCTACAGAGAAGAATGGGAGAAGCTCCCCAAATATAGATGTGTCCAAACTTATAGCGTCATACCTAAGAACTGAGTAAAGGGTCTGAATACTCATGTAATGTGATATTTCCGTTTTTTTTATACATAATTTGCCAAAATGTATGAAAACCTGTTTGTGCTTTGTCATTATGGGGTATTGTATGTAGACTGATGAGGGGAAAAAAACAATTTAATACATTTTAGAATAAGGCTGTAATGTAACAAAATGTGAAAAAAGTAAAGGAGTCTTGAATACTTTCAGAATGCACCGTGTGATGTTAGTGTGTGGTTGAATCCTCCAACTCACCGGCTCTCCTGGCTCGTTCCCTCCCAAGATCCGGAACCCGTAGCCCGTGTCCTTTCTCCACAGGAAGATGTCCTGCTCCTGGAAGTCAGGCACTGCAAAGAGAGAACCATCCATCAGCATCGATCACTACATCCTGGATCATTACATCACAACCCACACTTTGTAACCCCTCCTCCCCCTTTTCCTTTCAGAGGAGAACAGAGGCAGAGGACTGGAGGAGATGGAGGGAGGGAGCTGATGATGTAATTCATGGCTTTAATGAGCACATAGCACACCTGCAGTTCCTTCTGAATCAGGCCAGTGGTCCATGCCTCACTCAGCCTCTCTACTCTACTGCACTGTTACGGTAGCCTCTACACCACACCACTGCCTCACTCAGCCTCTCTACTCTACTGCACTGTTACGGTAGCCTCTACACCACACCACTGCCTTACTCAGCCTCTCTACTCTACTGCACTGTTACGGTAGCCTCTACACCACACCACTGCCTCATTCGGCCTCTCTACTCTACTGCACTGTTACGGTAGCCTCTACACCACACCACTGCCTCACTCAGCCTCTCTACTCTACTGCACTGTTACGGTAACCTCTACACCACACCACTGCCTCATTCGGCCTTTTCCTCTATAGCCTGAGGAATGTGTAAATATCTAATAACTTCCCATCAAAAGAAAATGATCTATTTCCAAAATACCTTCAAATCACCATTCAAAGCAAGAGAGGAGAGGGCTGTGAAATTCCCCTAAGTACCTAACTTTATCAAACTTCCATATTTAGGATCTCTTTGAATACTATCCTTTCGGATGTCTTTCAAGACAAAATCCTTCTTCACTTTGTAGGTAGGTGACAGGAAGTCTCTCCCTAGCACTCAGCCAGCTCACCAGTATGCCAGCCTGGTGCTGTATTACTGAGAAGGGCCTCAGCAGTGCTGCTCCTCAGGCTCAGTCAGGAAGCCCCTAGCCGAGGAGATCTGAACAGGAGGGAAGAGGAAGAGGGTGGCAGTACTGGAGCTAGCTGTCAGGGAGGCACCAAGCTGCTACATAGCGGTGCACTGCAGCGACTGACAGCTCATGGGTCACGTAGCACTGGAGGTGGGCAGACCACCGAAAAACACGGTTCCAAGCAACAGCCTGAAGCTGTCTGTGTGTGTGTCCATGCGTTCAGCCCCCCCATGGGATACAACATGTAACTATACAGACCTCCACAACTAAAGCCACTAAGAGCCAGCAGGGAGGGAGGGAGAAGGGCAAGAGGCCAGCTTGGCTGAAATCTGTTCCAGAGTCAACAGAAGAGCTCACAGTGTAGAGCTAGTCCTCTTTCTACCACACTGGGACTCAGGGTATGGCCGAGATGGGCATGGCACAGGCTAACCGTCTCAATCTTCTCGTTCACAAGGGCCCCAGCTAGGCACTTGGCAGCTTATCAGATCAATACAGCAGCTCAACCTCTAAACCACTGGCTAGGAACAGATCCATACTAAACAAAGATTATTCAATCTGCCCAGCTCAGACTGACTCTGGAGAACAAGCAGATTAACTTCCCATCTCCTCTTCCTGATCTGAAGAAAGAGTGGCTAGTATCCACTATCCAGCTAGCACCACCAAAATGGCATCTGAGCAAACATCAAGCATGGGCAGACTTTGAAACTTATCCAACCTGCATTGCTCAGGTTTGGAAAATTGTGGTCATCAAATGGTGCGTTTACAGCCTCAGCTCTCCCAGGCTTTGATTTCAGAATCTATCAGGTAAACATGTCATCACAACAGTAATGAAGTCCTATTTCCTCAGGACAGGGATGTACAAGTGCTGAATAAGGCTGAGTTGACTAAACAATCCCCTATTCTTCTTCCTTGTTTCTTTAGAATTCTAGAATTGCTCTCCCCTATCCTCTCTCTCTTACCGTACCCAGTTCTTCTCCCTTTAGGGCCTCTAAATAATGAAACCTTGATGAAAGCAGGAGCACCAGAGAAATGATTAGACCTTGAACACTCTGGACCCTCCAATACTCAAGAGGGCGACAGACAGCGGTTGAGAGATATTCCTGTTAATTGGGGAGACTTGCACCCATTAGCCTCACCAGACTACCAGGGAAATATTGGAGCCGCCACCACCACAAAATATATCCACATTTCTCTGGAGCTGTGTTCTAAAGAGTAGCGTAGAGGTAAATGTGGCACAGTCCGTTCCAGAGAGCACACTATTTACTGATAATAACACACATGGTCAAGGTTAAACGGATCAGGAGTGTGATTAGCATCACCAACTCTCCTTAGAGGCTGTTGTTATCACTCTTCCTCCAACTGCCACAATGCGCTTCAAACAGTCCACACCCCTAACCCACCAAGTTAACACCCACTCTAGGTCGATATACAAAAGACGACAGGATACTATTAGACAATATGTCTTGGGTCACCAGCCCCGGACTGCAATACCAACCCGACAGGACAGAGGGCGCACCCGAGCCAACACCAAATGTAAATACTTACGCCTACTTTCATACATGCTCCTGGACTGGGCCCAGATCTTGAAGGGGTCCGGTTTCCTCTGGATGGTTCCGTCTGCCTGAGGGTCCTGGGGAGGCAGGCCGGGCAGGGGCTGGGAGGGGGGTGGGGGGGCGGCACTCTCGATGAATGGGGTGGCCAGGGATGGGTGCACAGGGGAGTCAGTATGGGTACTCCGGTGGCTGGACACACTGTGCACAGAACTGTTCTGACTGTCCTTCCTCGCTAACTGCTGCACGAGGAAGAGGGAATAGAAGGAGTAAGACAGGGAGAGAAAGGTGGAGGGGGAGAAGAAGGATGGTCAGAAAGAGCGATATAGCATAAGAAGGAGTGATAGAAAGAGTAGGAGAGAGTGGTAAAGATAAATAAATACGTATTACAGAAGTCAGTCAAAATACATCCGTTTTAATCAAGGCCAGTGATGTCAACCAGAAACACATTCTCTAACAATACCCAAGGCATAATCAAGCAGATTTGTTCATGAGATTTATTTTTGGGAAAGTGAAGAATTCAGTCAAAAATCCTAACAGAAAAAGAAACTGAGCTGGGCTGACTAGAGTATAGTCTATTCCTTTTGTTCAACACAGAGCTGAATACATTAAATGGCAGACCCTATCCCCCAATGCACGAGGAGACATTCAGAGACATACAGTAACAGTGAGAAGGGTGTTTAACTGAAGAGTGATGTAATATCATTTCAGCAAGCCATGACACCCACAATCTCAGAATGTTCTGAATTTGTTCCTGTAGTTAGAAACAGGTAAGATTGGCATTCCTGAAACATTATTTTGTTGAAATGTCATTTGATTTTGGAGAACTAAGCTAATTGATTGCACCCAAATTGATAGGATTCAGATAATATTCAATAAATAAAGTACCCAACATCGGATTTGGATCACTGCTGAAAGGTGTGGTTTGGATCACTGCTTCTTCATACTATGTGAATCTGGTGATGTCTTTTTCCCAAAGGTCATTGAAATTGCTTGCATTATTTACCATAAAGAAGTGTGGAAGTAACATATTTGACCACTAGATGCCACTGTTCTTGCTATATCGCAACATTCTTTTATCCATTTTGTGGGCTCTTAAATTTTTACGAAATAGGTAATTTCCTGTGCAACTTTGGGTAGAACATTCAAGCCAGTCCTCCATGTCTGTGTCCATGTCAACATAAGATGTTGGGTACGATATTTATTGAATTTTAATGTAATCCTATAAATTAAAATGGCCAATTTGAGTGCAATCAATTAACCTAATTTCTCAGAGATGTAATTATATTTCAGCAAAAATAATTCAGTAATGCTAATAGCATCTGTTAGTAACTAATTTGAGAACAATCTGAGCTGGTGGGTTTCGAAATCCTTTTCTTGTGCTTTTTGAGGTGGAACGACCCGGAAGGAGGAGAAAACACAGAAGCACAAATCCAACCCCCATTCTTCCCACATACAACACAGAGAGAGCACACAGGCAGCATCTCCCCCAAGAGATTGGCTACAGGGAGAGGGTAACACAGACTGACAGTGGTCCAGTCTCTAGCAATCACATGACTTCTCCATACTCTCTACATTGGGGCCAGAAATAGAAGCTATGAAGAGCTGGACCACTCTCAGAAATCAACCCTACACAACCTGACCACAAGTTTGGAATGCTTTTTCCAAGGCCAGCCTAATTTACTCATCTATTTACCTAGAATTCATTAAGCCAGGAGAACATGGCATAGATAATGAAACAAATATCCATGAGCAGGCCTGCTCTGCCTACCAATGGGTCAACATAATCAACCAGTGCAGCATTATCATCCAGCAAAAAACAGTTTCACCCAGCACAACATTATTCCGACCCAGCACACACGTCTTTAAAGCTCTCATCAGGACCAAAACACAGCGGGAGTCCTGATAGGGAAAATCCCTCGCTGCTCTGGGATGCTCTACACACCAACCAACCTTAGCACTCCACACAGGAGAGTGGAGAGAGGGATGGATGGAGGAGAATGGAAGGGAGATGTGGATGGGGGAGGTATAGATATTTTTGGCACTCACCAGCTTTGGGCTCTTCTTTGCAGGAGCCACCCCTGGGAAGCAATATCCAGATCACGACGAAGAGAGAAAAAAAAGAAAGAAAGAGAAAGAAAAAAACGTGTTAACGACACACAATAATATTTCACCTTCGCCCACAGGTAAAAGACGAAGAACAAAACCCCAGCGTGGAGCAGACGGGGGACTCCAAACAGGGACTCCAAACAGGGACTCCAGAGGTGGAGCAGCGCTAGCCTGCTTGTCTCTGCTTGAGTTATCTTCTCCCTCTCTTTCTCTGGCTCGTTCCCTCGCATCCACCCTCCCGCGCACCGCGTTAAAGGGGGCAGCGCGATCTATCTGCATTAGCACGGCGGCTGACTGCTGCAGCAGAAGAGGGGCCAACCCCGAGGGCTAACCAAGCGCTCCGCTCGCTAGACCCTGCCTAACCCACTGCCAGAGAGAAAGAAAGAGTGTGTGTGTGTATATGTGTGTGTGAGAGAGACAGACAGAGGGGTAGAAAGAGCGAGAGAGGGGCAGCTCTGAGCTAACTCTGCTATCGTTCCCATGGAGAAGGACTCCAAGATACTGAACATTAAATGGTAGGCAACCGTCAGTTCCCCTCTTACTGAGACCATCTTTCTGCGTCCGTTCAGCACGCCGCTCGGCTGTGGAAGGCTCCAGCATCTAGAGGCAGTCACACCGCTCTTCTCCCGTCTCGAGCTCTAGCGCTTGCTTTTTTCTCCCTCTCCTCTTCTTCACCCTCCCCCTCATCTCTCCATCTCGCTTTTCCTCCTCACCATCCCTCCCCTCCACCCACACGCTAGTAAACATACGTGCACACAGACATGCGCAAGCGCTCACTCCGCTCTTTCCATCCCGCTCTCATCAATCGGAGGCAGGCTCTGACAGGCAGGGCCTGCATTAGCATAAATAATATGTTCATACATTAATAGAGTCCCACACTGGCAGGAATATCATTAGAGCCTCCAACATGAACACAAACAGAGAGTAATAGGAGACTAAAATGAAAACCTAGATCTGTGTGCGCGTGTGTATAATGGTATTCAGCAGCATAAAGAAGAGAACGAGTAAAACATACATGTATTGTATTCAGTGTGTAAGAGCATTTGTACATGCAGACAGGATTGGATGGGGTGTAGTGTCTATCTCTGATCCTGACAAAACAGGGCCAGTTTGTGTGTAAATCCTTTAGGGAGATCTGGGGGATTGAGCTGGATTAGGCAGTTCTTTATGGCTCTTATCCCCTCAACATCTGTATTCAACGGCCACTGTAATGTGGTCCACAGTCCAGCTACCTTAGAGAATGTTCCCCTCTCCATCACTGCTCATCTCAACAAATCTCTTCACTCCCCTAATCCCTCTCTCTTCTCCCCTACCTGCTCCCATCCACTATAGCGCTCTCCTCTTCTCCCCTACCTGTTCCCTTCCACTATAGCGCTCTCCTCTTCTCCCCTACCTGTTCCCTTCCACTATAGCGCTCTCCTCTTCTCCCCTACCTGTTCCTCTTCCACTATAGCGCTCTCCTCTTCTCCCCTACCTGCTCCCATCCACTATAGCACTCCCTCCTCTTCTCCTCCCTACCTGTTCCCTTCAACTATAGCGCTCTCCTCTTCTCCCCTACCTGCTCCCTTCCACTATAGCGCTCTCCTCTTCTCCCCCCTCCCCTACCTGCTCCCTTCCACTATAGCGCTCTCCTCTTCTCCCCTACCTGCTCCCTTCCACTATAGCGCTCTCTTCTTCTCCCCTACCTGTTCCCTTCTACTATAGCGCTCTCTTCTTCTCCCCTACCTGTTCCCTTCTACTATAGCGCTCTCCTCTTCTCCCCTACCTGTTCCTCTTCTACTATAGCGCTCTCTTCTTCTCCCCTACCTGTTCCTGTTCCTTTCCCTACTATAGCGCTCTCTTCTTCTCCCCTACCTGCTCCCATCCACTATAGCACTCTCCTCTCCCTCTCCCCTCCCCTACCTGTTCCCTTCCACTATAGCGCTCTCCTCTTCTCCCCTACCTGCTCCCTTCCACTATAGCGCTCTCCTCTTCTCCCCTCCCCCCCTACCTGCTCCCTTCCACTATAGCGCTCTCCTCTTCTCCCCTACCTGCTCCCTTCCACTATAGCGCTCTCTTCTTCTCCCCTACCTGTTCCTTTCTACTATAGCGCTCTCTTCTTCTCCCCTACCTGTTCCCTTCCACTATAGCGCTCTCTTCTTCTCCCCTACCTGTTCCCTTCCACTATAGCGCTCTCTTCTTCTCCCCTACCTGTTCCTTTCTACTATAGCGCTCTCTTCTTCTCCCCTACCTGTTCCCTTCCACTATAGCGCTCTCTTCTTCTCCCCTACCTGTTCCCTTCTACTATAGCGCTCTCTTCTTCTCCCCTACCTGCTCCCTTCCACTATAGCGCTCTCTTCTTCTCCCCCTACCTGTTCCTTTCTACTATAGCGCTCTCTTCTTCTCCCCTACCTGCTCCCTTCCACTATAGCGCTCTCTTCTTCTCCCCTAGCGCTCTCTTCTTCTCCCCCCTACCTGTTCCCTTCCACTATAGCGCTCTCTTCTTCTCCCCCTACCTGTTCCCTTCCACTATAGCGCTCTCTTCTTCTCCCCTACCTGTTCCCTTCTACTATAGCGCTCTCTTCTTCTCCCCTACCTGCTCCCTTCCACTATAGCGCTCTCCTCTCCTCTTCTTTCAGCAATTGTTATTCTCTCGGCATACCACAGCCACGCCCTACTCCACTCACCCTGAACACCATTTGACCAGCCCAGCCTCTGTGTGTTTGTGTCAGTCTCTTCTTGACTATCCTGTTTACTACGTGTCTAATCTGCCTCTGCAGTATGTTGCACGACTCCACACTGGCTAATCTGGGTGGCCATTAAACCCTCATATACTCTGCAGCAGAGCAAGCCTCTCCATCTCACCTTCCCTCAACCTTCCCCCACTGTACCAACGCTAAGCTCTCATCACCTCCCCAAACTTTCCTTCTCATCCTCTCTCAGCCCCTTCTCTTCACTCCTCTCCTGTACTAACCTTCCCTCAACCTTCCCCCACTGTACCCACGCTAAGCTCTCATCACCTCCCCAAACTTTCCTTCTCATCCTCTCTCAGCCCCTTCTCTTCACTCCTCTCCTGTACTAACCTTCCCTCCACAGCCCTCCTCGCTCTTCTCCTCAAACGAGTCACACTACCATTTATGGTACCACACAGCTCTCTAAAAACACCAGAGGATTGGGAGAAGGGGAACTGTACAGTTCCTCAGAGAGCAGCACTGAATTTTAACAACCTTTAGAATCATTATCAAATGTAGAGGCATCTGCCCCTCCCAGGATTCAGACAAAGTGACAGTGCCAGAGACAGGTTAGGGGTGTCCTAAACGTGCTAGCTAGTAGCTACTTCACTTCTCTATCTGCTTCAGGGGTAGGGTGGTGCTGCTGGGCATGTGTAGAGCCCTGGATCCACCGGTGTTCTTATCGATGCAGCTTACAGCATCATCCACCCTCCATCTTTTAATTACACACAGGGGGACTAGCATGGCTGGTTCTCACACTGATGGACTGCGCAGGAGAGAGAAAACACAGGCTTGAGCCAGCCTTCTTTTCAAACTCAAAACACACTACTGAACATATCTGTCACATGGATTTAGGTGACTGATCAGCAATGGTTGTTTTCATCTGAAAACAACATACCTTCTATTTATACACTACCGCAATATGTGATTTATTCATTTGCCATTTTTGGTGATGCCATCATGCCACTTCAGTTGAAATTCTCTGCCACTGCCCTCACGTAGTCTGTAGTGGTCACTAGGTTGCTCGGTCCACAGGGAGAGGCCGCAGGTCAGTCTGAGAGGGCGCTGGCCACAGCGGCTGCTAAACGGAGGCTATTATGATGTCCAGTGGGGTGGGAGGGGGTACACTGGGCCCACGTCTCGTCTGGCCCCACTCCTCCATCTGGCCTCAGATGGATGGCTTCCGACAGCCCAGCCCATCTGTCACAACGGCGACCGCAACAGGCGCACAGGGGACTGACAGATGGTCTCTTGGCAACGCTTGCCTCGACAGGCCGGTCCAGGCTATTTCACAGTACAGACTGAGCCACATGTCATCAATGTACAAATAGGCTGTCACGGACGTGACTGAGACGACCAATGCAGATGTTTATTTACCCGGGGTAGCGAATGTATAGAAGATGGGATTGAAAGTGACATATGTGCACCCCAGTCCTGTGACATGGAAAAGGTGACCAGGAAAAGGTGCAGGCGTTAGCAACCTCACCTTTGAATCATACACCCGTAGTGAAGAGAAAAGCATCCAGGCCTGGAGCGATGCAAGTTGTCCATGTTTTGTCTATGAGAGGCTTATGCAGTGGATTACGATGCTGAGCAGAAATGACAATTGGGAGCAGTTCCTCTCTGGGCAGAGAGAACAGGCTGAGGGGTGACCCACTCCCTCACACTAATCTCAGATGTATATACTGTATTCTATTCTACTGTATTTTAGTCAATGCCACGCCGACATTGATCAATCTTTTACTTTTAGATGGGTGTATTGTTGTGAATTGTTAGATACTACTGCACTGTTGGAGCCAGGAACACAAGCATTTCGCTACACCCACAATAACATCTGATAAATATGTGTATGTGACCAATACAATTTGATTTGATAGAGGAAAGCCCCACTGCAGAGTGCTGCAGAGTATTGTCATGGAAACAAAGGAAGGCCGAGATGGCTGAGATGTATGACCCCCCCCCCCCAGGCATGGAGGTGTGAAGAGAAGGGGGAGGAGGAAGGAGGGGAGGTGGACTCACGTTGTCCTTGTTACGCCAGTGACTCTGGCTCATACACAAACGAAGCCCGTTGCCCAAAAGGGCAGGGGCAGAATCGGGAGGCCAAGCTGCTGGCACTCTATTCCTCTATCATTGGATCACTGTACAATTTCTCTGCAATGCCATTCGTTATCAGCGTTGAACGTGAAGTCAGCAACATGTTGTGCAACGCATGCTTTCAACCCTTACATGGCGTCGTAAGGCAGCCTAAGATCTTTGTAGATGTTCGGCATCACCATCATCAAACCATCATCCAACTCAGTTTAGCAGTCTGAAATGGCTGATCTAATGAGGGAGTCCTGCTGAATGTCCATAACAATGTCATCCTGTCCTTTGTTTTGTCGTGTGTTAAGTGTGTAACCTACACAAGTCCAGTAGGCTAGGCCTACTATTTTATGTTCATACATTTTTTAAAACCATTTATTTAACAGGACCACAATGGAAATTCGTGTTATCCTCTATGATTTTATATGCATTATCCACGTGTGGTTGTATTGCATTTTAAATGGTCAAATAAAGCTACACTATACAGTATATAAAAATGTATGTGGACACCCCTTCAAATTAATTGATTTGGCTATTTCAGCCACACCTGTTAATGACAGGTGTATAAAATTGAGCAGACAGCCATGCAATCTCCATAGACAAACATCGACAGTAGAATGGCCTTACTGAAGAGCTCAGACACTTTCAACGTGGCACCGTCATAGGACCTTTCCAAAAAGTCAGTTTGTCTGCCCTGCTAGAGCTGCCCCGGTCAACTGTAAGTGCTGTTATTGTGAAGTGGAAATGTTTAGGAGCAACAACGGCTTAGCCACAAAGTAGTAGGCCACACAAGCTCACAGAATGGGACCGGCGAGTGCTGAAGCACGTACAAATCATCCTTCCTCGGTTACAACACTCACTATTGAGTTCCAAACTGCCTCTGGAAGCAACATCAACACAATAACTGTTTGTCGGGAGCTTCATGAAATTGGTTTACATGGCCGTGCAGCCGCACACAAGCCTAAGATCACCATGTGCAATGTCAAACGTCAGCTGGAGTGGTGTAAAGCTGGCCGCCATTGGACTCTGTAGCAGTGGAAACGTGCTCCGAATCACGTTTCACCATCTGGCAGTCCAACAGGCGAATCTGGGTTTGGCGGATGCCAGGAGAACGCTACCTGAACGAATGCATAGTGCCAACTGTAAAGTTTGGTGGAGGAAGAATAATGGTCTGGGGCTGTTTTTCATGGGTTGGGCTAGGTCCAGTGAAGGGAAATCTTAATGCTATATCATACATTGACATTCTAGATGATTCTGTGCTTCCAACGTTGTGGCAACAGCTTGGGGAAGGCCCTTTCCTGTTTCAGCATGACAATGCCCCCGTGCACAAAGCGAGGTCCATCAAGAAGTGGTTTGTCGAGATCGGTGTGGAAGAACTTGACTGGCCTGCACAAAACCTGACCTCAACCCCATCAAACATCTTTGGGATGAAAAGGAATGCTGACCACTCAACATCAGTGCCCGACCTCAATAATGCTCAATAAGTCCGCAAAGAAATATTCCAACATCTAGTGGAAAGCCTTCCCAGAAGAGTGAATGCTGTTGTAGCAGCAAAGGGGGGACCAACTCCATATTACTACCTATGATTTTGGAATGAGACGTTCGACAAGTTATGTTATGTATCTATCTACATTAAATCAATTCCTTTTGTCTCTGGGTGGGTGTGTTCGTGTCTCTGTTAGCAGCAGAACATCTAGAGCAGGGTGGAGATAAGCGATGTCTCCTTCCTAGCAGCACTCTGGCTTCACTTCTACAACAACCCAACACAGCAGAAACAACCATCTTACACTGTGCTCTGTCTGAGAGGGAAAGTCGATCACACTCCACAGCACTTAAAGCTCCCCGTGAAGACACAGAGGAAAGAGAAATATTAGCTAGAATATTACACTTGTTGGACATTGGCTTAGAGACCTTCGAACCCACTGCAGGTGTAGATTGGTCATTTCGCTTCAGCCCACTGGCAGAAAGCAACAGTGTAGTGGATGGATAGGTTATCATCAGACTGGCACACATCCTCACTCGCCATGTCAGTCTCTAACCCGGTTCATCCTCCCTCCATCCCTCACTCCGCTCCGGGGGAATGAGGAGTGCAAGGGCCCAGCCCCGCCGGGAACAACCCTGTCACCTCTGATGGATGTCTCAGAAGATGAACAGATCGACAGGGGTGTCGCTGTGCCACTCTTTCATCATCCTCCTCCCGCCTCTGACATCCTCTCTCCTTCCTCCCGTCCTCGGAGGTGGTTGAGAGGCCGAGCCTGTGTTGTATGCATCTACTGTATTGTCCACCATGCCCACCCAGCCTAACAAACAAGTGAATGGATACCTTTAAAGCACAGGAATGGGACTGACTTGGAGTTATCTGGGTGGATAATGAGGGAGGCTGTGGCGCTACAGAGAGCTAGCCTCGCGCTCAGGTGTTCTCCACACAATGGCTCTGCATGGAACACAACCGATGCTGGCTGCACCACCTCTCCCATCCCCGTAGACCACGGACACTTACACCCATCCATAGGCGCACTTCAAGCAAATTCACGGGAAGTGCGTGTCTTTAGGGGCTAGAATGAATTATGTCAGTGTCATAATCAGAACGTTTCAGCAGGAAGGAGGAGAGAAAAGGAGCACATTAGGCAGCATAATTAGACAAATGGAGGGATGGGCATCATAATGGATTCCTTGATGGAAGCTATTAATCACACCTCCTGGCTCGAGAAAACAACAGGATGCAGAACAGCAAAAGACGGGAGACACACCCACACAGGACCTTTGCTGTGTCATGTACACATGGTTCAGTATGGAGACTTATGCAGTGTCCACCATCACCAGTGAGAAAGAGGAGGATGAGAAGAATCCAGTGAGAATCTAGTGTTGTGCTGGGGAGCCAGTCAGCTTACTCCAAGAGAGGGGAGAGGAGCACTGTTGCATACACAGGCCTTAATGAGCTCAGTACACTGTACGCACCGAGAACCCGCGGGATTGGACCGGACGCTCGGGTGGGAATCTGTACACACTGGAAGAGAGGATGGGAAAGGAGGAGGAGGAGGCGGATAGTGAGGGGGCAGATCTCTGCCAATTAGAGTTATCCTCTGGCTCCCTGTCAAAGGCTTGTAATTGGCTGTGTGGACTGACTGGTGACACTCATGCCCAGAGAGAGAGAGAGAGAGCGAAATAGAGCAAACGAGAAGGCAAGAGAGGGAGAGAGGCGATGCTGATATCAGACCCCCCAATTAGCAGCCAGGCCTGAGGAGCGCAGAGCAGAGAGTAATTAATCCTGCTGTCTGCGTGGGGCAGGCAAAATCTTAGCTGTCTGATCCACACACACACAACCCCAGAGCAGAGCTCAGACTGAGCAATGATCACTGAGAGAACAGAGCTTTATGACATGTAGCACCCACTGAGAGAACAGAGCTCAATATGAGACGAATGAAGTATGTGAACCATAGAGAAAGAGAATTGTTAATATTTGTACTACATACATGACACTCATGAGTCAATAGGTTCACCCCATGTTTTCAAGGTAACTTGCAGAAGCAATCCTCTACTGAGTAGTCCTCTGCTTTCCAGAGAGTAGTGGCACACTCTATACAGAGCCACAGTATGTCTCTGCTTTGCTCTAAAGACATAGACAGCAGCAGTAAAACGTGCTTTCATATCAGCTCCGTCTTCCACCCATGACACATTGAGGAATGATCCTCTCTAACCGTCCTGCCCACCCTTCTCTCCACTCTCTGGTCCAGGGAGTCTCTGTTAAATGCACAAACATTTTGTTTTATTGACAATCCATAAAAAGTGGACCATTATGGCTGTAGCGTTTTACGGGCTTGTACACAACCCCCTCAGACTAATGGTGGCCATTAATAAAGCAAGACAGGGAGAGGAACGGAGCCATTTGTGATAGCAGAGCACCCAGTCAATGTCCTGTTCCGTTCCTCAACACAGCATTACAGGAAGGATGTTCAGGTCCTTCAATTCCACAAATGAATCATTCCCAGAGAACTTCCAATGCCAGTTCAGACCGCTCTGTCTCAGTGAAAACTTTCCAATTACATGTCTCTCTCGGTGTGAGTCAGGGCTCTTTGTGGAGGTGTGTTCTGGGTAGTGGGTACTGTCTGTCTGGGGATTGGAGTGAGACCAAAATTCAATCATCCCCCTCATACACAGAGTCTTCTCTTCAGCTCTTTTATGAGACCGTTTCTCCAATCACACACCTAGTCAAAATCCTGTCCTCACTCGACACAGACAGTCGAATCTGCACGCTCGCTTGCACAAACACAAATGCTCATGGACACACACACACACAAAGCTAGGATGGGAAAAAAAAATGAGACACCACAATTGTATCTCAATAATGTAACTGTTTTGGGGATAACCTATCCTTAAGAGTCGATTGACGCACCGGTGCATCAATCTAAGTGACATAATAAAAAAATCTCCATTAAAATCTGTCAGTATAAGCTATGTCACCCTTCCGCATCTGTGGTGGGAGGTGGCCGAGCTACAGCGGTGTTTATCAGACCATGAAGACATCCCGAAAATTGGTCTTCTCAAAAAACGTTCATAGCATCCGAACGGTTTGGCCTATAAACTACTCTATGGAAAGGAGAGACTCTCACGATGGTGTTTTCCGTTTTGCTCTACCACCCCCATATGTGTCAAGGGACTCATCTGAAATAAGTCGGTATTGCTGATGTACCACCTTCTGCCTGTAGCGTCCGAAGCGTTTGAGCTACAACGGTGTCTGGTGTAAACCGGCTACGAGACAGTTTGCTCTATGGCCAAAATGTGTGTGTGTGTGAGACTGAAGGTAACCCATACAAACGAATGGAAGTATAGAGGTAGTTTTGTGCCAACAAAAATAAGGGGTTAAATATGTGTAAAAAAAACAAACATATTTCCTGATCTCCTAGACTTCATAACCTTATTTGTCGTGGCTAATTGAGGTAAGACAGTAATTCTTCTCATAGATTATGCATGTATGAACTACACATTGACACATTCAACCTAAAGTTCCGGAGCGTGACATTAACCCTTATCCAACCAAAATATGTTATCTCCAGATTCCTGAAAATGGAGATGGAGAGAAGAAGCGGGACAAAGCTTGCCAACCAGAACTCAAAACTTTGCATGTTGTGGCCGGTTTATTGTGTCTTACCTCCACCTCTCTGCACCAGCATGGTGACCTCACTTCCTTTGGGGCACTTGCTGAGCAGGTCCACCACCTGGTTGTGGCTCATGCTCTGGACGTTCCTCTTGTTCACCTCCACAATAATGTCCCCCTCCTTCAGGCCCCTGCAGCGGGGGTAGTCTACGATCTGTTTGACCCTCTGTCCTCCCCCTGCAGGGCTGTCTGCGATGGTGAACCCAAAGCCTTTGTCTCCCTTCTCCATGTGAACTGTGATCAGCTCTGGCTGCGTCGCTATGGACGACGCCAGCGTCACAGAGTCGCTGGGGTAACTGTGCGAGCCGTTAGACGCCACCTCGGCAGAGGAGGGGCTGTGGGGTCCTGACTCTCTCATCCCATTAACGGGGCCTCCGGTCTGGCTGCCGTGGCTGGACGGAGAGTCATAGCTCTCCTGGCCGTTGATGATGATAGGCTCCTTGTCCACGATGGCCACGGAGGTCACCAGGCTAGTGTTGGGGTCGTCTGGGTCAAAGGGCAGGGGGTAGCCGCGGCACAGCTCCAGGTTGACGATGGAGCCGATCTGGATGGACTGGAAGACCTTCACCACCTGAGCGTGGGTGTAGCCCAGCACGCAAGTGTCATTGACACTCACGATCACGTCACCTAGGGGAAGAGAAGGTGAAATTAATGTTGGATAATTAGCTCCATGTCACAAACTGAAATCATGGAAGTAACACTGGAACTGTATAATGCTCAATTAGAACACCTACACTACACTATTACACCTACACCATTCAGTGGTCACCCACCAGGAGAGCACCAGCTTCAGTTCATCAACCAACCTTGATAAGTCAACTGTTTTAGTGCAGGGTTGGAACAGAAGCCTCTGTAGCTCTCAAAGAGTTGGTGACCACCTCTTAATGATGACACGGAACAACAAAGCGGAGGCCCACCTGTCTCCATCTTGCCGTCGATGGCAGCAGGTCCGTCCAGAACCAGACTCTTGATCTGTAGGAACTCATCAGGCTCATCGCCCCCGACGACGGTGAAGCCGAACCCTCGGTGGCTCTTCCTTAGTTTGGTGTTGATGAAGGTTCCCTTCAGCTCCGCCGGGTTCCGCGTGAAGAAGTGCTTCCCTCCTGGGGAACACACACACCTTTCATAAGAACCCGTTGATCGCATGTGCTCTGCTAGCCAAAGGGAGGAGGGGTTACCCTAAACAGTCTTGGCTCTGGATCAGTGAGTGCTCTAGAAGAGATGTGTTGGTTTGATGAGCTCCATTAATCATAAAGGGACTGATTAAGATCGATAGATTAATTAGGCTAAGAGGGATTCCAAGAGCTAGGGGGCAGCAGCCTGTTTGTGCCTGAGAATAGGGGTAATCCGATGGGTAAATCCCCCAGACCTAGCCCCAGTCCCAGTCTGTGGGGGCTGCTATCCCCTATAGAGTGCTACACTACTGGGTAAAACCCAGGGTTTTATCTGGGTCTAGCAGCATGGTTAGATGAGTAGTAAAATAATATTCACTGTCAATTCTAAAAGTGTACGATTACACTGTGGTACAGTTCTATATACACGGCAGCCATCAGTTTAAAATAGCTTTTCAAGGCTTGACACTAGGATGGGAAGGAAGTGTGTGTTTGTGAGTGTGTGTGCGGGGTTATTGTCAGACTAATTCCCAGTGATTTAGAAACAGATGTTTCTAAGCTTATGCGTAATAGCCTGGCGTGCCACCAAGACTGCCAGTGTATAGAGACCAAGACAGTGTATAGAGACCAAGACAGTGTATAGAGACCAAGACAGTGTATAGAGACCAAGGCAGCACTGAACTCTCTCTACTCTGGTACACTCTGGAGTCTAGACATGGAGTTGGCAGACTCATATAGCTTAGGCAAATGGACACCCGAGTCGGTCTTATGAAATAGGAACTGCTAGAGTCTGGCGTCTGTAATCTAGATCCAAGCCCTCGGTCTCTTCTACTATGACTGGTTCCAGTCATGCTGTCAGTTGGACAAATGTTCACAGAGTTTATATGAGAGATGGAGTGGGATATTCAGAGTTTATTGAAGTGATATATTGACTGTGGAAGGAAGCGGGTGGAATGAAAAGGGAGACATTAAAGCAGGGAAGATGGCCACGAGGGATTGGAGAGTGACTAACAAACTGCAGATGCTACACTTACATGGCGGAGGAGTACAGCTTATGCATACAATGAAAAATGTATTACCCTTGGAGTTAGCCAGTGTCCTTGTGTTTGCCTTGAAATAATTCAAGACAGAAGAGGCAGACCAATGCAGTAATATTGAGGAGTAAAAAAAAATAAAAAATTGTATTTATTTATTTATTTTTACAAAAGAGAAGTAGGTGTAGGAATTTGAAAGCAGGGTGACTTAAAAGAGCTGGGTAAAAAGAGAGATTTGTGTGGTGGAATCTCAAGGCCTTGAGTTGCTTTGGGCAGCGCCAGTCAGGGACCTGAGCTTACAGAGATGGAGAAAGACAGAGAGTGTGAGTGAGAGAGGCGAACGAGAGCGAGAGGAGTGAGAGAGGAGAGCAGGATAGAGTGAGGCACGTGATGAGGGAACACATCCACAATGTCGCAAACAGAAATGGACCAATAACCTTACAAAACTATATTATTATTATTATATTGACCAGGCCAGGACTCACGTTTTGGCCCGATGAGGGGCGGCAGTGGGGGTCTGGCTTGGGTGTCCCTGTAGGTCTCCTGGTGGTTGGCGGTATAGCTGGCCAGGGGGGCACCAGCCATGGTAGCATCCTCTATCCATTCTGGAACAGCAAAGGGCACACTTCCTGTCTCTGGTGTCTGTACAGTTACGGTGATCCTTATGGTTCCCCACAATGGGTGGCTTGAAAACTACTGTACTGCATTGAGCCACAATGGCTGCCGATTAAAGTAATACAATCTCTGATCGATCAAAATGGCAGCCTCACTTTGTAGTGTATTGGAGGCTTAAGTCTTCATTAATATTCTCAGCATCAAGATTCAATCAATGAAAGAGTAAAAGTCATAGATCTCGAGCGTAAAGAGATATTAAGCTTAAAGGAGAAAAAGTCAG
Organism: Oncorhynchus tshawytscha; assembly: GCF_018296145.1. NCBI lineage: Eukaryota > Metazoa > Chordata > Actinopteri > Salmoniformes > Salmonidae > Oncorhynchus > Oncorhynchus tshawytscha. The sequence continues at coordinate 35,415,389 of NC_056435.1, read as the reverse complement.
CAGGTAGGTAATGAAGTCAGAAGCACATTTAGCTGAGTGTGCAGAGCGGAGACCAATAGGCAGGTTCCTAGTGGTGTGACCTGCACGAAGAGAGGAAACGTGGAGGACATTCTACATCCTGGACGTGAGGAAGTGTCTGGACAGTGATGCTGAACTTTTTCATTTGTCTCTCTATTTCAGCAAACTGCTGGACGGACAGAGCCAAATGTAAACTGTTTGCATCACTGTTCAAAGACATACATAGCATACTGTGTAGACTAAAGAGACCTAAAGCATATGTCCTGAAATGCTTTTCACTAGGAGAACAAGACCCAGAAATATTATAACTATCATATGGTGATACATTTTCATTGCTGTAACAGACTTTTAATGTATTATTGGCAAACCAAAAAAAACTTACCTAGACCTGTAGACTTACAAAATCATTCATATTAGCACAAATACTTTGGAGAGAGTATCAGTGACACTTAAAACATTGCCAAATTAATAAAAAAAGACCTATTTTCAAGGCCATTAAAATAAATCATAGGTATGCCTTTATGGTTTCTCGATAGCAAATCATAAAGAGAAGAGAGCAGGGCAGAAAGAGAAGAGGAGAGAGCAGGGCAGAAAGAGAAGATAAGAGAGCTTGGCAGAAAGAGAAGAGAAGAGAGCTTGGCAGAAAGAGAAGAGGAGAGAGCAGGGCAGAAAGAGAAGAGAAGAGAGCAGGGCAGAAAGAGAAGAGAAGAGAGCAGGGCAGAAAGAGAAGAGAAGAGAGCAGGGCAGAAAGAGAAGAGGAGAGAGCAGGGCAGAAAGAGAAGAGAAGAGGAGAGAGCAGGGCAGAAAGAGAAGAGGAGAGAGCAGGGCAGAAAGAGAAGAGAGAAAGAGAAGAGGGCAGAAAGAGAAGAGAGAAAGAGAAGAGAGAGGGCAGAAAGAGAAGAGAAGAGAGCTTGAGAAGAAAGAGAAGAGGAGAGAGAAGAGGAGAAGAGAAGAGAGAGGAGAGAGCAGGGCAGAAAGAGAAGAGAAGAGAGCAGGGCAGAAAGAGAAGAGAGCAGAGAAAGAGAAGAGAAGAGAGAGAGGAGAAGAAAGAGAAGAGAAGAGAAGAGAAGGGAAGAAAGAGAAGAGAAGAGAAGAGAAGAGAAGAAAGAGAAGAGAAGAGAGCAGGGCAGAAAGAGAAGAGAAGAGAGCAGGGCAGAAAGAGAAGAGAAGAGAAGAAGAGAGAGCAGGGCAGAAAGAGAAGAGAGAGAGAGCAGGGCAGAAAGAGAAGAGAAGAGAAGAGAAGGGCAGAAAGAGAAGAGAAGAGAGAGAGAGAAGAGAAGAAAGAGAAGAGAAGAGAGCAGAGAAGAAAGAGAAGAGAAGAGAAGAGAAGAGGGCAGAAAGAGAAGAGAAGAAGAGGGGCAGAAAGAGAAGAGAAGAGAAGAGAGAAAGAGAAAGAGAAGAGAAGAGAAGAGAAGAGAAGAGAAGAGAAGAGAAGAGAAGAGAAGAGAAGAGAAGAGAAGGGCAGAAGAGAAGAGAAGAGAAGAGAAGAGAAGAGAAGAGAGCAGGGCAGAAAGAGAAGAGAGCAGGGCAGAAAGAGAAAGAGAAGGGCAGAAAGAGAAGAGAAGGGCAGAAAGAGAAGAGAAGAGAAGGGCAGAAGAGAAGAGAAGAGAAGGGCAGAAGAGAAGAGAAGAGAAGAGAAAGAGAAGAGAAGAGAAGAGAAAGAGAAGAGAAGAGAAGGAAGAGAAGAGAAGAGAGCAGGGCAGAAAGAGAAGAGAGAGGGCAGAAAGAAGAAGAGAGCAGGGCAGAAAGAGAAGAGAAGAAAGAAGAAAGAGAGCAGGGCAGAAAGAGAAGAGAAGAGAAGAGAGCAGGGCAGAAAGAGAAGAGAGCAGGGCAGAAAGAGAAGAGAAGAGAGCAGGGCAGAAAGAGAAGAGAAGAGAGCAGGGCAGAAAGAGAGAGAAGAGAGCAGGGCAGAAAGAGAAGAGAAGAGAGCAGGGCAGAAAGAGAAGAGAGCAGGGCAGAAAGAGAAGAGAGCAGGGCAGAAAGAGAAGAGAGCAGGGCAGAAAGAGAAGAGAGCAGGGCAGAAAGAGAAGAGAGCAGGGCAGAAAGACAGACAGACACAATCACAGACATGGAGAAAGAAAGGAATGACGCCCGGCGGGGCTGGAAACGAACCTCGGATGTAGCGCTCACCTTCTGGTGGCTGCTGTTGCTCGAGCTGCTTCCGTCGCTTAGCTTCCTGTATAGGGTTCTCATACTGGGTCTTCCTGTTGATGTGACTGAGAGAGGGAGGAAGAGACGGAGAGATGGAGGACAAAGACACAGGAATGTAGAAAGATAATTAATTGGAGTCAGCAAAAGAAAAAAAAGAACAAGGGGGATGATGACAGGAAATACATGTGTATGAGAGAAAGAAGGATAGAAGTGAGTCAAAAAAGGTGAGGCAAGGGATGGAGAGGGAGAAAGAGATACAGAGAGGCAGTAGTGAGGGATGGAGAGGGAGATATAGAGAGGCAGTAGTGAGGGATGGAGAGGGAGATACAGAGAGGCAGTAGTGAGGGATGGAGAGGGAGATACAGAGAGGCAGTGGAGAGGGAGAAAGAGATGAGGGTATGAGAGATGGAGAGGAGAAAGAGATACAGAGAGGCAGTAGTGAGGGATGGAGGGATGGAGAGGCAGTAGAGGGATGGAGAGGGAGATACAGAGAGGCAGTAGTGAGGGATGGAGATGGAAAAAGAGATACAGAGAGGCAGTAGTGAGGGATGGAGAGGGAGAAAGATACAGAGAGGCAGTAGTGAGGGATGGAGAGGGAGAAAGAGATACAGAGAGGCAGTAGTGAGGGATGGAGAGGGAGATACAGAGAGGCAGTAGTGAGGGATGGAGATGGAAAAAGAGATACAGAGAGGCAGTAGTGAGGGATGGAGATGGAGAAAGAGATACAGAGAGGCAGTAGTGAGGGATGGAGAGGGAGAAAGAGATACAGAGAGGCAGTAGTGAGGGATGGAGAGGGAGATACAGAGAGGCAGTAGTGAGGGATGGAGAGGGAGATACAGAGAGGCAGTAGTGAGGGAGTTAACACAACACACAATTAGAAAAAAAGTCTCTGGTGGCCAATGCTCCAGGAGCCAGGGCTTAAGTCAGGGAAGTCAAGTCTGGTACACACAGTGCTCTGTTGGAGCCGATGAGACAGAGACGATGAAGCCTGAATATCAACCGCATCACACAATCACAAAAGAACACTGCTTCAGGAGGTTAACAACACCACCAAAACACGTCATTCCACAAACCCAGCAGGGAATTAGGAGAGCAGTACACCACACCGTAAGGAAATTACACTTCAAACAGTACAGAAACATGCTGGGAAATTATGCAGTAAACAGGAAAAGAATAGGAATAATATATATTGAAAAATCTCAGACAAAAAAAAAAAACTGTGCCCCTGCCTCTAAGGTATTGCTTTGAACAACATCAAAACATATGAATGCATTCATATTAATGCACAGGCCCAAGGGTCTCCCACTAGATGAGAAATTACATGTTTCTAAATGATCATGACAGCAACAAATGGCCTATTTTTACCATAACAGACTAGACCAAAATAACAGCCGTCTGGTATACTGCATTTGATGTTGTTCTGCATATTCTGGGCCACTGCAGAGTGTGAAATGCTTGTGAATGTACAGTACAGTGAGGTAGTGAGACATGCAACAGATATATCCGGAGGTGTGTGTCACTACTTACTCCACATAGTAAAGCCCGTAGACTGGGTCCTCTATTTTCTCCCAGCCTGTTGGCAGCTCTGGATGGGACATAGAGAGAGGTGGAAAAGGCAGGATGTTAGAGATGGTGTCGTAAAGACCTTTTCCTTCCACACACGGCCTGTCAGTCACCTGGGAGTGAACAAACACTGGAGAGGCTGTCTGGACCTGGCTCCTGGCAGGACACGGCTGACATTTAACACATCAGATAAAGAACTACAGGGGGGGCTTTGACCAATCACGATCAACCCCGCGCCCAGATGGAGAAGAGGAGCTGGTGGTAAGGGGGTGGCGGTCTAAATGTGGACAGGGTTTCAATTGTGGTTTGCAGTTTAAAAATGTCACGGTGAAGAAATGTTTTCTTATTGTTCATGGCAGTAAGGGAATCTGACGTAGAACGTGATGTAGGTGTGTATAGAATGGTATTCAGTGTTGTCCTTGATTGGTTTACCACTGTCTATGTCACATGGCATTGGAGACTGTCACCAACTGGATGTCCTTGATCCTGTATTACTCACTGTGGTCGAATTCATTAAGGATGCATTCTCCCCAAGAAGCCTTTCTTTCAGACACACACACACACACGTTTATCTGCCCTGACATCAATGCTGAGTGTGGCCTGACAACACAGCCAAAAATCAGGACTGACTGGATCTAGACATGGACTACTCAGCTGTAAAGGCTGCTACATTGATACAGTCTCAGTATGTCTCAGTATACAGTGTGATTAAAACATCGGAGACAGAGCTAGCTACTAGCTACTGTACTAATGTCTATGAAGGCAGCAGGTAGCCTAACGGTTAGAGCATTGGGCCAGTAACTGGAAGGTCGCCGGTTTGAATCCCCGGGACGACTAAGTGAAAATTCTGTTGATGTTCCCTTGAGCAAGGCACTTAACCCTAATTGCTCATGTAAGTCCAGTGTCTGCTAATTGACTAAAATGCTGAAGGTATAGAGACATGTCAGAGGGCTGTAATTGGTTACAAACAGATGTCTGTGACTGATTGACTCTGCTGGCATTATCCCCAGTTACCTCAGTCTGTATTCTGACGAGTGGTGTACACTCACTACCCCTCAACTAGCTTTAGTGGATGTGGAGGCAAGGAATTAAGGGGGCGTTGTGTTCGGATCGTTCACAATACACAGACTAGGGTTTCTTTTTCTCAGATGTTCTGCAGGGAAACAGTCAACCTTGAGCCAGTAGCACCTGACTGTAAAGTCTAATCACTCACCTTATTTCACACCAGAGTGGCTGTATTCCTGAAAGAGATCTGTCTGTGTGATATTATCGCTAGACGCCAGAGCCCTCATGTCACGACTGGCCTTGCTGATACGGAGTGGCTGCAGTGGGACGAATCTGACACGTATCCAAAAGAGCTCCCCCGCTCCACGTTCCCCGGTCAACGCCCATGCACACTCCAGCTCAAGGGGGAATCGGGTGACAAATTGCCTATTAAACTGTTTGCATCTCATTCGGTCTTCCTGACTATTTGATTTCTCCTGAGCGAGGGGTTGCACAACCGGGGCCATACATCTGCTGTCCTATACACAACTGGAGTAATTGCCTTTTTCTCCATGTATCGGATTTCACAATCGATACATATTGACTGTGTTCATCCAATCTGAGCAGTGGTATGAAGAAGGGATGCTGCTGTTCACAACATGGAGGAGAACATCTCAGAGGCAAAACACTGGTCTAGGATCAGCTTACCCTCACTTACCTCAGACCTAACCTTAACCCAGGGGTGCACGACTCCTTGGCAATTATTTGATCAACTGATATCACTGATTGACCTGGTATTGCACACACCTGGTTCCCCAGTCTAAATCAATCTCTGGGCTCTATTTTCGGCTGGCTGCTGAGGCGCAATAGTCAAACGCACCTTAGTTTGCAATTTCGTCATGTAAAAACTGGTGCACTGGCATTGTCCACCCTTTGCACCAGGTTCGGCAATTTACCTGTCTAACATCAGCTTGCTGGCGCTGAGGTGTGGAAATATTATAGGTGTGTACTTAAAAAAGTGCGCCAGTATGCCAATTTCAGTCACCGCAACTAGGGATACTTAAGACCGACCAAAAGATGGTCTTAACGTAAAGCAATTGGTTGTGGAATAGATTTTTCCAGCGGAGGCGCACACACACTAGCCTTATGTACGTCACCAATGTTTTATTAAAGGCCCATTGCAGTTCAAATGGTTTTACATTTCATATTGTACAACAGCTGATGGGAACTAACACTGCAAATGTGTGAAAAAAATATGATCAGTGTTATTTCCTGATAGTTGCTGGGTGAGAATACAATATACACAAGATCTTCTAATCAGTTGGTTTGCATGGGCGACATCACCACGCGGTAAGTTGATTGGTTAATAGATCAATAACAAAGAGAGTTCCAAACCTCCCTGCCAACAACAGCTAGACCACTTCCAGGAAATCCTAGCAAAATTGTTGCTTGAGAAATAGTTTACTAAAAAGCTACCTTTTCCCATTTTAATGGAAACCTGTTACAGCAGTGTACTTGTTACCCAGAAAGGATTTAAGATTGATATGAAAACAGCTGCATTGGGCCTTTAAACATGATTTTTGTCCAGCTTCAGTGAAACTGCTTCAGTTTTTAGTTGATCATTTTGTCAAAAAACGCATCTCCTACTTTCGTTCAGTCAAATCGCGTGAATTATGATCATCGTCTGTGGCGCTGAATCCGCTTGTAGGATATATTTGCCTGTTTGTTCACCTTTCACGTGGCAAAGTCACTACTGGCCATATCAACAGTGATGGTAGGATCTATCAATCCATCTATCGGTCTGTCTGTCTATATTTTGGAGCAGTATAATGGTGAGTGGACATTCCAGCTTTTTCTTTATCTTGGATCTTTTTCCAGCTTTTGAGAAAAGTTTGGATGCGCGGAAAACCCTCCATAGTCTACGCGGTCTCAGGCATAATATTATATGAGCACGGGGAGCAATTATGGTGCCTGTAACTGTATTTAGACAGCCTTTTTAGGTCTTATCAATAGGAAATGTAATGTTGGTTATTGACGACGTTTGGCATGTCCACGGCTCAGACGATGCATTTTACAGTACTCCTCTATCAGTGTGAATGCTATGTTAACAATATATTTCCACATTGAAAACATACAATCACTTAGAACAATGTGGACTGCAGACATGTTCAACATATTGAGCAAATATGGGACAGGCTGATATTACTTTATTTTGTTTCTGTCGGCTATTTAACAAACTAGGCTAGAACGGACTAACATTGGAGTTGGCGTTTTGATGACAACATAATACATAAAAGACTGTACATTCACAACTTGAAGCAACCACATATTTACCACGGAGCACATTCTGAACAGCCAGTGAAGGGGTCAAGCCCCGACACACCATCTTGTTGATTCATCAGAACTCAGCCTTTTCAAGCCACCGCCAGCTCCTGCGGCTAGAATTCTGGTTGTGAAAATAGCCTAAATATTTCTGACACCCCCACCCATCTATAGCACTAGCATCAGTCCTAAGACTTACCATTGGGTTAGATTTGTTAAAAAAAGAGCCATCTCATTAACAGCCTAGAACAAAAATCTTCAGACACTGATGACTCTCGAGAACTTTGACTATTCACCCATCCATTCACCATTGAAATAAAATAGTAGGCAGCAGTTATCAGAGCCCATCTCAGAGCCTTGGCTGTTAGCCTCCCTCTGGCTCCAGAGACTGATGGACCGGCAGACAGTGGTGGGTAATGTGCTCTCTGTTATAATATGAGCAACAGTGGATGGAATGATGGGGCTTGAGAGTGAGAGGTCCATTTGAATGAGAGGCCCATTAGGAAATGATCATCACGCCAATGTGCCCCTCGTGAATGGTTCTCTCTGTGTTACTGCATGCTGGCTGGCCGGGCGAGTACACTAACAACTGCCTGCTCAGCAGACACACAGGAACGTAGATGAACGCACACACGTCTTTCAGTCTTTCACAGCCCAGGTGTTATAAAGCGTTTGATTACATGTTTTACACCCCCTAAGCCGAAAGGGAGGGGTGTTATGCGCTGTAATAAGACAGTTTTCCCATAATACACAGCAGTGGAGAGGGGAGACAGCCCTACCTAGCTCACTGTCCATCTCTTCTGTGTGTACCCCTTCTTCTCCAGGAGAACACCAGCAGACCATGGGTGGAGGAACCGGGGGAGGAGAGGAGAGTGAGAGGGGGGAGAGAAAGAGAGTGAGAGCAGCAGAGGGTTAGTGATTGATTTTTAATTTAAGCCTCAAGCAAGCCGAGAGAGCAGCAACACTTGGCTCCATACACTGTAAAAACCATAATGTGTCCGGAATCATGACTGCTAACCGTGACTAATTAGCTCAAATGGTTTGTAAGGTGTAAATCTATACTAAATCCCTATATGCACCATGACAATAGCTCATCGCTCTATATTAGCCACAGTCTGTTAAGCACAAAGAACATATCTCTGAAGAGCTTTCTACTTCACCATTGGGTGGCACTGTTTCATAACAGGTGCATACTGTACTGTAGGTGCATTTATGTGAAATAAATGAGTCATACCACACAGACAGACATACAGGAAACTGCCAAAGAGAAATAAACACTTGAGTAAATCAAGGATACAAAGTATATTGAAAACAGCTGCTTCCACACAGGTGTGGTTCCTGAGTTAAGTAAGCAATTAATATCCCATCATGCTTTGGGTCATGTATAAAAATACCCAGTTGCCCATTATTTTGGCTACCATTGCTAGAAGAGATCTTAATGACTTTGAAAGAGGGGTCTCAAAGGGACATAGGGGGTTTACAGGTTGTGTGTGTGTGTGTGTTTTGTGTGTGTGTGTGTGTGTCTCAGTCACCAATATCAACCCAGTTGAACACTTCCGGGGGATTCTGGAACGGCACCTGAGACAGTGTTTTCCACCACCATCAACAAAACACCAAATGATGGAATATCTCATGGAAGAACGGTGTCTCATCCCTCCAATAGAGTTCCAGACACTTGTAGAATCTATGGCAAGGAGCATTGAAGATGTTCTGGCTCGTGGTGCCCATCGCCCTATTAAGACACATTATGTTGGTGTTTCCTGTATTTTGGCAGTTACCTGTACACTTTAATACGGACCATCTGAGATTGGGGTGGGTGAAAACAGCTGCCACTAAATAGGAATTGTAGTTCATGCACCATATGCTTGACAATATGAATCATATCTCTATCCTATGTGTCCTCTAGCAGCAGCTTGAGAGGATAGAACCTATAGAGATATCTCAATTCAAGGACCACAGAACACATTGAGAGGACATGGCAGGGGGAGGGGAGAGGCAGTTGAAACGCTAGTGTTTTGTGTGGGTGGGCGGACACTCCTCTGTAGGACAAGGTACATTATTTATTTATGATAGATGATGCGAATGATCCAGTCAGTCCTTCAGGCTGCCGGGGGGCGTCTTGCTCAGACGTGAGCGCAGGCAGGCAGCACACGAGATCAGAATATTAACGTGTCTCGTCTCATCTCACATTATGGTGGCTCAAGTGTGCCATCTGTAGGCCACTCATTGAACAATGATCTGATCTGACAGACATGCATCTGATTCTGCACGGTTCCCTCTCCACACAAACGAGTCAACAACAGACAAACAAACAAGACAGTGAAAACACAATTTCCCCGACACACACACATGCATTCACAAACACACACACATGCATTCACAAACACACACACATGCATTCACAAACACACACACACACACACATGCACACAAACACACACACACATGCATTCACAAACACACACACACATGCATTCACAAACACACACACACATGCATTCACAAAGGCATTCATACACACACATGCATACACACACATGCATTCACAAACACACACACACGCATTCACAAACACACACACACAGGCATTCACAAACACACACACATGCATTCACAAACACACACACAGGCATTCACAAACACACACACACGCATTCACAAACACACACACACAAACACACACACATTCACAAACACACACACACATGCATTCACAAACACACACACACGCATTCACAAACACACACACACGCATTCACAAACACACACACACGCATTCACAAACACACACACACGCATTCACAAACACACACACACGCATTCACAAACACACACACACGCATTCACAAACACACACGCACGCATTCACAAACACACACGCATTCACAAACACACACACACACACACACACACACAAACACACACAAACACATGCATTCACAAACACACACACACATGCATTCACAAACACACACACACATGCATTCACAAACACACACACACATGCATTCACAAACACACACACACATGCATTCACAAACACACACACACATGCATTCACAAACACACACACACGCATTCACAAACACACACACACGCATTCACAAACACACACACACGCATTCACAAACACACACACATGCATTCACAAACACACACACACGCACTCACACACACACACACACACACACACACACACACACACACACACACACACACACACACACACACACACAACACACACACACACACACACAAACACACACACACATGCATTCACAAACACACACACACATGCATTCACAAACACACACACATGCATTCACAAACACACACACACATGCATTCACAAACACACACACACATGCATTCACAAACACACACACACATGCATTCACAAACACACACACATGCATTCACAAACACACACACACGCATTCACAAACACACACACACGCATTCACAAACACACACACACGCATTCACAAACACACACACACGCATTCACAAACACACACACACGCATTCACAAACACACACACACGCATTCACAAACACACACACACGCATTCACAAACACACACACACGCATTCACAAACACACACACACATGCATTCACAAACACACACACACACATGCATTCACAAACACACACACACACGCATTCACAAACACACACACACATGCATTCACAAACACACACATGCATACATGCATTCACAAACACACATGCATTCACAAACACACACACACATGCATTCACAAACACACACACACACAACATTCACAAACACACACACACATGCATTCACAAACACACACACACATGCATTCACAAACACACACACACATGCATTCACAAACACACACACACATGCATTCACAAACACACACACACACATGCATTCACAAACACACACACACATGCATTCACAAACACACACACACATGCATTCACAAACACACACATGCATTCACAAACACACACACACATGCATTCACAAACACACACACACGCATTCACAAACACACACACACAAACACATTCACAAACACACACACACGCATTCACAAACACACACACACGCATTCACAAACACACACACACGCATTCACAAACACACACACACACACATGCATTCACAAACACACACACATGCATTCACAAACACACACACATGCATTCACAAACACACACACACATGCATTCACAAACACACACACATGCATTCACAAACACACACACATGCATTCACAAACACACACACATGCATTCACAAACACAGTCTGTGGTGGACGTACCGTCGTCTTCACATTCTTCCAGGGGTTTAGGAGGTTTGTTGAGGCACCGGGGGTCAATCCAGGATGTGGTCTTTGTGTTGTGGCTATAGATAGACACACAAGACAGAGTAAGACAGCAAGACAGACACATTGTTCTGACTGGGAAGTCATCAAAGACTCACTGTCTGAAAAACATCCTCACTTCGACGGCTAAATATGATACACACTGTGAAGTAAATCAGACTCAAGGCAAGTATCACAACTTCCAATGTATTAAAGGTTCAAGTCAAGGTTCTACATTAAAAAACAACATTAAAAACAGTAACAACCATACAACCAATATACACATAACATGAAACAATGAGAGGGATAAAAAGGAATAGTCTTTTGGCAAAAAAGATGGAAAGTGGAAGCACAATCTTTTCTTGAGAAGATACTACCTGAAATACTATAATGGATGCTGGTATAGAGCCATTTAGGATATGTTATATGGTGTGTTTACGGGGTGTAGGATATGTTCCATAGAGTGTTAAGGGGTGTAGGATATGTTCCATTGTGTGTTACTAGGTGCAGGATATGTTATATGGTGTGTTACGGGGTGTAGGATATGTTCCATGGAGTGTTAAGGGGTGTAGGATATGTTCCATTGTGTGTTACTAGGTGCAGGATATGTTATATGGTGTGTTACGGGGTGTAGGATATGTTCCATGGTGTGTTACTAGGTGTAGGATATGTTATATGGTGTGTTACGGGGTGTAGGATATGTTCCATGGTGTGTTACTAGGTGTAGGATATGTTATATGGTGTGTTACGGGGTGTAGGATATGTAACATGGTGTGTTACTAGGTGTAGGATATGTTATATGGTGTGTTACGGGGTGTAGGATATGTTCCATGGTGTGTTACTAGGTGTAGGATATGTTATATGGTGTGTTACGGGGTGTAGGATATGTTCCATGGTGTGTTACTAGGTGTAGGATATGTTCCATGGTGTGTTACGGGGTGTAGGATATGTTCCATGGTGTGTTACTAGGTGTAGGATATGTTCCATGGTGTGTTACGGGGTGTAGGATATGTTCCATGGTGTGTTACTAGGTGTAGGATATGTTCCATGGTGTGTTACTAGGTGTAGGATATGTTCCATGGTGTGTTACGGGGTGTAGGATATGTTCCATGGTGTGTTACTAGGTGTAGGATATGTTCCATGGTGTGTTACGGGGTGTAGGATATGTTCCATGGTGTGTTACTAGGTGTAGGATATGTTCCATGTTCCATGTGTTACGGGGTGTAGGATATGTTCCATGGTGTGTTACTAGGTGTAGGATATGTTCCATGGTGTGTTACTAGGTGTAGGATATGTTCCATGGTGTGTTACGGGGTGTAGGATATGTTCCATGGTGTGTTACTACGTGTAGGATATGTTCCATGGTGTGTTACTTGGTGTAGGATATGTTCCATGGTGTGTTACGGGGTGCAGGATATGTTATATGGTGTGTTACGGGGTGCAGGATATGTTATATGGTGTGTTACGGGGTACAGGATATGTTATATGGTGTGTTACGGGGTGCAGGATATGTTATATGGTGTATTACGGGGTGCAGGATATGTTATATGGTGTATTACGGGGTGCAGGATATGTTATATGGTGTGTAGGATATGTTCCATTGTGTGTTACTAGGTGTAGGATATGTTATATGGTGTGTTACGGGGTGTAGGATATGTTCCATTGTGTGTTACTAGGTGTAGGATATGTTATATGGTGTGTTACTAGGTGTAGGATATGTTATATGGTGTGTAGGATATGTTATATGGTGTGTTACTAGGTGTAGGATATGTTATATGGTGTGTTATGGGGTGTAGGATATGTTCCATTGTGTGTTACTGGGTGTAGGATATGTTCCATGGTGTGTTACGGGGTGTAGGATATGTTCCATGGTGTGTTACGGGGTGTAGGATATGTTCCATGGTGTGTTACGGGGTGTAGGATATGTTCCATGGTGTGTTACGGGGTGTAGGGTATGTTATAGGGTACGTACTCTATTAAGTAGACCTCTCCGTTCACAGTGTATGGTAAGGGTACAGAGGGTACATAGGACAGGGTGTAGGGTGTACATCCGGTAGGGTACGTACTCTATAAAGTAGACCTCTCCCTTCTCAGTGTATGGTAAGGGTACAGAGGGTACATAGGACAGGGTGTAGGGTGTACATCCGGTAGGGTACGTACTCTATAAAGTAGACCTCTCCCTTCTCGGTGTATGGTAAGGGTACAGAGGGTACATAGGACAGGGTGTAGGGTGTACATCCGGTAGGACAGGGTGTAGGGTGTACATCCGGTAGGGTACGTACTCTATAAAGTAGACCTCTCCCTTCTCAGTGTATGGTAAGGGTACAGAGGGTACATAGGACAGGGTGTAGGGTGTACATCCGGTAGGGTACGTACTCTATAAAGTAGACCTCTCCCTTCTCAGTGTATGGTAAGGGTACAGAGGGTACATAGGACAGGGTGTAGGGTGTACATCCGGTAGGGTACGTACTCTATAAAGTAGACCTCTCCCTTCTCAGTGTATGGTAAGGGTACAGAGGGTACATAGGACAGGGTGTAGGGTATGTTATAGGGTACGTACTCTATAAAGTAGACCTCTCCCTTCTCAGTGTATGGTAAGGGTACAGAGGGTACATAGGACAGGGTGTAGGGTGTACATCCGGTAGGGTACGTACTCTATAAAGTAGACCTCTCCGTTCTCAGTGTATGGTAAGGGTACAGAGGGTACATAGGACAGGGTGTAGGGTGTACATCCAGGGTACGTACTCTATAAAGTAGACCTCTCCGTTCTCGGTGTATGGTAAGGGTACAGAGGGTACATAGGACAGGGTGTAGGGTGTACATCCGGTAGGGTACGTACTCTATAAAGTAGACCTCTCCGTTCTCTGTGTATGGTAAGGGTACAGAGGGTACATAGGACAGGGTGTAGGGTGTACATCCGGTAGGGTACGTACTCTATAAAGTAGACCTCTCCGTTCTCTGTGTATGGTAAGGGTACAGAGGGTACATAGGACAGGGTGTAGGGTGTACATCCGGTAGGGTACGTACTCTATAAAGTAGACCTCTCCGTTCTCGGTGTAGGCCATCTCCCAGTTATCAGCTAGAGGTCCCAGGGGGTCCTCCTCTGTGGGAGGATGGCTGAGGTGTGTGTGTGTCTGCTGAGAGCCGTCCGTGGTGGATGACGACGCGTTGATCACACCGTAGGATGGGGCGTTCTCACGTAGGGCGTAGGGGCGCACGGAGGGGTGCTCGTCGGGTTCACTTGAGTCTCCTGTGGGGGGTGGTGAGGACAGGAGGAAAGGGAAGCCTAGTCATTTGCATAGGACAAATACATGTGTGCAAACAAAATAAACACACACATTCTGAGGAAATGCCACTATAGTTTGGTGGTCTCATATCTGTTCAAACCCAGCCTTGATATGTAGCCTAGTAGTTCTAGACCTGAAGGAATCTCTCTTTCCTTCATAACATGTACACACTTGGCCAACACTTGACAACCGTTGTGGTTGACTGAGCGAGGACCCTGATCTGACCTCTGACCTCTTGGAGGAGAGTGATGATTAGATGAGCGCCCCTTCCCCTCTCTCTGAGGTCAGCAGATCCTGTTCAGTCACTCACCCCCCTGACACCAGGCCAGACTGCCTCTCGTCTCCTCTCCTCCCAGGCAAACACTAACACATTGGGAACAAATCAACTACTCTTGGTCCCATCTGAAATCCAACCCACATCATTACAACTGTTTCCAGAACCCTGGTCCGTGGCTGAAGACTTAATCAGGGTCAGTTCATTTGACCTAATCACAAATGTAAGTAGGTTACAGCAGGAGAAAGGAAAGGAAGTACCTTTGTTTAAGAGTGATGGTATTTCAACACATAGCTTTCTGACATTTCAAAACAAAGTGTCATGAACTTCTTACATAACACTCTCATATGAGGAATAGGGAACACTACCAGGTACAACACAATCACCAAACAGCCATCACAACACGGAAACCAGACTAACCGGTGTTCACAAGCCTAGTATTTCTGTAACAATATCTATTATCTATTGCAAACACAAAAACAAGAGGAAATAGTGAGATGTTAGATGAAAACTAATATCAAGAACACACACCGACACACACATAACCAAAAAATAGCACATTTCATGCCGCTGTTCACAAGCTCTCTCAAACAGCACATGTCAAATCATGTTCAATTACTGACCATTGACAACCGTTTTCAGACAGAAACAGAGAGAAACCAGCTGGTTTCAGACCTGGGCTGCTGCACATTCTGCCTCCTATTGCAGCCAGATGGCACTATTTATTCTATCCTCAGATAGCCAGTGGCGGATGTAGACTAAACAACCAGCCAACCACTCTCCACACAAAGGACCACTTGTATCCTGTATCCCTTTCCCATATCCCAGCAGTTTAAATCTGTCTCTCTCTCTCCTGGTCTCACTCGCGCTCGCTCTCTCCTGGTCTCGCTCGCTCTCTCCTGGTCTCGCTCGCTCTCTCCTGGTCTCGCTCGCGCTCTCCTGGTCTCGCTCGCGCTCTCTCCTGGTCTCGCTCGCGCTCTCTCCTGGTCTCGCTCTCGCTCTCTCCTGGTCTCGCTCTCGCTCTCTCCTGGTCTCGCTCTCGCTCTCTCCTGGTCTCGCTCTCGCTCTCTCCTGGTCTCGCTCTCGCTCTCTCCTGGTCTCGCTCTCGCTCTCTCCTGGTCTCGCTCTCGCTCTCTCCTGGTCTCGCTCTCCTGGTCTCGCTCTCGCTCTCTCCTGGTCTCGTTCTCGCTCTCTCCTGGTCTCGCTCTCGCTCTCTCCTGGTCTCGCTCGCTCTCTCTCTGGTCTCGCTCTCGCTCTCTCCTGGTCTCGCTCTCTCCTGGTCTCGCTCCTGCTCTCTCCTGGTCTCGCTCTCCTCTCCTGGTCTCGCTCTCGCTCTCTCCCGGTCTCGCTC